>NC_140620.1:5379026-6000621 GCF_057382275.1 Copadichromis virginalis
TGTTTCACCATGATGTTTGAGTAAACCTCTCTTAAAGTCAGTGTTGGTCAAGTTACTTGAAAAAAGTAATCAGTAACTAATTACTTCCCCAAAAAGTAATCCTGTTACTTTACTGATTACTTATTTTCAAAGGTAATTAGTTACTTAGTTACATTTTAAAAACACGATTTACAACCTGAAGAGGTGATAAAGCGATAGATCTTTCAATTCTACTTTTTCTGCATAATTCATCATACAAAATGTAATCAAATGGAAAAGTCTCTTTTTAAAACTTGTTTTATCAGTTTTAATCTTTTAACTTTATGCATCAAGCAAAAATTTAATTATATGCAACATTCTCTGACTGGAAGAAACATTTAAACCTATTTTCTGCACGTTCCAGCACATAAAATAAAATATTTTGTGTGTTTACACTCACTCTTTCAAATAGATGCAAGTAAAACACAGCAGAAAATAAATAAAGTCAAAGACTCAGCGGTCCTGTTGCTCTATTTTCACCTGTAAAGCAGGACTGGGGCAGGCGGAGGTTTACCCTGGTGCAGGTGAGCTGCAGCGGTCAGTGGAAGAAGTGACTTTCGCATCACGTAGTGTAACACGGTCATAAATCACATCTTGTTATAACCCCCAAACCGTTCCTGTTATACCTGACTGTTAGGACCTCCAAGCCTGTAGTTGTGTTCATTATCAGTTAGAGCCCCCCCCTCATTGTTCTTCTTCTTTGGTGCAACCCTATAAATACAGTGCTCTTTCCACACCTTGTTTTCTGACAGTGCTGTCAGCTGTGTGTCAATAAACATGGTGCCTTAGTTCTCATGTAAAGACGGCCACAGATGAGGCCTGTTAGCAGAAGCTCGTTTGGCCAAAAACAATTACTGCTAACAAACATCACTGCAGCTGTGTATATAGAGCCGAATCACAACAGTCCCCCTCTATGGTAACGTGATATTGTGAGATAACCTGCAGCAGTGCAGAGAAACCCTAACAGTCCAACGACCCTGTCTGAGGACGTGGTGAGGGAGGAGCTCCGACACAACCAGGTTCATGGAGGCTATGATTGGTTGGACTGCTCTGTCTCTGTGATCACTGACGGAAATATTTCAGCAGAAACTACAAACTCCATGTGTCTGAGCTGAAATTCAGGCTTCTAACCTGAACGCACACATTTGCATCCACAGCAGTGCGATGTAAGCACAGAAAGCTGTGTGTGGATGAGTAAACCGCTCAGAGAAGAACAGTGCTGCATAAGAACCAGTGCATGAAACACACGACGCATTTCACAAGGAGAGCCGAACATACAGGCTTTACCACGAAGCTTTAGCTTCTGGGGCAAAACCAGTAAAGAAGAAACAACAACCCCGCCCTTCGATTTTAGACGGCCTATCACTCCACAGCAGAGACGCTGTCGTTCCCAGTTGCTTCCACTCTGTCACCTCAGCTGGAGTTTGTGTTCAGGTGCCATCCTATCAGCAGCACGTGCTGTAGACGCTACCAAACACCCGGTTGCTCGGGCTTTTACACCTGTGGCCACAGAAGTGACTGAACACCTGCACTCAGTGGTTTGGAGAGGTGAGTACTGTTGGCTTTACAGTGAAGTTTTTACCTGGAGGATGTAAGAACCTGACAAAACTCAGGCCAGGTCTTAATTTCAATGAGACCTGCACAAGGACAGTAATAATAATAATCTAATTAAACTGTTCATTTAGGTGTGATTTAAATCCAGCTCAGCTGTGTTCAAACAGGATTTCACTGTTTTGATTTCATTAAGCACTTTGTGGAGACAGCAGTCTGTGGGTAGTGCTGCCATGCGGCTCAAACAGAGTGTGTAAGTAGGAAAAAGGCTGCTTTGTTCACCTTTGGCTGTGCTGACCGTTGATGCTGACACGCTCTGCTCAGGAGCTTCCATGATGCTGAGCAGCCAGTCTATGAACTGAGACACACACGGGGTCATCCCTTCTGCACGTTTACAACGAGTGAAAGTTGAGCTAAAGTTCAAAGTTCACAGCGCAAACACTGACCTTGGGTGTTTGGCTGCTCCAGGGCTCCTTGTCCAGGAGCCGAGGGAGGCTGTGGGACATCGCTAACAGGCACTGGGACAGGGCGCCGTCCACCGACGACTCCTCGCCATATAGACCGTGTGTTAGAGCCTGAGGCTTGGGGGCTGGCTGCCATGGAAACCACTGGACCCGGATGCCAAAGAGGAGTGGCATGATGTGGTCACCCCAGGAAACTACTGCAGCAGCAAAGAGCTGGAACAGGAAGTCGGTGGCCTACAGAGCAGACTCAGTTAGAAACACGACACAGAATCTGCTTCCACCAACTCAAATACACAGAAGAAGAAAACAGCAGCAAGCTTTCCTCTGTCGGTGATGCTCGAGAGCAGCCTCGCTGCCATCATTGCAGTTAACATGGCACCGTCATGGTGGACCAGCATTTAGCTAAGCTCAGCTGCTGGGAGGAAGAGGAGGATGTGTGGGAGTCACTGTGGGTCACTCAGAAACATACCGATCTGGTGTCTCCACACTGGACGTCTGTTACGCCGTAGGCAACATTTCGGATATGTCCCATCAGCTGCAGGAGCCACTCCATCCGTCTGGAGATGCCTGTGACAAAGAGCGAGCTCAGCATGCTGACTAAATGACAACCACCATGATAAAACACACAGGTGTCAGTCGTCTGTTAGATCAGAAGAGATCCACTTTCCACGCAGTAGGAACGCCTTCCTGTCTCACCTGTGTTGATGCTGGTTGCCAGGCGACACTGGTAAAACGTCTGCAGGAGGAGCCACCCCACTCTGCGGCTTGGCCAACCACGGAGGACCCCAGCAATGACATCATTAAGACTAAGGAGGGGCACTCGTCCCTGAGAGGTCAGGTAGGCTAAGATGAAGCAGGTCTTCTCCATCTGAGTCTAAACAGAGCGCAGAGATGTTAAAGCCACAGCACACGCTCCTCCCTGAGCCTGGTTCTGCAGGAGGTTTCTTCCTGTTAAAAGGGAGTTTTTCCTTCCCACTGTCACCAAAGTGCTGCTCATAGGGGGTCATATGATTGTTGGCTTTTCTCTGTGTTATTACTGTAGGGTCGACCTTACAGTATAAAGCACCTTGAGCCGACTGCTGCTGAAGTGAACAAAGTAACCATGTGAGGAAGACTCCTCTAAATTACTGAAAGCTTAAATACTATATGGTTACATTTGGTCAAACTGAACGTTTACTCCTTTTAGAAATGCACGCTTTCAGAGTGGGCCCCCTGCTGGGCATTAGGAAGAATGCAGGTTTTACTGTCCACACACTGACAGCTATAAATAATAAAGCAATATGAGCTACAGGTGACTGGAATTAATTCCATTTCTCCTTCCACTACGAGACCAGCAACATGTGTTTTACCCTGTAAACCAAATGTACTTCTGCCCACATGGAAACAGTGGACGTGGTCCCTCTGTTCATTTTCTGCTGGGGTTATTAAGACTGTACCTCAGAGACTTTCATGATCCTCTCAATCTCTGTGTCAGACATCTCAGACAGACACTTGGCCACGCCCACATACAGATCCACTTCATTATCCTGAAACAAATGTACAAGAAATCAAACACAAACATAAAAATTGTTATTTTTTAGTTAAAATGTCTCATTTAAACAGCTTTGAACCTGTGTTCATGTGTTAAAGAGGCAAAGCTGGATGCCAGCAGGGCCCAGCAGCAGGACGAATAAAAGGCTTTCATTGTTAGACTGCACAAAGTCAGGGTTTCAAAACAGACAAAGACTGATTGAAGGAGACCAGCTGGTTTCACAGAAAGGTGAACAGAGCAGGCTAGCAGGTTCAGCTATTAGCAGCTGTTAAACTGAGGCGAGCTGAGGCGACACACACCAGCGCGCATATATCATCAACTAAATTATTCCAGCCATTCAAAAGCTGAAATGTAGCCACACTAACATCAAGTAGCATGAAACACGACCACTGTGCTGTTCTTCAGACTGAGGAGATTAATGATGCTCAACGTGAAGACTACAGAGGATTTGGACAAAGGCTAAAATGAGTGTAACTGCCCGTGATCCTCACACAACTATTTGACTGTTTTCCTGTTTACTGTACTTTGAGAATGCCTAGATGTATAGATCAGCTCTCTCCTGTGAGTCTCAATGTGACGGCCTGTACAAACAAAGGTAAAAGGAGGTCTGGAGTGGCAGAAACAGCGACAGCTGTGTCACAGAAATCACTGTCAGCCAGAGCGAGCAGATGTGCTGGTTACAGCTGCATCATGGACCAAGAGGTCATGTGACCATGGTCCAGAGGTCTTCTTCTACGGGCAGAATCAGCTTTAAATGGACTGCAGCAAACTGTAAACACTTCTCTGACCAGGTGCATCAAACGTGACATCCTTCCTCATGAAGAGGAGGAGGAGCAGACCCTGCATCTCTGATGGGATGAAGGTCGTTAGTGTCTTTGGCACTGGCACACACATCTGTCTGACTACAGCCAGACTTCATCGTGACCTGCGTCTCACCTTTCTCCAGCTGAAAACATCTGGCCTATTAAGCAGCTGTTGTCCTACATCAGACCACCTGCTCTTCACACAGTGCCACAGTTAGTCTGCACACACAGAGGGAATGCTCTGTGTCCATTCACTCAGCTTATCCAGCTGATACGTCCTGTGTGTTCTGCTACGGATGTAATCATGACTGCATCCTGTTTTTATGTTTGCAAACTTAATGTTGTCCTAATAAACCCAGACAGCCATCCCACCAACACATGTACAAATGTTTGCATGTTTCACTGAAGCACCCAGTTTGTATCCAAGAGTTCGACAGCTTTAACTTTTGAGTTTGACGACATCAAACGAACACTAACAGGAACCTGCTGCACATCATGTCTTTGCACTTGTTATAAACCTGACTGGCATTTCTATCAGGCCTCCTCATCCAACATCCATCAAGATAATTATGTATTACTTATGTCATTAATATAATAACTGAGCACAGGAAACAGATATGTGAGATACAGGCAGGGAGGGGCCAGAGCTCCCTTTGAAGTGAGCTGTTACTGTAACTGTTACAGTTGCCACTGCTGTTATTATGATGCTGTGTTTGGCCCGTGTTCTTACAGCTGAGCTAACGATGGGCTGAAGCTGCTGTGGTGAAGAGAAAAGCTCATTTCCAGCCGAGCTCTGAAGCTCTGCACACCTACAGCATGTGTCACAGCTTCTTGCTTTGAATGAAATGGGTTTATGCTCCTGTTCGTGTCTGTGGGTGGACGGGAGCATCAGAGGATATCAGGATCCCCGAGCGTAAAACCAGGGACAGAGCCATGTATCAAAGAAAAAGCTTCAGCACTTAGACTGCACCTGGATTCGGTCGGGCAGGAAGGTGAAGATCTTCTCCGTGGCAGAGCAGAGGATGGTCCAGCAGCTGCTAGAGGGGTTTGGGAGGGCCATGGCCTGAGCCAGGCCCCGCAGCACAGAGCCACACAGGGACGCGCGCTGGGGTCGGAGGTCCTCCTGAAACTGCTGCAGCCCCAAACTCTCCACATACACCTGGAGCTTGTCCTCAGTCACGTGCTTCATCCACGAGCCCAGAGTCTCATAGAGGTGGGCCCGGGTCTGGTACTGGGGGAGACAGACAGCCAGTAAGGATCTCAAAGCCTTCATCATTGTAGCAGGTACTGGACTCACGCTCTCCTACAGCAGTGACGAGACAGACTGCATGTGTGTCACGGTTAAAGAGCATCTGTTCAGCTTCAGAAGCCAAACACTGTTAATTCAGACGTTTATTCAGCTGCTGTACGACTGAGAAGCAGCTGAGCTCAGAGGTGAGGCTGAGATGCTCCTGTTACCTGTTTCTGTTAGCTGTTCAAATATAAGCTGGACACCAGAAACAACAGATTAAAGTGGACCAGCCTATACACCTGATGGAGAACTGAATATCAGCTGTCACAGCGCTAATACACAACTGGACTTACGCTGAGACTGTGGACCAGGGGAGGGGACAACCAGGAGCCCAAAAAGAGAGCAGCGCTGTGGGAGGACTGGGTCTGACAGGCTGCCAGTACAACACACTGGTGCTGCACATCCTCTCCTACAAAACACAACAACAACACAGACTGAACAGGATCTGTGGCTGTGCTTCACGGACAGCACTGAGCGACAACTCTTACCAAAGCTCATCCTCATTAAAGGAGACAGAGCGGCGCTCCAGTTGATGGGCGGATACTGGAAAGAGGCGCCGACTGACGCCAAAGCGGTGAGAGCGGTCTTAACCAGGCCTGGATGGGAGGCCTGAGGACCTGGGCCCAGAGAGAGGATGTTACAGAGTTACAGCTTCAAACACAACGACCTCTGCAAATGTCACAAACCTTTGTGTCCAGCTTCTGCGATGAACTCCGTCGTGGATCTGACGACACTTTTCTCTGAGAGGTAACTGAAATCTGGAGGAACTGGGAGTTGGATCAAAGTAGTTAGTGCCCAGTAGCTCCCAGCATGTGTGTGTGTCTGTATGTGTGTCTGTATGTGTGTGTCTGTATGTGTGTGTGTGTGTGTGTGTCATTCTCTAAGAGCTGAAACTTTATGAGGAATGAATTTTAAAGGATTACTGATGCTGCATCCAGCTCTGCTCCGCCCACTGACACCTGTGTTACCTGCTGTGTGACTGTGACTGCTGCAGATGTGGGCCAGATGCAAATGTCCCAGCAAGCAGGCGCTGTTGGACTGCAAACCGATGGCTCCAGAGAACGTGACGATCTGCAACCAGAGAGCCGACAAGAGGATGAAACAGACGCTCCGAGGTGAGGCGAGGGGAAGTATGGTGTGTAGTAATGGGAGTGAAGTCATATTTGATAAGTAAACTCTGACCTGTGTGACGGCCCGAATAACTTCATTCAGCCTGTTGTGCTGCTTGGACACGAGCTCCGTCTCACTCTTCAGCTGCATCAGAGGAGAATCAGCATCAGTCGGTAACTTTAGCTGCAACTAAGGTGTGTTTGCATCTCTTTGTGAACACGGGGACACTTCACATGGCTCCACACATCTGCACTTCTGTCACATCTTTTTAAATGCTGGGTTTGCCAGTGTGTTCCTATGGTAACCATGGTGATTCCTAAAACCTTACAGGGTCACATGAGCTCAATCCTCCTCCACATGCTTGAAACCACCAAACAAACATCCTGAGAAACAGCAGCTGGTGACGACATGTTTTCAGGGACTGAGTGAAGCACATGCTGATGCTCAGCTCCAACAGCTGCAGGCGTCTCACCTGAATGAGGTAACTCTCTGACCCCACCAAAGCCACCAGCCCGTTGACAGCAGCCAGCCGCTGCATGGTGGGACAGCCCTGTAACACAAAGGCAGCACGGAGGTCAGCGCTGGGACCCCAAACATCATTTCACGTGATTGGACATCGTTTACATGAACATGAACGTCAGGTTTTGTACCTCAGCCAGTAAGATTTTGATCCAGGCTGCGAGCAGGTGAGGGTGGATGTGCTCTGCTTTGCCGTGGCCGCACACCGACAGCCCGTGGACCGCTAACCCCAGAGCCAGGGAGAAGCCCGGGGTCTGGGGACACAGGGTCATCAATAAAACCACAAAGAGCTGCTGGAGCCAGAATGACCTCCATCAGCTACCTACTGACCTGCTGGCTCTCCTCAGTCAGGCTGCGCAGCGTGTCCATCACCTCCTCCGCCTTGGCGGCGTCAATAAGACCTGCGCTGAACGCTGAAACGCTCACACACGCCACAGAGTACGCCAAGACCTGCACACACACACCACATGTGAAGGTCAGTGAAAACTTTGTACGGCACACAGTTTTCAGCCTTCACCTCACACTGGCCGTGAAACGTCTCCACCTTGGACAGCTGCAAACAAAGCTTATCTGTGTTACACTTTTTATTTGCTCTACAAGGTCACGACGACACGTTTTTACAGCTTACACAAGCCGAATCTGTTCCAGTCGTACAGTAAAGATCATAAGATGCACCATTTTAGTGCTTCGAGGTCATAGGTCAAAGTTCACACATCACCATCAGGCTCAAAGTTTTAACTCTTGTTTCATGTTCATGTAGCAGAAACTGTCTTTAATTCATCAAAGATCTGGAGAGAACTAAGTACTATCTCAGCTTCTTCTATCACAAGCGTGTGTGAGCAAACAGTTACAATCAAAGACTTGATCCTGTATCAGATTCAGGACCTCGGCTCTGTGTCAGCGTGCGAGCCGTGTGCAGGGCTGCTTACCTCCTGCTCCATGCGTCCCCGCCCACTGCAGTCCTGCAGGTTGGCCAGCAGCTTGTCGAGCGTTAGGCTGACACGGACATGTCGACTCCTCTGTCCACTGCTGCAGAAGGCAGACAGCACTAGCCCCAGACCCAGTATGCAGCCAGTGCTGAGGAAAGAAGGCAGAACATGGAAAGACCACGTTTAATATGCTAACCGCTGTTTCACTGTTGAATATCCTAACATGCTTCCAGATGTGTCGTTTGAAAAAGAGTAAATGTGCCAAACGAGCAGCAGCATGAATGCAGCCTTGGTAACGGCTGAATCTCCCGTTAACATCATGTAATGTTTCTGGATGATGGACGGACGCCACACAGGGACACTGTGTACACTCCACACACTCCTTCTAGCTGTGAGTGACACTCTCTCAGCTTCCTACCAACCGTGTGATGTCAGTGTGCATTTACTCTATTCATAAGAGGACCTACTTGTATTCCAGGTTGGGGTTGAAAGAGGAACCTTCCAGAGCATCCAGAGGGCCAAAGAGGAGATCAGCATCCTTCTGAGCAGACTCATCACTGACAGAGGACAGAGGCAGTCAGTAACCGTTACGCTGTTGGTTCACATCAGAATCTCCTCCTGCAGACTGTACCTGAGGCGCTGGTGCAGCAGGGTGGACAGCACCATGCCCAGACCGAGCCCAGAGTGGAACTGGATGGCCTGGGAGTCGTCTGCGGCGGGGGAGCCCGGGAGGCCGGCCCGCAGTGCCGACAGGATGTGGGTCAGACTGTCCCGCTGCCACACCACGAGCACGGAGACGAGCAGCGACAGGGCGAGGCTTGCACAGGAGCGCGCTATGGTGCTCGCTGTGTTCTCACCCGAGTAGGAGCGCTGAGGAGGCCGGCAGCACAGGATGAAGGTGATCAATGCAAGAAAGCAACTTTCTATTCACAACAACTGTCACAGCGTTTAAATAACTCGAATCATCTGCCAATCACGGCTTCTGATGAAACTCACGTGTAGAAACCAGGGGAAAACTCGTCCTGTGGCCTTGAAGCTGCTGCTGCTGATGCTGAGCAGGGTGTCCAGCACCATGGTCAACCAGCTTCCTGTGGCCACAAACTCTGGTCCAGCCTATCAAGTCCAACAGCACTGAGCTAAGCATCTATATGATTATGAAATAGCAAACAGTGTGTAACAGGACCCTGCGGTGTCTCACCCCCAGGCTGCCGTCACCATCAGTGGGCAGGTTGCTCTCATACTTGGCGAGAACAGCGGCGAGGCCGCTCAGAGCCAAGATGGCATTTCCCTGAACAACAGGACTGTCCCTGAAACGATCCACAGAAAGTCATTTCACAGTGCTCACATCAGGTTACTCTGCACAGCTCACCAAACGTTTCCCTAAACAGAGCGACCAGCGGACTCACTTTGTAGCAGCTTTGATGACATCTGCCAGCTGATCTCTGGCCCTGTGTCAGAAACATGAGAAAAATACATTAAAAAGATGAAGAACGTGAATGCTTCCCTCCATGCTTTCTAAACAAGTCTGCACTCCAATTCATCCCACAGATGTTCTGCTGGGTCAAAGTCAGGACTCTTTGTAGGCCAGTCAGGTTCTTCCTGTGCACACGTTCATGTTGGGAGCAGGAAATCGTCCCAAATGTCTTTGTATTTGGAAGCATTAACAATTCCTCTCACCAGAACTAAGCAGCTGAGCCCAACCTCTAAAAAACAGCCGCACTATCATCCCTCCACCACCAAAGTCAGACCAGTACCAGTCTCCTGATAACTGCCCAACCAGACTCCTCCATCTGCGAGACGGAGAAGCGTGAACACGACATTTTACAACTATGCTTGTTGCATCCGATCACGACACCGTCCCACAGACTTGATAACCTGTGACTGACATGCCTGAAAACCATGATTCACTCTCTTCATGGTCAGGAGGGAGAGCAGGTGGTCTACTGGTCAGGAGGTTGCTGGTTCAGAACCAGTTATTTTGGCTACATAGTGCAGATGTTACCACAAAGTGTTGATGTGAAGTTTGGCCCACACAGCAGGGATACACACACACACACTACAGTCATTACAGTAAGATTAGAGACGATGTACAAAAGCACTACCATTTATACACACAGTCTACACATATACAAGCAAGCATGAGTGTGGGTCTCACCACAGCCAGGCACAGTGATGCTTGTACTGCAGCTCCTGTGGATCCTCTTTGCCTTGTTTCTGGAGCATCTCTAACTCAGCACGTCGACCCTGCCAACAAAACCAAACCCTGAGAGGCCTTTACTGTAAGGTCAGAGGCCTCAGAGGCCTTTACTGTAAGGTCAGAGACTTTACTGTAAGGTCAGAGGCCTTTACTGTAAGGTCAGAGGCCACTGAGGCCTTTACTGTAAGGTCAGAGGCCTCAGAGGCCTTTACTGTAAGGTCAGAGACTTTACTGTAAGGTCAGAGGCCTCTGAGGCCTTTACTGTAAGGTCAGAGACTTTACTGTAAGGTCAGAGGCCTCAGAGGCCTTTACTGTAAGGTCAGAGGCCTTTACTGTAAGGTCAGAGGCCTCTGAGGCCTTTACTGTAAGGTCAGAGACTTTACTGTAAGGTCAGAGGCCTCTGAGGCCTTTACTGTAAGGTCAGAGACTTTACTGTAAGGTCAGAGGCCTCTGAGGCCTTTACTGTAAGGTCAGAGACTTTACTGTAAGGTCAGAGGCCTCTGAGGCCTTTACTGTAAGGTCAGAGACTTTACTGTAAGGTCAGAGGCCTCTGAGGCCTTTACTGTAAGGTCAGAGACTTTACTGTAAGGTCAGAGGCCTCTGAGGCCTTTACTGTAAGGTCAGAGACTTTACTGTAAGGTCAGAGACTTTACTGTAAGGTCAGAGGCCTCTGAGGCCTTTACTGTAAGGTCAGAGACTTTACTGTAAGGTCAGAGACTTTACTGTAAGGTCAGAGGCCTCTGAGGCCTTTACTGTAAGGTCAGAGACTTTACTGTAAGGTCAGAGGCCTTTACTGTAAGGTCAGAGGCCTCAGAGGCCTTTACTGTAAGGTCAGAGGCTTTACTGTAAGGTCAGAGGCCTTTACTGTAAGGTCAGAGGCTTTACTGTAAGGTCAGAGGCCTTTACTGTAAGGTCAGAGGCCTCTGAGGCCTTTACTGTAAGGTCAGAGGCCTTTACTGTAAGGTCAGAGGCCCCTGAGGCCTTTACTGTAAGGTCAGAGACTTTACTGTAAGGTCAGAGGCCCCTGAGGCCTTTACTGTAAGGTCAGAGACTTTACTGTAAGGTCAGAGGCCTCTGAGGCCTTTACTGTAAGGTCAGAGGCCTTTACTGTAAGGTCAGAGGCCTCTGAGGCCTTTACTGTAAGGTCAGAGACTTTACTGTAAGGTCAGAGGCCTTTACTGTAAGGTCAGAGGCCTCAGAGGCCTTTACTGTAAGGTCAGAGGCTTTACTGTAAGGTCAGAGGCCTTTACTGTAAGGTCAGAGGCCTCAGAGGCCTTTACTGTAAGGTCAGAGGCTTTACTGTAAGGTCAGAGGCCTTTACTGTAAGGTCAGAGGCTTTACTGTAAGGTCAGAGGCCTTTACTGTAAGGTCAGAGGCCTCTGAGGCCTTTACTGTAAGGTCAGAGGCTTTACTGTAAGGTCAGAGGCCTTTACTGTAAGGTCAGAGGCCCCTGAGGCCTTTACTGTAAGGTCAGAGACTTTACTGTAAGGTCAGAGGCCTCTGAGGCCTTTACTGTAAGGTCAGAGACTTTACTGTAAGGTCAGAGGCCTTTACTGTAAGGTCAGAGGCCTCTGAGGCCTTTACTGTAAGGTCAGAGACTTTACTGTAAGGTCAGAGGCCTTTACTGTAAGGTCAGAGACTTTACTGTAAGGTCAGAGGCCTTTACTGTAAGGTCAGAGGCTTCTGAGGCCTTTACTGTAAGGTCAGAGACTTTACTGTAAGGTCAGAGGCCTTTACTGTAAGGTCAGAGACTTTACCGTAAGGTCAGAGGCCTCAGAGGCCTTTACTGTAAGGTCAGAGGCCTTTACTGTAAGGTCAGAGACTTTACTGTAAGGTCAGAGGCCTTTACTGTAAGGTCAGAGGCCTCAGAGGCCTTTACTGTAAGGTCAGAGACTTTACTGTAAGGTCAGAGGCCTTTACTGTAAGGTCAGAGGCCTTTACTGTAAGGTCAGAGGCCTCAGAGGCCTTTACTGTAAGGTCAGAGGCCTTTACTGTATGCTTTTGTAACACCTGCACAAACCTCCATAACAGCGTAGAAAGCTCGGCTCATGAAGCCCCTCCAGGCCTGTGGCAGCAGGAGGGCACGGTGCCACTCAGAGGGCTGGATGTTGACCTGTGCACCAAAATACAGAAGAAGGAAACAGTTCCTCTTTCAAGCTCTGCGTACACGACAAAGAACAAGCGTGAAAGGAAAGGAAGGAGACATCACGTACTTCATGAACGAGGGCTGTCAGCGTCTGCTGGTAGCTGCGGCTGCGGCTGACCAGGAAGCGGCTGATGGGTCTCCCAGCACGATCGGTCTGCACAGACAAACTGTACGACAGGAGCAGCCCAGCTGCACCACAGACAGAAAGGGTGAGTTATAATGGTGCTTCCAACAGTAACGTGTTGGTACACAGACACACTGTTCAGCACGCGTGGGTTAGAAATCTCCACCATGTCCTGGCTTCATGAAAACCACACAGATTAAATCTGCAGATTATCTTCATTTTCCAAACCTCTCCTCAGAAAGACGTCCCTTCCTGTAGCTCCACATATTCTCCCTTCCTCACCAACTTAAGAAACATAACTTTGATATGCTGACTGACAGATTTGACCCATGTGAAAGGCAAAGCAGCTGACATGTTCATAGTCACATTCGACGACACCACACAGTCGATGTCACTGAGACCAGCTAAATGAGCTGTTACTGGGTCACCTGCTAGTCCTGGCTTCAGCCCAGGCTGCTTGTTTTTCTCGTAGGTCTTGAGCATGAACGACGGGATTCCTGCCACCGTTTTACCCCGGTCTGAGCGGAGGTTACCCCCCCTCAGGGCTGAGAAGTAGATTCCCCGTGGCATCTGACTCATCTCCTGCCTCACCAGTGACGTCAGGAAGAGCTCGAAGGCTGGGAACATAAAAGAAACACCATCAGTGCACCATCATCAGCATTACTCAGTATCACATGCAGATGTGACAGATCCACGATCTCTCCAGGGAACCAGCAGGAAACACAAACACCTGGTGTCTGTTTCTGTGCAGGTATGCTCAAACAGCTCAAACAGCTGTGATGTGGATGGTTGTGAACAGTTGTGCTAAACAAAATGTTTTAAATCATGTAGCATACACGTGTTCCTAAAGTATCTTAGCGGTCCCAGGACTGCACTCTCCTGCACAGCTGCTTTCAGGGTTACAGCCTCCAACGCTCCTGCTGCCACTAAGACCACTTTGTTCTTGACCTCTCCAGTCCCTGCTACTCTGGAAGCTGAAGCACCCCCGGCCCTTAGCCCTACTACCGGGTCGACGGGGCTTCTAGTCCATATGTGGCGCGGCTGTTTCTATACACTACAGCTTCCTGGTTGTGCTTTGAGTTTATGCTATCCCAGCTTGCATCTTACATCCTGCTACTACGTGGTGGAAAATGTCCGTAGCACCTTTGCACAGTCTGCAGCCGTGGTAGACTCCCTCCTACCACAGCTCTAAGGATCTGGATCTTTCTACCATTCATCTGGCTTCTCAGCATCTGTTTTAGCATCTGCAAGGATGTGGCTCTGACTGATCTTCATCCTGCTGGCTCTGGTATACCCAGGTGGATCTCACTGACTCCTCCCACACAGCTTGATGTCATCCATCTACAGGATGACATTTGATGACATCACCTCTTAGTGATGAGCTGGCTTTGGGGATTGAAGCCTGTGCAGACAGAAGCTGGGACGTTGTCTTTGTACACTGCACACTCCAGTACTGTCTTCCACAGGTCCTGATGAATATTAGCAGTGCGCTGAAGCACAGTAACTAGCAGGTCAGTGTGCATGAGTGGGGCATGGAGTCAGGCTGGTCTGCCTAGTCTCAAGTGCTCTTGTACTGTCAGAATGACATGATAGCAACGAACCAGGAGCCTGTGCTTGTGTTGTTTCTAATGCCTTTCAGAGTGGTGTACTGGCTCATGTGCCTCCACAGCTTCACAGAGCAGCTCCTGTGTCGTGGAGAGGCGAGTAATCGGGCCGTGGTTTGATGGTTCTGTCCTGTGTTCGTGCCTTTAGCATTCCCCATATCTATAGACCGCTGATCACTGAACGCTTCTTCCAACAGTAGACGTGGATTATGTCGGGTCCTGCTGTGGTCCCCAGACTCATTGTTGGATGTCTGCTTTGTGATGTCGACTGCCTCTTGCTCTCTCTCGTGTCCTGGATGGATCTCTAGAAGCACTTTATTCTGTCGGGACCACAGGATACAACCTGTTGGTTTGTTGGCTGCTCCGGTTTACCTGGAAGAACAGACGAGGTGGTGAGAGTCATCAGCTTCACATAAGATGAGCCTGGGACGGAGAGATCCTTCTCATCTTCCTCCTTTTCTTTACTCTGTTCATCTTCTTCGTTTTCAGGCAGCTTTGCAGGTGGTCGGGCCTTCAACCAAAGAGAAGAGCAGAGCAGGACGATTCAAACAGAGAGCTGACACACGGCGGCGTACAGGAATGTTTCTGAACACGCTAAAACAACTGAAACGGTCAGCTTCCTCATTAACTAGTGCCGCATAATTACATCCGACTAACGTCTGAGGACAATTAATAAAGAAACATTGCAAAATGATCTGGCTAATATGTTAGAAAGCACGAGTCAGACAAACTGCTATGATGTTGTTATGAGAGTGGAGCAGGACTCTTAACTGCCTCAGGAAGGTGGTTTATGGTGTGGTCTGTTTCAGGAAAGTCTGCCAAAGCCCTGTAGCCACAGCTGGACACCTCTGGATCCTGTTACAACACAAAGGTGCAGACACATGTTTCTGTTTCCTACAAAATGATGAAACTTATGCGACATCACAGCATATTTGTGCATGTAGGAGTCATCATGTCAGCTGTGTGTGTAGATACAGTATATACAGACCTCGCTCAGAGCATAAGTCCACAGAATGCTGACCACCTCTTCTTTTAATTTCTAAGAGCAAAGACACAAAATAAGAAGTGAATTTAATGCACATACAACACACACACACACACACACACACACACACACACACACACACACACACACACACACACACACACACACACACACATAAGACAAAGCACTAGAATCAATAGAGGATTCCAACCTGTTTCTTATGTATTCTGCAGACTTGTTACTCATTACTTTTTACATGTATTCTGTTACTCCCCAACACTGTGCACAGGTCCTGTGGCTGCAACCCAAAAGCATCCCTATCAGCTCTGTTAGCTCCTCAACACAGAGCAACATGAACGTTACGACGCACCTCGTACTGCTCTGATTTAACTGTGAGCTGAGGCACCAGAGCCAAAAGCTCAGCGATGGCTTGAACCATCTCTGGCTGTGAGTGACAGCTGAGCTCAGGCCAAACAGTTCTCCATGCTGAGATAATATCCACCACCTGAGAAAGAAAGATTTGTTTTAAGACCAGAACTTTGGAAAAGATTCAAAAGTTATGATCCAGAAAAATGAGGATTCCTGAATTTAAAGAGACAAATGGAGACAGGCGAGGTACCTCTGCTCGACACAGCTCCTGTAGTCCCTGCAGGACGAGAGCAGCCGGGGTTGCCAGGTCTGGTCTGTTGCACTGTTTTAAAGTGAGTGAAATGGCAGCCACCATGTCCCCTGCATGCTGGTAAGGCCTGGTTAACACACACATCAGCGTGAACAAAGTGGGAAATGTGTTTCTTCTAATTTTGTTACCATTTTTATTTAAGAAAAAAGCATTAAAAGTGCCAGGACACGTGTAAGTAAGTAAATGCCAAACACAGCTTCTTATCATTGCAAACTCTTATGGCTGCAAATGTTTTACAATAAAAGCAAACGTAAGCATTTGTGAAAACAAGAAACAGCTCAATGATTTGCTAAATTTGTACTGTAGCATCCATCCAGAGGGTTTCCCAGGTTTTCACTAATGCTGCTAAAAAAGCTGCATGTACATGTTAGCAGGCGTAACAGGCCCCGGGAGGATGGACAGTGTGCACCAGCTGGTTAGAACAAAGGAAATAATCAAATAAAATCATCGTTTTATTTCATCAACACACATAAAGGCCCAGTTCACAAAAACTGACAAGCATTAGCTAACAGCTAACATGTAAAGGACGTGTGCAGGAGCCTGGATGCAGTTTGTGGAGTTTATATGATCAACATAGTTTTTGGGTTAAAGGTTAAAACTATAAAGTTATGGCTCACTTGCTTAGAGTTGTATTATATGGGAAGCAGTGCTTACAGACTGACATAGTTGGATTTCTTTTGCTTCAAATGTATGCTTTTATTTTGATAGTCTGGCAGAGACAGGAAGTTAGCTGCCTCTCAGTCTCTCTGTTTGAACTGAACTTTGTAAGACTTTGATCCTTCTGGATTCAGGCACGTGTAGCTGCTCTGGACATTTGTACGGAAACATTTAAAACTGGACTCCTGCTGATTTTTGGAGAAACAGGGACTCAGTGGAGCGTCGAGCTGAGGCTTCATTCACTGCAAAGCTACAAAGTGCATTCATTTATCTTAACAAGCAAAGTTGATGTGATGTGACTGAAAAAACAAATATTTCTATGTTTCTGAACTTTCATCAGCTTGCTGAGCAGAAACATCTATGAAGAGTCCAGTCAGTGATTATTACTCATTAGAAGGGAAGATGAAGAATCCTGGTGTTGGAAGCTCACACTGTCTGCACTGTGCATGCAAAGTCCACTGAATGAATGAACCAGTGAATGTAGGAAGTGCCCACTGTTTCTGTAAGTATGGGAGGACCCACCTCTCTCTGCAGATGTCCCTGACACAGGCGGCCCTGGCCAGGATCTGCTCCCACTGGGCGTCCCTCCCCAGCACCACCCTGCTGTCCTGCTGGCTCATTAGACGCTGCAGCTCTGGGTAGACCCGGTCCTTACAGACATGACCAAAGCAGCACACAATCAAAGACAAACAGAAGCTTTGAACACATGAATATGACATTTATAGTAATGCGTTATTATTGCAAACCTGTTTTTTCCACAGAGCGGTCATGAGGCGCAGTCCCACTGCTCTCAGCTTGGGGGAGCCGGCCAGCATGTGCAGACTGTGCAGCACGATCGGGAAGCACAGCTGCAATATTACAGCACATATGATCAGAGCCAAGTTTACAAGAGAAACACACGGTTACAGCTGAAGAAGGCAGATGTTAGACGATGACTGCTGGTTTGGAGAGTCCAGCTCACTGACAGAGTGCTTTATACTACAGAGCACTGCATCTATCCCACACAGAGGCTGCTGTGGTGGAGTCCAATCCCAGCTCCTACAAACTGGGTACAAGAAACACTGTCTGTGTTCACACAGAGAAAACTGTGTGGAAGACGTGGGAATTTCTCTTTGCTCCTTTGTCAAAGTGCTAAACATCGAGAGGGGAACATTTCAGTTATTCGCTGTTATTGGTGGATTGTGCTCACAGGCTGGTATTTGGGACACGCGGGTCCCTGGTTTTTAAACTCTAGAAGCCTCCTGGATGAAGAGAAGCTCCTCAGACTACATGACCTGGATGACCCCACAGATAAAAGCTCACATGTGTGTATGATGGACTAAAACACACTGTGAGCGCTCAGATGAAGTAGAAAGGTGCTGCTGATGTTCCAGCCCCGTCTCCAGACGCTCACAGTCAGTACAGGTTCTTCTTAGTCGTGCTGCGTACCTTATGAGTGCCGAGGTTTGGCAGGCTTGTGAGAACAGCGTGAGCCAGGACGGGATTCTTTTCTTTGGTCAGTTTGAACAAAAGAAGCAGCACGAGGAGCGGGACCTGCAGAGGGAAACACCCACATCAGCAAACACACCAACCAAACATTAAATGCACTTTGTCAGACCGTACAGAGGCTGCATCACTGACCTGTACGTGCACACGTTTAATGCTGTCGAGCCAAAAACATCACTTTGAATCAACATCACTGCAGTAAATCATCATTAAGGTTTCATAGTGGTTAGCTTCTGGCTTTTCCTGTAACAAAGACCTGCTGCTGCACGTTTAACATGACAAGTACGAGCGAGCAGAGATCTCCAGAGGACTCAAATATGCCAACAACCTTCAACCAGTGCATCCAAACACCAGTGTGTGCAGCACTCTGGGAGCAATTAGAGCAGAAGGTGAATCCTCTGGGGCCCGGTGCACGCTTGAGTAATGAGGGGTAAACTTCACACTTCATCTGCAGCTAGTGACTCCAACACGAGTCCAGAGGGAGGTCTGTCCCCTTAGAGCACTCCCTAACCTCTCCCTTTATACGGCAGCAGATTAGCAGCAATCACACAGCAGTGACAGCTTTTATCTTCCTGCTGATCTGAACCATTTCAAAGTCATGTGTTGGTGCCAAAACACCAGGTTATCAACATGTGTTTCCTGCTCTTAGAAAGACAAACACAAGCTAGCTCCCTTACATACAACATATCTACATGTCAGAGGGAACAACATGCATTACTTTATATTCAGTCCACAGATTTAAGAGAACAGTTGTGTGGGTTATCTACCTGGCAGGGGTCGGCAGCAGCGACAGCCTGGCTTGCTTTCAAAGCCAGCTGGCAGATGTTTTCCTGACCCATGATGATGAGATAAGTCACAATCAGGACAAGAGAGGAGGACAGGCGCTGGCTGGACGACAGGGCGGAGCTGACCGCCAACAGCCAATCGGTCGCTGCTGCTGGATTGTTGGCCACTTTGCGCAGTACCGACAAAGACACGCTGAGCTCACTATACCAGGAACTCAGAGACAGAGGCAGTGATGGGGCAGGCTGAGGGAGACAGATTCACGAGAAACAAATGATAAAGAACAAAGAGCAAAGCTACAGATGCACCATGAATGTTAATGAAGTGTAATTTAAGGATCAAGCAAAGCATCCCAGAGGAACAACACTCCAGAGACTGGATGCTGACCCTGAAGAAGAGGCACTAAAGACAGCCCTGTTGCTATGACACTGAGAGGGAAACAGTATTTTTGGATGGATGTCGTCTATGCTCTAATGCTCTGTCCACTCACCACCTAACACCTACCTGCACTATTGTAACAGTGTTTCTTTACGTGGCTACACCTCAAAGAAAGACTCCAAAAACTGAATGTGAGAAACAGGCCTGGGGCTACCTGCTGGGTTACCTGTTGAGTTACCTGTTGGGTTACCTGCTAGGCTACCTGCTAGGCTACCTGCTAGGCTACCTGTTGGGCTACCTGCTGGGTTACCTGCTAGGCTACCTGTTGGGCTACCTGTTGGGTTACCTGTTGGGCTACCTGTTGGGCTACCTGCTAGGCTACCTGCTGGGTCACCTGCTAGGCTACCTGCTAGGGTACCTGTTGGGCTACCTGCTGGGTTACCTATTGGGCTACCTGTTGGGTTACCTGTTGGGCTACCTGCTAGGCTACCTGCTGGGCTAGCTGCTAGGCTACCTGTTGGGCTACCTGCTGGGTTACCTATTGGGCTACCTGTTGGGGTACCTGTTGGGCTACCTGCTAGGCTACCTGCTGGGCTACCTGCTGGGCTACCTGCTAGGCTACCTGTTGGGCTACCTGCTGGGTTACCTATTGGGCTACCTGTTGGGCTACCTGTTGGGCTACCTGCTGGGCTACCTGCTGGGCTACCTCCTAGGGTACCTGTTGGGCTACCTGTTGGGTTACCTGCTGGGTTACCTGTTGGGCTACCTGTTGGGCTACCTGCTAGGCTACCTGCTGGGTCACCTGCTAGGCTACCTGCTAGGGTACCTGTTGGGCTACCTGCTGGGTTACCTATTGGGCTACCTGTTGGGTTACCTGTTGGGCTACCTGCTAGGCTACCTGTTGGGCTACCTGCTGGGTTACCTGTTGGGTTACCTGTTGGGCTACCTGCTAGGCTACCTGCTTGGCTACCTGCTGGGCTACCTGTTAGGCTACCTGTTGGGCTACCTGCTGGGTTACCTGTTGGGCTACCTGTTGGGCTACCTGCTGGGCTACCTGCTAGGCTACCTCCTAGGGTACCTGTTGGGCTACCTGCTTGGTCACCTGTTGGGCTACCTGCTAGGCTACCTGCTGGGTCACCTGCTGGGTCACCTGCTGGGTTACCTGCTAGGCTACCTGCTAGGCTACCTGTTGGGCTACCTGCTGGGTCACCTGTTGGGTTACCTGCTGGGTTACCTGTTGGATTACCTGCTAGGCTACCTGCTGGGCTACCTGTTGGGCTACCTGCTGGGCTACCTGCTGGGTCACCTGCTAGGCTACCTGTTGGGCTACCTGTTGGGTTACCCGCTAGGCTACCTGCTGGGTCACCTGCTGGGTTACCTGCTGGGGTTTATCCGTGGGCCTGCTAACTCTGTGCAGCAGGCTGTGAGCCAGCCTGTGGTTGGTGCTGTGTGTGTTCTGGTCAGACAGCGGCTCAGTGAGACCCAAGCAGGACAGGAGCTGCAACACGGGGAGAATCAGGACCGGACTCAACCAGGGCGACGCCTCCGCTTGTTCAGGGACCAAACTCAGTGCTGTGTTAAGAGAAAGAATATCTCATGTAGGAAACAAAGCTCTGTGAGGTTCCAACCATGACCTGCACAGGACCTAGTTTTGTTCCCACTAATTCTTTCACTGCTTCAAAGTCTCTTAAAGGAAGCTAAAGCCAGCAGAGCTTTGTCCAAAATAATCACTTTACCAAGTCTGAGAAGGCTGGTCAGCTGATCTGAAGGGGCTTCCAACAAGAGCAAGGCCACGCCCATCACCAGCTCATCCAACAGCAACTCCTACAGAAAACAAACAGCGATGCCAACAGGTCAATACAGGCCGCAGGCCACAGAGGCCCGAGGGCTCACACATTACAGCACTGACTGGTTCACAATGGGGGACATTTGACCCACACGTGTAAACCTCTCCAGGTACACAGAGACACGGGCAGCGTGAGTGCGCTAAAGTGAGACCCGCTTTGATTTTCAGCCATCATGGAGGACAAAAGGTTTCACACCTGTTCAGGCCTCAAACTCAGGTGTGCTCTCCCTGGTAGGAGCAACAAGGCTGAAAACACTGAACCAAACAATGCTACATTTCTACAAAGTGTCTTTGAGTGTCAGATATTCACATGTCAGCTCGCTGCAGTGAGTGAAGAAGCTGATAAGCATCAATGCCAAATAAGCCACTGCTGGGAGTCCAGGCTCAGGTTTGGAGCAGAGACATTTGCACACGTAAAAGAAAAAGCATCCCTTTTGTTTGCTTCCATATTTAGGCTCGCTCACGTTAACCAGCACAGCAGCGCGGCTTCTTTATCTTTGCTGGTGTCTGTTTACAAACAGCCATCACCTGACAGGCTGGAACCAGCTGCTGTATTAAGCCGATTATTGGTCTGCAGTCTCCGTTGAACTCGAGGCATCGCCGACACGCACACAGCAGCTGCAGAGCCAGCGCCGCTTTCTCTGGTTTCCACTGGTCTCCAGAGCTCCCAGTTAGATCTTGGAGCAGAGCGCCCACAAATGCACACAGCTCCAGGACTGCCTCCACGCTGTCCACCTGCAGGGACAGAGAGGAGAGGCTGACATAGCTCCATCCTGCTCTCTGTGTTAGTCACTTCCTGTCAATCTGAGCGTATGCAAATAAGAGAGACACATTTAAAGGATGGTGGACTGTAACATACAGAGTGGAAACATGTCAGCCGTGTCTTTGTACAGTTACCTAACATAACTTCAGCTTGTTACCTGCATGTGTGGAACCAGCTGACAAAGACAGAGCAGCAGCCTGTCAGACACTGGGGACAGCGTTTCCTGCTCCTCGTTCTGGGGGGCGGACCTGGATCCTCCCTGAATGGGCAGCAGCACCCTAAGAAGACTCTGTCGAAGGAGCGCGTGCTCGGGTTGCCTGTGCGGTTGGCAGTATAGGTACCGAAGGAAGGGGGCCAGCATGGTGATATAAGCCTCTTTATCTCTGTAACGTACACACACACTGGAGTCAGAAGAACCTCTGAAAATATATCATCTGATAATGTCCAGTTGTCTTCAAAGACAACAACATAACAGGATACGACAGGAACCAGTAAGACTTACCTGTCAACAGCTTTCTGGATAAAGTCATCGATCTCGAACAGCAGAGCCGGCCAGCAGTCCTCTCTGTTCTCCAGGGCTGTGACGTACGGGTGAGGGCTGCTCCTGCAATGGACGGGTCAGTGTCCCAGCTCTGATTCAAGTTATGCTCCCAACAAACCACTGAGTCAGTCTATTACAACGAAGACAAACTAAGAAGGCCTAAATCCACACAAGACCTGTCGCCTTCCTCCTCTCACCCCAACCAATCACAGCACATGGCCCCGCCCCGCCTTGAGGCGACTGTTGTTGTGATTTGTTGCTGTATTCAATTCAATTCAATTCAATTTTATTTATATAGCGCCAAATCACAACAACAGTCGCCTCAAGGCGCTTCATGAATAAAACTGAATTACAAGTTCTCCAAAGAACAAACTGTTAACACTAAAAACTATTGACGGTGTTATTTTAAAGCATCCACCCTTTACTGTTGGCCAAGTGCTACACATCGTCACTTTTGCAGAATGCAGTCACATAAATAGTCCTCCAACATCCGTACTGTTTCCACACAAACTGGACTTATACACCCACTCCCACAGTGACAATCTAAAGGCAAAGTGTCACGTAGCTGCCACCTATGAGGATGAAAACAAGCTTAAAACTATCGTGTACTCACACGTACCTCTAACCAGAGTCGAGTTTGAGAGACTAAACGTTAGCAGTTCCACACACACTAACGCATCCACTGATACCATTATAGATCCAGCCTCCGTGTTTCCAGTCTTCACATGACGTAACCTGTTTGACCACGTGTCACCCTTCAGCACGCCATTTCCAGACCCTGAGTTTCAATACAGCGCCAACTCGTCAGCCTATCAGAGCACTCCCCACGTTTCAGCACAAAGGAAGCAAACAATCAGGAGTTTCTTCTATTTATTGTGACTCAAAGCCTGGTGTTTCAGAACACTGGCAGGCAATTTGGACAGGGGAGATCTTTCTGTTGCACCGCTGATTTTTATACGGATGTTCACAAGTGTCTTTGCCTTTGAGGTGAAGTCTGCATTCATCCACAGGACAGATTTTATACACTAAAAAGAGGAGAGCTCACTATATTGTGACCAAACATCACTTTTAATGTTAAAACCCTGTTGGTTCTTACAGCGGCCCATCACTGCAGCCACAGCACCGTCTGTCACTCTGTCCTCACTCGTGAACAACACCCACAGATACTTAAACGCCTCCAACTTGGGCGCCAGCTCGTCCTTGACCTGGAGTGGCTGCTCCACTGTTTTCAGTTTTGAACCACAGCCTCAGACTTGGAGGTGCTGATTCTCATTCCCAATGTTTCACACGCAGCTGCAGAATTACTCAAAACAGCATCGATAACAACACCCAGCAGGAATAGATCCGACAGTGATGGCAAAACGGACCAAGCTCCAAAAGTCTTGCTCCATTGCCTCACCAAGCTCCTCGTACAGCTTCTGCAAGAGTTACACTCATCCTGTCGATATCTGCCAGAAGATAGCCAAGCCTAACAGGACGCTTCAACCTGCTGCTCCTGAACCTCCAATGTCTATCTTCTGGTTCAGGGATTGCCACCACCACATCAAAGTCCCCCAGTAGGACTATGGAGTTGCTAGATGGGGTACCCACCTCACCCAGCAACTCTAAAAAGTACTCTAAGCAACTGTTAGTCACATATGCACAAATGACTATGGGCACCTGTTCCCAACATGACGGCACAGGGAAGCAACCGTCCTGTCCACCAGGGAAAACGTCTAAATGCTGGCATCAAGTCAGGGAGATACAAACGTACCCATTCCCTGCCTGCCCCCTCTCACTCTTTACATGTAGTCAGTATTTTTCAACACGCACTAGTTTGGGATGTTCATGCTCCAAGAGCCAGTTTATAGCTGCGACTGAAGCACCAGGGCCACGACTGCCACCCCACAGAGCACCGGACTCCTACAGCACTTCAAGTGGGTGATGGACCAATGCTGCCTCTTTGGACTAGCAGTAAGCTACAAGCTATGTGTAACTTGATAGATTACACAAGACAACATGTATGAACACCTCTAGATATTAGACACGAGATACTTACCTGATAGAATACGGACAGGTGAAGTGTCCATCGCTCTGGTCAGCCTGCATCTCCAACAATCGCCGAATGACTTTTATCAACCCTTGAGTGTGTCTGTTGGATATCAGAGTCAGAACAACTGAAAAAACTAACAGTCTGAGCGTTTTCAAATGTTTTCAAATAGTTACATTATGCTGCACCACGAAGTCAGCGTCCAGATTAGAGAGCATCTGTGGAACAGGTGACCTTTAACATTTTCATGTTTCAAAGCTATTTTCTTTACTTCATGAGCCCTGATGGAGAGCAATGACATCGTGGATTTATCCTCAGCACAGACTAAGCTGTGACCTCCATGTGTCTAACTCGGTTTGTAGACTGTCGGTCGGACTCCTGCACTGGAAGCATTGACTCCGTGTTACACACTGGTAGCTGGAAAAGAAGGCGACTGGACTTGATTAAGTTTTAAAGATGTTTCCTTCTTATACAAGGTGGAGAGACCCACATACTTAAACCCTACAGGGCGTTGCCCTCCTTGGAGATGGTCATCGAGCTATTTGTCATGTGCGTCGTCACATGAGTATAAACAAAAGCGTAGGTCATTGTCAACACCAAGGGTTAAGGGTTGAACCACTATGAGACCTTACCGCGACCCATCATGTGACCTTTGAGGTCACCTGAGGCGAGGTGTGAGTGGGCCTTTAAAGGGATTTAAAGACTGAATTCGTAACAGTGGACAAACACGGCCTTCTTCATGCCTCTTCTCAGTTCCCAGTGTTAGCATTCTCATGCTAAAGAGAGCCTTCTTTGTCCTGCTGATACACGACCTCGTCCTGCTGAGGTCCGTCTTTCATGTTGTGCCTTTGTGCAGCGGCTGTAACGCTGCATGGACGCAGGTTACAGAGCCTCTATCAGACTCATTGACAAACAGCTGAGCTTTCTGAGGCAGGATCGTGGCGTCCAATAACTGCGTGTTGCATACCTTGCAGAAGGCAGGAGGTTGAGGACACCATTGAGGATGTAGTCCAGGTCTGCATGGCCCTGGTCCACCAATAACACCAAGGTGTCACAGCACGCTGAACACACCACAGCACAGTCACTGCAGCACTGCTGCCACAAAGCTTCCAGTGCTGGGCCCTGAACGACAACAGTGATGCAGTCAGAGTTTCAGAAGTTTAACAAGACTATCTGTGCCGTTTCCACACATGCACTGAAGCCCTGAATGAAAACGGACAGAGACACAGGTGCAATCTGTCCCACTCAGTTCAGCCTCTCAGCACTGATTCAATCCCACAAGGTTTGATTCAATTTGGACTCAGACAGTCAGAAATATAACTATGCTCGTTTCTCAGTGCATATCCATATTTTATATCTGTGTATAAAAACAAAGCTGACACTGTGAGATCAGAGGCGTCAGCCTCACAGCAGATGTGTCAAAGTCACTGAGGATAAAACACAGGACCACATGAAGCAGATGTTCCTGCTCTTTTATACTTCATGTAATTAAAGAAATGATCACATGTGATCTTACAGGAACTCACCTGAGCACAGGACCAGGTGATCTGCCCATCTGACCCTTTTTCCTTTAAGACAGCTGCAACAAGACTTCTCACCGTCTGCAACACAAGAAAATCACACTTCTGTACCATGATTCACAATAACAAAGAGAGGAAGAGAAACCAACACTACAGAGTGAGTGAATGAATGAATGAATGGATGAATGTGCCCACAGGGACCTGAGTCTGTGTGTTCAGTAAAACCTGCCTCCCCTCTACATAAACATATTATACACACGAGTGTGAGCGACTCAGAAACCCTCGTGGTTGCCAACAAACATACAAAGTAACTCTGTGTCTTGGATCTTGTTACACTGTAAACTCACCTCATGTCTCTTTAAAATCCTCCAACAGCTGCACACATGTATCCGTGCACCTTACAGTCATGTTTCTCTATCAAATAGTTACGTTACTCTTTACTCTGTCTTATCAGGAGACTTTTTTATGAGTGTTGCTGAATTCCTGTTAATGGTAGAGATTTTCTGCCCGTGTGAGCTGCTAGTTTACCTCTGTCAGTAACAAATCACTCGTACCTGTGGAATCTCTGCAGACAAGGGAAGGATCATTTGTATCATTTGGATGGGAGGAGTCACAGAGCAGAGTCCGCCTCTTACCTGGGCTTGTATGACGGGGCTGGGGAACTGGAGCCGTGTCTTTAAACTCTCCATCATGTCACTGGATCACACCTGTGGACATCCAGAATCTCCATTAGAACAAGAGGAGGAGGTTTGAGAAAAAACACAAAAACTAAATGGGGAGTCTCGTGAATCCAAGCTGGGAGCTGGTCCACAGGAGACGGGCCACTGAGAGACAGCTGAAGGCACTGCTGAAGGCACTGCCTCCTATTCTACCTAGCAACAACAAATAAGGCTGCAGTCTGAGGAGGGAGTGCTCTATCAGTATAACTTTGTACTACAAGCTTTTTAAGAGACGACAGAGGCTGATTATTGGAGACCTCGTCTGTCAGAAGGAGGACTTTAAATCTTGGATTTAACAGGGAGTCAGTGAAGAGGAGCTAATATGTGACAGATATGCTCTCTTTCTACTTCCTGTTGGTACTCGTGCTGCAGCGTTTCAGCTTAACTGGAGGCTTTGAGGCTTTTCATGGCACCTGTCTGATAACACTGACTCACAATCGTGCAGCTAGAATCACTCTCAGCTTAGTTCACAGACCTACATGGTTGTTTGTGCACACTGAATGATATATTCTGCTCAAAGATGGCTCCTCACAGCTTCACTGGAGGCCACGATGATGCTGTTTCTAAGAGTTTTAGGGCCGAGCACAACAGCCTCTGTCTGGATTTAGAAGCAGGAAATTAGAGGTCACCAGGTCTTTTAGGTCTCTGTGATCAACAAATCACAACAACAGTCACGTGAAGGCACAGACCACGAAGTACAGAGAAAATCCCACCAACCGCTCAACCCCAATGAGCAAGGCCTCGGCCACAGCAGGAAGGAAAATCTCCCTTTTAGCCGAAACAGACTGGAGGACGGGCAGACGTCTGACCGACTGGTGGAGAGGGAGGGACTCACATGGTGGATACTCATCTCTCACAGACGGTGAGAGGACAAAGACAAAAGTGTCACCTCATATCAGGCGGCACCTCCAGGGCTGAAAACTGAAACCTGTGCAGAAGTGCCAAAAACTGCAATTCCCCTAACGGCCCCTGGAGCCTGCATCCAAAAGTGAGACAACCCCAACAGCCCCCTATATGAGCACTGTCACAGTTTACAGCTGTAGCTTTTTACCAGGCCTCACCTCTGCCCATCCAAGTGACCCACCTGTATCACACACACTGTGAAGCTGAGCAGTGTGTCACTATGAAAGCTCCTGCTTCTTTCATGGTTTATATACACATGCTGTGTGGATCTGTGTCTGAAGGAGCACAATACATTGGGACGCACACTCATTGTGTCCCAAGTGTCACTTTCAAACTATAAAATACAAAAATAAAATCAGCAGCGTTGCTCTGTTGGTCTCTAAGAGGACATCAGGCTAACATCTACTGTTATTAAATTAGTGCGACACACCATGATGAGCTGCACTCACACTGATACAGCCACATAGTACGTGACAGCTCAAATAATTAATCAGGAGTAATCCCCCAGATATATAACAACGCTCAATCTGGAAATGGCAAAGCTGACCACCCAAGACAGAGCAGCATGTTTATGAAGTGTCCCACAAGAAACACGTCAGAGAAACCAGGAGAGGAACTGTGGTGTTACATGATGAGTGGGTGAATACAGCTGTTAAGGGTCACTGAGTGAAGGATGCAACAGGAGTGAAAAGGACAGTTTATAGTTAGACCTGCTGCGGTGTCTGTTTTGGAGATGGTGACAATGACTTCAAATTAAAATCTAAAACCCAGCTGGATGTGTCGTAGTGGAAAATGTTCAGTTTGTCTTTAGAGTGACTGGAATGGACGAGGAGGGCCAGCTCAGGCTGAACCTGAGACCAGGTGACAGACCTGGATCCTCGGGACCAGGTGAGAGGAGGCAGATGAGTTGCTATGGAGACACTAAGAGGAGAAACCGGAAGAAGGAGAATGTGCTACTATCTGTGGCGTTTCCATCAGAGCCGCTGCGCAGATCGACCCTGCAGGGCTTCCGTCGTGATGTTCGTGGCAGGAACACTGCATTGTTTCTTGAAACTACACCGTTAGCTGGGTGACATTAACGGCGAGATGTGTGAAAACTGCAGTTCTCCAAGTGACAAGACTTTTATTAATGAAGTGAGTAAAAGTAAGGTTGATTTGTCAAAGCGGTTCCTGCGGTGCGCAGCTCGTCCTGGTGTTTCCTACATTTCCCACAGGCCAAAGCGCTTCACCACGAAGCTTCCGTACACACGAGGCCATCCACAGTTATCTGGTGATCGTAATACGGAGAAAACTAAACTGTAAAGTCGTCCGGACACAACTTAGCACTGAACAGGACCTGCTAATAGCAGCTTAGCATCAACACAAGCTAATGCTAACGTTATACAGCTGACGGCAGGTTCACTGTAACAGATACGCGGCTGTAACTGTAACTGCAGCAGGCTAAGAAAGACTAACGAAGCTCAGATGACGTTATACATGCTGTTCAACAAACTTTACCTCCTCCATCCAGCAGACCCGCGCGGAAATACGGCGAGCAGCGAGGGCCAAAAAGGACAGGAAACCGCCTGTCTCACGCGATTACGTCACAGACATGCACAACACGCGCAGGCTGACTTCATATTTTCAGCACATTTAATAGAGCACTGCAATTATTATTATTGTTGTTGCTGTTGCTGTTTCTTGTTGTTAATATTATTTTATGACAAAATGTTGACACACTGTGTGAAATGTAAATAAAATTGAATGGTTTGCAAATCTCATGAACCCATACTTTACTCATAATGCAACATAGAAAACAAATGAGCTCATTGTGAATTTGGTGGCAGCAACATCCCAAAAAGCTTGCAGCATGGCCATGTTTCCAACATCACCTCTACTTTCAACAACCATCCATAAACACCTGAGAACTGAGGAACCAGGGGCCCGTTCTTCGTACCTCGCTAAGTAAGTTAGCTGGATTAGATTGTTGACGATTTCACGATTTCAGGTTTCTCCTAGGCAAGGCAAGGCAAGGCAAGTTTATTTGTATAGCACAATTCAACAACAAGGTGATTCAAAGTGCTTTACAGAGACATTAGAAACAAGAACAAATAAAAAGCATGATTTAAAATTGATTAAAACAAGCAAATAAACTAACTAACTAATTAACAAACAAACAAACAAAACAGTATATAAAATCAAAACAGATAAAATCAGAACAGTAGATAAAATCAGTAGTTAAATGTAAGTTTTGAAATTTAAGCTTAAAGTGTGGATTTGGTGCTTTATTCAAATGCAGCTGAGAACAGGTGAGTCTTCAACCTGGATCCTACGAAGAACGGGCCCCAGGTGCTGGACTTTTCGGAGAGCATCGTTGTCCCATTTTTGTCTGATATAAGGGACAGAGCTGCTCAACAGTCCTGCAGCTTTTCCTCTCGTGATGTCACAAATATCATCAAATATCTGGTGCAGAACTTGCGGTCTTCCACTACAAAGCCCTGCTGTAGTGTGCAGCTTAGCAACATCCTTCATAAACATGTAAAAGACATCATCTCCATGGGAGCACATGTTGCTCTAAAACCTGTGTATATAATTCAGTCTTGGTTCCTTTCCAAATGTGCAAGGTGCCAATTCCATAGGCACTGATCTAATGCCAACCATCAGAGATGCAGCCTTTTTAAACACTGATAACAAACTTCAGCTCAGACATGCAAAGCGTCTCATTACAGACGATTTACAGCCGGCGAGCCTTCAAAGTCTTGGGTCTGAGATGAGTCCGTAAGAAACCACGTCGGCCGGTTTGGAAGCACGTCGCGAGGCTCCAAATGCTCCACCAGACCGCCGACAGGTCTCGCACACCACAGCCGCTCTATCACGTGACACATACTGCTCCTATGTGGTCATGTGTTGGGTTACGCCATGTCGCAAGTTTTCTGAGGAGCTTTTGTGATATTTAGTAGATCGGATTACATCTTTTTTTATTTATTACTTATATCCGACCCAGTAATTTAGGTCAGTATCGGACTGATACCGATATGCAACATCGGCTCGGTCCATCTCTAGTTCAGATGGCTTTTAATGAGCCTTATAAAATAAACACAGTTTAAAAACATCTAGCAACTAAATCAAGGGTAGCCTGAACTTACAGTCACTGAACACAGCAAGTGTCCCTGCTCTCAGATACAAAACCTGCCTTTAAAAGTTCAGAGTAATGAAATCAGCAGCACTGATTCTATCATTTCTAGTCTCACACACCACTTGTGCATTTCTGTAGTTTTGGTTCACATCGGTTGATTTTCTGCAGTAAACAACTAATGAGAACATTTTCTAAACCTCTGAGTGTCCATCAGGATCCTGTAGAAACAGCTTCCATGTCAAACATTTCTGTTTAGAAAGAAAAAGATTTTTAGAAAATTCTCTAAAGAATTCAACATCTGTTTTGTTTTCTACTATTTATTTATTTTTTAAAGTCCCTCTAGCACAGATTTCTTTAGTCACATGTCTTTCTGTGTCTTCCATACAAACATTAAACATGCAAACACTCAACACAGCAACACTGAAACCATTTGAGTGTAACTGTCATTCAAATCAAACTTTATACACAATTACAACATGGAACAAAAGACAATCTAAACATTAAAACACTACAACCAATGAAGAAACAAATGAAACCAATCACAATCAACATCAAAATATGATCATGGAAAAATAGAAGAGACATATCATACAATTCATACACGTTCATGTGAAATCTTTGGGTTCAATAACCTTCAATCCTTCTTTTAAATTACATTTAAATTTCAGCTGGCAGCAAAGAAATTAATCAGAAATTAACCTCAATGAATCTGCAGCTTCATCAATGTGATGCTGAGTTTCTGACTGAGATTGAGTCTGAACATGTCTGACTCTGTGAAACAGTCAGAGTGTTTCTCTGACAGCAGGAGCCTCTTTACACTCAGCTTCACACAGACGAGCTGAGGAACGATCAAGCAAACTTCTTCTTCTGTCATTTTTAACAGCAGCTTGCATCCAAAGATGTTGCACTACTGCCATCTCCTGGCTTTTACTCTTACTTCTCCTCCAGATCCTCAGATCCTCTTGATGACATCAGTATTTCTCAAAAATGAAAAACCACTCCTTTCACCTCATCAGGACTTAACTGATTAACCACTTTTTCCAAACGTAAGTTTCATTTCACCACCAGTTCCCACCCTCAACACTCTCCTTTGACTTCTATACTTCAACTAATAACCACATGTTCAACCGTCTCCATAGCATTACAGCATCACATAACCCAGTCGGATGTTTCCCCATCATAAAAAGAGAACCATTCAGAAAGCAATGACCTGTTTGTATTCTCCTGCTGCCTATTTAACCCACTACTCCTCTTAACTTCTATTGTGTTTTGTACCCATGTCTCCCTTTTGTTCCATTATCCCATGCCATTCTCCAGAAGTTCTTACTTTGTGGCCAAACTATTCTTTTCCCTCAGATTTCAACAATGGTATCTGCACATCTATGTCTACTTTTTTAACAGCTGCTTTAGCCAATCTGCTCTTTCATTACCCACAATACCTCTGTGAGCCAGAGTCCACATTATCACTATATGTTTATTTTCTTCAGACACTCTATGATGAGCAAAAGGACGTCATACAAATTTACTTTCAATGCTGACAATGAATCACTACATATTATTACTTTTGAAATTCTGCTGTCTTCCACCCATTCTAAAGCCAACAGTGTGACATATAACTCAACTGCATATATACTCAGAAGATTTGATGTTGTTTTTGCAATCTTGAGCCTTAACTGCAGAATTACCACTGCTACACTTGTTGCTTCAGGTTTGGGATCTTTCGACCCGTCTGTATACACCTGTAAATAGTTCATTATAAAATTCTTCAATTCAATTCAATTCAATTTTATTTATACAGCACCAAATCACAACAGCAGTCGCCTCAAGGCGCTTTATATTGTACAGTAGATACATAGAAAAAAAATTACAATCATATGACCCCCTATGAGCAGCACTATGACGACAGTGGGAAGGAAAAACTCCCTTTTAACAGGAAGAAACCTCCGGCAGAACCAGGCTCAGGGAGGGGCGGGGCCATCTGCTGCGACCGGTTGGGGTGAGAGAAGGAAGACAGGATAAAGACATGCTGTGGAAGAGAGACAGAGGTTAATAACAGATATGATTCAATGCAGAGAGGTCTATTAATATATAGTGAGTGAGAAAGGAGACTGGAAAGGAAAAACTCAATGCATCATGGGAATCCCCCGGCAGCCTACATCTATTGCAGCATAACTAAGGGAGGATTCAGGGTCACCTGGTCCAGCCCTAACTATATGCTTTAGCAAAAAGGAAAGTTTTAAGCCTAATCTTGAAAGTAGAGATAGTGTCTGTCTCCTGAATCCAAACTGGAAGCTGGTTCCACAGAAGAGGGGCCTGAAAACTGAAGGCTCTGCCTCCCATTCTACTTTTAAATACTCTAGGAACAACAAGTAGGCCTGCAGAGCGAGAGCGAAGTGCTCTAATAGGGTGATATGGTACTACAAGGTCATTAAGATAAGATGGGGCCTGATTATTTAAGACCTTGTATGTGAGGAGCAGGATTTTGAATTCTGGATTTAACAGGAAGCCAAAACAGGAGAAATCTGCTCTCTCTTTCTAGTCCCTGTCAGGACTCTTGCTGCAGCATTTTGGATCAGTTGAAGGCTTTTCAGCGAGTTTTTAGGACATCCTGAAAATAATGAATTACAGTCGTCCAGCCTGGAAGTAATAAATGCATGAACTAGTTTTTCAGCGTCACTCTGAGACAGGATATTTCTAACTTTAGAGATGTTGCACAAATGAAAGAAAGCAGTGAAGTGAGATTAGTGCTGTAAAACTTCCATAACACTGAACAGATGCCACCACAGATATGTTGAAATCTCAGTCAAAACTAGCAAAGACAAATGAAATCCATGAATCAGAAATGCTGATTGTTGAACAGATAATTCAGTCTGTACATGAGGAGGATCCACTTTAGACTAAACTACATACAGAAACACAGGAACCAGGGCACAGTGTAAATCCAGGAGCTCTGTGTGCAACAGCTGACCTGTATGAACACAAAACACTGATTGAAGTCCACGTTGATGCTTTCTGTCTGTTTAACTTTTACATTTGAAGCAACACATTTTACTTCAAACACACAGATCAGGTAGAAAACTGTGGATTAGAAAACAAATTCATCAAGAAGGTCCTGAAGCAAGAAGTTCATCATTGAATAGAGTAAGAAAAAGGACATGAATCATCCCACGGGTCTGTGCAGTCGTTATGTTATCATCACCTAAATCATGTCTGCATACTGTGTGTGTGTGTGTGTGTGTGTGTGTGTGTGTGTGTTGCTTTTTTAAATCTTCCACTTAGAGTTCAAACTTGGATAGTGATAAAAACATTGCACTGCTTCATTTAATATCTAATTGAACACATCTGTGGTTGAATTTGAATCTTAAATGTTTTGATTTCAAAGATGTGGTTCTGATATGAAGGAACAGAAAGTAAATTGTTGCCATGGATACAGTGAGACAGACGCCTCAGACCCTTATTTTTTATTTCTTTCTTTTATTTTATTGATTCATTTCTTTATTTTTACATTTTAAAAAGTGTATTTGTCTGAATGAACTAATCCCCATTTCCCATGCTTTGTGTCACTGGTCATACTGGGAACAGCCATAGAAAATGTTTGTAAAGAAGAAATCTTAAACATGAGCAGATTCTCAGGCGATTTCTGTTTCCTAACCATTGTTTCAGTAACACGTCCCATCACTACATGTGTGTTAAAGATTTCTTTGGGATCAAAATCATCCACTGACAGTTATCAGTACAAACAGGATGCAAAAATCCAAAGTTCAGACTTCAGAGTTACTAAAACAGAGATCTGAGGAAAACTGGTTCTTCACACGACGTTTCATGTGTGAACAGTAGAGGTGGTTTCATTTTCACATGTAGGTGTTGCAGTGAGGATTGCAGGGAGACATTTGCTGAATAGCTGCAGCTCTGCTCCTGTAGACTGCCTCTGAATGTGTGTGTGGTGATAAAGTCACTTTAATTAAATGTCACCTGTCAGGGAAAACTTTGTGTTGACTGAAGAAAGTTCACTTCTCTTTCATTGCAGCTCCACTCTTATTTTGGATGCACTCATTTGTTTCATAAATGATTTCAATGATTTTGCCACAGCTCTGCATTGTCAGGTCGGAGCATGTGTGCTTTTGATGAAATGCTGATATGATGACGCTTGATTGGGGAAAGATTTCCACAGGTGGTGTTGTTGGTCTCCTTCTTCCAGTTTTCTTGTTGCTGCCTCTCTCCTCGCCTCAGTTGCTGCAGCTGTATCATGTATGTTGTTATGTTACATACAAAGAGGAATTTGTGACATTAAAGAGTAAAGATTCTTATTCTTAAATGAAGATGAATAAAGGTTTTGTGAAATAACTACTGAGTTCTGGTGCCGTCTCTGGATGCCTCGACGAATAAAAGAACCGGGGTAAAACTGATTTCGTAACAATTTATACCTATATTTTTCTATTTCTCTATTTCTCTGAATATTTATCTATCATAACTGTTTCTACACTCACTTTATATGAGTGCTTGTTGTTTCTTGTATATTTGCTGCTATGACAACTCAGTTTCCCTCCTGGATTAATAAAGTTTCTCTGATTCTGAAATACAGTGAGCCATTATATTTGTAGTTTCTAACTAACAATATAAAGGCTCAGCAACCGATAGAGCCACAGCACGTCCCACTGGCAGCTGAAGGAACTTTTAAACAAAGGACTTTGTAATTGAAGCTTTATTTATACAGGTCGGCTCATTGAGACTCAATGTCTCATTTACAAGAGAGACCTGTTCCACACAAACATATTAAAATTACAACAATAAGAGAAAAGTTTGTGTAATGTACTCAGTCACATTAAAAACAAGAACAAGTTCCCAGAGATGGTTTCACAAAAACATGTGTACGTCTTTTGAAGTCTGCAAGTGAAATCAACGGAGAGCCTTAAATCCTTCGGTTATGTTTTCCATGAAGACGGAGCAGAAAAGGAGAACGCCTTCTTCCCAAGCTCTGCATGAACTGATGGAACAGTGAATGTAATGATGTCCTGAGACTGCAGGCTGTGACTAAACTGTTTGCCTAACATGTACTCTGATGAATAGGAGGCAGTAACCCAGAAACAGATTGATAGATAAAATGATACTAATGGACCATCCTGTGTAAGACCAATGAGGACCAGTTAACCAGAGAACACAGAGTACAGTGGTGTGTTAAAGGTTTACAGACAGTTATAAATCTTAATGCCCCATGATGGACAAAATCCAACAGATGAAGAGAGCGAGCAGAGTCATTCATATAAATCATGTCACTGTAATCCAGGGCAGGTAAAAAAAAGGTGGCAGCAACAAGCTTTTTCCTGTGAAACATGATCTGTTCCTGGAAGAGAAGCCCAACTTCAGCCTCAGTGTCTTTATTAGATGTTCAATGTGTGGCTTATAGGAACGACTGTCATCAAGCACAATACCGAGGTATGTGTACGAGGCCACAGTTTCAATAGAAATACTTTGAGCAGATACAGGAGAAGGAAATAAAGCCGGACCCTCTTTCTGTTTGTGAACAACATGACTTTGGTTTTTTCTACATTTAAAGCCAGTCTGAGCCAGCTGAGACTGAATACTATCAACAGCTGCTGTAATGGTTTGAAAACTATGTTGATGGTATAAAATGAACAGATGCATCTAGATTTTGTGCCACACCGTTGACATAAGTAGCCCAGGACAGAACCCTGTGCACTCGTTTAGTGACATTTAAAAAGCTGAAGAGAGACCATTGAGCTGAACGCACTGCTGATGTCCAAAAGAACATTAGAGAAGCAGCCAGCTGCTCGGTCTGAAAGGCCTATTTCCAGTAATCTATGACATAAAATGCTGTGGTCAGCAGCTCAGCTCATAAACCAAGGGACTGGGAGCAGCTGCTGCTGAGTGTTGCTGGAGTTCCTGTGCTGTTAGATCCTCATCCTCTCCACGCAGCTTGGAAGTAGGTGAAGTTGTGCCAGAAGAGTTTTTGTTGTGGTCAACAGTGTCAAAGACTTTGATAGATCAATAAAAAGAGCTGCACAGTAGTTCTTTGCATCCAGCGCTTCATAGACGTCTTTGAGAACTTTTATCGAAGCAGTTCCAGTACTGTGCAGTTTCCTAAAACCAGACTGGAAGGGAGATAAAATCCTATTTTCATCCAGATAACTTTGAAGTTGATTATTTACCAGCCTTTGAAGAACCTTAGATAAGACACAGAGTTTGGAAATTGGCCTGTAATTACTAAATGTTGAAGAATCACCAGCTTTCAGTGGGGGAGTACAGAGGCACACTTCCACATCTGTGGTAAAGCCTTCTGTTGTAGAGAAACATTAAAACTATAAGACACTGGCTCAGCTATGATATTTGCAGCCAAGTGCAAGAAGGAAGGAGAACGATTGTGAGGACGAGTTTCTGGTGTTGGGGCTATTCAAAGCCTTACAAACCTCTTCTACTGTGACAGGTGTGAAGGAAAAGGTATCAGTAAGCAGGAACTACGAGCAGAGTTGTGTGCAAGAGGTTTACCATCAGATACTGTGCTGAACAAAGAACAAGAAGCAACAAAGTGTTTGTTAAAGCAACATTTCAGTTTTGTGTGACACAGGAGTGGAGTCGATATTTAAGTGAGGAGGAAGCTCTGAGGAGTCACAGCTGGCAGAGACACTTTATAGTTTGCCAAAACCTCCTACGGTCGTTTGGACTGTCAGTCGTTAAAGTAAAAAATAGTTACATCTTGATGATGGAGGCAGTAATCCGATTACACAGCTAATGAAAACGTAGCCAATCAGCATCAGAGCCAGACTTCCTGCCCAGGCCTGGTTTCTCTCATGTAGGAGATCGGCCGGTACTGAACCAAACCAGGCCTGTCCCGACCTTTCACCCTGACCTGGCAAAAAGGGGCGTGTCTGTCCACAAAGTAGACACAACTCTCCTGTAAATGTTCCCAAACTGACATTGTCAGCCTGTTTAATACGACCCCAGTTCAAACTGATGCGGGCTCGGAGCGTGAGATTTTAGTGTTTCTCACAGCACCAACTATGCAGTGATCACTCAGGTCGTTGGCAAAAACTGCAGATGTGGAAAACTTACGCAGCATATTAGTTAAAAAAGGGCAATAAGAGCAGATTTATCTGGGTGTTTTAAAAACAAGCAGTGTGCCTTAAAATCATCAGACACAGAAGAAAGCCAGTCCCAATGAAAATCATCCATCTGAAAGACGTCATTAAAATGCAGCTCAGATAAAAGTTGAACCAGAGACGGTGATGTGCTGGGGGAAGCAGGTGGAGGCTGATAGCAGCCAACAACAGTCTGATTTCCAAACAGATCAATAGTTAAGGCCAAGATTTCAAATGGCTGAGGTGCAGATGGAGAGAACAAGACTTGAGCAGCAAGACAGACCTTCACATAAACTTCCAGACCTCCGCCTTTTCTGGGACAGTCTGAGTGCTAAATGTTAAATCCATCAGTTGCTACGTTTTTATCCAGTAAAGATTTGGAAAGTCTCAGAAACAACAATGATACCAGCACCGCTTGAACAGCCCAGATTCCAATCATATCCATGTCAGGAAGCACACGACGTGATGCACGTGTAACCCAGACAGTTTTTAACATCTGCTGGTGTTTCACATTCAGCCAGAGGCCCAGGGTTAGGTTGGATACCAGACAATAATAAAAGCATCGTTATTAGACTCTAGAGCTCGTTTATAGCTGACACCACATGTAGAGTTTAAGTTCACACAGAGACGATGACATTTTTCTAAAACCAGCAAACAATAAACAAGAAATGTAACAAGAGTTTCAGAAGAAGCTGTTTTACAGAGAAATGATTCCCTGAAGACAAAATTATTATTATCATCTTTATTTCTCCAGGTGAAAATTTAATTGAGATTAAAAATGTTGTTTTCAAGAGAGACCTGGCATCATGGCAGCAAGAGTCAGAAATACATCATAATTCAAACAAATACAAAATAGGAAAAACATCCTACATAAACTTCATAAAGTTTCATTAACAGACTTTGAACAATGGACTTCAAACTTCCCCCCAAAACAACAGAAACACATTTGAAGATAATGAATGACATTTATCCCTCTAAAGAAGGACTTAGACTACGATTTAATATGAATGAGAACATGTTCATAAATGGATGCAACCAAAGATTTCATCAATCCCTGATTCAGAGACAACAGAACGTTTGGTTTGATTTCACAAGATAAGAATGACGACTGAGTTGGAAAATTGTTTTACGTTTAGTCAAATCTTTCCTACATAAAGTCGGATTACAAAATCATCCCCTAAGTTTGTTGTTTTATTCAAGGAATTGAAATTATAGAGAAAATCTGTGAAATGACTTAAAGAAAACAAACCACAAAAACTCTATGATGCTCTAAACCCCCTGGTTTAGGTCGGCAAAACTTTACTAGACCCGCCCCTGCACAGTTACAAGCTGTCAGCTACTTAGAAAAGGATCCTGGTGTTATTTGTCTCTCAGAAACAGTTCATAACTTCCCATCAACTCATTCATGTCACCTAAAAGGTAAACCTGTTTCTCAATCACCTCCTCAGCTCTGATGATTCATTTGTGGCTTTAATGTAGTGTTACATCCTGTTTGTTTGCTTCCATCTGTATACATGTCCAGATTCACTGTTATGTTTCTATTCTTACATTGCTGTGTGATCACTGTTCCCTCTGCTGACTGATGTGACCTTTTGTATCTCACACTGATACTTGTCATATTTGTATCTGCGCCTAAAAGATAAAAAGTTTTCCATGCTAAAACACAGCTCCACCTCCTGCAGTTCTCCCTCTGAACCACTAGATGTCTCTGTTATCTAAATGAAGACGTGCAGCACAGCAACCACAGCAGCGCTCAGATCACACGTGTCCTGTTATTATGTATAAAAGCATGAAACAGGTGAGACAGGTGGGATCAATATTAATGTTGTGGAAATATATGAAAAAGCAACAGAAGAGTGAAAACATTTCGTGTTTCTAGAAAGATCTTTCAGCTCACAGCTGCTCACAGACTGTATTTACAAGTGACAAACTGCAACTCTACAGTACATCTACAGTATATATCAAATATATTCTGTATTCAAATCTATTGAGTGATGTTTGAAAGTCTTTCCAGGTGAGTTTGATCCAGGAGGGTCTGAAGCCAGAGTCAGACAGAGACTGTGCAGAGACTGTAGAAGGACAGAGCAGCAGCAGAGCAGTCCAGATACACTGATGATCCTCTGTCAGATCCAGAGGGACACACAGGGATGATGCTGGACTCTACATTGTGTCTGACAGTGGAGCTGTTCTCAGAGCAGTTCACTCTGCAGCACTGACAGTCATCTGCACTTCTTCTCATTCCTCTGTCAGTCACTGCTGGATGAAGCTCTCCTCTCCACCTCCCAGTAACATGGCCCAGTCAGAGCGTCTCTACACACAAGCTGCTGCTGCTTCAACCTCTCTGGATCATCAGGACACAGCTCCTCCTCTCTCAGCACACACACCGTCCTGTTTACCATCATCAGCCCCACCTGCAGAGAGAAGAAGGAAGAGCAGAGGAGATAAACGAGTGTTTCCAGAGACTCTTCATCAGCTGTCAGTCAGTGATGCAGCACATCCAGTATAAAGAGCAGCAGGGACTTCAGTGCTGGGACTGTACTAGGACTCATTGTTGCTTCACTTTTTCTAATCTTTGGATTTTTATTGAAGTTGATGAAAATGTTTTTCCCTCCTAGTTTGAGTTTGGACTTTCATTCATTAGAAGAACCTTGGTGTGTCCACTCTGAGCTCTGTAGGAACCCCAACAACAAGCCCAACAATCCAGATGGACGGTTCCAGCTGTTAACTGGAGGAATTCCATCCAAACATCTGCTCTCACTAAATTCTTCCTCACCTACAGACTGTGTTCTTCACTGCTTTAAACTTGGAAATGAATGCAGTCATTGGTCTGCGTGCTGCTTTGTTCAGAGAGCTGATTGGCTGTTGACAGCGTTTGATCAGAGCGTGTCAGCTGTTACTATGGTGACCATAAAGGTCAGAAACAGGAAGTGTTTGTGTCCAATCCTGAAGCCTGTCACCATTCTCCTCTCACAGCTTCACTGAGAAGCTGCAGCTTTACAGGAAACACTGGATCTTTGTTTCATACTGACTGTGTTTAGTACAATACTGCTGACAGCACCACCCACTCACTCCATCACTCTACTTACAGCAGAGTCTCCAGTCTGTAGTCTGGACTCTGCTGAAGATCAGACAGCTGCTTCACATCTGGATCCTTCAGGTTGTTGTAGTACAGCTCCAGCTGTCTCAGATGGGAGGGGTTGGACTTCAGTGCTGCTGCCAGATAATCACAGCTGATCTTTGACAAACCACAGTCCCACAATCTGTATAAAGAATGAAAGATGTAAGTTTATTAGACAAAGTGTGAGCTTGAAATCATTCAGTGTTTCATCATCTGTTCAGAGCTGAAGAAGGTTCAGAATGTAGAAGTTTAGAAAATGGAAACTCCAAACAGCTGAAGCCAACAGGAAGCAGCTTCAAACAGGAAACTGTGCAGAGTTTCAGACTATATGTCCTGATGCAGCCAGTTGGATTTTGGAGATTTGAAACTCTGTTCTGTGACTAAGTCCTTGAATCATTTCTTCCAGTTGGTCCAACAAGACAGACTAAGTGTTGGACATGTGTTGTGGCTCCATTAGGGGAGCTTCTAAATGTGATGTGATGGCCCCTCTGGGTCTGTCAGGTCACAGGACTGAAGAGAGCTCAAACTGGGCACACAGTTGTTCCAGTCTGGACCAAAGACTCTATACTGGGACTGAGGGACTGCTTTGACTGCACCCACTGGGACTTTTTAAAGGCTCGTGTTCTCACTTAGATCATCGATTTCTACTTGCATTTCTTTCTGGGAAAAATGGGGATTACTTTTAAAACAGGAAGTATTTTCCCCAATAAGCAGCCCTGGATTAGTAAATCACTCCAACATGTTCTCAGGCAGAAGAAGCTGTCTTGTTATGAGGGAGAGAAGAAAAAGATTGAGGCACAGAAACTTGTTGAAAGAGAGATAAAGCAGCTAAAATCAGGTGTAAAAGTAAAGCAGAGGATGAGCTGAATAAAGGACACTCAAGGCTGGCTTGGAAAGGAATGAAGTCCATGGTGGGGATGCAGAACAAGGAGCAAAGATGAATGTGATGCTGAATCAGCAGAAGACTTGGACTCATTTGATTCCAGCTTTGATATCATTGATTTCAATGAAGAGCTTTGTGATTGTAGCAAAGGGTTGGTAGCTCTGAGAGTCCCACTGATGAGGTGTTTGTGTGGAAATCTCTTAGTGGGACCAAAGAGAGAAAAAGCCCTGGTCCTGATGCTGTGGGAGGGAAATGATTGAAGTGTGCTGTGAGGAACTGACTGGGAGATTTTCACACATTTTCCAGTCCTCCTTGGAACAACAGGAAGTTCCCAGCATATGGAAACAAAGGTTAAGTGTCCTATGGCACTCAGTGATGATGGTGCTGTGGCCCCACCACCTCCACCTCTTTGTAAAGGAACTAACTGTAATCTGAAGCTTCAAATGGAACTAAGACTTCCTCCACTAGGTGGCAGTGTCTGATGAGAAAGTGTTAGTGGAGCTGGCCTGGAGTCAGAAACAGGAAGATGCAGGATTTGGGCTGAAATGGGGAAAAGTGGTTCGCACTAGTGCCTTAAAGCAAGAAGGTTGTAGGTTGAAGCTTGTTGGCCTTTCTGTGGAGGTTGGATGTTCTCCCACAGTCCAATGAAATGCTGCTTAGGTTCATTGGTGCTTCTAAATTGGCTGTAGGTGTGGATGTGAGAGAATGCTTCTCTGTCTCTCTCTGTTGGCCCTGTGATGGACTGCTCACCTGTGCAGGTGGACCACGCCTCTTGCCCTATGACAGCTAGGGCACAGGCTGCAGCCCTGTGAGCCTAAGCTGAATAAACAGTTAGCAAAAATGATCCATAGATGGCCTGAAATCCCCCAGTTAGCAGTTTGGTAGATAGCTATGACATGCTAATCCCATCCAGCAGCTGTATTCTACCTGTAAGCTGATCCCTGCTGAGCCAAAGCACTTTTTCATATACAAATTACAACCTTTAATAGAAACCTATTGGTCAGCATCTTATTAGCCTGCTGTTAGCTTCATTCCACAGAAAACTGAGAGAAACTAACAAAGTTGATAAAGAATAAAGAGAAATGTGCTGATTTAAAGCCTTTGAAGTGCTTCAGATGATCTCTGTCCACTTCTGTCCACTCATTCATTCATGTAAGCTTTCTAATGCAGCTTTGATCTTCACAGTCTGCTTCATGAAACTCATTCTAACCCTGAATGTCAGAGTGTTCCTCCTTCTCTTTCCCATCATTCATGCTGGCAGTGGAGGAGATTTGGATGTTGGACTGTGTTTTGGATGATGTGTGTATGTTTGTGTTGGACTGCTGTCTGTAAAGCAAACGCACATTTTGCTTTGGATTTCAGTGTCAGACAGACTTTAAGGTGGAATGAAGAGTTGGAGAGTTTCACAGTGAATTATCCAGTGGAGGATTTTTCTTCTTCTTTGAAGGTTTGAAATGTGAACATTGTTCTGCTGCAGTCAATGGACTAAACCAGAGAAGAAGAAAACAGACTTTACCATGAAGATCCTCAGTGTGGATCAGTATAATATCAGCCTGATGTCTGCAGTTTAGTGTCAGCACAACTTTCACATCATATTCATCTCAGCACAACTAAAACATGCTGACTGACCTCAGAGTTTCAAGTCCACATCCTGGACTCTCCAGGAAACCACACAGATGCTTCACTCCTGAATCCTGCAGCTTGTTGTTAATTGAACACCTGTAGTCATTACTCAGGTCCAGCTCTCTCAGATGGGAGGGGTTGGACTTCAGTGCTGCTGCCAGATAATCACAGCTGATCTCTGACAAACCACAGTCCATCAATCTGTATAAAGAATGAAAGATGTAAGTTTATTAGACAAAGTGTGAGCTTGAAATCATTCAGTGTTTCATCATCTGTTCAGAGCTGAAGAAGGTTCAGAATGTAGAAGTTTAGAAAATGGAAACTCCAAACAGCTGAAGCCAACTGGAAGCAGCTTCAAACAAACACAACAAGAGAAAAAACTCTGAATGTTTCACATTAAAGTCGTACATTTATCATAAAAACAGGACAAAGACTTGAAAAAGTCGTGTTTTTCCTTCCAGGAACCACAAGGCTTCACTTTTAAAGGTGAAGTGTGAAAGAAATGGACATATTTGAAGTCCAACACCTTTTTCCAGTCACATTATTAAAGCAGACAAACTACAAGCTCATTTTCATTCCAACAAGTCATCTTCTGACCTGGACTAACAACACTGGTCTCTATGTGCAGCTGGCTGTGAGACCAGTGCTCAGGGAGCGTCTACAAAGTGCAACACTGAAAGAACATCACACACTCATTTGCTTCCAGCACTTTCACACAAACATCTACTGTCATTATTGTCACCAAACTCTGTGGATCCTTTATTGCAAATTCAAATGGGATCAAATGGTCAGACAAAAGAGGGTTATGAGGAAATATGATGAAATGTTGTGTATTAGCAGCAACTTATTGAATCTTTTTCCTCAGAAACCAAACAAAATGATTGACAAACACGTTTTTACAAACTCAGTGTTGGACTTGGATCAGCAGGATAAGCTGATGTTTAAAGGCGTTTGAGTCTCGCTGTATGAGAGTCCAGTTATTACTCAATATTTATGGATGATGTTCTTTCAGTGTTGCACTTTGTAGACGCTCCCTGAGCCTCACAGCCAGCTGCACATGGACCAGCTGACATTACCCAGCATTAGAGGCAGCTGTAAAAAAATGGATTTTCCTATTTAAATGGTTTTAATTTGAATAAAGCGATGTTGATTCATTCAATCCTGAATCGATTTTTAATATAAATGTATTTTGCCAGAATCTCAGGTTAAAGCTCCCAAAAGTATTTCAACAACAAGCAAACAGATAAAACAGTAAATGAGAGCAGCTAAACACACAAAGATGGAAACACAGAGCGTGGATCGTTCACTCGACGGCACGTACACGGACACGCCGTCGGGGCTGAAAGTGGACAGCTCACAGATCCTGAAGCTGCAGGTTTCATCTGTCTCCAACCAAAACTGACTGAAGCAGCAGCAGAAGAAGATCCAAACTACGCTTTACGTTTGATGAACATCGTCATGAATTCTCTCTGACTTTGACATTTACTTCCTGCACAGCTCTCTCTCAGTGTACTTCAAGAACAGTTTACCTTCAAAAATCTGTTTCCTGCATTATTCACTGCTTATTACGCACCAGTCTGCTGTTGTGTTCACTGCTGTCGGCCTCCGAAAACAAAGCCTCATTTCTGCTGTTCAATACTGAAGAAATGTAAACCTTTTAAAATGATGACAGATTACAAACTCTCAGCTGTGTCTGTAATCAAACCTCTGTAACTTTGCTTCACTTCAGCAGCATCAGCTCATGTTCACATGTTGATTCATGGTTTGCTTCAGTTTTTGATGGACTGCAGAATATTTTGAAGGTTATCTGCTATAAAAAGCCAGAACAGGAAAATCTGCTTCATGTGTTTCTGTTTGATCCTCAGTGACTTTGACACAAAGGCCTCTGCTGTGATGATCACACCTCTGATCAAGTCTCACAGTGTCAGCTTTGTTTTTATACATATGGATATGTGCTGATAAATGATCAGAATTATAATATTTCCCACTGTCTGCTGTGTGCCGTGACCTTTGACCTGCTAAAGACAGTCAGCTGTGGATTATTCATTGTTGTGTCTGATGCTTAGAACTGTGAGGAAGAACACTACACAGTTAATCAGGGTCCCCTCTCTCTGAATCAGGAAAGGTGGGCAGGCCGCGTGTGGGCCGCGGGCCATACGTTGAGTCTCACTGTTTGAAATGTGAACATTGTTCTGCTGCAGTCAATGGACTAAACCAGAGAAGAAGAAAACAGACTTTACCATGAAGATCCTCAGTGTGGATCAGTATAATATCAGCCTGATGTCTGCAGTTTAGTGTCAGCACAACTTTCACATCATATTCATCTCAGCACAACTAAAACATGCTGACTGACCTCAGAGTTTCAAGTCCACATCCTGGACTCTCCAGGAAACCACACAGATGCTTCACTCCTGAATCCTGCAGCTTGTTGTTGTTGGTCGAAGACCAGTAGTCATTACTCAGGTCCAGCTGTCTCAGATGGGAGGGGTTGGACTTCAGTGCTGCTGCCAGATAATCACAGCTGATCTCTGACAAACCACAGCTCTCCAATCTGTATAAAGAATGAAAGATGTAAGTTTATTAGACAAAGTGTGACCTTGAAATCATTCAGTGTTTCATCATCTGTTCAGAGCTGAAGAAGGTTCAGAATGTAGAAGTTTAGAAAATGGAAACTCCAAACAGCTGAAGCCAACAGGAAGCAGCTTCAAACAAACACAACAAGAGAAAAAACTCTGAATGTTTCACATTAAAGTCGTACATTTCTCATAAAAACAGGACAAAGACTTGAAAAAGTCGTGTTTTTCCTTCCAGGAACCACAAGGCTTCACTTTTAAAGGTGAAGTGTGAAAGAAATGGACATATTTGAAGTCCAACACCTTTTTCCAGTCACATTATTAAAGCAGACAAACTACAAGCTCATTTTCATTCCAACAAGTCATCTTCTGACCTGGACTAACAACACTGGTCTCTATGTGCAGCTGGCTGTGAGACCAGTGCTCAGGGAGTGTCTACAAAGTGCAACACTGAAAGAACATCACACACTCATTTGCTTCCATCATCCAACCTGAAGAGGAAACAGAGACGCCTCCCCTTCAAAGTAAAAGCTGCTCCTTTTGGACACAGTATCAAAGAAAGTCTACAGTATAACATAGAAAAGACAGAACAAAGTTTTGGTTGTTTTTAAATTTTGCAGAAATGAAACTACACTAAGCTCAATTATGTGACAGACATTTCATCCCATGTCAGTTTGGCCTCATCCTGGGCCGGATTATCCAGCACACACTCTGACCACAGGCCCAGGGGCCACGCACAGCTGGGCTCCATCCAAGAGACAGGAAACAAACCAACACAATAATAAAAAGCACCATGTGATCTTCTTACATCTTCAAGACAAACATAGTAAAAACATGAGCATATTTGTTTCCTGATAAAATGATGTGACAGGTAGAACAGAGTAAAGTGGTGGTGTTACAGCCTTTCTCCCCTCTGCTGCCGAGGCTGTTAGTCTCTCCCAAACTCAGCTACAGGACTTCCAAATGAATGAAAGCAGCAGAAGTGGCTTTACAAAGGAAAGAGGAAGAGGAGAAGAAGAGGAGAGGGAGGCCACCCTGACCATCACTCCAGCTGAAAACATCACACTTCCATTAAAGTTGGTGAGGAAATGTTGAGCAGGATGAGCTGCTGGCTAATCTGGAGGCTGTAGCAGCAGCTCACAGTCACAGTGGATTTCCACTCATGAAAAAGCTCTGGCTGCTTCATTTCTCATCTCATATCAGAGACTTTAAAGCTTCACTGAAGCTGTACTGTGATGCTTCCATATCCCAGTGAGGCCTCCATAATGATTTCAGCTGTTCTGTACACACACTGTGTGCCCTGTATGGCTCAAAGTCTCTGCAGCCTGTTATTATCTGCTATCATCAGATCTTCATCATCCTCATTCACATCCCTCACACACTCTACAGCCTCATCAGCACTGACTTCATCTTCACTGACTGATGGAGCACAACATGAACCTGTGGAGGCTGAAACACTGTCCTGTCAAACATCTCCCCGTCACCACTCCACTTCTGTCAGCCTTTAAATGAACCCTGCTCAAGTCTGTCACTTCTGTTTGGAGCCAAAAGGAAAAACTGTTGTTCAGTCGTTTGGAAAGACAACATTTCTGAAAGCACTCAAACTTCTTCACATTTGTCTTCAGACACATCCTGAACATTTAGGAACTAAAGAAAGTTTCAAACATCAATCAAAGACCTGAAATATAGAAAAACTACAACAGCCGCAGTCAGTGAACTCACCTCAGAGTCTCCAGTCGACAGTTTGGACTCTCCAGTCCAGCACACAGAAGCTTCACTGCTGAATCCTGCAGGTTTTGGTTTCCACTCATGTCCAGCTCTGTCAGATGGGAGGGGTTGGACTTCAGAGCTGAGGCCACAACTTCACAGTGAGACTCTGAGAGTCCACACCAAGTCAGTCTGTGATGATAGAAAATATAAAATGTGTTATTATAAAAGCAGAAAATCTGCATTATAAACACAGACTGAATGTATATGAAGACAAAACAGAGTGAGGTCATAATCTGATGAATCTGCTCTTCACATCTGTGCTTCAGCTCCTCTTACTGTGTTTGACATGACACAACGATTGAGTCTCTCTCAGACCTGCAGACTTTTAATGAGAATCTTTGTTTGGCTTTAATCTGCAGATGAAGGAGGAAGATGGTGTCACATTTAGGCTTCCATAATGTCCACAGTCTGTCACTGAGATCTGATCCAGAGTCAGAGTGAAGACACACATTTGGACTGTTTCCTGTTTTGACTCCAGAACATTTTGAATGAGTTCAGCTCAGTGAAGAGTTCCAGCTGGAAAGATGATCTCTGTTTGCTACCTGCTGTCAGGTACGACTGTTCACGTCCACACGCAGGAAAAACCTGCTGACTGTTACCAAACGGAGCAGAAATCTCATCACTGGACAATAATGATGAATGAACTCAGAGCTGCTGATATCAGATCTGATTTCAGGGGAACTAAACACAGAAATGATTGGCTCATTTTAGCTTTCTGAGCCATTATCTGCTGCTGTGTCGCTAGTTGGCAGAAAATGATTTGTATTCCTGTTCAGGGCTTCAGTGTTTATGAGTCCAGATCCAGGTGACAGCAAGTCAAAATGATGTTACCTGTCTGTGTCCAGCAGCAGCCTGTATTCACTTTGAATATTGTTATAACCTGACATGGATCAGTTTGTCTTTGATTGGTTTGTAAATGTCACTGTTTCCATTGGACCTGAGTGACGTACAAAGACAGAGAGGGAGAGAAAGGAGAGAGAGGATGGAGACAGCAAAGAGAGAGCAAACACAAACAGGTGAGAGTGGACAGGTGACCAAGGTCAGCAACCAATCAGAGAGCTTCTGTTTGACCCACAGTCACTGATGATGACTGCACATAACCAAGCAGTGTGTTACTCTGATATCAAATATGGATCCTGCTCTTATAATAATGATGATCAGATGATATTATTGTGTTATTTTGTAGCTGAATACGATGTTTGTGTGATTATCAGTGAAAGAAGCAGTGAGGAGGATGGAGAGAGAGAGAGGACAGAGGGTGAAGTTAGAAACACTAAAAGGATTTTTCATGGATTTCATGGATGATTTGAGTGATTTCCAGCAGGACACTTAAACATGTCAGTGGACGTCCTAAAGAACATATTCACTGATATGAAACGTGTCATTGAACAGGATTAATATCAGTGGAAACATGGTGGAAACAGCTGTGACTGCATGGATGTGACACACTTCAAATCTGTTCTCCACTCTTGGATTTGGGATCCATGGAGCTGCTGCTGAGTCTGTACAATAAAGGAATGGTGTGGAAGGTTGCAGCGTACGGACACAAACACTTTGTGGTTACAATCTGATTTTATTTTCAACATTAAACTACTAACCTACACTGATCAATGATGTTAATGATCACATCTGGACTCACCGAGCCTTTCTGCAGTTCCTCACAGCTGGAATCAGTCTCAGTCGTCCCTGCTCTGATGTGTTGTACTTCAGCAGGTCAAACTCATCCAGAACCTCCTCTGACATCTGCAGCATGAAGGCCAGAGCTGAGCACTGGATCTCAGAGAGGTTCTTCTCTGATCTGTTCTCTGACTTCAGGAACTCTTGGATCTCCTGATGTACTGAGAGGTCGTTCATCTCCATCAGACAGTGGAAGATGTTGATGCTTCTGTCAGGAGAGATTTTATCACTGTTCATCTTCTTCAGGTTGTTGATGACTCTCTGGATGGTTCCTGGACTGATCTCTGTCTGACCCAGCAGACCTACTAAGAGTCTCTGGTTGGACTCCAGACAGAGGCCATGAAGGAAGCGAACAAACAGGTCCAGGTGGCCATTTTTACTCTGGAGGGATTTCTCCATGGCTCGTTTAAGGAAATCATCCAGAGAGGACTCGTTGTATTTTTGTCCCAAGAAGTTCTCCAGCACCTCTGTCTTCCTGTTGGTGTGACAGTGGAACTTGAAGACTGCAGCCAGAAACTCCTGAATGCTCAGATGAACAAAGCAGTAGACTGGTTTCTGGAAGATCACACACTCTCTTTTGAAGATCTCTGTACAAACTCCTGAGTACACCGAGGCCTCTGTCACATCCAGACCACACTGCTCCAGGTCTTCTTGGTAGAACATGATGTTTCCTTTCTCCAGATGTTCAAACGCCAGCCTCCCCAGCTTCAGAAGAACTTCCCTGTCAGCCTCCGTCAGCTCCTGTGGACTCGTCTCACGTCCCTCATGGTATTTCTTCTTCTTCCTCTTTGTCTGAACCAGCAGGAAGTGTGAGTACATGTCAGTCAGGGTCTTGGGCAGCTCTCCTCTCTGCTCTGTAGTCAACATGTGCTCCAGAACTGTAGCAGTGATCCAGCAGAAGACTGGGATACTACACATGATGTGGAGGCTCCTGGATGTCTTCATGTGGGAGATGATTCTGCTGGACAGCTCTTCATCACTGAATCTCCTCCTGAAGTACTCCTCCTTCTGGGCGTCAGTGAAGCCTCGTACTTCTGTTAGCCTGTCAACACATGTAGGAGGGATCTGATTGGCTGCTGCGGGTCGGGAAGTTATCCAGACGAGAGCCGAGGGAAGCAGATTCCCCTGGATGAGGTTTGTCAGCAGCTGGCTGACTGATGACTTCTGTGTGACATCAGACAGCAGCTTCCTGTTGGTGAAATCCAATGAAAGTCTGCTTTCATCCAGGCCGTCAAAGATGAACAAAAGCTGAGAGACAGCCAGCTTCTCTGCTGTGACCTTCTGTAATGTTGGATGGAAAACATGGAGCAGCTCCAGAAGACTGTACTGCTCATCTCTGATCAGGTTCAGCTCCCTGAATGAAAGCAGAACCAGCACACTGACATGTTGGTTCTCCAAGCCCTCTGCCCAGTCCAGAGTGAACTTCTGCACTGAGAAGGTTTTTCCAACACCAGCCACGCCGTTGGTCAGAACCACTCTGATGGGTCTCTGTTGGTCAGGTAAGGCTTTAAAGATGTCCTGGCACCTGATTGGAGCGTCATGGAGGGCGTCCATCTTGGAAGCTGTCTCCAGCTGCCTCACCTCATGTTGGGTATGAACCTCTTCACTCTGTCCCTCTGTGATGTAGAGCTCAGTGTAGATCCTGTTGAGGAGTGTTCTACTTCCTGTTTCATCACTTCCTTCAGTCACACGTTCACATCTCCTCCTCAGACTGATCTTATGTTCATCTAAAACCTCCTGCAGACCAACATCTGCTGAAAGAAAGAAAAACAATGAGACTAAAGAGAAAGAAAACTCTTCAATGTCTGAACAACACAAGAAGTCCAGTTTTCAGAAATGAGTCCATCAGCAGACAGATGTTCAGTCTTACTTTGTACACAGCTGCTCTGACTGGCTGTCTGCAGTCCAGCTCTGCTTCTGGATCTTTCTCCACACTGGGGACAGGAGGAGTCTCCTGATGGAGCAGACTGGTCCCAGTATGAGGAGATGCACTGTCTGCAGAACCAGTGTCCACAGCTGGTAGAGACTGGATCCTTCAGGACGTCCTGACACAAAGCACAGCAGGACAGCTGCTCCTCCTCACAAATGCCACTCCTCTTCCTCTTCCTCTCTCTGTGAACACATTTCTTTATCACTAAAACATTTACTGTCAGTGAAAAACATCCAGATGTGACCAAACTGCAGTTCCTCACAGTTCCTTTGATGTCATCAACACTAATGAGCTGCTCTTCCTGTCTGCCTGTCTCATTAAACACTGAGTGATGAATACAAACTCAACACTTCCTGCAGACTTCCTGACTTCACAATAAAAGCTTTCCATCAGAGAGACAGTTATGACTTTCACTGTTTTACAGCCGCTGTGTGCAGCTTATCTGGGTCAGTTCACTCTGAAGCAGCTTAGACGTGTCCGTGTAAATGGTAAATGGCCTGCATTTGTATAGCGCTTTTCTAGTCCCTAAGGACCCCAAAGCGCTTCACACTACATTCAGTCATTCACCCATTCACACACTGGCGATGGCAAGCTACATTGTAGCCACAGCTGCCCTGGGGCGCACTGACAGAGGCGAGGCTGCCGGACACTGGCGCCACCGGGCCCTCTGACCACCACCAGTAGGCAAACATGGGGTTAGTATCTTGCCGAAGGATATTGGGCATGCAGCCAGGAGGCAGCCTGGGATCGAACCACCGACCTTCTGATTAGTAGCTGACCTGCTCTGCCACCTGAGCTACAGCCACCCCGTGGTCTGACACACAGAGACTTCTGATTTTCTCTATTTAAACAAACATGATGAAGATGAGCAGGTTTCTCTTCTAGTATAAACTCTGTGTCTCTGGCTCATGATGGCTTTTCAGGTTTTATGTTTTGCTCTCTCCTGCTATGGTTTTGCCTGCCTGGGTGGAGCTTGTAATGGCCTCTCGCTCTTGGTCCACACAGCTATGATGATTACACCACCTGTTGCTGACTCACCTGGGCTTACCGGTAACCATTTAACGCTGCGGCATGGAGCAGTTTGTCGCTGGGACATTGACCCTCCTGTGTTCATGATCTCAGCTCTTTGCTAAGAAATCTCTCTCTAAATTCACCAGCTGGGTTAACTTTGTGTATACTTTGAGTAAATATTTCCCCGGACCTGGTTACAGACGCTTACCTGTGATTCCTGTGTGTGGCTGTGTGAGTGGAGAGCAGGACAAGAGTGACTGAAGAGGAGTGAGAGTGGACTCCCTTCCCTCTTTTCCCTGGAGCCCTGGACCCCCTCCCCAACTCACTGTACATATATAGAGCACTGTGGTTCACCCCTTTGGTAAATAACCTGTCACCTTTTTGTTTGTCAGAACTCAGTCTGTGCTTGAGTTCCTCTGTTAGCCATGACATTTTGTTGGTTCTCTCTCTTCAGGTCCCTGTAAGTGTTTGATCTAAAACATTATATTTATTCTGCTTTGATTGTTTTGTGTGCTGAGGGACATTGTTGCATGATCCACTTTTTCTTATCACTCAAATATCCTGATACGTTCAGAAAGTTGGAGAGCTCTCCTGGCTTGCTTAGTCTTTGCTCTGTACTGCAGTACTTGCACTGGTTTCACTGGACAAGTCTGCATGTGAATCTACAACTGATCTGACATTGTGGCACAAACACAGTAAACAAACACTACGAGCACCTTGTTTCATGTGCAGTGGCTTTCTTCTCATTCTGTTACTGAACACTGTATGAAAAGCCTCTCACTGCCAGCATCCTTCCAGCCCCACGACAACAAGACCAACTCACATCTTCACAACACCAAGAATTTTTCCCCTTTTCTTTGGAGAAACTGAGAAGCCAATAGGATTGTAGCTCAAACTTGCCCACAGTCCTGCTTCATCACTGCTCACTCCTACCTGTGTTGGTGCTCAGTGGACAGTCATTAGGGTTGCCAACTCCCTGAAAAATAAATAAGGGACACCTCGTGGCCAGGGCCGGGCAACCTAGTTGTCTTCACCCTTCCCAGTGTGGTAGCTCTTTTTTGTGTGTGTGAAATTATTTTTTAACCATTTGACTTGAATTTGATTTAAGCAGATGCATATTCTTTGTGATATGACCATATGGGAAACAAATGATCATTTAGCCATTTATTTTTAGCTCAAAATGACAACATTAACACAGTAAAACAGGTCTCTTTCTTAAACAGAAGCCTGTCATGCTTAACTTTTGAGAATAAAAGTAAATCTTTCTTTAAAAGAACTCTGTCCTGCTTAACTTAAAATTATATAAATTAATAGAGAGCAATAGAAAGAAAAATATTCTTGTAACTGTGCACATTTAGTGCATTTAGTACAATTGGCTTCAGTTGAGGTATTATTTCAGCTTTTCTAAAGCTAATCAGCTGCTCCTGTTTGTAAACCCGCTTTTTCCCATGATTACGCATCATAACTCATCATCATTATTCATCTATGTATTACTTTTATATATTAGTCATCTATTTGTTGTAATCATCTATCCTTGCAGTGATATTCACTGCACATGCCCATATTAACCTTAACCAGAGGGTTTAAAAAACAAACCAGTGTTTACATACCATATCTGCTTCTGCCGTGGCCTGGTGGACAAGAAATTGGGTAAGGGTTCCCCGAGCTTTCACGCCCCTCATGTTCTTCATGTGCCCACCATTAGAAGCATGCCTATGGAAAAAGTGCGCCGGCACACAGTGCAGTGCGCTTTATATGTGTTATGGTGACCTTTCCCAGCCAGGTGTTTCCCTTTTCCCATTCCTCCCTGTACTTTTGCAGCCTTTTTTTATTTCTCTGAGCGAACAAACATTGCTGCTCTAATGCTGGGCTCACACTGTGCGATTTTTGGCCCATTTTGTTAAGTGGGTTTAGAGCTCTGGGTAGCTCCCCAGCTGGGTCTAGACTGGGTCTAGAGAGTATTTTAAATTCAGGGAATTTAAAATAGAAAGTAGCTCGTCCACAGAAGGACTGGTAGCTCCCCTTACGATAAGGGTTCAGATCGCGCGAACAGGTGTGAATGTGAATGTGTGTGTTTAGTTAGTTTGTTTGCTTGTTTTAATCAATTTTAAATCATGCTTTTTATCTGTTTTTGTTTCTAATGTCTCTGTAAAGCACTTTGAATCACCTTGTTGTTGAATTGTGCTATACAAATAAATTTGCCTTGCCTTTAATAACTGTGGATTCAGGTATCCTGAACCCATCTTTGGACATTTGTAATTAAATATTTTAAAACTCCATCAGAGACTCCTGATGTGGCTGTTTGGAGAAGGAAAAGAGGGACAAAGTGGAGCGTCGAGCTGAGGCTTCATTCACTGCAAACCTACAGTTATGTTTTCTTATTTCTGCTGTTTGCATGTTCACAGCTGAAATAAAGCTGCCTCTTTGACTTCATCCTGTTGTGTTTGGGTCCAATCCTGCCTGCCACACAGCGCTACAGGACAAAGTCTAATATTTTTATCTTTTTAATGAATCTTTGGTCATATTTATCCAGGAAAACACAAACATGTAAAGGAGTCATCACAGGTCTCTGACCTCGTTGGTCCAGGTTCAGCACTGAAGTCTGGAGGTTTAGCTTTGGACCAGTCACTCCTCACAGACGGACAGCTGGATCCTGCAGACTGTGACCTCTGACCTCTGCAGACACAAACATGTTTTATTCAATGATCAATTCTCTGATAAAGTGATTGAAGCAGCTGTGATCACACAGACTGCAGATAATGCAGCTGTTTCCTGTCAGTAACAGTCCTCTTAGATTAGAGTTCAGCTTTTTACAGGAAAACAAATGTCCCTGAATGCAACAGTGAGACACAGTCTGCCTGTGTGGCTGTGATAGCTGCCGTTAGGAGCGCTCATGTGTTTGCAGTTAGACGAGGAGATGTTACCATCATGGACACGTTAACAAATCCTGCAGCATCACGTGGCACAAACACTTTGTGTTCCTGTCATCTGCAAGCAACAGGAAGTTCATTAATAAAGGCGGGATGGAGACGTGACTGTGATGGTTCTCCTTCATCCAGCTGTTACACACATCTGGGCTCACAGGACGAGCCTTTGTCTAATACAGCAGCTGCTCTCTGAACACTTTTCTGAAGAGGAGCTGCACAAACCTTTGTTTGCTTTCTAGAGCAGCGTATCAAAGTCAAACTACCCACTGCTAGCAGCTGTTTCTATCATAGTTTAGGATCCAGATGTGTGAGGTCTAGATTTACACCTCTGATTAAAATACATAGTTAAAAACAGCCAATTGTGTCCAAATGTGTCTTAAACCAGATAAACTGACAGTTACAGCTTAGCCTGTGTGTCCTTGGAGACACTGCTCTGCTACAGAGATGCATTTTAGAAACCAGGAAACATCAAAATCATTTAAATCAGAGAGTTCATGTTACTAACAGCTCACCTCTCTGCAGCAGAGACTTTGAAATCAATGATGACATCTTTAGACACGTCACTCTTACAGGACACACTTCTGGGTGGAGGTCCAGGCTGGTTCCTGTGAATAATGATGGAGCAGTGATGTGAGTGCTGAGCTGTGACATGGAGAAGAGTCATGGACAGTTAGAGATGGTCATCTCACCTCTGAGCTTTGGTCTGGCTCTCATGTTCCCCACACAGAGTGCTTTTAGAGGGAGGGACTCCCTCCTCTCTGTCCTCACACTGATCCATGCTGCTCAATTCACATCAGCTCACACACACTTTCTACCTTCACCTGCAGAGGAAACACAAATCATTCATGTGCACATCAACTGAGAGCTGCAGAGGTCGTGTCTGATGTGTTGGAGTAACATCCATCTGAGACGCAGCTTTCATCAGTTCACTACAAAAAGTGTCACAGAGCCCAGTTCAGCCTCCAAATCCTCCATTACTGTAGTCCTACAAAGCAGCAGGTCAAACATGGCTGCAGAGAGCAGCTTTATGTCAGTAACCATGTCCAGGACCGAGCTGACTGCTTACAGAGTTCATACTCTAACTGCTAGCTGCTCTGCTAGCTAAGCTAACTCAGTAACAGTGACTCTGACAGCAGTTACTGTGGAACAGCGGCCGAGCTCAGGACACATTCAGTGTGTTTAGTCTGAGTCCTGGACTCTGATTCAATGGATTCAATCCAGCTCAGAGTTTCATGTGTTCATCAGAATAAAATACATGTACTAATATAGCAGAAGTAATGCTCTGAATGCAGGACTGTAATGGAGGATAAATAAGGTTTTTACAGCCTGAAAGAAACATTCAGTTCATATATTTGTAGACAGTGAAGCAGTTTTTAATACTGCAGCTGTTTCCTTCACCTGTGTGTGTGTGAGCCACACCTTCATGTGCTGCTTTAGAAATATGTGGTCTGACTGCTCAGACTGAGTCTAGGAGGAAAGTTCACACGCTGGAGAAAGTTTTGTTCCTAACTTTGTCAGAGTTCGGCTCCAAAGACAAAGAAGACGGAGCTCACAGTCTGTAGATGGTCCTCAGTGTGTGTGTGAAGCCAAGAGAGCACACAGGAGTGTGTTTATGTCAGCAAATCAGTGTGTGTGAAGAGTCTGAGGGAGTGTGTGAATGAGACTAAACACTGAAACCAACAGTCCAAGAAAAGCGTCTGGATTTCTTTAAGTTTAACTCAATTAAACTTACTTAAGACTAATCGATAATCTACGACCAATAATATTAGATTGGTTTTAGATCTACTGGATTCTAATCACTTAATTGAAGATGATGGTGTGATTCTTTTTGTAGACTTTTATAAGGCATTTGATATGGTCGAACATCCTTTTATTTTAAAAGCTCTACCCTATTTTTCTCAAAGGCTTCTGGTTTGTACCTGAATATTAAAAAATGGGAATAATTAACTATTCATGATTGTGACCTAGTAGCTATTAAAACTGACATTAAATATTTGGGTATTATAATGTCAAAGAACACAAATAATAGAGAAAATCTAAATTTTGAGCAAATTACCCAGAAATCTAAAAAGATTTTAAACAGCTGGCTACAAAGACACCTCTCCATCTTTGGACGTGTCTTGCTTACTAAAACAGAAGGTATCTCTCGATTGATTTGTCCATCACAATGGTTATATGTTTCCAATAGTCTAATCAATAATATAAATCGAATTAATTTCAATTACATTTGGAGAAACAAGCAACATTATGTTAGGAAGAAAGATATAGTGAAGTCATTTGAAGAAGGAGGTTTGAATGCGATAGATTTTGAAGCAATGATGGTTCCATCAAACTCAAATGGTTGCAATCTTTCATAAATAATTCAAACAGTATTTGGTTTTATTTCCCCAAAGTAATTTTGGAGAAGCTGGGTGGCATTGAATTTCTTATAAAGTGCGACTTTGAAATTTCCAAATTAAATTATCCAATTTTCACAAACAGGTTCTCCAGTACTGGAAAATGATATACAAGCATATTTTTTCTCCACATACAAATTTGATTTGGAACAACAGATGTATACGATAAAAGAAAATCCATCTTTTATAAGGATTGGATGGATCATGGCATTTGGACGGTTTTAAACCTTTTAGACAATGACGGAAATGTGTTAACATATAACAAAATCATAGATAATTATGGCATATCATGTACTCAGAGTAAATTCATTAAAGTTGTGAAAGCTAGTGATGGCCCGCTTGAAGCTGACGCTCCGGAGCGTGTGTCGAAAAAAACAACACACTGGTTCAGAAGCACTGTGTCGAGGCCTGCTTCGTTTGGCAAAAGTCACGTGACCAGTGACGTCCGAAGCTTCATTACGCACGTAACTGCTTCGGTACCTGATTCAAACGGATATAAGGAAGTGAATCATCCACGGGATTCGTGGAGTGTGTTGATGGTGACAGAGAGTGAAGAGGTGATCATTCCACTGACAGATATGGAACCAGCGAGGAAGAGAGGACGTTCTGGCGTGTGGGAATATTTTGAGTTGATTTTGCTCAATTCATTTTATCTGCCGAAGTGAAACACCTGAAATGTCCAAAATCATGTTTTCATAATGTAAATATCATTACAGCATATGACTTTAGGAACACTTCCATGTGAATTAAAGCTGATGAAGACTACAACAATGTATTTGACACTATACGTACATTACATTGCTACAGTTTAGAAAATCATTTTGTTTATTGTTTTTAGGTGATAGTCTGCAGGACCCAGGAATACCTGCATATCTACCAGCTTGCAGTGTAGTTCCTGCACTCCACAGCCTCTTCTGTTCCATGCAAGTGGATTTTCTCCAGGGCAGGAGAAACTATTTCTAAGAAAAGAAACAGACTCAGCCAGCGCACAGTAACACTAATCCTCTTTTTAAATGTAAATAACAAAAGGGCTACCTTACATTGATCATGTTTTTACTTTGCAAGTTCTTAATTAGGGGTGGGTTTTGATTATCGCTTTTCTGATTACAATCCATACTAAATTGAATAAAGTGATATTGATTCATTACAATCCTGTGTCGATTTGTAAATTAACGTTATTATGCCTGAAACGCCAACATCTCAGGTTAAACCTCACAACATGTCGTCAAACACCATACAGCTAAAACAGTAACTGGGAGCAGGTTTACGGATTCTGCATACAAACGTGAACACAGAGCGCGGACCCGACGCGTCAGAATCAGATTTTGATGTGTCGTCGGGTCTGCGCTGTGTTTGCCTCTTTTTTTTTTCGCTGGCTTCTGCAGCTGCAGGTTTCATAACGCTCTGTTTACATCTCTAATTAAGTCTTACATGTGTCAGCTTTCTTTTAATAGATACGAAATTATGGATATATAGGCTACTGTTAAATGATCAGAATTGTAATATTTCTGACTGAGGCAAAACTTTCCAGATTCCAATCAAATTGAATCGGATCCTGTATCGAATCAAAATGATTCTACAAATCAGTGACGATGCAGCCGTACTCAGCTCCCTAAGCATTTTCCCTTTCCAGTTCACAATCAATCCCACCCCTAGGTCAAAAATATGTATAGGAATTGGCCTAATCTAATATTTTGTATGAACCTGTCCAGCTGTCCAGTGATTAAACGACAAGTAGATGGAGGCAGGACTCCACAGCAGGGGCATACTCCATAATGTGCTGTGCATTCTCATATGTATATTATATATATTGCTCACTTATTGTCAGTGTTGGGGAGTAACGGAATACATGTACCGCCGTTACGTATTTAAAATACAAAATATGAGTAACTGTATTCCGTTACAGTTACCGTTTAAAAAGGTGGTATTCAGAATACAGTTACTTTGTTGAAATAAATGGATTACACTGCGGTACTTTCCTGTTTCATATTGTCGCGGGTCAGGACTGTTAGGGTTTTGTTTGACAGCTACGTTCTATTGTTCCAGGCGGCAGCGTTACGGTTGCCATGGTTACAGGGCGACGCTCTCTCTCTCTTTCTGCGACTGTGTGTTTCCTGGGTGAGAGAGCGCCTTTTCGTTGTTGTTGTTGTGCTAAGCTAACAGGCAGAATGCTACAAGCATAGCTCTAAAGAATGCAGCATCATGGGCAGTGTAGTCCGTGTTGCAGGGAGAATGGACTGCCATACACGTTATGTGTCTGTGAGCGCGAGGAGGGAGAAAAAGGGGAGTGGAAAGGTACGAGTTGTCGTCGAGGAAAAACGGGAGCTGGAAACATGTAAATATAATAATAACCACTGCAGCCAAGAAGAGTGCCTGACGAGCCCAGTTGTAAGTAAGCTATTAAGACTCGACTGTACACCATGTTCCTGTTTTCCTCCGAAAACAATAACTTCCGTTAGAGCAGCCTTTCAACGTCTCTCTCTGTCTCTCGCAAGAAAAATTGACCCACACAACAAAGTAAAGCTATTTTTCGGCTACGAGCCGACAGGGACCCCGCCGTATTAGTCAGAGGCCCTTTACTACAGTTCGGAGTCGCGGACCTTCAGTAATAGTAATAAATCACACAGCAATAGTACATTCACGTTGTTGTAAAAAGCATGATAATATATTAAGTAATCCAAAGTATTCAGAATACGTTACAGAATACATTTTGGGGCATGTATTCTGTATTCTGTAATGGAATACATTTTAAAAGTAACCTTCCCAACACTGCTTATTGTATTTACCAACATCAAGGAGTTATGAGCAAAGAAAGGCCACACCATAGTGCATGTTTAAATAGGGAAAGTTTATTGATCAAAATGTATTACGCAGATACGCATTACATTTTTTCCAGCCCCCCAATCGAGAAAACAAAACCAATTACATGTTCAAAGCAACGGAACGGTGGCCCAATATCGGAGAGAACTCCACTCTTGAGTGAGCAGTGATGCTTGAGCAGTCCGTTTTATTTTGCAGATTCAAGCTGCTCTTCAAAATTTTCACCACCAGATGTCACCGGAGAGGACTGTGTTGAAAAGCTTCGAGTAATGAACCGTTTTTCAATACAAGCTTCAGTGCTTCGGAAAGCTTCATTTGGCCATCACTAGTGAAAGCCATTCCCCCTACAATGATTCAGATGTCTTCCCCAGATTGAACAACAACCTGTCAACAACATGCTGAGCTGTGACTCTTCTTCCCTCTAAAGTCCTGGTGTTAACACTCACCCTGCATCAGCTTCACCTTTTTTTAAATTGTTTTTACTTTTCAAACCGACGGATCATTTGAAGCCAACTATCGGAAAACCGCTTCAGCTGTGTTTGATGTTTATGCTACAGCCTGTTTACCAATATAATCAATATCAGATATCAGAGCAACAGAAACCTCGGTGATCAGGACGCTGGGACTGAGAACAGGAAGTGGCTCAAACGTCACAGTTTCATAACGTCACCCTGAACTCCACTCACGGAGTTTCTGTCGCCATTGTAGTTTTTAAAGTCCCGTGATGAAGGCGGGTCTTTCTGTGAATCCGCACGCTCATTGGCTAATAGCTCGAGATTGACACATCGTTATCCAATGAGCGTGCGGGAACTTCCGACATAAAGTTGTTTCCTTTGAAAAACCAAAGTCTGATTATTTTTGCCTCCACTGACGGAGCCTGTTGTTCCCGCCACAGAGACACAGTAATGTCAGAGCGGTGTTAACACTCACCCTGCCTCAGCACAGCTCTCACTCTCCTCCTGCTCTCTCACACTAAACGGAGGCTCAGCTAAACTCACTTCCTCTCTACTTACAGGAAACCAGCGGAGAGGAGCCGACCGGCCTCACATTTCACCCACAGACACGAACAGCGTGGAATTATTTTATGTCATAAGAAGAAACATATTCATGTAAACACTCACCTGCGTCACCTCCACCTTCGTCCTCCTGCTGCTCTGAACGGAGGCTCAATACTTTCACTTTCACTGCTGCTCCCTAAACACAGAGGATGCTGGGACTTGTAGTTTTTTCCTTCCGGTGCGGTCTTCCTCTTTGTTTGTTTGTGTTCAAGTTATTTCGATCATGTAAACATCAACAGAACACGTGAAGCCACACAGAGTTTGTATGTCGAGGTGGGTAGGAGGGTTTGAGGGTTTGGGGAGGGGTCAGAGGGAAGAGGTCTTGCCAGTTGTAGGATCTCTAACATTAGAATCTAAAAATGTGTCTCATATAGGTGTTATTTTGGTACTTTACACATCACACAGTTTCAACAACTCCTTATATGGCACAAGTTCCTCTTTTCTGTCTGGCTTCCTGTATTTATTAATATGCTTGTATATTTCTACACTAACTTCCTGTTTTTCAGTCTGGCTGAGCACTTAGTTTGTGAGTCAAAAGTGGCCTTGCTTTACAAACCTTCATTATTAAAGTACATAAAATTATATAATCAGAAAATTAAGCACTAAGAATATATTAATTACATGACAGTTCTTCCCTTTTCGTGTTTCCTAAGAAACACACATAATTCCTGATTTATCCCATTAAGTTTACTCGCATGTTAAAAGGCTAAAATATAACAAAAGAGATTATGCTAAACAAAATGAAACCTTTCAATTGCCCAACCCTATCTGTCCCCTCAACGGGTTGTATGTTTTCAATGTTTCCTTATTATTCCGTCATAATTACTTCTATCCACAACAAATAAATCAAGCTCTAAGACAGCACCTGTGAAATGTCCTAAATCTACTTCCTACACCCCCTTTTTTACCTAGAATCCCAGTTTAAACCCACTTCTGACTTCCCTCAGTGCTCACTGTAAACTCCAAACAGATACAATCAGCTTTTCTGGTAAAAGGTCCTAGATTATTTTGTCAATCTTTGGAAACATCCTCTATAGAGTTAACCCGTTTCATCTTCAAAACTTAGTCCTGGTTTCTTTGCCCCCTTTAACGGGTAGAGCATATCCGGCCTGAATACTGTGTTTGGGCAATTTACATAACATAGAAATCCTGCAACTATTCCTAAAGTCCCTCTCATTACTCTTTATTACTTTTATGCTCACATTTAACCTGTGTCTAACGAGCTTTTAATTTCCTAAACAACACATTTTCTGGAACTATGGTTCTCTGTGCTCTGTGCTTCTTTTGGTTCCCCTTTCTCTGGTTGGTTCCTTTCGGTCTCGGGCTTCCAGGATTCTCACCACCAATGTGGTCGCTGTGGTCGCTATTCTAAAATCCTTCTATCCTTTATATTAACTTTACTTAATCTTCACTTAATCTTAATTTACTTGATCTCAATGTTCTTTAGAATAGAATAGAATTCAACTTTATTGTCATTGCACATGCACAGGTACAGGGCAACGAAATGCAGTTTGCATCCATCCAGAAGTGCTTTAGTGATATAGATATATTACAATATATATTAGCAATAATGTAGATATGTAAGTATATTACAGAAATGGGTCTATTATGTTATAATGTACACGGTATGAAGTATGTTGTGAATATTCTATAACTAAGTATGTACAGGCTGTAGTGAGTACAAGCTATGTGCAGGCTATGAACAGGATATAAATATGAAAAACTATACAGAATATGAAATAAATAACTTTACAGAATCTGAGATATACAGCTATACAGAAATGTGAACTATGCAAGTTGTAAACAGTTGTAGGATTAAAGATTATTGAATGTACAGAATGATTATTTACACAGAGCTATACAGTAGTGCAGTTAAGGTAAGTGAGGGTGTAGATAGTTTCTACAGAGGCTATATAAAGCGCTAGTGGTTGTGAGTGGTGGTTCACTCCATGTTATTATTGTGTGTTTGAGGGTACAGTTGTCCATTGTGGGTGTGTGTATGTTCAGTCCATGAGTTTAACGTGGGTCAGATGTCAGGAGGCAGAGTTCAGGAGTCTGACAGCTGTGGGGAAGAAGCTGTTCCGGTACCTGGTGGTCTTAGTCCGGAGGCTCCTGTAGCGCCTCCCAGAGGGCAGGAGGGTGAAGAGTCCATGTGATGGGTGACTGGGGTCTTTGATGATTTTCCCAGCCCTTTTTAGACACCACTTCCTGTAGATGTCTTTTATGGCAGGAAGTGGTGCTCCGGCGATGCGCTGGGCAGTTTTCACGACCCTCTGCAACGCCTTCCGGTCCGAGGCAGAGCAGTTCCCGTACCAGACTGTTATACAGTTGGTCAGGATGCTCTCGATGGTGCAACGATAGAAGTTCACCAGGATGTCTGAGGACAGGTGGTTCTTCCTCAGAGTCCTCAAGAAGAAGAGGCGCTGGTGAGCCTTCTTGACCAGCTTGGAGCAGTTGGTCGACCAGGTGAGATCCTCGGAGATGTGGACTCCCAGGAACTTGAAGCTGCTCACACGCTCCACAGCCGTGATGAGTTGTGAGGGGTGGATTGTATTGAACGCTGAACTGAAGTCTATAAACAGCATTCTGGCGTAGGTGTTGTGAGCAACACTTTTAATTTTATTAAACACACCCAGGGTCAGATATACACCATCACCATATCAGCATAAAAACAGACAGAGACGTTCCTCTTTCTGTCACATTCTTCCATACATGGCAATTTGTTTCACCTTCCAGATGATTCCTGGGGACTTACAATTTCTTGACTCTTCTTCTGTCACTTGTTACTAGGCAGCTCAAATGCAGTTAGAAGCTAAATGAATTCCAGGCCCTCGGCCTGGCCTATGTTTAAATCATTTGTGTTTGTAAGCGTGTATGCGGTTTAACCTTCTGCTGCTCCAAGTCACTTACACAATAGATCATCGGGACATTGCGCCCAATGAAGCTTAAGACTTTGAATAGACTGAGCATCAACTCTTTCACGAGCACAACATGCAATGTGTGTATACAATGATTATAGCTGCACCTTTAATAAAAGGTTTAGTCTAATGCCAGTAGCTTTAATAAACATTTTAATGCAATGTTAATGATGAAGGCTATATTGTAGCAGTAAAGTATTTTCTTTATTCCCACATTCCCTCTCTTGACCTTTCAAAAAGAAAGGTCACCACACTTCGTGTTGTGTCACTCCTCGGCCCATTCGGCCGCTTCTAAGTCCATCAATGGCATCATGGCCACTGGAACCACCGTTCCAGGGTCCACTGCCCTCGTTATTACCTTTTCCAGCAGTCCTCTGGCGCAAGGAATGACAACAACCGCAGGTGACCAGTATCGCTAAAAAGTGGCAGTAGAAAACATTGCAGACATGAAAAACCCCTTCCATTTCCCAAACACTGAGGTCATCCAGCTGTCCAGCGGATTGTCAATTCCCGAGTGCTCATGCATGGTTTTAGACAGAGTTTTCAGCCCCTCCAGAGCTCGGGTTACTGAGCCATCTGGAGCAGTGTTGTTGGGGATAAAGGTACAACACACTGCTCCAAACATGGCACCACACGCCCCCTTTCTTTCACGCCAACAACATGTCTAGGGCCATTCGATTTTGCACTCCCATCAGCGAGGTCAGACCCAACTGTTCTGTGAACCCCTCCATGGCATCTCTGGTCAGGTTAGAGAGGCTCAGCACATTATAATGGACGTAGTTTATGCGATCAACATTCTTATTTGGAGTTATCCATATGAACATACTTTCAAATCCTGAAGCTAGTTGGTCCACTAGTTTATACTCATCTGGAACTCCCCTGGGTACTCCTATTGAGTCAATCCAGGTAGGCGAGTTCATTCTAGGGTCATAAGCATGTATCCCCTGTGTCCCTCTCTTTGCCAAAATGTGTCTCTTACGTCTGGCCGCCAATGTGCGTGTGTTGCGTTGTGGTATGGCTTTTACTTTGTTCCCGATTAGCATGAGTGGAGCTCCGAGTCGCACCATTGCACATGTCCCTTCACTTCCCATATGGGCACGAACCAAAAGGGTGTTACGTCCACAATAATAATAGAGCCCACTTCTTGCCCATGGTCCAATTAAAGTGTTCGTTTGGCTTACTTTGTTTGTGGTTCTCCCTGTGACTGTGACAGAGCACCAACTTGGGTCAATCTCTCCCAACTTGTACTTTACCGTATCCGTTGAGAATTTAAAGCATGTGTAGTTGTTTCGTTTGGGTATGAATGGTCCTACTTGTGTTTGCTTGTGAATTAGGGGAAATGAGCTGGACAAGATAGTCCAGTTGCCAGTGCTCACCGCTTCTCTAGTAATCTGCAACATGCAGTCATAGCCCCACTTGTCCTCTGGATACAGTGGTGCGGGCTCCGTGAACAAACGTGGTCTAGCTGAAGCACAGGCAACACAATCAGATACATGTTGTTCTTTAGCATTTTGAGCCACCCAGTCCAGCCAGAGGTTACTGTCACTGAAGCCGGTGGCACGCTCAATCAGGTCCTCAGTCCTAGTGTAATCCACCGTCAGGACTGCTCTCCTGTTTGTTTCCTGCTCCTCTTAATGTAATGGTACATTTTATTTTACTTTATCAGACTTACCCAAAATATATATGCTTTCGTTACTTTGCTCCTGTCTCCCTCCAGTACCAGCTGTTTTAATAATTTACTGTTTTAAAGGGAAAAAACCTTGGTCACTTGGACAAGTCTTTGTAATTATTTTCCTCTATCAAATTTAATTGACTTCTACAGTGGCCTGCTTTTGTTAATAGTAACATGAGTAACATCCAACATTTTCTCCCCTTTAGCATTTGGTATTTCCCCCACTATATAATGTACTACCATAATCTACACCCAGTCAATAAAACAGAATTTTCTCAAAGCAAACATCAGCAACCCAAAATCAGCAGGCCCAGAATTAAGTCTTCCGCTCCTCCTGCTCATGGCAAAAGCAAAGCAAAGCAAAGCAAAGCAAAGCAAAGCAAAGCAAAGCATCCCCTTTCTCTTGCCAGCGTGGTGAATTGTTTGTCAGCATTTATTCATCCTACTCTTGGTCCAGTCTTTATCTCAGTGTCCAGTCAGTCCAACCTTTAGTCCACATCGTCAGTCCAGTCACAGTTCAGTCACACACATTCACACCAGATATTGCTGATAGTGGAGATTCCTGCGCAAATAATCAGATTCTCCACCCTCAGCAACGTGAGCTCATTCATTTGTTTTATTTTGTTTTGTTTTTTGTGTTTTTTAGGAAAAGAGTTCTTTATGCTCTTGGACTGGATTGACTCGCTGCAATCATTTTAGACAGGGACTTACAACCTGATCAGGTCCCCACAGGTCAGCTTTTCCTCAGCCAGTTGTAATCTGGAAAAGCTCACCTTATATTTGTTCTCCCGAAAATTTTTACAGCGCTGTTAATTCAATCTTTCAGGCCTGCTTAGAACAAAAATGAGAAAAATAGAGCTGATTATTAGCTCATCAGAGCACAAAACATCATCACCTGACAGGTTTTCTCTAAGTGCACTGTTACAATGTTAAAGGGCCCAGTTCTAACCATGTCCATGTTTAATAAAACTCCCTCTATTAAGATAAGAAAACAACCCAAACCTAACCGACAGAATCAACCCATCACTAAAACAAAAACCCCAAAAATCTCAATCACAGAAAAGTTTTGCCTCAAGTTCTTCAGCGTCCTGACAGTCTGAGGTCAACTGACATAGTCTCACCTGCTCAATACACAGAAAATCTTGTTAAAAGCTGCACAGTTTTGCAGACCATTGATATTCTCATTAAGCCCTTTCTAAAGACGTTATAACCATCTATCATCACTAAATTCTAAATTTCTTTTCCAAATCTGGACGACTGCACGTAGTCACAGACCTGACCACTTTATTTAATTATCCTGTCTGTTACCAAGCCTTTCTTCTCACACAGTCACAGTGTGTCTTTCAGTGCAAGCTTCACTCATCCAGTCAGACAGGAAACACAAGTTCTTCTTTTTCTTTTCCTGTCCCCAGTCATTCAACTCATTTGCATACTGAGTCATATCTCAAGAAGTTGCCGTGACAAGACAAATGCATATTTAAACATCACCACATTATTGAATTATTTTTATTTTCTTTCTACAGTAGTCACTTGTTTTGATCAATCTGTACAGGAGCACTTCTAATTCACTATTCTAAAAACTACTTTAAGCTTTAATCACTTTTTCCTTTTCACAAGAATCACTCTATTGTCATGAAACGTCCCTGAGTTATTCCTCAACTTCAGGGTTTAAGTGTGTTACATTCACACTATTTTAACACTGATGAAAGATAACAAGCTGATTTTCATTGCATGTGTGTTATTAGTCTGGTTTAATCGATGTCTGTGCAGTGGAGCTGCAGATCCACCAGGGCATGTTCTCAAAGCTGCCTTTCCTACACTGCCTTTCTCTGCTATAACTGGATCATTTTTAACTACTTTGCTATGAGTCCAATGATCTTTGTATCACTTTTTCATCACACTAAGTGACTTGGACAAGATGATAAACAGACTCACATGCTGAAGATGCTGTCTAATCTTCATGAGCTCTCTTGTATTTGTAAGTGTTTGTAAGGTTAATACATTTTCTGCTTGTGTGTGTGATTTTGTGTATGTTTCTTTTTGCAGTGTTTCAGACTCCTTCACAATTTTCCCACTTAAGCAGTCAGTTTTCTTTTCCCCAGGTTTGCTAACCCAAATTTAGAGTTCCCACATTAAATAACAGCGTTCCTCCGTGTTCTCACCTACTGCTCTCACTCCTTTGTCCTCTCCCACTTCAACAGTCCAATAACAGGAAGTTCTCTTTCAGCTTTGTCCTGCATTCTCCACTGTCTCTCTTTAACTGCCATGTTATTGCTCTTTGGAGCTGCATTCCTCGTCTTCAGTTAGGAGTGAGAGCTCGCTTGTCAGGTTTAGTGACACATGACACTGTAAACAATTCAGCCAGAAACTTGGCCTGAACGTTTCCAATGATGTTAAACTATAACTTGCTTCCGACTGCTGCATGTAGGAAATTGAGCCAAGTCTGCTTTTCACCTAAAAGTGACAAAACTAAGACATTTTCATTATTATCATCACTGCTTAAACAACACACTTCTCTCTCTCTGGCCAGAAACACCAATTTATGTCATGTATTCACATTCATGAGTGTAAGCGTGTCTTTGTTGCGTGTATGTTGTGTATTCATATTAATATTGAGTGTAAGCGTGTCTTCGTTGCCTTGATGTGTTTTTATAATCAGATTTAATTCCTGCATCTTTGCACTGAGCTGTGGATTCAAACGGTCTCACTTCTGATTCTCTCCAAAAATAATTTCACATGTAACAATTTGTGTATGTGTGCTTATTCATTCATTCATGTAATTATTAGTTTATGCATTTCTTTCTCTCTCTCCCCTTTTTTTAAAAAAAAGAAAAAAAAAGAATTACCTTTCTGTTATGATGCTCTGGACATTTCTAAACCTCCACCAGTTCAGCCTCAATTTTCAATCCAATTCCCCACACGCTCTCACTCGAACTCGTCCGGCTTGACCTCTCACTGGTCCTTGTCCCTTTTCTCACAGTTTCCTGTGTGGCCTTCAAATCTCCAGCAAACACAGGCCCAACTCAGCTGTTTCCTCTTCTCTGTTTCTTCTCTCTTGATCTTTTCAGTCTTTTCTTGTCGGTTAACTCCCAGCATGGCAAATATCACGTCCAGTGCCTTCACACAGTCATGTCACTGGTTAAGTTCCCAGCTTGTAATTCAAAGCTCATGTTCCATCAGTGGTGTTCATACATGCTGCTGCCTGACCCTTCAGTGTTTTAGGTCAGTTGCACTGTCTTTTGCCTGCTGTTAACTCTTCAAGTCCACGGTGTTCTGTCTTCTGTCTTCATCAGGAGATTGACTGTCCTTTAAGCTTCTTCTCAGGATGAGGACAGAATGAGAGGTCAAGCTGTCAAATTTTTAAGCCAAAGTCTGTTTGTCGTCCCAATTCTGTTAATCTATCATTTTGCCGCTGTACTCATGTTTTGAGGTTGAGTAAGTCCATGGGCACCTGTATTAACACACTAAAACACTTATTTAATATCATTTTCCCACACATCAGCCAGTTCCTTTTATGGGCATGCAAAGTTGTTCACTTCCTGCCAGACACAGACACACTCTCTTCTCAGACTTCCTCTTTCCACGCACTCTGCTATGAACCCACGATCTTCACCCCAGTAGTGTTATTATTACTTATTTGTTATTTTGTACAAATCACACAGAATCACTCAGATGCAGTACCCACAACGTTCACACACTTAGAATCACACACTTGTGATAAACTATTTTCATCAAACGTGCTGTTTAGAATCAGAAAGAGGAAGTAGACCGCACCCTGTTAAGTGCGTATACAGCCTCAAACTGAAAGAAAAACAATTAAAACCTCTAATCAATTCTCACATTACACACCAAAATCAAAAATAAGTCACACCAACATTTATTACTGAAATTCTTGCCTAGTTAAACTTGCTATTTAAACAGAGATATTTGTCTTTAATGCCTCAGGGTTTAGGCCCGACACAATATCTGCAGTATGCACAATTCATCCACTATAGACCAAAAAATAAATCAGTTCATCAAAATTCACTAAAAGAAACCCAAACTTTATTTATTATGTTCTAATATATATAAGCCAGCATCTAAAAATCCACAAATTCAGCGATGTTCACAACAATATATTTATAGAATCACCAATGATTAAAAAGATTTCACAACATGCATATTTTTATTTTTATTTTTATTTTTGCCTGTCCCGTTTGGCTCTTTTGCCATCAGAATTGTTGTCTAAAGGCAAAGAAAGATGCCCAACGGATTTACTTTACCAAACTGACCATCCCAGCCTTGCCGTAATGGTCCATTTGATTCACCTTTTATTGTTTATTTTATTTTCACTTACTGAATACGGGACAGACTTGACTGGGGGAAAGAAGGGGAGAAAGAAAGAGGGAAAGAGAAACAGCTGAGAAGAGGGACGGGGGAGAAGGGCAAAAGACAAAAACCAACAGAATGGGCAGAGAAAAAAAAATGCATATATCAATCACCTGGATCACCTGCTGAGAAAGAAAAAAGAAAGCAAGCAGAAGAGAACAAGAGTAATAGAATAAACAACATCACAATGATATATGGGAATATGACAGTAAATACTAAATGTTAAACATTATTGTGCAGCACATAAGATCAACAGAACACAGTGTGCTTTGAGGTAGGAGCCAAAAAGGGTGTAGTTTGTGGGTGTGATCACCCGTGTGTACACCTGTGAGCATGGACGCGCTTGTTTTTTGTTTTTTTTAAAAGGTTCCTTCATGTAATAATCTGCTAGAGGGTGTGGGGGGGCCACAGCCCCGTCCTCCAGGGTGTGAAGCAGGTGTGGAGGAGATCAAAACTCCAGACATCCAGAGGCCCCCAGAACACAAGAGACCAAGGAAGACCAACAGAGGGGCAGCTGCGCCACTGTCCCGGAAAGAGCTGAGGGGAGTCCCAGATGAGGGCTCACTCAGCAGCCGCGGAGCAGAAGCCAGGGGGAGTTGCAGTGACGCGCCCGTGAGCTCCGCCGGCAGCCAGCTGCGCCTGAGTGACCGAGCCGCAGGCCGAGAGGCCGGGGGCACCCCACCTCCGAAGTGGCCCGAGCGAGCCCCAGGCTCCAGGCCCCGATAAGCGGCCGCCAAGGAGTGAGCCGGTGTGTACCTGGACGCCCATCCCCGGACACAAAGAACCACCAACGCACCGATGTCTGAGGGGGTCCGCCACTGGCAGAGGAAGTGGTGGTAGGGGGAGATAGGCCTCCAAACCTTGGAGGGCCTGAGATGTCCCCAGAGAGGTGGCGCCTGACACCCAACCTGACATATAGACACAGACATACAGGCACACACAGATACAAACATCCATTTCCACCCTCATGCTCTCATATGCACTTACTCCACACTCAACCAACGTGGAGACAGACATAAAGAGACGCTGTACACACGATCACACTCCCCAAGCGTACTCTACAAACCGGGTCTAGGTGCCCCCGCCCCTGGAGGGGGGAACTGCACCCAGACCCAGGTGGTGTTTCCCTTTTCCCTGCGGTGGGGGGAGGCAGACCGCCCCGACTCCGCAGCAGCAGGAAGGCTCCACACTCCAGACCGCAGTCGGACGGCCAACTCCTCCTCCTAAGATGCATATTTTCATTTCAATACACACTCCCAGCATCCTTCCAGCCTTAAAAGCGTCAACCAACCAACCAAGTCGAGGTTCCACGCCCGAAACCCGGTTTCTCTCAGTCAAACAAGTGCATAAAATCGTCCCGGATGACAAGAAATGGTCCTGTGACCACTGGCTATTAAGGAATGCCCCCAGTTTTCGCGGTGGCTAACCGAACTAATTCTCCACCGGAGGACTCTGACCCGTGTCCGGGCACAGAGTTGAAGCGTAACCTTCTGAGCAAATGCACTTCTTAGGGATCCCCGCCCCGTTCTAAACAATTTAATCTCTTTGAAAACACCACACAAAACCACACAAGCAATTTTATTGATGTCCAAGCCCGGCTTTATACTCAATAGGGACAAACCAATGACCAATTCCCTATTATCCTATATTCTCTTAAACACACATTGTTTCTTTTTCTCTTTTACCATGAAATACCATATTACCTTTAACTCAGTACTGTCATTCTCAAAGTTTCATTATCATTACTTCAAAGCTTTACTTTATTCTAAAGAATTTAGTTCTACCACTACTGAGCCAATTTAATAGTTAAGATCATCAACTCAGCGAACAGATAATTTAGAATTCATCCAATATGCACAAATTTGCTTTTTCTTTGAACAGGTTTGTGCCTACTTTTAAATCTTTTTAGACCAGTCTCCTGTTCGCCTCATATCAGATCCAACCTTCGGCCACATTTGTTCTCTCTGTTGCAAAGGGAACCGGGCAGGAAACACCAAATATTAAAACCCGATTCTTTGATCCCCATGATAGAACAGAGAAAACCTGACTCATAGTGGTCAAAACATTTATAATTCTTTTTATTCAATCATCCTCTGGAAGAGAGAGCCCTGCACAGCCCAACGGCAGTTGCAGGATCTCTAACATTAGAATCTAAAAATGTGTCTCATATAGGTGTTATTTTGGTACTTTACACATCACACAGTTTCGACAACTCCTTATATGGTACAAGTTCCTCTTTTCTGTCTGGCTTCCTGTATTTATTAATATGCTTGTATAGCTCTACACTAACGTCCTGTTTTTCAGTCTGGGTGAGCACTTAGTTTATGAGTCAAAAGTGGCCTTGCTTTGCAAACCTTCATTATTAAAGTACATAAAAAAATATGATCAGAAAATAAACACTAAGAATATATTGATTACATGACAAAAGCAGTGACCTGTTTGTATTCTCCTGCTGCCTATTTAACCCACTACTCCTCTTAACTTCTATTGTGTTTTGTACCCCATGTCTCCCTTTTGTTCCATTATCCCATGCCATTCTCCAGAAGTTCTTACTTTGTCTCCAAACTATTCTTTTCCCTCAGATTTCAACAATGGTATCTGCACGTCTATGTCTACTTTTTTAACAGCTGCTTTAGCCAACCTATCTGCTCTTTCATTACCCACAATACCTAGGTTGAGGGGGTCAGACCAGCACAGTCTCTTTCAGCACACATGGATATTTCACCAGTCTCATAGACACTGAGAACAATTTGTGTATGAGACTAAAGAAACAGTCCACACATAACTGAACAAAAGGCCTCTAAAGTTCTGTGGTTGCCACATTTCCACATGACTGTTTAATTACAGCAAAAACCATAATTATAATTATCTTGATTGATATTGTAATCTCAATTTTCAACACAATTGTTCATTAACTTAAACAAAGTTACAAGATAAATATATATTCTTAGTGCTTATTTTCTGATTAGATTGTTTTATGTATTTTAATAAGAGAGGCCATTATAAACCAAGCCCAGATGTGAGAAAAAACTAGGTCAGAGGGTGACAGGTCGCCTAGCAACAGAGGCTTTAGTAAGGGGAGGTTAAAAAACAGAAAGTTTAGTGCAGAGCTGCAGAGGCATATTAATAAAATACAGGAAACCAGACAGAAAAAGCAGAACTAAGTAACACACACACACATTAGTCAGAGCAGAAGGAGTTGTTTTGATGGAAACTGTGTGTGTCTGTGTGCGACCTATAGCAGAACTATGTATACCCATTCTGGCTTCTAATGCTTTCAGACCTGAGCGTGTGTTAGTGGGTACAGGTCTCTGTTTCCGGAAATGTACAATAAAGATCATTTTTTGAACTTGACGACTCTGAGTCGGAAGTCAGAGAATTCAAAAGAAGGGAATTTAATAGTCACATAGCATCGGTTTGTCACATAGCATCAATTTGTCACATGGCATCGGTCTGTTAGGTTTCGGGATGAGAACGTGTTGGATGGTTACCTGTCTTGGTCTGGTGGAGGTCTCTTCCCATAAGAAGACTGATGACTTTTTCATTAACACTGAAGTGTTTCTTTCTTCTCTCTCCCCTCAGATGAATACACACTATAACCAAGGACACCTCATAGGGGATCATCTGATTGTGGCTTCTCTAATAATCTTTCTAATAGTAATATTGTTCACTGTTATGTTACAGAGTGAAGTGAGATTAGTGCTGTAAAACTTCCACAACACTGAACAGATGCCACCACAGATATGTTAAAATCTCAGTCAAAACTAGCAAAAACAAATGAAATCCATGAATCAGAAATGCTGATTGTTGAACAGATAATTCAGTCTGTACATGAGGAGGATCCACTTTAGACTAAACTACATACAGAAACACAGGAACCAGGGCACAGTGTAAATCCAGGACCTCTGTGTGCAACAGCTGACCTGTATGAACACAAAACACTGATTGAACTCCACGTTGATGCTTTCTGTCTGTTTAACTTTTACATTTGAAGCAACACATTTTACTTCAAACACACAGATCAGGTAGAAAACTGTGGATTAGAAAACAAATTCATCAAGAAGGTCCTGAAGCAAGAAGTTCATCATTGAATAGAGTAAGAAAAAGGACATGAATCATCCCACGGGTCTGTGCAGTCGTTATATTATCATCAGCTAAATCATGTCTGCATACTGTGTGTGTGTGTGTGTGTGTGTGTGTGTGTGTGTGTGTGTGTTGCTTTTTTAAATCTTCTACTTAGAGTTCAAACTTGGATAGTGATAAAAACATTGCACTGCTTCATTTAATATCTAATTGAACACATCTGTGGTTGAATTTGAATCTTAAATGTTTTGATTTCAAAGATGTGGTTCTGATATGAAGGAACAGGAAGTAAATTGTTGCCATGGATACAGTGAGACAGACGCCTCAGACCCTTATTTTTTATTTTTTTGACTTTTTATTTTATTGATTCATTTCTTTATTTTTACATTTTAAAAAGTGTATTTGTCTGAATGAACTAATCCCCATTTCCCATGCTTTGTATCACTGGTCATACTGGGAACAGCCATAGAAAATGTTTGTAAAGAAGAAATCTTAAACATGAGCAGATTCTCAGGCGATTTCTGTTTCCTAACCATTGTTTCAGTAACACGTCCCATCACTACATGTGTGTTAAAGATTTCTTTGGGATCAAAATCATCCACTGACAGTTATCAGTACAAACAGGATGCAGAAATCAAAAGTTCAGACTTCAGAGTTACTAAAACAGAGATCTGAGGAAAACTGGTTCTTCAAATGACTTTTCATGTGTGAACAGCAGAGGTGGTTTCATTTTCACATGTAGGTGTTGCAGTGAGGATTGCAGGGAGACATTTGCTGAATAGCTGCAGCTCTGCTCCTGTAGACTGCCTCTGAATGTGTGTGTGGTGATAAAGTCACTTTAATTAAATGTCACCTGTCAGGGAAAACTTTGTGTTGACTGAAGAAAGTTCACTTCTCTTTCATTGCAGCTCCACTCTTATTTTTGATGCACTCATTTGTTTAATAAATGATTTCAATGATTTTGCCACAGCTCTGCATTGTCAGGTCGGAGCATGTGTGCTTTTGATGAAATGCTGATATGATGATGCTTGATTGGGGAAAGATTTCCACAGGTGGTGTTGTTGGTCTCCTTCTTCCAGTTTTCTTGTTGCTGCCTCTCTCCTCGCCTCAGTTGCTGCAGCTGTATCATGTATGTTGTTATGTTACATACAAAGAGGAATTTGTGACATTAAAGAGTAAAGATTCTTATTCTTAAATGAAGATGAATAAAGGTTTTGTGAAATAACTACTGAGTTCTGGTGCCGTCTCTGGATGCCTCGACAAATAAAAGAACCGGGGTAAAACTGATTTCGTAACAATTTATACCTATATTTCTCTATTTCTCTATTTATCTGAATATTAATCTATCATAACTGTTTCTACACTCACTTTATATGAGTGCTTGTTGTTTCTTGTATATTTGCTGCTATGACAACTCAGTTTCCCTCCTGGATTAATAAAGTTTCTCTGATTCTGAAATACAGTGAGCCATTATATTTGTAGTTTCTAACTAACAATATAAAGGCTCTGCAACCGATAGTGCCACAGCACGTCCCACTGGCAGCTGAAGGAACTTTTAAACAAAGGACTTTGTAATTGAAGCTTTATTTATACAGGTCGGCTCATTGAGACTCAATGTCTCATTTACAAGAGAGACCTGTTCCAGACACACATATTAAAATTACAACAATAAGAGAAAAGTTTGTGTAATGTACTCAGTCACATTAAAAACGAGAACAAGTTCCCAGAGATGGTTTCACAAAAACATGTGTACGTCTTTTGAAGTCTGCAAGTGAAATCAACGGAGAGCCTTAAATCCTTCGGTTATGTTTTCCATGAAGACGGAGCAGAAAAGGAGAACGCCTTCTTCCCAAGCTCTGCATGAACTGATGGAACAGTGGATGTAATGATGTCCTGAGACTGCAGGCTGTGACTAAACTGTTTGCCTAACATGTACTCTGATGAATAGGAGGCAGTAACCCAGAAACAGATTGATGGATAAAATGATACTAATGGACCATCCTGTGTAAGACCAATGAGGACCAGTTAACCAGAGAACACAGAGTACAGTGGTGTGTTAAAGGTTTACAGACAGTTATAAATCTTAATGCCCCATGATGGACAAAATCCAACAGATGAAGACAGCGAGCAGAGTCATTCATATAAATCATGTCACTGTAATCCAGGGCAGGTAAAAAAGAAGGTGGCAGCAACAAGCTTTTTCCTGTGAAACATGATCTGTTCCTGGAAGAGAAGCCCAACTTCAGCCTCAGTTTCTTTATTAGATGTTCAATGTGTGGCTTATAGGAACGACTGTCATCAACTACAATACCGAGGTATGTGTACGAGGCCACAGTTTCAATAGAAATACTTTGAGCAGATACAGGAGAAGGAAATAAAGCCGGACCCTCTTTCTGTTTGTGAACAACATGACTTTGGTTTTTTCTACATTTAAAGCCAGTCTGAGCCAGCTGAGACTGAATACTATCAACAGCTGCTGTAATGGTTTGAAAACTATGTTGATGGTATAAAATGAACAGATGCATCTAGATTTTGTGCCACACCGTTGACATAAGTAGCCCAGGACAGAACCCTGTGCACTCGTTCAGTGACATTTAAAAAGCTGGAAGAGAGACCATTGAGCTGAACGCACTGCTGATGTACAAAAGAACATCAGAGAAGCAGCCAGCTGCTCGGTCTGAAAGGCCTATTTCCAGTAATCTATGACATAAAATGCTGTGGTCAGCAGCTCAGCTCATAAACCAAGGGACTGGGAGCAGCTGCTGCTGAGTGTTGCTGGAGTTCCTGTGCTGTTAGATCCTCATCCTCTCCACGCAGCTTGGAAGTAGGTGAAGTTGTGCCAGAAGAGTTTTTGTTGTGGTCGACAGTGTCAAAGACTTTGATAGATCAATAAAAAGAGCTGCACAGTAGTTCTTTGCATCCAGCGCTTCATAGACGTCTTTGAGAACTTTTATCGAAGCAGTTCCAGTACTGTGCAGTTTCCTAAAACCAGACTGGAAGGGAGATAAAATCCTATTTTCATCCAGATAACTTTGAAGTTGATTATTTACCAGCCTTTGAAGAACCTTAGATAAGACACAGAGTTTGGAAATTGGCCTGTAATTACTAACTGTTGAAGAATCACCAGCTTTCAGTGGGGGAGTACAGAGGCACACTTCCACATCTGTGCTAAAGCCTTCTGTTGTAGAGAAAGATTAAAAATATAAGACACTGGCTCAGCTATGATATTTGCAGCCAAGTGCAAGAAGGAAGGAGAACGATTGTGAGGACGAGTTTCTGGTGTTGGGGCTATTCAAAGCCTTACAAACCTCTTCTACTGTGACAGGTGTGAAGGAAAAGGTATCAGTAAGCAGGAACTACGAGCAGAGTTGTGTGCAAGAGGTTTACCATCAGATACTGTGCTGAACAAAGAACAAGAAGCAACAAAGTGTTTGTTAAAGCAACATTTCAGTTTTGTGTGACACAGGAGTGGAGTCGATATTTAAGTGAGGAGGAAGCTCTGAGGAGTCACAGCTGGCAGAGACACTTTATAGTTTGCCAAAACCTCCTACGGTCGTTTGGACTGTCAGTCGTTAAAGTAAAAAATAGTTACATCTTGATGATGGAGACAGTAATCCGATTACACAGCTAATGAAAACGTAGCCAATCAGCATCAGAGCCAGACTTCCTGCCCAGGCCTGGTTTCTCTCATGTAGGAGATCGGCCGGTACTGAACCAAACCAGGCCTGTCCCGACCTTTCACCCTGACCTGGCAAAAAGGGGCGTGTCTGTCCACAAAGTAGACACAACTCTCCTGTAAATGTTCCCAAACTGACATTGTCAGCCTGTTTAATACGACCCCAGTTCAAACTGATGCGGGCTCGGAGCGTGAGATTTTAGTGTTTCTCACAGCACCAACTATGCAGTGATCACTCAGGTCGTTGGCAAAAACTGCAGATGTGGAAAACTTACGCAGCATATTAGTTAAAAAAGGTCAATAAGAGCAGATTTATCTGGGTGTTTAGGATCAAGGCGTGTGAGGCTTTAAATAATTTGAGTCAGTTTTAAAAACAAGCAGCGTGCCTTAAACTCATCAGACACAGAAGAAAGCCAGTCCCAATGAAAATCATCCATCTGAAAGACGTCATTAAAATGCAGCTCAGATAAAAGTTGAACCAGAGACGGTGATGTGCTGGGGGAAGCAGGTGGAGGCTGATAGCAGCCAACAACAGTCTGATTTCCAAACAGATCAATAGTTAAGGCCAAGATTTCAAATGGCTGAGGTGCAGATGGAGAGAACAAGACTTGAGCAGCAAGACAGACCTTCACATAAACTTCCAGACCTCCGCCTTTTCTGGGACAGTCTGAGAGCTAAATGTTAAATCCATCAGTTGCTACGTTTTTATCCAGTAAATATTTGGAAAGTCTCAGAAACAACAACGATACCAGCACCGCTTGAACAGGCCCAGATTCCAATCATATCCATGTTAGGAAGCACACGACGTGATGCACGTGTAACCCAGACAGTTTTTAACATCTGCTGGTGTTTCACATTCAGCCAGAGGCCCAGGGTTAGGTTGGATACCAGACAATAATAAAAGCATCGTTATTAGACTCTAGAGCTCGTTTATAGCTGACACCACATGTAGAGTTTAAGTTCACACAGAGACGATGACATTTTTCTACAACCAGCAAACAATAAACAAGAAATGTAACAAGAGTTTCAGAAGAAGCTGTTTTACAGAGAAATGATTCCCTGAAGACAAAATTATTATTATCATCTTTATTTCTCCAGGTGAAAATTTAATTGAGATTAAAAATGTTGTTTTCAAGAGAGACCTGGCATCATGGCAGCAAGAGTCAGAAATACATCATAATTCAAACAAATACAAAATAGGAAAAACATCCTACATAAACTTCATAAAGTTTCATTAACAGACTTTGAACAATGGACTTCAAACTTCCCCCCAAAACAACAGAAACACATTTGAAGATAATGAATGACATTTATCCCTTTAAAGAAGGACTTAGACTACGATTTAATATGAATGAGAACATGTTCATAAATGGATGCAATCAAAGATTTCATCAATCCCTGATTTAGAGACAACAGAACGTTTGGTTTGATTTCACAAGATAAGAATGACGACTGAGTTGGAAGATTGTTTTACGTTTAGTCAAATCTTTCATACATAAAGTCGGATTACAAAATCATCCCCTAAGTTTGTTGTTTTATTCAAGGAATTGAAATTATAGAGAAAATCTGTGAAATGACTTAAAGAAAACAAACCACAAAAACTCTATGATGCTCTAAACCCCCTGGTTTAGGTCGGCAAAACTTTACTAGACCCGCCCCTGCACAGTTACAAGCTGTCAGCTACTTAGAAAAGGATCCTGGTGTTATTTGTCTCTCAGAAACAGTTCATAACGTCCCATCAACTCATTCATGTCACCTAAAAGGTAAACCTGTTTCTCAATCACCTCCTCAGCTCTGATGATTCATTTGTGGCTTTAATGTAGTGTTGCATCCTGTTTGTTTGCTTCCATCTGTATACATGTCCAGATTCACTGTTATGTTTCTATTCTTACATTGCTGTGTGATCACTGTTCCCTCTGCTGACTGATGTGACCTTTTGTATCTCACACTGATACTTGTCATATTTGTATCTGCGCCTAAAAGATAAAAAGTTTTCCACGCTAAAACACAGCTCCACCTCCTGCAGTTCTCCCTCTGAACCACTAGATGTCTCTGTTATCTAAATGAAGACGTGCAGCACAGCAACCACAGCAGCGCTCAGATCACACGTGTCCTGTTATTATGTATAAAAGCATGAAACAGGTGAGACAGGTGGGATCAATATTAATGTTGTGGAAATATATGAAAAAGCAACAGAAGAGTGAAAACATTTCGTGTTTCTAGAAAGATCTTTCAGCTCACAGCTGCTCACAGACTGTATTTACAAGTGACAAACTGCAACTCTACAGTACATCTACAGTATATATCAAATATATTCTGTATTCAAATCTATTGAGTGATGTTTGAAAGTCTTTCCAGGTGAGTTTGATCCAGGAGGGTCTGAAGCCAGAGTCAGACAGAGACTGTGCAGAGACTGTAGAAGGACAGAGCAGCAGCAGAGCAGTCCAGATACACTGATGATCCTCTGTCAGATCCAGAGGGACACACAGGGATGATGCTGGACTCTACATTGTGTCTGACAGTGGAGCTGTTCTCAGAGCAGTTCACTCTGCAGCACTGACAGTCATCTGCACTTCTTCTCATTCCTCTGTCAGTCACTGCTGGATGAAGCTCTCCTCTCCACCTCCCAGTAACATGGCCCAGTCAGAGCGTCTCTACACACAAGCTGCTGCTGCTTCAACCTCTCTGGATCATCAGGACACAGCTCCTCCTCTCTCAGCACACACACCGTCCTGTTTACCATCATCACCACCTGCAGAGAGAAGAAGGAAGAGCAGAGGAGATAAACGAGTGTTTCCAGAGACTCTTCATCAGCTGTCAGTCAGTGATGCAGCACATCCAGTATAAAGAGCAGCAGGGACTTCAGTGCTGGGACTGTACTAGGACTCATTGTTGCTTCACTTTTTCTAATCTTTGGATTTTTATTGAAGTTGCTGAAAATGTTTTTCCCTCCTAGTTTGAGTTTGGACTTTCATTCATTAGAAGAACCTTGGTGTGTCCACTCTGAGCTCTGTAGGAACCCCAACAACAAGCCCAACAATCCAGATGGACGGTTCCAGCTGTTAACTGGAGGAATTCCATCCAAACATCTGCTCTCACTAAATTCTTCCTCACCTACAGACTGTGTTCTTCACTGCTTTAAACTTGGAAATGAATGCAGTCATTGGTCTGCGTGCTGCTTTGTTCAGAGAGCTGATTGGCTGTTGACAGCGTTTGATCAGAGCGTGTCAGCTGTTACTATGGTGACCATAAAGGTCAGAAACAGGAAGTGTTTGTGTCCAATCCTGAAGCCTGTCACCATTCTCCTCTCACAGCTTCACTGAGAAGCTGCAGCTTTACAGGAAACACTGGATCTTTGTTTCATACTGACTGTGTTTAGTACAATACTGCTGACAGCACCACCCACTCACTCCATCACTCTACTTACACCAGAGTCTCCAGTCTGTAGTCTGGACTCTGCTGAAGATCAGACAGCTGCTTCACATCTGGATCCTTCAGGTTGTTCCAGCTCAGGTCCAGCTCTCTCAGATGGGAGGGGTTGGACTTCAGTGCTGCTGCCAGATAATCACAGCTGATCTTTGACAAACCACAGAGACTCAATCTGTATAAAGAATGAAAGATGTAAGTTTATTAGACAAAGTGTGAGCTTGAAATCATTCAGTGTTTCATCATCTGTTCAGAGCTGAAGAAGGTTCAGAATGTAGAAGTTTAGAAAATGGAAACTCCAAACAGCTGAAGCCAACAGGAAGCAGCTTCAAACAGGAAACTGTGCAGAGTTTCAGACTATATGTCCTGATGCAGCCAGTTGGATTTTGGAGATTTGAATCTCTGTTCTGTGACTAAGTCCTTGAATCATTTCTTCCAGTTGGTCCAACAAGACAGACTAAGTGTTGGACATGTGTTGTGGCTCCATTAGGGGAGCTTCTAAATGTGATGTGATGGCCCCTCTGGGTCTGTCAGGTCACAGGACTGAAGAGAGCTCAAACTGGGCACACAGTTGTTCCAGTCTGGACCAAAGACTCTATACTGGGACTGAGGGACTGCTTTGACTGCACCCACTGGGACTTTTTAAAGGCTCATGTTCTCACTTAGATCATCGATTTCTACTTACATTTCTTTCTGGGAAAAATGGGGATTACTTTGGAAACAGGAAGTATTTTCCCCAATAAGCAGCCCTGGATTAGTAAATCACTCCAACATGTTCTCAGCCAGAAGAAGCTGTCTTGTTATGAGGGAGAGAAGAAAAAGATTGAGGCACAGAAACTTGTTGAAAGAGAGATAAAGCAGCTAAAATCAGGTGTAAAAGTAAAGCAGAGGATGAGCTGAATAAAGGACACTCAAGACTGGCTTGGAAAGGAATGAAGTCCATGGTGGGGATGCAGAACAAGGAGCAAAGATGAATGTGATGCTGAATCAGCAGAAGACTTGGACTCATTTGATTCCAGCTTTGATATCATTGATTTCAATGAAGAGCTTTGTGATTGTAGCAAAGGGCTGGTAGCTCTGAGAGTCCCACTGATGAGGTGTTTGTGTGGAAATCTCTTAGTGGGACCAAAGAGAGAAAAAGCCCTGGTCCTGATGCTGTGGGAGGGAAATGATTGAAGTGTGCTGTGAGGAACTGACTGGGAGATTTTCACACATTTTCCAGTCCTCCTTGGAACAACAGGAAGTTCCCAGCATATGGAAACAAAGGTTAAGTGTCCTATGGCACTCAGTGATGATGGTGCTGTGGCCCCACCACCTCCACCTCTTTGTAAAGGAACTAACTGTAATCTGAAGCTTCAAATGGGACTAAGACTTCCTCCACTAGGTGGCAGTGTCTGATGAGAAAGTGTTAGTGGAGCTGGCCTGGAGTCAGAAACAGGAAGATGCAGGATTTGGGCTGAAATGGGGAAAAGTGGTTCGCACTAGTGCCTTAAAGCAAGAAGGTTGTAGGTTGAAGCTTGTTGGCCTTTCTGTGGAGGGTGGATGTTCTCCCACAGTCCAATGAAATGCTGCTTAGGTTCATTGGTGCTTCTAAATTGGCTGTAGGTGTGGATGTGAGAGAGTGCTTCTCTGTCTCTCTCTGTTGGCCCTGTGATGGACTGCTCACCTGTGCAGGTGGACCACGCCTCTTGCCCTATGACAGCTAGGGCACAGGCTGCAGCCCTGTGAGCCTAAGCTGAATAAACAGTTAGCAAAAATGATCCATAGATGGCCTGAAATCCCCCAGTTAGCAGTTTGGTAGATAGCTATGACATGCTAATCCCATCCAGCAGCTGTATTCTACCTGTAAGCTGATCCCTGCTGAGCCAAAGCACTTTTTCATATACAAATTACAACCTTTAATAGAAACCTATTGGTCAGCATCTTATTAGCCTGCTGTTAGCTTCATTCCACAGAAAACTGAGAGAAACTAACAGAGTTGATAAAGAATAAAGAGAAATGTGCTGATTTAAAGCCTTTGAAGTGCTTCAGATGATCTCTGTCCACTTCTGTCCACTCATTCATTCATGTAAGCTTTCTAATGCAGCTTTGATCTTCACAGTCTGCTTCATGAAACTCATTCTAACCCTGAATGTCAGAGTGTTCCTCCTTCTCTTTCCCATCATTCATGCTGGCAGTGGAGGAGATTTGGATGTTCGACTGTGTTTTGGATGATGTGTGTATGTTTGTGTTGGACTGCTGTCTGTAAAGCAAACGCACATTTTGCTTTGGATTTCAGTGTCAGACAGACTTTAAGGTGGAATGAAGAGTTGGAGAGTTTCACAGTGAATTATCCAGTGGAGGATTTTTCTTCTTCTTTGAAGGTTTGAAATGTGAACATTGTTCTGCTGCAGTCAATGGACTAAACCAGAGAAGAAGAAAACAGACTTTACCATGAAGATCCTCAGTGTGGATCAGTATAATATCAGCCTGATGTCTGCAGTTTAGTGTCAGCACAACTTTCACATCATATTCATCTCAGCACAACTAAAACATGCTGACTGACCTCAGAGTTTCAAGTCCACATCCTGGACTCTCCAGGAAACCACACAGATGCTTCACTCCTGAATCCTGCAGCTTGTTGTTAATTGAACACCTGTAGTCAGCACTCAGCTCCAGCTGTCTCAGATGGGAGGGGTTGGACTTCAGTGCTGCTGCCAGATAATCACAGCTGATCTCTGACAAACCACAGCCCATCAATCTGTATAAAGAATGAAAGATGTAAGTTTATTAGACAAAGTGTGAGCTTGAAATCATTCAGTGTTTCATCATCTGTTCAGAGCTGAAGAAGGTTCAGAATGTAGAAGTTTAGAAAATGGAAACTCCAAACAGCTGAAGCCAACAGGAAGCAGCTTCAAACAAACACAACAAGAGAAAAAACTCTGAACGTTTCACATTAAAGTCGTACATTTATCATAAAAACAGGACAAAGACTTGAAAAAGTCGTGTTTTTCCTTCCAGGAACCACAAGGCTTCACTTTTAAAGGTGAAGTGTGAAAGAAATGGACATATTTGAAGTCCAACACCTTTTTCTAGTCACATTATTAAAGCAGACAAACTACAAGCTCATTTTCATTCCAACAAGTCATCTTCTGACCTGGACTAACAACACTGGTCTCTATGTGCAGCTGGCTGTGAGACCAGTGCTCAGGGAGCGTCTACAAAGTGCAACACTGAAAGAACATCACACACTCATTTGCTTCCAGCACTTTCACACAAACATCTACTGTCATTATTGTCACCAAACTCTGTGGATCCTTTATTGCAAATTCAAACGGGATCAAATGGTCAGACAAAAGAGGGTTATGAGGAAATATGATGAAATGTTGTGTATTAGCAGTAAGTTATTGAATCATTTTCCTCAGAAACCAAACAAAATGATTGACAAACATGTTTTTACAAACTCAGTGTTGGACTTGGATCAGCAGGATAAGCTGATGTTTAAAGGCATTTGAGTCTCGCTGTATGAGAGTCCAGTTATTACTCAATATTTATGGATGATGTTCTTTCAGTGTTGCACTTTGTAGACGCTCCCTGAGCCTCACAGCCAGCTGCACATGGACCAGCTGACATTACCCAGCATTAGAGGCGGCTGTAAAAAAATGGATTTTCCTATTGAAATGGTTTTAATTTGAATAAAGCGATGTTGATTCATTCAATCCTGAATCGATTTTTAATATAAATGTATTTTGCCAGAATCTCAGGTTAAAGCTCCCAAAAGTATTTCAACAACAAGCAAACAGATAAAACAGTAAATGAGAGCAGCTAAACACACAAAGATGGAAACACAGAGCGTGGATCGTTCACTCGACGGCACGTACACGGACACGCCGTCGGGGCTGAAAGTGGACAGCTCACAGATCCTGAAGCTGCAGGTTTCATCTGTCTCCAACCAAAACTGACTGAACCAGCAGCAGAAGAAGATCCAAACTACGCTTTACGTTTGATGAACATCGTCATGAATTCTCTCTGACTTTGACGTTTACTTCCTGCACAGCTCTCTCTCTCTCAGTGTACTTCAAGAACAGTTTACCTTCAAAAATCTGTTTCCTGCATTATTCACTGCTTATTACGCACCAGTCTGCTGTTGTGTTCACTGCTGTCGGCCTCCGAAAACAAAGCCTCATTTCTGCTGTTCAATACTGAAGAAATGTAAACCTTTTAAAATGATGACAGATTACAAACTCTCAGCTGTGTCTGTAATCAAACCTCTGTAACTTTGCTTCCCTTCAGCAGCATCAGCTCATGTTCACATGTTGATTCATGGTTTGCTTCAGGTTTTGATCGACTGCAGAATATTTTGAAGGTTATCTGCTATAAAAAGCCAGAACAGGAAAATCTGCTTCATGTGTTTCTGTTTGATCCTCAGTGACTTTGACACAAAGGCCTCTGCTGTGATGATCACACCTCTGATCAAGTCTCACAGTGTCAGCTTTGTTTTTATACATATGGATATGTGCTGATAAATGATCAGAATTATAATATTTCCCACTGTCTGCTGTGTGCCGTGACCTTTGACCTGCTAAAGACAGTCAGCTGTGGATTATTCATTGTTGTGTCTGATACTTAGAACTGTGAGGAAGAACACTACACAGTTAATCAGGGTCCCCTCTCTCTGAATCAGGAAAGGTGGGCAGGCCGCGTGTGGGCCGCGGGCCATACGTTGAGTCTCACTGTTTGAAATGTGAACATTGTTCTGCTGCAGTCAATGGACTAAACCAGAGAAGAAGAAAACAGACTTTACCATGAAGATCCTCAGTGTGGATCAGTATAATATCAGCCTGATGTCTGCAGTTTAGTGTCAGCACAACTTTCACATCATATTCATCTCAGCACAACTAAAACATGCTGACTGACCTCAGAGTTTCAAGTTTACATCCTGGACTCTCCAGGAAACCACACAGATGCTTCACTCCTGAATCCTGCAGCTTGTTTCTTCTCAGGTCCAGCTGTCTCAGATGGGAGGGGTTGGACTTCAGTGCTGCTGCCAGATAATCACAGCTGATCTTTGACAAACCACAGTCCCTCAATCTGTATAAAGAATGAAAGATGTAAGTTTATTAGACAAAGTGTGAGCTTGAAATCATTCAGTGTTTCATCATCTGTTCAGAGCTGAAGAAGGTTCAGAATGTAGAAGTTTAGAAAATGGAAACTCCAAACAGCTGAAGCCAACAGGAAGCAGCTTCAAACAAACACAACAAGAGAAAAAACTCTGAATGTTTCACATTAAAGTCGTACATTTATCATAAAAACAGGACAAAGACTTGAAAAAGTCGTGTTTTTCCTTCCAGGAACCACAAGGCTTCACTTTTAAAGGTGAAGTGTGAAAGAAATGGACATATTTGAAGTCCAACACCTTTTTCCAGTCACATTATTAAAGCAGACAAACTACAAGCTCATTTTCATTCCAACAAGTCATCTTCTGACCTGGACTAACAACACTGGTCTCTATGTGCAGCTGGCTGTGAGACCAGTGCTCAGGGAGCGTCTACAAAGTGCAACACTGAAAGAACATCACACACTCATTTGCTTCCAGCACTTTCACACAAACATCTACTGTCATCATTGTCACCAAACTCTGTGGATCCTTTATTGCAAATTCAAATGGGATCAAATGGTCAGACAAAAGAGGGTTATGAGGAAATATGATGAAATGTTGTGTATTAGCAGCAAGTTATTGAATCATTTTCCTCAGAAACCAAACAAAATGATTGACAAACATGTTTTTACAAACTCAGTGTTGGACTTGGATCAGCAGGATAAGCTGATGTTTAAAGGCATTTGAGTCTCGCTGTATGAGAGTCCAGTTATTACTCAATATTTATGGATGATGTTCTTTCAGTGTTGCACTTTGTAGACGCTCCCTGAGCCTCACAGCCAGCTGCACATGGACCAGCTGACATTACCCAGCATTAGAGGCGGCTGTAAAAAAATGGATTTTCCTATTGAAATGGTTTTAATTTGAATAAAGCGATGTTGATTCATTCAATCCTGAATCGATTTTTAATATAAATGTATTTTGCCAGAATCTCAGGTTAAAGCTCCCAAAAGTATTTCAACAACAAGCAAACAGATAAAACAGTAAATGAGAGCAGCTAAACACACAAAGATGGAAACACAGAGCGTGGATCGTTCACTCGACGGCACGTACACGGACACGCCGTCGGGGCTGAAAGTGGACAGCTCACAGATCCTGGAGCTGCAGGTTTCATCTGTCTCCAACCAAAACTGAGTGAACCAGCAGCAGAAGAAGATCCAAACTACGCTTTACGTTTGATGAACATCGTCATGAATTCTCTCTGACTTTGACGTTTACTTCCTGCACAGCTCTCTCTCTCTCAGTGTACTTCAAGAACAGTTTACCTTCAAAAATCTGTTTCCTGCATTATTCACTGCTTATTACGCACCAGTCTGCTGTTGTGTTCACTGCTGTCGGCCTCCGAAAACAAAGCCTCATTTCTGCTGTTCAATACTGAAGAAATTTAAACCTTTTAAAATGATGACAGATTACAAACTCTCAGCTGTGTCTGTAATCAAACCTCTGTAACTTTGCTTCCCTTCAGCAGCATCAGCTCATGTTCACATGTTGATTCATGGTTTGCTTCAGTTTTTGATGGACTGCAGAATATTTTGAAGGTTATCTGCTATAAAAAGCCAGAACAGGAAAATCTGCTTCATGTGTTTCTGTTTGATCCTCAGTGACTTTGACACAAAGGCCTCTGCTGTGATGATCACACCTCTGATCAAGTCTCACAGTGTCAGCTTTGTTTTTATACATATGGATATGTGCTGATAAATGATCAGAGTTATAATATTTCCCACTGTCTGCTGTGTGCCGTGACCTTTGACCTGCTAAAGACAGTCAGCTGTGGATTATTCATTGTTGTGTCTGATACTTAGAACTGTGAGGAAGAACACTACACAGTTAATCAGGGTCCCCTCTCTCTGAATCAGGAAAGGTGGGCAGGCCGCGTGTGGGCCGCGGGCCACACGTTGAGTCTCACTGTTTGAAATGTGAACATTGTTCTGCTGCAGTCAATGGACTAAACCAGAGAAGAAGAAAACAGACTTTACCATGAAGATCCTCAGTGTGGATCAGTATAATATCAGCCTGATGTCTGCAGTTTAGTGTCAGCACAACTTTCACATCATATTCATCTCAGCACAACTAAAACATGCTGACTGACCCCAGAGTTTCAAGTCCACATCCTGGACTCTCCAGGAAACCACACAGATGCTTCACTCCTGAATGCTGAAGATTGTAGTTGATGCTCAGGTCCAGCTGTCTCAGATGGGAGGGGTTGGACTTCAGTGCTGCTGCCAGATAATCACAGCTGATCTCTGACAAACCACAGTCCTCCAATCTGTATAAAGAATGAAAGATGTAAGTTTATTAGACAAAGTGTGAGCTTGAAATCATTCAGTGTTTCATCATCTGTTCAGAGCTGAAGAAGGTTCAGAATGTAGAAGTTTAGAAAATGGAAACTCCAAACAGCTGAAGCCAACAGGAAGCAGCTTCAAACAAACACAACAAGAGAAAAAACTCTGAATGTTTCACATTAAAGTCGTACATTTATCATAAAAACAGGACAAAGACTTGAAAAAGTCGTGTTTTTCCTTCCAGGAACCACAAGGCTTCACTTTTAAAGGTGAAGTGTGAAAGAAATGGACATATTTGAAGTCCAACACCTTTTTCCAGTCACATTATTAAAGCAGACAAACTACAAGCTCATTTTCATTCCAACAAGTCATCTTCTGACCTGGACTAACAACACTGGTCTCTATGTGCAGCTGGCTGTGAGACCAGTGCTCAGGGAGCGTCTACAAAGTGCAACACTGAAAGAACATCACACACTCATTTGCTTCCAGCACTTTCACACAAACATCTACTGTCATTATTGTCACCAAACTCTGTGGATCCTTTATTGCAAATTCAAATGGGATCAAATGGTCAGACAAAAGAGGGTTATGAGGAAATATGATGAAGTGTTGTGTGTTAGCAGCAAGTTATTGAATCATTTTCCTCAGAAACCAAACAAAATGATTGACAAACATGTTTTTACAAACTCAGTGTTGGACTTGGATCAGCAGGATAAGCTGATGTTTAAAGGCATTTGAGTCTCGCTGTATGAGAGTCCAGTTATTACTCAATATTTATGGATGATGTTCTTTCAGTGTTGCACTTTGTAGACGCTCCCTGAGCCTCACAGCCAGCTGCACATGGACCAGCTGACATTACCCATCATTAGAGGCGGCTGTAAAAAAATGGATTTTCCCATTTAAATGGTTTTAATTTGAATAAAGCGATGTTGATTCATTCAATCCTGAATCGATTTTTAATATAAATGTATTTTGCCAGAATCTCAGGTTAAAGCTCCCAAAAGTATTTCAACAACAAGCAAACAGATAAAACAGTAAATGAGAGCAGCTAAACACACAAAGATGGAAACACAGAGCGTGGATCGTTCACTCGACGGCACGTACACGGACACGCCGTCGGGGCTGAAAGTGGACAGCTCACAGATCCTGAAGCTGCAGGTTTCATCTGTCTCCAACCAAAACTGAGTGAACCAGCAGCAGAAGAAGATCCAAACTACGCTTTACGTTTGATGAACGTCGTCATGAATTCTCTCTGACTTTGACGTTTACTTCCTGCACAGCTCTCTCTCTCTCAGTGTACTTCAAGAACAGTTTACCTTCAAAAATCTGTTTCCTGCATTATTCACTGCTTATTACGCACCAGTCTGCTGTTGTGTTCACAGCTGTCGGCCTCCGAAAACAAAGCCTCATTTCTGCTGTTCAATACTTAAGAAATTTAAACCTTTTAAAATGATGACAGATTACAAACTCTCAGCTGTGTCTGTAATCAAACCTCTGTAACTTTGCTTCCCTTCAGCAGCATCAGCTCATGTTCACATGTTGATTCATGGTTTGCTTCAGTTTTTGATGGACTGCAGAATATTTTGAAGGTTATCTGCTATAAAAAGCCAGAACAGGAAAATCTGCTTCATGTGTTTCTGTTTGATCCTCAGTGACTTTGACACAAAGGCCTCTGCTGTGATGATCACACCTCTGATCAAGTCTCACAGTGTCAGCTTTGTTTTTATACGTATGGATATGTGCTGATAAATGATCAGAATTATAATATTTCCCACTGTCTGCTGTGTGCCGTGACCTTTGACCTGCTAAAGACAGTCAGCTGTGGATTATTCATTGTTGTGTCTGATACTTAGAACTGTGAGGAAGAACACTACACAGTTAATCAGGGTCCCCTCTCTCTGAATCAGGAAAGGTGGGCAGGCCGCGTGTGGGCCGCGGGCCATACGTTGAGTCTCACTGTTTGAAATGTGAACATTGTTCTGCTGCAGTCAATGGACTAAACCAGAGAAGAAGAAAACAGACTTTACCATGAAGATCCTCAGTGTGGATGTAGAAGTTTAGAAAATGGAAACAGCAGAAGTGGCTTTACAAATGAAAGAGGAAGAGGAGAAGAAGAGGAGAGGGAGGCCACCCTGACCATCACTCCAGCTGAAAACATCACACTTCCATTAAAGTTGGTGAGGAAATGTTGAGCAGGATGAGCTGCTGGCTAATCTGGAGGCTGTAGCAGCAGCTCACAGTCACAGTGGATTTCCACTCATGAAAAAGCTCTGGCTGCTTCATTTCTCATCTCATATCAGAGACTTTAAAGCTTCACTGAAGCTGTACTGTGATGCTTCCATATTACAGTGAGGCCTCCATAATGATTTCAGCTGTTCTGTACACACACTGTGTGCCCTGTATGGCTCAAAGTCTCTGCAGCCTGTTTTTATCTGCTATCATCAGATCTTCATCATCCTCATTCACATCCCTCACACACTCTACAGCCTCATCAGCACTGACTTCATCTTCACTGACTGATGGAGCACAACATGAACCTGTGGAGGCTGAAACACTGTCCTGTCAAACATCTCCCCGTCACCACTCCACTTCTGTCAGCCTTTAAATGAACCCTGCTCAAGTCTGTCACTTCTGTTTGGAGCCAAAAGGAAAAACTGTTGTTCAGTCGTTTGGAAAGACAACATTTCTGAAAGCACTCAAACTTCTTCACATTTGTCTTCAGACACATCCTGAACATTTAGGAACTAAAGAAAGTTTCAAACATCAAAGACCTGAAATATAGAAAAACAACAACAGCCGCAGTCAGTGAACTCACCTCAGAGTCTCCAGTCGACAGTTTGGACTCTCCAGTCCAGCACACAGAAGCTTCACACCTGAATCCTGCAGGTTTTGGTTTCCACTCATGTTCAGCTCTGTCAGATGGGAGGGGTTGGACTTCAGAGCTGAGGCCACAACTTCACAGTGAGACTCTGAGAGTCCACACTGAGTCAGTCTGTGATGATAGAAAATATAAAATGTGTTATTATAAAAGCAGAAAATCTGCATTATAAACACAGACTGAATGTATATGAAGACAAAACAGAGTGAGGTCATAATCTGATGAATCTGCTCTTCACATCTGTGCTTCAGCTCCTCTTACTGTGTTTGACATGACACAACGATTGAGTCTCTCTCAGACCTGCAGACTTTTAATGAGAATCTTTGTTTGGCTTTAATCTGCAGATGAAGGAGGAAGATGGTGTCACATTTAGGCTTCCATAATGTCCACAGTCTGTCACTGAGATCTGATCCAGAGTCAGAGTGAAGACACACATTTGGACTGTTTCCTGTTTTGACTCCAGAACATTTTGAATGAGTTCAGCTCAGTGAAGAGTTCCAGCTGGAAAGATGATCTCTGTTTGCTACCTGCTGTCAGGTACGACTGTTCACGTCCACACGCAGGAAAAACCTGCTGACTGTTACCAAACGGAGCAGAAATCTCATCACTGGACAATAATGATGAATGAACTCAGAGCTGCTGATATCAGATCTGATTTCAGGGGAACTAAACACAGAATGATTGGCTCATTTGAGCTTTCTGAGCCATTATCTGCTGCTGTGTCGCTAGTTGGCAGAAAATGATTTGTATTCCTGTTCAGGGCTTCAGTGTTTATGAGTCCAGATCCAGGTGACAGCAAGTCAAAATGATGTTACCTGTCTGTGTCCAGCAGCAGCCTGTATTCACTTTGAATATTGTTATAACCTGACATGGATCAGTTTGTCTTTGATTGGTTTGTAAATGTCACTGTTTCCATTGGACCTGAGTGACGTACAAAGACAGAGAGGGAGAGAAAGGAGAGAGAGGATGGAGACAGCAAAGAGAGAGCAAACACAAACAGGTGAGAGTGGACAGGTGACCAAGGTCAGCAACCAATCAGAGAGCTTCTGTTTGACCCACAGTCACTGATGATGACTGCACATAACCAAGCAGTGTGTTACTCTGATATCAAATATGGATCCTGCTCTTATAATAATGATCATCAGATGATATTATTGTGTTATTTTGTAGCTGAATACGATGTTTGTGTGATTATCAGTGAAAGAAGCAGTGAGGAGGATGGAGAGAGAGAGAGGACAGAGGGTGAAGTTAGAAACACTAAAAGGATTTTTCATGGATTTCATGGATGATTTGAGTGATTTCCAGTAGGACACTTAAACATGTCAGTGGACGTCCTAAAGAACATATTCACTGATATGAAACGTGTCATTGAACAGGATTAATATCAGTGGAAACATGGTGGAAACAGCTGTGACTGCATGGATGTGACACACTTCAAATCTGTTCTCCACTCTTGGATTTGGGATCCATGGAGCTGCTGCTGAGTCTGTACAATAAAGGAATGGTGTGGAAGGTTGCAGCGTACGGACACAAACACTTTGTGGTTACAATCTGATTTTATTTTCACCATTAAACTACTAACCTACACTGATCAATGATGTTAATGATCACATCTGGACTCACCGAGCCTTTCTGCAGTTCCTCACAGCTGGAATCAGTCTCAGTCGTCCCTGCTCTGATGTGTTGTACTTCAGCAGGTCAAACTCATCCAGAACCTCCTCTGACATCTGCAGCATGAAGGCCAGAGCTGAGCACTGGATCTCAGAGAGTTTCTTCTCTGATCTGTTCTCTGACTTCAGGAACTCTTGGATCTCCTGAAATAATGAGAGGTCGTTCATCTCCATCAGACAGTGGAAGATGTTGATGCTTCTGTCAGGAGAGATTTCATCACTGTTCATCTTCTTCAGGTTGTTGATGACTCTCTGGATGGTTCCTGGACTGATCTCTGTCTGACCCAGCAGACCTACTAAGAGTCTCTGGTTGGACTCCAGACAGAGGCCATGAAGGAAGCGAACAAACAGGTCCAGGTGGCCATTTTTACTCTGGAGGGATTTATACATGGCTCGTTTAAGGAAATCATCCAGAGAGGACTCGTTGTATTTTTGTCCCAAGAAGTTCTCCAGCACCTCTGTCTTCCTGCTGGTGTGACAGTGGAACATGTAGACTGCAGCCAGAAACTCCTGAATGCTCAGATGAACAAAGCAGTAGACTGGTTTCTGGAAGATCACACACTCTCTTTTGAAGATCTCTGTACAAACTCCTGAGTACACCGAGGCCTCTGTCACATCCAGACCACACTGCTCCAGGTCTTCTTGGTAGAACATGATGTTTCCTTTCTCCAGATGTTCAAACGCCAGCCTCCCCAGCTTCAGAAGAACTTCCCTGTCAGCCTCCGTCAGCTCCTGTGGACTCGTCTCATGTCCCTCATGGTACTTGTTCTTCTTCCTCTTTGTCTGAACCAGCAGGAAGTGTGAGTACATGTCAGTCAGGGTCTTGGGCAGCTCTCCTCTCTGCTCTGTGGTCAACATGTGCTCCAGAACTGTAGCAGTGATCCAGCAGAAGACTGGGATACTACACATGATGTGGAGGCTCCTGGATGTCTTCATGTGGGAGATGATTCTGCTGGACAGCTCTTCATCACTGAATCTCCTCCTGAAGTACTCCTCCTTCTGGGCGTCAGTGAAACCTCGTACTTCTGTTAGCCTGTCAACACATGTAGGAGGGATCTGATTGGCTGCTGCGGGTCGGGAAGTTATCCAGACGAGAGCCGAGGGAAGCAGATTCCCCTGGATGAGGTTTGTCAGCAGCTGGCTGACTGATGACTTCTGTGTGACATCAGACAGCAGCTTCCTGTTGGTGAAATCCAATGAAAGTCTGCTTTCATCCAGGCCGTCAAAGATGAACAAAAGCTGAGAGACAGCCAGCTTCTCTGCTGTGACCTTCTGTAATGTTGGATGGAAAACATGGAGCAGCTCCAGAAGACTGTACTGCTCATCTCTGATCAGGTTCAGCTCCCTGAATGAAAGCAGAACCACCACACTGACATGTTGGTTCTCCAAGCCCTCTGCCCAGTCCAGAGTGAACTTCTGCACTGAGAAGGTTTTTCCAACACCAGCCACGCCGTTGGTCAGAACCACTCTGATGGGTCTCTGTTGGTCAGGTAAGGCTTTAAAGATGTCCTGGCACCTGATTGGAGCGTCATGGAGGGCGTCCATCTTGGAAGCTGTCTCCAGCTGCCTCACCTCATGTTGGGTATGAACCTCTTCACTCTGTCCCTCTGTGATGTAGAGCTCAGTGTAGATCCTGTTGAGGAGGGTTCTACTTCCTGTTTCATCACTTCCTTCAGTCACACGTTCACATCTCCTCCTCAGACTGATCTTATGTTCATCTAAAACCTCCTGCAGACCAACATCTGCTGAAAGAAAGAAAAACAATGAGACTAAAGAGAAAGAAAACTCTTCAATGTCTGAACAACACAAGAAGTCCAGTTTTCAGAAATGAGTCCATCAGCAGACAGATGTTCAGTCTTACTTTGTACACAGCTGCTCTGACTGGCTGTCTGCAGTCCAGCTCTGCTTCTGGATCTTTCTCCACACTGGGGACAGGAGGAGTCTCCTGATGAAGCAGACTGGTCCCAGTATGAGGAGATGCACTGTCTGCAGAACCAGTGTCCACAGCTGGTAGAGACTGGATCCTTCAGGACGTCCTGACACAAAGCACAGCAGGACAGCTGCTCCTCCTCACAAACACCACTCCTCTTCCTCTTCCTCTCTCTGTGAACACATTTCTTCATCACTAAAACATTTACTGTCAGTGAAAAACATCCAGATGTGACCAAACTGCAGTTCCTCACAGTTCCTTTGATGTCATCAACACTAATGAGCTGCTCTTCCTGTCTGCCTGTCTCATTAAACACTGAGTGATGAATACAAACTCAACACTTCCTGCAGACTTCCTGACTTCACAATAAAAGCTTTCCATCAGAGAGACAGTTATGACTTTCACTGTTTTACAGCCGCTGTGTGCAGATTATCTGGGTCAGTTCACTCTGAAGCAGCTTAGAAGTGTCCGTGTAGAGCCGTGGTCTGACACACAGAGACTTCTGATTTTCTCTATTTAAACAAACATGATGAAGATGAGCAGGTTTCTCTTCTAGTATAAACTCTGTGTCTCTGGCTCATGATGGCTTTTCAGGTTTTATGTTTTGCTCTCTCCTGCTAGCGTTTTGCCTGCCTGGGTGGAGCTTGTAATGGCCTCTCGCTCTTGGTCCACACAGCTATGATGATTACACCACCTGTTGCTGACTCACCTGGGCTTACCGGTAACCATTTAACGCTGCGGCATGGAGCAGTTTGTCGCTGGGACATTGACCCTCCTGTGTTCATGATCTCAGCTCTTTGCTAAGAAATCTCTCTCTAAATTCACCAGTTGGGTTAACTTTGTGTATACTTTGAGTAAATATTTCCCCGGACCTGGTTACAGACGCTTACCTGTGACTCCCGTGTGTGGCTGTGTGAGTGGAGAGCAGGACAAGAGTGACTGAAGAGGAGTGAGAGTGGACTCCCTTCCCTCTTTTCCCTGGAATCCTGGACCCCCTCCCCAACTCACTGTACATAGAGCACTGTGGTTCACCCCTTTGGTAAATAAACTGTCACCTTTTTGTTTGTCAGAACTCAGTCTGTGCTTGAGTTCCTCTGTTAGCCATGACATTTTGTTGGTTCTCTCTCTTCAGGTCCCTGTAAGTGTTTGATCTAAAACATTATATTTATTCTGCTTTGATTGTTTTGTGTGCTGAGGGACATTGTTGCACGATCCACTTTTTCTTATCACTCAAATATCCTGATACTTTCAGAAAGTTGGAGAGCTCTCCTGGCTTGCTTAGTCTTTGCTCTGTACTGCAGTACTTGCACTGGTTTCACTGGACAAGTCTGCATGTGAATCTACAACTGATCTGACATTGTGGCACAAACACAGTAAACAAACACTACGAGCACCTTGTTTCATGTGCAGTGGCTTTCTTCTCATTCTGTTACTGAACACTGTATGAAAAGCCTCTCACTGCCAGCATCCTTCCAGCCCCACGACAACAAGACCAACTCACATCTTCACAACACCAAGAATTTTTCCCCTTTTCTTTGGAGAAACTGAGAAGCCAATAGGATTGTAGCTCAAACTTGCCCACAGTCCTGCTTCATCACTGCTCACTCCTACCTGTGTTGGTGCTCAGTGGACAGTCATTAGGGTTGCCAACTCCCTGAAAAATAAATAAGGGGCACCTCGTGGCCAGGGCCGGGCAACCTAGTTGTCTTCACCCTTCCCAGTGTGGTAGCTCTTTTTTGTGTGTGTGAAATTATTTTTTAACCATTTGACTTGAATTTGATTTAAGCAGATGCATATTCTTTGTGATATGACCATATGAGAAACAAATGATCATTTGGCCATTTATTTTTAGCTCAAAATGACAACATTAACACAGTAAAACAGGTCTCTTTCTTAAACAGAAGCCTGTCATGCTTAACTTTTGAGAATATAAGTAAATCTTTCTTTAAAAGAACTCTGTCCTGCTTAACTTAAAATTATATAAATTAATAGAAAGCAATAGAACGAAAAATATTCTTGTAACAGTGCACATTTAGTGCATTTAGTACAATTGGCTTCAGTTGAGGTATTATTTCAGCTTTTCTAATGCTAATCAGCTGCTCCTGTTTGTAAACCCACTTGTTCCCATGATTACACATCATAACTCATCATCATTATTCATCTATGTATTACTTTTATGTATTAGTCATCTATTTGTTGTAATCATCTATCCTTGCAGTTGTTTATTACACAAAATAAATTATATTATCACACTTCTGGCCACATAGCGCTGATATTCACTGCACATGCCCATATTAACCTTAACCAGAGGGTTTAAAAAACAAACCAGTGTTTACTAGGGGTGCAACGATACACAAAATTCACGGTTTGGTTTGGTTCGATACTTTGGTGTCACAGTTCGATATTTTTTCGATACAAAAAAAGTGTTCATGCCTTTTTAATTTGTCATTTATTAAAATTATAAATATATATTTTAACTCAAAAGTACAGTTTTTAAATTTAACCCTAACCCTTGTGCGTGTTTTTTATTTTGACAGCGAATGCGCACCTGCGGACCACTTATGTGCAGCCCTGGTTATTTAGCTCGTCATATTGCAGCCACAGAAATTCTTTTGTCCATGAAACCATAAAGCTGCACTTTCTTTTTGCCTTATAGTCTGATTTGTCATAACTTCTCCGTTTTGTGGTAAGCTTTTCTTTGGCTGTCACTTCTTCACCCTGACCTGTCTTATTTGGCTAAGCAGAACTAAAATATATATCCTGCTGCTTTTACACACTCACTCACATAAGCTCAGCGATTCTCTGCGCGATCAACCTCTCACATGTTTAAGCTTGCTGCGTGAGATTTCACTTGTCATGTTTGCATAGTAAGCTAACGATTGATAAGACAACGTCAGAGGAATTGGTGCACAAATTATCATCACTCACAGATCAGTGCTGTCGCTCTCTATACACAGTTTGCGCGATTGCAAAGTGAAAGCAAAAAAACAAGCGCAAATTCAAACGCGACTTCAATATGTCACATATTGATAGTGGCTCACCGATGCCAATGACATAATTACCCAGCTACATTTCTGAAAGAATGCAAAAGCATTGACATATATTTTTCCTTCCTACAATAGCCCGACGGGCAGGGCAGAGATAGATTTTGGTAGCCCGTCTGAAAAAAATCGCTAGCCCCGGGACGTCGGGCTAGCGATTTTGCGAGCCCTGTATCTGATTGAGGAATCACTCATCTTTGGAAAAGAGAGTTTATTACAGAGAAATGTCTCTTTCCAAAATAAAAGCTATACTATCCGCTTCTTCTGGGCTATATTCTCAGCAGCATAAGGAGGATCATGTGCTAACAGCTGTCTAAATGACTCGGCTAAAGTTAGTAGCATGCTTGCTTTTTTTTGTCTGCTTCCACTTGTCTTTGCACTAGGATGATGTCGGCGTAAATGTGCAGTCATATTCGTTGTGTTCCCACTAGTGCTTTCAGGTTGATCTCGTTGAAATGACCTTAACGCCACAACACGGCAAATCTCCGTTAACGAGCTACCGCCGATCGCCCCGTGCATGGGGCTAGACGGCCAACACGTTAACGAGCTAACTGCGCTAACACACTAGTTCCCACCCATGTAATTAAGCATTGCGTGGCACATCCAACATACTGTTTTACTTTAGTCCATGACTCGCTTACCTTCAGGGTCATACGTCACATGAAAACCAAAATAATTCCAAACGCCAGATCTGAATGTTGCAAGGAGAGCTTAACTTCTGTCTCGCTAGCTTGCCCTGCGCTCTTCCTTCTGACTATGCTGTCTGTGTTGAGCGCTCAGTGGATCTGCGCTGGACAGTGCAGCCTAGGCGGAGTAGTCGAACGCAGATTCACTGAGCGCTCAACACAGACAGCATCGTCAGAAGGAAAGTTGATAAAATAAATTACAAATGTTGTATTGTTCGATACATATGCGTACCGAACCGAAAGCACTGTATCGAGCGGTTCAATATCGATACGAATATCATTGCACCCCTAGTGTTTACATACCATATCTGCTTCTGCCGTGGCCTGGTGGACAACAAATTGGTTAAGGGTTCCCCGAGCTTTCACGCCCCTCATGTTCTTCATGTGCCCCCACCATTAGAAGCATGCCTATGGAAAAAGTGCGCCGGCACACAGTGCAGTGCGCTTTATAGGTGTTATGGTGACCTTTTCCAGCCAGGTGTTTCCCTTTTCCCATTCCTCCCTGTACTTTTGCAGCCTTTTTTCTTTCTCTGAGGGGAACAAACATTGCTGCTCTAATGCTGGGCTCACACTGTGCGATTTTTGGCCCATTTTGAGACGATTTTTGAGTCGTGCGACCGATTTGGTGATCGGCCCGATTTTGGCCTTCATCGTGCATCGTGTAGTATACGTGGGGTAACGAGAAGCGATTAACACCTCGAGCAGCTCCCGATCATCAATCGCTCGTGAGCCGCTCACACTGCTCACGCGCAAACACGTAAACGTCGGTGAAAAAGACGGAGCAGCACGGCTGTGCAGCGTGTGATCTGGACACAAGCGATGGAGGCACAACTTGTAGAACTTTGGAAAGCTCATCCGAGCCTTTTCGATGTGGCATCACAAAATGATCACGACCACAACAACCGTGAAAATAGTTGGATTTACATTGCTGCTCAATCACAGCTGCCTGATCAATGTTTTTCATTAGCAATTTAGCAAAGTTGATGGTGGTGGTTTGTGTGTCTGTGTGAGTGAAAGACAGAGAGGGAGAGGGAGACAGATTTTCTGTTATAACCTTCATTTTATGGAGGCACAGTGTGAGCACTCAGGTCGCATCAGAGCATCGGTGAGAGTGTGAGACCTGCATCGTGACCTACCAACTTCTAACCCCTGCGAGTCAATCGTGCAGTTTGAGCAGGAGCTGAATAACGTGACTGAAAAAATCGCACAGTGTTTGCCCAGCTTTAGGTGTACTGTCGTCCGAGACTTGCACCGCAGTGTCGGCGTTTGTTTCCCTGTTGGCCATGCTTCTTGTTGTGGTCATCTGTTGTCTTCCGGTATTTTCTCCGCAAGCGACCTTTCCTCGACCAATGAGATGAGCGGTAATCTGAATTGTCATACTCGAATTGTCATAAGTGTGCTGTCAGCTCATTGGTCACAAAGCAGGAGAGGGGCTGGGAATTATGTTTTCAAACAAAGCGTTAATTCCATTAACATTTATAGACTACTTTTGATTCTCACTGTATTACGGGACAAAGTGCGTCCCTTATTAGCTCAATACGGGACGTGTGCTTTTGTTTCTAAATACGGGACGATTCCGTTTTTTAAGGGACGGTTGGCAACCCTAACAGTCATAGCCTGCTGCTAGCATGAATGCTAAACGTACTGCTGTGGATGATCAGCAGAAAAACATGTGGTCAGTTTGACTGTTTGCTGTATTTAAAGTGTTTTTCTCAGTTCGTCTGTATTCAAAGTGCATTCGGGGCTTTAGCTGACAGCTCTTTGTGCTAACAAACTAAACTCTCTTAGTTTAAGCCAGCAGACTTTACCAAACACAAAGCCTGCTGCTGCCTCCATGGGTTAGCTTGTGTGACTGGTGTTTGCACCAATGAAATCTAAATCACACTAATGTGTCCTCCAAGGTGTTTGGTGGGAGCACTGAGTGAAACATAAGAGCTCTGGTTAAGCCTCATCAGCTGGATAGGCTGTCCACCCTAGTCCAGGCTTTAACTCAAATCTCTGATTGGCTTTCTAACAATTACCTTGTTAGAAGAAGACAGAGACCATGATCATAGCTCCTCCTGATCTATATTCTAAAATCAGTCAAGTTGTTGCCCCTTTCTGTTCTTCTGCTGAGCTAAATATTCGAAATCTTGGAATAATATTTGACTCTTCTTTGGGCCTTGACTCACATGTAAAGTCTCTGTCTCGTTCCTGTTTCTTTCATTTAAGGAATATTTCTAAACTGCGACATATGGTCTCCTTAGCTGAACTGGAAAAAATTGTCCATGGATTTGTGTCATCGTGTTTAGATTATTGTAATTTCCTGTTTACCAGCTTGGATAAATCATCTCTTTCTCGCCTCCAAGCTGTACAAAACGCAGCAGCCAGACTACTAACTCGCTCTACCCAGCGAGCTCACATCACTCCTATTTTATGTTCTTTACATTGGCTCCCAATAGATTTTAGAATTCGTTTTAAATGATTGTTTTAACGTACAGAGCACTAAATGGCCCCAGATTATTTATCCAAGCTTCTCACTAAATACACTGCTGCTCGCTGTCTCCGCTCACAGACTCAGAGTTTGTTGGTTGCTCCCAGAACACGTCTGAAGACGAAAGGGGGCGGAGCCTTTCAGTCTGTGGCACCAAGGCTGTGGAACAGTCTACCTCTACAACTACGTTTGGTTGACTCTGTGGGATCCTTTAAAAAACAGTTAAAAACTTTACTGTTTAAACAAGCTTTCTGTTGACCAATGCTGTTTACATTTTTATACTTTTAATTTACATTTAAACTCTATATTGTGTATATTGTGCATTTTGCTATTTATCGTACTGTTTATTTTAATCTCTGTGTGCAGCACTTTGTGACTACCTGTCTATGAAAAGCGCTTAATAAATAAACTTTACTTACTTACTTACTAAAATAACAAACAGGGCTGTGAGAGCAACTGAAGTGATAAAATACTGTTTGAAGATAAAAACACTTTGATGTTCTCTCGTTACCTAACAAAGTCCAAACCCTGTGAACTTTTTTAGCTTTAATAACTGTGGATTCAGGTATCCTGAACCCATCTTTGGACATTTGTAATGAAATATTTTAAAACTCCATCAGAGACTCCTGATGTGGCTGTTTGGAGAAGGAAAAGAGGGACAAAGTGGAGCGTCGAGCTGAGGCTTCATTCACTGCAAACCTACAGTTATGTTTCCTTATTTCTGCTGTTTGCATGTTCACAGCTGAAATAAAGCTGCCTCTTTGACTTCATCCTGTTGTGTTTGGGTCCAATCCTGCCTGCCACACAGCGCTACAGGACAAAGTCTAAGATTTTTATCTTTTTAATGAATCTTTGGTCATATTTATCCAGGAAAACACAAACATGTAAAGGAGTCATCACAGTTCTCTGACCTCGTTGGTCCAGGTTCAGCACTGAAGTCTGGAGGGTAATGTTTGGACCAGTCACTCCTCACAGACGGACAGCTGGATCCTGCAGACTGTGACCTCTGACCTCTGCAGACACAAACATGTTTTATTCAATGATCAATTCTCTGATGAAGTGATTGAAGCAGCTGTGATCACATAGACTGCAGATAATGCAGCTGTTTCCTGTCAGTAACAGTCCTCTTAGATTAGAGTTCAGCTTTTTACAGGAAAACAAATGTCCCTGAATGCAACAGTGAGACACAGTCTGCCTGTGTGGCTGTGATAGCTGCCGTTAGGAGCGCTCATGTGTTTGCAGTTAGACGAGGAGATGTTACCATCATGGACATGTTAACAAATCCTGCAGCATCACGTGGCACAAACACTTTGTGTTCCTGTCATCTGCAAGCAACAGGAAGTTCATTAATAAAGGCGGGATGGAGACACGACTGTGATGGTTCTCCTTCATCCAGCTGTTACACACATCTGGGCTCACACGACGAGCCTTTGTCTAATACAGCAGCTGCTCTCTGAACACTTTTCTGAAGAGTTTAATAGTTTAATTATTTATATAGCACATTTAATTACAACAGGAGCGTTGACCAAAGTGCTGTACAAGAACACAACATACACAATAAAACAACTTAGAGTATTAAAAGCAAACACCAAATATAAATTAACAAACAACTCTCATGCTGTATTAAAAGCCAGTAAATAAAAATGTGTTTTAAGATAAGATTTAAAAAGATTGACAGCTGGAGCCTGTCTGATGTGTAGGGGTAAATTATTCCACAGCTTAGGCGCTACGACTGCAAATGCTCGATCACCTCTATGAACCAGCCTCGACCTTGGTACGGCTAAAAGCAAAAGATCACTTGATCTAAGAGATCTAAGGGGGGTATACGTCTGCAAGAGGTCAGACAAATACCCGGGAGCCTGTCCATTCAGGGCTTTGTAAGTCAACAATAAATTTTAAAATTAATTCTGAAGCGGACAGGGAGCCAATGAAGGGAGGCAAGTACCGGGGAAATGTGTTCACATCTTTTAGTACGTGTCAGAAGACGAGCTGCAGCATTCTGGACCAACTGCAGCCTTGCCAGGCAGGTCTGGCTGACTCCAGCATATAAGGAGTTACAATAGTCCAGCTGGGATATAATAAAAGCATGAATCGCTCGTTCAAAGTTTTTAAAAGATAAAAATGATCTCACCTTAGATAAAAGCCTGAGTTTGAAGAAAGACCGCTGTACAACTGAGCTAATTTGTTTTTCAAAGGTGAAATTGCTGTCAAGTATAACCCCCAAATTTTTGGCATGTGATTTGACAAAAGGCTCAAGACTGTGCAGGTTAAAATTAGAAGTGTTGGGATTGCCGCTTGGTCCAAAAATTATCACTTCGGTTTTGTTCTTATTGAAGTTAAGGAAATTAGAGGCCATCCAGGATTTAACTTCACTTCATTTAACTGAAGTAAGGGTTCTAGTGAGGCAGGACTGTTTCCCTTCAATTGAAGATAGATCTGAGTATCATCGGCATATGAATGAAAACAAATGTTGTATTTTCTAAAAATTAGACCTAAAGGCAGCATATAAATGGAGAACAATATTGGCCCCAGTATAGATCCCTGGGCAACACCACAAGTAAGGGGAGCTGAGGAAGAGATAAAATCGCCAAAGCTCACAGAGAAGGTCCTGTCAGACAGGTATGACCTGAACCACTCTAATGGGGTGCCCTTTACGCCACAATGCTCCAACCGTGAGATTAAAATGCTGTGGTCAACAGTATCGAAGGCAGCGGTCAGATCTAAAAGCAGAAGCACAGCTGAGTCACCTGAGTCAGTGGCTAATAAAAGATCATTAAGAACTTTTAAAAGTGCAGTTTCTGTGCTATGAAGAGTTTTAAAACCAGACTGAAACCTCTCAAGAACATTGTGTCCATTTAGAAAAGATTGCAGCTGAACAGAGGAGCTGCAAAAACTTTTGTTTGCTTTCTAGAGCAGCGTATCAAAGTCAAACTACCCACTGCTAGCAGCTGTTTCTATCATAGTTTAGGATCCAGATGTGTGAGCTCTAAATTTACACCTCTGATTAAAATACATAGTTAAAAACAGCCAATTGAGTCCAAATGTGTCTTAAAACCAGATAAACTGACAGTTACAGCTGAGCCTGTGTGTCCTTGGAGACACTGCTCTGCTACAGAGATGCATTTTAGAAACCAGGAAACATCAAAATCCTTTAAATCAGAGAGTTCTTGTTACTAACAGCTCACCTCTCTGCAGCAGAGACTTTAAAATCAATGAGGAAACCTCTAGACACGTCACTCTGTAGGGACACAGAGCTGGGTGGAGGTCCAGGCTGGTTCCTGTGAATAATGATGGAGCAGTGATGTGAGTGCTGAGCTGTGACATGGAGAAGAGTCATGGACAGTTAGAGATGGTCATCTCACCTCTGAGCTTTGGTCTGGCTCTCATGTTCCCCACACAGAGTGCTTTTAGAGGGAGGGACTCCCTCCTCTCTGTCCTCACACTGATCCATGCTGCTCAATTCACATCAGCTCACACACACTTTCTACCTTCACCTGCAGAGGAAACACAAATCATTCATGTGCACATCAACTGAAATCCTCCTTTCCATCATGTGTGCTGTCCAAATATCAGCTGCTTCTTTCCTGCTTCATCTCAGTGTCAGCTGAATGCAGTCAGACAGCAGTGTGAGGCAGACGAAGCTGCCATCAGCTGCTCTACTATCAGTCCAATCGATGGAGCCACGAAGCACACACGATGCATTCACTGACACACACTGATTTACTGTGACTAGAAGTTTCAGTCAGTTCAACAGGTGTGAACAACATTCTAAACAAATACGTCAAGCTTGGTTTGCAGAGGTCAGACGAGTGGATATCGAGTTTTCTGCCATCCCCAATTTTTTGTTGGTTTGCTCGCAGCATTTTCTTTCTGGTGAGTTCTAAATAAATTCATATCTCTCTTAATAGGCTTTTAGTGTCATTTTGAATGCGCTGAGGTCATAGATAATTAGATAAAGCATCCTAATGTGTGATGCTGCAGAACCCCGTCATGTTGACGGAGAGGCTTATTATTTGGCATTATTGCACTCAAACCAGCATATGAAATGGATGTAACAAATCCAGACTTGGCTCCAATGCTGCACATGGGGCACGACGACATACCTGCGCCTCCAGGAATTTATAATTCCGAAAATGATTCGCCGTGTATGCGCTGACTCCACAGACAAGGTACGCGAAAATATCGGGATAGGACAATGGCAGTAGGCTGTCTGGGTTTCCGCTCCGCTGCCTTATTTCATACGGGTCCACATTATCGATGCACGCTATTTTGTCCAAGTACCGTCTTTTGGCGTCTTGGCGCAATCGGTTGCGATACAGCCCTTTGTCTTTTGCGCTGATTTTAAGCATGGTTCTGACAGTCCTGCTTCCAACACAGTGTGTTTGTTTTGATTTGTGGCCTTCTGACATGGTGCAGCAATCCCACAATGCACTGCGGTGTGACATCAACTCCAAAGCCCTATACGGCAGACGGCAGAAGCGGAGTGGCCAAAGAGTAAACCTTCAAAAGTAAGTACTGAATATTATGTCACTTATTTATGTGCAGATGTTTAATAATGAAAAACATTAAAACATTCCTGTTGGCCACATGTCGGCAAAGTTATGTGACATTAGTGATGTTTGTACTTTCAGCGTTTACTTGGTTTTAAAGCCTCTACTTCAAAATATATATATGTATAGTCGACCTTAATCTTACAGAGAATGTGATGATTTTATGAATAATTAAAGTCAGTCATATATCCACAAACACAACAGGCTGAAAGTCAGTGATGCTGCTCGGTTTGCAGTCCTGAATATCACGGCACAAGCAGGATTCACTGCACTGTTAATGTTAGCTATGTTATATTGCTGCCTCTGTTCGGTGGTGTCGAGCCAAACGGACTTTAACGTGTGTTTGAACGAGCTGACGGTTCACTCGTTAAGCTGAAAGAAAGATGCTTTAATCACAGCAGTCACACATGTGTCCACTGCACCATCTGGAACTCTTCTTGTTTAGCACTCGTAATAACACAAACACTAAATCCTGCTTCTCTGGTGCTGTTGTGTAGCAGTGTGTACACCTGAGACTGTCACCTGTCTGTCTGTCCTGCACTCTCTGTCTGTTTCTTTCTCTCTGATTGTGGAATAAAAGTATGAACATGTGTTTATAAGTTACACTTGTGTTTGAATCCTGCAGCTTATCACAAATTGATTTCCATGTGTGACGACTGCAAGTGTCCAGAGTGAGGACAGACTGAGGGACCCACTGCTGCACATCATCTGTGAGGCTTTGCACCCCTGATGATCCACCAGGACAAACTCAGCAGTGTGTGAGGAAGAGGAGGAGGAAGAGCCAGCAGCAGCTGACAGATGGAGAGAATAGACAGACTGTTCCCTGTTTGTGAAGGACTGCTAGGAAAGTTTAACATAACTGTCTGTGCTGAATCAGTCTTATTAGGTAATGTTCAAATAATGTTGTCATCCCAGTGTTTTCAGTGTGGGAGAAAGTACTCAGGGCCTTCAAGTTACACACTATGAAAGGCAGCAACAAGTTTAATGTTCAGAAACCTAAAGTCTGTATCAGCAGCAGAATGGAGCTAAAAATAAATGTTTGTTTCACTTCTATGAAGTTTTGAGTATTTTGGATCAGTAGCTGCTGTGTTTGTTGCATCATATTGCTGTAATTGTTTATATGCTTTATATATTCTGAGCTAAGTTGATCTATAGTGTTACATCATATTCTATAAGGATGTTATGTGTTTGTAGACTTTCTGCCCAGTTTGACCCATTTAGCAGACGTCAGCCTGTTTAAAGCTCTGATATCTATTCTGTGTGACTTAAAGCAGTTATGACATGGTCTGATTTTCTCACCCAATAAAGGAATATTTCATTTATCAGTCTACTCTTCATTCTATCAGACACAGTTATCACAGCTCGTACATTTGCTTTTTACACATATATGTAAGCACTGAGCCAAATTTAGTAATGCCAACATACTGAAAGAACAACATTTGTTTCTTATATATAATACATCTATATATACACAGTCAAAGATACTTGTCTTTGATTGAAGATTTAAGGTGATAGGAAATATAAATAACTGCTACTTGAATCTTTGACACAGAGTTCAAGCTCACTGCTGTAATATATATATATCATAATAATCTGACAATAAATATAATATTGGCCATATTATATTTACATTACCACAGTGAGATGACTTTAGTCTCATGAACAACATTAGCTAATTGTTATTTACTAGCTAATCTTAAATGACTGTTCAGTACAGAAATGAAGCCCAACAATCATGTTTTACAGTCCTGTGGTCTCAGCCTCAGATACTCAACTAATCAAAGTGATATCATGAAAAAAATGGCTGAGCAACAAAACATTTTTTCTCCATTTCTGTCAAACAATGCTGTATGAAACGTTTCTCGCTGTTAGTATCATGGTTGCTAGGCAACCTGAGCAGCGCGACGAAGGCTAGACCGTCCCATTTCACAAACCTCTCACTTCCGCACTTCTCGTAATTATAGTACGCACCGTACGTAGTACGCGTAGTGCGCGTAGTGCGCGTACTTCAAGCGTGCACTCTCTTAATTGGGAGACAGTACAAACTACAAGTACACAAAACAGGAACGTAGCTCAGAGTGGCGGACACACTCGGCCTCGTTGGTCCAGCTGTGAGTCCGTTACCGTGAACTAGTGATGGGACGTTCTGTATCGAGGCTTCGGAGCGTGTGTCGAGTAATGGAGGGGGCGTTTCCGCGAAGCGCGTATCGAGGCTTGCTTCATTTATGGGAGGAGCTGAAAATGATGACGTCCGAAGCCTCGCTGCCCGGCTGTACCACGTGACTGGTTCATGAAGTGGTTCGAACTTTGCCGCGAGATATGACAGCGATATAAACCCCTCAGACTTCATTCAAAAATGTGGGTGTTTGATGGAGAGTTGCGGTTAGTGAGAGTTTGGAGACCGTTTGGAGGTTTATGAGAGTGAGGAGAGAAAGTCAGGAGAGAATGGAGCCAGCTAAGAAGAGGAGGATGTCCTCCCCTGTGTGGGAACATTTTGATCTTATTCCTCCCAACAAGGTGTGTAAATTTCTACAGAAGATGTATTTTCATGATACTGATGGTGCAATACAATTTATGTTGAGCTGTCTTGACTTTTGTACAAGGTGAAGTGTTTGCTATGTGCCAGGGAGCTGGGATATAACAACAACACCTCATCCATGCTTAGGCACTACAGAGCTTTGCATGAGAATAAGGGGGACACCGATTGTGGAGCAAGACCAGGTGAGCCATCAAATGCCATGATAATATAGGATGCAGTAATGTTACTAAATGATATAACAATATTATACAACTGTTATAAGTTACGTGTGTGATATTTATATTTGTGCTTTATCTTTATTGTCTTTCCTCAGAGAACAATCTCAAATAGATGAAGACCTGGTCAGCATGGTGATTGAGGACTCCCAGCTATTTAGCATTGTGGAGGACAAAGGATTCAAAAGATTTGTTAAATCATTAAATCCTAGCTATGTTCTCCCCACTAAAAAGGTCATAAAAGCAGTGAAAATTTAGTTTTTACAGAATAAAATGTGAACAGGCAGGACTGAGGCTCAAAGCCTCAGTGTGTAGCTGTCCATACCTCAACGTTACAAAAGCACAACTACTGTCCACACCCCAACCACACCTCACCTCACAGTAAATGATCATTTCCATTTCAAGCATTTCCAAATAATCATTTCCCATACTGCCACTATAAATATACACAGTATACTGCCATCACTACAATATACATGTTTTACACACTCCTTTTGTTGTTGACATTTACAGGCTGTGTGCAAAATGCCACACTCTTCAAATTCATGCCAGCTATTATTTTTACGTCCAGTAGGTGTCCTACTAGAGCAAATGAAGCTTCATGAAGCTTCGCGTTGGGGTGAACCAATTGGATGAAAAGCTTCAGTGCTTCATGGGGCTTCATCTGCCCATCACTACCGTGAACTATGGAGCGGCAGATTTGTGCTGTTTGTGCTGGAACTAAGCTGCACACAGCTGATGTTAGCCAGGAAACATTACACACTGACTTTAATGGAGAGACCGGAAATACAAACACACAGTTTGTTGTGTGAAGAAATCAAATGTGAGCTGAACAAACAGTAAAGTTCCTAAAGACAAACTGTTAAAGGAGGAAACAAAGCAAACTTACAGTTTCTTCACACACCAACAAGCTCCGCTCCACACCTGGACACTAAACACGGACACACAAGTGAGCTGCTTCCTGGAAGGAGGCGGGGCTCCACCTGAAACTCACCACAGGTGGGAGGGGCTCAGCTCTGTGTGTGCTGATGTGTTAACTTTAAAAATATGCCGTCTGACTGCTCAGACTGAGTCAGAGTAAAGTTCACATGCTGACGTGTGGAGACATGAAACCTTGTTGTAGCTGCAGGTGTGAACACACTGATCCCAGATCAGCTCTGCTGTATTTGTAACATGAACATTTCTGCTGCAAAGCTTCAAATGTTCAGCATGTTTCTCTGTTTCCAGTCTATAGATCCAGTCACACTTTCTACCTTCACCTGTGCAGTAAAGACTGAGAGCAGAGCTGAAACCAAGCGTCCAATCAGTGAGCAGCATCAACACCTGAGCTTCATTCAGACTCTGTTATTGAAGATGTTGTTGGTACAAAGTTCATCTGCTGCTCACATGAATCCTGTGATGAAAGCTTTATTTCACTGAAAGTTTCTTCAAATCTAATTTCAACCTGTTGAAGTAATGAATCAAAGTGCAGACTGAGAGTGGATCACATGATGTTTGAGGTGTGTCATGTGACATGTTCAGTATTGTCACACATGTCTAGATTGTCCCTGATATCATAACTGCTCAAACACTGATGATTATATTTGAAGAATTATTACTTTTGGCAGCAAAGTTTGAATGGAGCTCTCTGTCTGTGCTGATTTGTCGCCCTCTGGAGGTCAAAGCACAAACTGCATGATGTCACTGTAACCACCACAGAGACAGGAAGTGTTTTTATGACTGAAACACTGAAATGATGCTAACGGCTGTCGTTAGGCTCACTGACAGCAGTGCTGATGTGTTCATGTCAAACACTGGCTCAGGTCAGACTCCTTCATCCTTCTCCAGCGTGAGGCCGCCCTCAGACCCACAGGAGCTCTGACCTTTGACCTCCTGACCCTAACCATTTTAGTCTCATCTTTAAATGCAAATCCATCCAAAATGTAGCCGAGCAAAAGAAGCTGGAAGCTGTTCTATGAATGATGTTCATACCAGAGTTTCTGTTTCCAGCTCAGACGTGTTAAACACTGCTGCTGTGCTACATTTGTCATGTCCTGCTTTCACTACCATCCATGTCAAAGCGCTGAAGTCATCTGATCACTTTAATGCAGTAAAACAGGAGCTGTAAGTCTAACATTTATTTACTATCATCACAAACACACTCTGCTGGATTAACATCCAGACAAAGGGCTGAAAAGCTGAGAATCAGCATTTGATTATTATTATTATTATTATATTTCCTGTTTATGTGGATGTACTTTTCTATCTGTCAGTGCTGAAGCAGGCGTCACTGATCACATGACTCTGAGGGATGTTTCCAGCACCTCGCTGAATCTGAGCCATGAAGGTTTAAGGTATCTGTAAAGGCAAAGCAGGTCTGAGCCTGTGTTAGCAAGCTGTACCTAATAAAGTGGCAGCAAGGACTCAGTCAGTAATGATCAGAGCCAGCAGGGGGCAGCACAGAGAGGTGAAGCGCTGTCAGAGAAGCAGGCTGACATCAGACTGGTCATATTCCATCATCTATACCTGAAATAATCATCAAACACACACAGAGCAGAAACATGTGGAAACATCTGGAGCTCAGTCTCAGTTTGATCCCTCAGAGGTTTACCTCAGTCCTGCTCCTCTGCTTCCTGTTTACAGCGCACACATCATGCTGTGTACTGAGAGTCATGTGGTCAAAGTGAGGCCCTGGTACTCTGACAGAAAGCGAGCACAGTTATCCTAATGTGTGACATCACTTCTAACCAGAGAGCATTCAGCTTTCACAGCAGCCAACATCCTGTCACACTGAGCATGTGCAAACACAGCAGCCGACATCCTGTCACACTGAGCATGTGCAAACACAGCAGCCAACATCCTGTTACACTGAGCATGTGCAAACACAGCAGCCAACATCCTGTCACACTGAGCATGTGCAAACTCATCAGCCAACATCCTGTCACACTGAGCATGTGCAAACTCATCAGCCAACATCCTGTCACACTGAGCATGTGCAAACACAGCAGCCAACATCCTGCTACACTGAGCATGTGCAAACACAGCAGCCAACATCCTGTCACACTGAGCATGTGCAAACACAGCAGCCAACATCCTGTCACACTGAGCATGTGCAAACACAGCAGCCAACATCCTGTTACACTGAGCATGTGCAAACACAGCAGCCAACATCCTGTCACACTGAGCATGTGCAAACACAGCAGCCAACATCCTGTCACACTGAGCATGTGCAAACACAGCAGCCAACATCCTGTTACACTGAGCATGTGCAAACACAGCAGCCAACATCCTGTCACACTGAGCATCTGCAAACACCACTCTCAGCTTCCATCACTCACAAGCTCCACCCTCCACTTAAAAGCCCAGAACAAAGCTTGTGACCAACACATCACAGACAGAGGTGATGTTCACGCTCTGTTTCTGGGTGGGAAACTCACCTGTGGGTGTGGCTGTTCCTCCCCTACAATCTCTGATGTCACAGCTGCTAAATTAGACTGAACTGAAGCCAGACTCAAACAGAAAACATCCTCAAAGACTTAGAGAGAGAGAGCTGCTCCATCTCTGGACCCAAAATATATGTTCCACCACCATGCTGCAATGCATCTTGGGATAGGGTGGGCCCACCTGTGCTTCAAATCCAGGGAGAAGGTGGACACGTTTGTGGGAGGCTAGGATTCTGGACGCCCTTTGCGGCCACGCTGTGATGTCATGGACCTCCAGAGGAAGCAGAGGCTGCATTTAAACCTGCTGACTTAATGTGTTCTGCTCTGACAGCTGCCATGTGTCACAGCGTGGATAATAAAGCCATCAAACTTCACTCAGCTCCAATAACACCATCAGTGTTTGATGTCCAGAGGATTCATCAGCTTTAACCATGATAGAAGCAGGAAGTTAAGATGAAGATGATAAACCACACTGAGCGACACACTGCGAGCAGGTTCGCAGAGATCTGAGCAAGAGCGAATGAAAAAACTGAGCGAGAGGGGCTGTTATTGAATGAATGAAGTCCTCACCTCCCAGCTTCAGTCAGACTGGTTCACCTGTCCCCACACCAGTCACACCACTGGCTGAGAACATGGATCAGCACTTGCACTTGAGAACATGGATAATGTGACTTGGAGCTCTTTTGGTTCAGAGACAGCAAGCAGTTAGGCAAAGAGAGAAGAACTCAGCCTGTGGGGTTCACTGAAAGATGTCATATAAATCCTCAGCACCATCCACAAGCATTTGCATTATTTGCAAAGAACATGGAGAACATCGGTGTATGAACGCAGCAGTACTCGTCTATATTGGAAAACAACATTTACAGCTACATTTACCAGAGGATCACAGACCAGTAAACACAAGTAAACACAAGAGAGATAAACATGTTTGTGAACACAGGTTTGTTCTTACAGATTTATGACTTAATGCCAAACTATTCTGATCTCATTTTAAAATGAAACATGTCCATGTAATGACTGCATTAACCTGATGGGCCTGAGGTCAAGTTTAGGATATAATGTTCATTTCTCCAAAAGATATTTCAGATTGGTCGTACCTGATAAGTAGAAAAAGTAAAAATTATCTTTGAATGGTGTTTTTGTGTTTATTTATTTCTAAATGCTTGGACTGGCCAAAATGAAAAGGTTTAGCAATGAGTACATGGCAGGCACAGCTCAGGTTTGAAAGTCTGAGAGGCTGAGACAGATTGTGCACAGAGGGTTAGTGGATATATTGGCAAGAGGAGGATGAAGGTGGAGCTACCATCATCACCATGTCGCCATATGAGGGCAGTGGGTCTCAGGAGGTTCATAAAAACAATTGTGGGATGACTCACTGTCTTACTTTTCTGGAGGTCATTTAATACTTTAGGTTCAACATTTTCCAACCTGATATCGTAACGACATCAGAAATGAGTCATTCTGTTATGCTGCTGTATCATCGATTGATAGAAATTCATGTTTCTGTAGCTAATCCAAAAAAATCATTGTTGTCTTCATACATTGACAATAATTCTTTACTCCTAAAGCTTCAAACGAGCAGGTTCATATCTCAGTATTTCACCAACAACTGAGGACACTAGAGTGTCATTCCTCAGTGCAACACAATGCAGTTCCTACAGTTTAACAGCATTTGACACATTTCTCTATATAAAAATGTTTCAGGCTAAAAAGTCCGTAAATGTTGACACTAGATCATATGTTCTACTCTTATGTGCACTGGAGTGGGTTGGTGATCAGTCTGTGAGGTGCTATCTAATGATCTACCAACCAAGTTAATAATCCTGTCATAAGATTTGGTTCCATCAATGACAGAAATGGATGAACCAGTGTTGATGTTTGGTTTCAGACTGATGGCACAATGATTGTGACCATGGATGCCGACTTTGGTCTTGGAAGAAAAAGAAGAAGTATTATTGAGCGCTTTCATGGAAACATCATGTTTGTAAGAGACAAAGATGTAGAGGAATATCTGCAGTCTCATCCTGATAGCTCCAAACCAGCTGAGCTGAGGAAATGTTGAAGGAAATTTCATGTCATGCCCCCCCCCCCCCCCACACACACACACACACCCCTATTTTTTATTTTATTTTAAAGATAATTTCTGTCATGTTAAAGTTATTATGGCTGATTGAGGACTACTATTTCCTTTTGTAATTAGGATTGTAGCAACTTTAAAGCCGGAAATTTACTTCAGTCACAAAACCAGCCAAAAAAGACAGGATGTAACTGGTGTAACTGGTGTAACTGGTGTATTTGGAGCCTCCTGTCGTCATGAAATTCCCCTCATGTTTTTGAACATGATTAATGGAGAACGCTGAGTTGTTAATCAATGCTTACGTCATTAACCTACAGTAAACAATGTCACCAAATGTTTCCCAAAAATATTATTTCTCTTATCGACTCGAAACCATTGAGATGATCTTTTTTTTAAACAGGCGAGCAGATCCAACGTATGTCATCAGTGAGCTGGTGAAAAGATACCAGGACAAGAACATCAAGCTGAATTTCATATACGACACCGTGTGTGTGCCGTCCTCACATATACATGTGAGTATTTTCTTTTACTATATGACACAAGAACAACATTTCCTGTTTATAAAACACTGTTTGGTGTTTATCAGACAAATGGAGGAGGAACACCTCGAGGTATTTCCCTGGCTGTCCATGTTTATGGACATAAACTGCAGTGCCAGCTATGATTTATTGGTCAATGTACACAAACTGACACACATGTCATCCTAAGCACATGCACACACTATTCAGTCCATACTTTGATAAACTCTTGTACAGTAAACAGTAAATATGTGTTAATCAGAAATCTTTTAGAGCACACGACGGCTTCCTGGGTTTGGGCTGAACGATGGAGAAGGCATGGAGAGGTTCTTCTCCTTCCTCAGAAGATCTGCAGGAGTCACAAAGAGATGACTCCATCAGATCGACTGGACCTTCTGACTGATGCATTATTGCATTATGGGAGGAGGAAGTCATCGGATCTAGGTACACATGTTTCTGTATTAGTAGTTAAAATGACTCATTTACATTCAAACTGAGAGAGCTGACAGTTCCTACTGATAGAAGTGCAGCTCCTTCAGAGATGGGACAAAGAGGAGAAGGTCACAAGTCTGCTGAGGAGGAGATTTCTGCCATCCTGAAAGAGTCCCCGAGAAACCCAACTTTAATGGAACGTATTCTTGTAGTCGCAAGTGAATCTTTTCTCTTCCATGTTTGTCCAAGTGACTATTTCAGAACAAGACATCCAGCAGTGGATGGAAAGAGAGACAGAAGCTGCCAAACATGCACTTTTGAAAACAAGACCCAAAGGTTTGTTGATTTTGCCTGATTTGTTTCTTATTGGGTACTCAGGAAGCTGACAGTGGCTACTTCCTGTCTTTAGATTCTGTTCCCAGATGGAAGAGGAAGTATGTCATGAAACTGGTCGGGCATTGCACAGCTACAAGCATTTCACCTCATGTCATACTGTGTATGGTTTTGTGTGTGTGATAAATACAATTTGAACTTGAATTTGAAACTGGTTCAATTCAACCAGCTCAGGTAGGATTGAATTAAACTATATTTAGCGTTTTGTTGATATCCCAATCGTAAGAGTTCAAATGTTAGCAAACATAAAGGTTAACAGTTGTGCTTAGTTATGTCGATTATATGATGGGAAAACCTTGCTGTCAGTTTTACATGTGCGTTTTTAAATGTAGATCCCTGAATCACGAGTCACCCACTGCAGACCAAACACAGGAAGTTAACGTGTTAATGTTACCATTTCCAATTACGGTGCCATTCATCTAATCTGGAAATGTTTGTTTTGGGGCGGTGTTGATCTTCCTATTGTGTTTAGGCCAGAGAGTGCTCTTCAAACTACTGACAGACACGCCCACATTACAAGCAGATGGTGTGAGTCTGATTTGATTTTCCAGTCAACACTGAGAGACTGCGAGCACGAAATGAAGCAAGGAAGAAGGATCGCTCTACTCAATCTCAAGCACTTTTTCATTGTCACAGAGGGAAACATTGTATTTTCTGTGTCACTTCCTCACAGAAAAGATATTTGTACCCATTCTGCAGGTAAACTGTTGATGGGACAATAAACAAATTTCACTTTGCAAAATGTTCTGCAGGGAGGTTGTGGTTGCTTCTTTCGACTACCATGACCTGGATGACTGAGAACCTATGCAGACACGTTCTCAGGGAAGGGCTCCACACTTATTGTACTGATTTAACTGAGCTTATTGTCATCAAGCAAAGTTTGCTTTAATGTGTCTCTATTGACAACACAAAGAATTTTTGTCACTATTCATAAAATGTAGAAATCTTCAAATATATCTGAAGTGCTTGGTGTAAATTCAATGATTCAAGCTCCAGTTGGTTGTCATCTTCATTGAAAAATAAATATGAATAAATGATTATAATATATAATAAATAATATCATGTGTTGTTGGTGTTTTCTATAAATGTCTTTTTGAATGTAAATGCTTTGTTTGAGACAGACAGGGAGTCGCTATGAAGCTGTCCAATCAAATCCACGTCTGTAACAGAGACTGAAGAAGATTGTAACAGAGTCCAACAGTCTGCAGTGGCCACCACAGTCCACTGTCTTCACATCACAATTTCAACATGTCTGTGAAGTCTCCTTGCCCTTGGGCTCATGCCTCGATGAACAAGTAGGTAGAGTTCAAATGTGGGTTTTCAGTGAATGTATAAGTGCAATTTACTGTTACTGCTGCTGTTTGTGTTTTGTCAGGTTTGTTTCATTAACATTTCTCAGACAGAAGAAGGTGATATTCCAACAGAGCTGAAAAAGAGAGCCGTCGATTCCTTACATTTCAAGAGCAGAGCAGCTGAAGAGAAGCTGTGACTCCAACGTGAGATGGACCCTGTGATTCATCACCTCCACCAGCAACACACTGACCTGCATTCATCCATAGATGCCACTCAGGACCCTGGTTCCACAGCTGTTCTTGTTCACAGCTGCGTCCAGTTAGAGAGGAAACTGTATAATGCAATGATGATGTTCCAGCGTCATGTTATTGCTCCTCCTCCACATGCTTACCTGCCACAGTTTAACTCCGCCTCTCAGACAGTCATGTCACCTGATCTGCACGTTTTGCTGTACGATGACGTCATCTTGACGTTGACGAGGAGGATGAGAAAAACTAGTTTTGTCCTGCAGATGGCGATCTTGCACCGTGTTCAGAGAGCCGACACTTTGATGGTGCTGGTCTACTCAGCTTACTTTTAGCCTGGGTTGGACTCTATATGAGCAGCTTCCACTCTGGTTTCAGTGTTAAATACACTTGTTTGATTTCACGTGTAAAAGTTGAAAAATAAATATTTTATTCCAAAAATATTTGTTGGTACATTTTCTGAGAGTCAAATATCTTGTTTGATTTGAGGAATGAACTGTTAAGGTGGAAAAAATGAATCAGGTTAAAATAGTGGTCCTTTAAACCACTGCAGATGTATAATGTAATTTAACATGTTGATAATGGTTGTAGTGGGCTTGTAATGTAAATGTGTTCTGATTAAATGTGACATTAATGGTGATGCTGCATAAACCTGATGAAACAGTTCTATTAGTGGGTCTGTGTGATCAGCATCAGTGGGTGAAGGTGAGGCCTTGACTAGTAGAACGTCATGTTGGTGTTTAACAACACGTGAGCCAACATCAGACTCCGAGCACTACGATGCTAAAGATCAGAAGATCCAGTGTGACATCATCGTTACCTGGCAACAGCAGCCCTCAGCCCATCTGACTTTATTGGAGGATATTTACACCAGCAACACTGTTTAGTTTGATATGACGGATTAACAACATGCTGTGATGTCCAGTTCATCTGTAATAGATACTGGATCTAATCAGTCAGCAGATATTTGATCACCTTATTTATAAGTACACTAGAAACAAACACAACTGTGTTGGTGATTCATGCAAACTTGCATATCAGCCTTTTAAGGTTTTGTAGTATTGAGAACAAAGAGGTTGTGTTAGGGCTGAAAAGCCCGACTTGTTCTCCTCTGCAGGTCATCAAATGCACCACAGAAGTTTGTATTTGCAGAAGCCTGTATATGTTTGATGGCTTTATTATTCTCTGTTCAAAGACAATAAATGTGGAAAATGTCTCCTGTAGTATCAGCGTCATTTAAAAATGACTGCAAACATTTAGAGAACATGTGCTGCTGTTTGTCCTACATTTCCAACACTGAACTAACCCTGAAAACGTGATGGCAGCTGGCAGATTGGAGTTCACATGAAATATCGGCTGCATGAAGACTGGAAAATATAGATGATAAAAATATGCAGCCAAACATTTGTGGACATGGATAAACTATCTGATCCAAAAAGCAGGAAGTGACACAGCTAGAAAATGAAAGTGTGTAACAGCTGAAGTCAAATGTAATGCAGAGTTGAATCTGCACTTGGATCCATCTGTGAAAGGTCCACATGTAGGGATCACATGAGTCCTGATGTTTGTCAGTCCAGCTTGAAAACTCCATCTACTGTGGGCTACATATACTGGGCTGGTAGCTCCATAGTGCTGGAAAGAAACTATTCAATGTGCATATTTTAAAATCAGAGGCTCTTCTAACACAGGAGCCATGTTGAGTTTAGATTCCAGCCGACCACCGGCAGTCTGAAATGGAATGAAGCCCATTGACAGCCAGCAGGTCTAAACAGGAATGGAACGCATCCATGGATAATACACCAGTTTATCTGAAGACATCTGTAGCACTGCCTCGGTTCTGGATGTTTCCACAGACTCCTCTGTGCACCTAAAGAAAAGGTCAAAGGTCAGCAGCACATGTAGTTGGGATAAGTTTTCATTTGCAAACAACAGTCGCACTGTGACAAAGTGGAGGAGCAGTTGCAATGCTCTCCATTTGTCCCACATGTGTTTACCTTTTCTTGCACATTGTACACATTATTCTGTTTCTATGTATTTGCTATGATTTGCTATTTGTCAAGTAACATTGCTTCACTCACTATCCCGGGTTTGTTTGTGTAAGCGTTTTGTTGCCGGCAAATCAAACATTCTGCAAATGAAGACAAATACTAAGTTATGTTTCTTTATATTTTATTATGTTACAGATTAAGTCATTTGTTCATACTTACTTTGTTTGTCTTTTCAGTCGTCCTAAGGGTCAGGTGTGGGGAAACGCCCGCCTGGGATTTCCTCATTTTAAAGTCCTGATGATGTCACATATGACATCAGCAGGTAAAACAAAGTGGAGGGGTTTCTTTTTCCATAGAGATGCTTCCTTTTGTTTGTGTTAAGGTTTAAAGGGATTTGTTGAATGTTTTTCCTTTCGTTAATACTGCCATTTAGTTGTGTAAATGTGCATGTTAGAAGTGTGTAGAGGTTTTGTGTTTTTTGGATAATCTGTGTAGCGTTTTAGATCCCTCAGTTGAGTGAGTGGTACTGGCTGGGCAATTGGAGGGAAATTGGTGGCCCTATTTAAAGCAAGTCTCTATCAGATGCAGGAGAGAGGAGAGGTGAGCTGTGTCACCAGATCCATGTTATGTTGAGTTTTGTTAATAGAGTTTATTTGGGGAGGAAGTTTTGTTAAGTTACATTAAATTAACTTCACTGTAAATAAGTTGCTCACCTTGGAAATCTGAAATGTCTGCTTCCCTACCACCTTCCTTGACGTTCGAGTCTGACTACTTCACACGCACAAACTATACAATTATTTTCCTCCAATTTTCACTTGCAGAAATGGTCCTGTGTGATTTCTAGGCTGTGATATGAAAAACTAGTTCCTAATGGCAGCGATTCACTCAGTAAACATGTGTTTCCTTCACCAACCTCACACACAGATCCAATAAGATCAGGAAGTGGGCAGTATAGTACAATATGTGTTATTTTGTGCTGTACTGCCCAAACTAAAGATCTGCTGAAGTGTTGGAAATGATTCATATGTTTATTTTGGACGATACAGCAGAAGATCAGACATGAAAGTGGAGATAACACAGAAGACATGCAGCAAAGGGTCAGAGGTCAGACTGGGCCACTGGATTCAACAATGAGCCAATGATCATCAAGTAGTGACTAAAGCAGAGCCCTGACGTTCTGACATTTATCACACAGTTAAAACAAATGTCTGCTGATGACTTCATCTCATGAAACGACTGATAGATGTCAATTATTGATCAGCTGAGCTGCTGCTGCTGATCTTCTTCATCGTGCACAGAAACATTCAGCTTGTTTCAATCAGTAAATAACTTTGAACTGTTCCCACTCAAAATGCTGTCAGAACAATGATCATTGTTACTCCCCTCGAGTCTTAATAAAGCTCAACTTGTTCTTTGTGTTTAAACTGACATTTATTTCGGACAGGAGGATTCTTCCACATCTTAACATGTAATGATGTCCAACCACAGCCGATACAATGCCGTCAGAACTAAAAGGAAATACAAACTTAAATGAATATTCTTACTAAAGTCCTTAAGCATTATATACAACGAAACATTCCAACAAAATGATCAATAAAGTACACATTACACCTCACACTGCGGCTATTGCATTTACATACAACGATAATCAATAAAACATTTACCTCATTGGCCTCACTCAAAGGGAATAAACTTTCATTTTTACGTGGTGGGGAGGTCCAAAAAAAGGCACTCTTTATTTATCTTTCTGCACACGTGCAAACCTCGTGGCTCGTCTCTTAATTAGCTTGCTGAGTGTGACAGCCAAAAAATGCCCTCTTAGCCACAACACAACTTTAGAAAAGGTTCCTATCTAATTGCACAATTAGCACAAATAACACATTTAAACATATAAATCTAATCAACAAACATGAATTACTATTTATTTCTTAATATTTCAACTCAGGGGCGATTTTAGCCAAAATGAATCAAAGCACCCCCAAAGATTTCTTACTTTTTTGACAATATTTGCTGTTTGTGTGACACACTACTAAAAATATTAAAAGCATACAGTATGTCAATGGAAAATTGTATTCAGTATAATCTTTTAGTGATATAAGTTTTCATATGGTAGAATACTGCATGTAGTTATTTGTATTAGGAAATATTTAACCATATATTTTTAGAGGTGTATAATCAATTGTGTAGTGAGGATGTGTGATCTTTAACAGGCTACAAAGGCTTGGTGTGTATTCCACACCTACATCCTGGGGGCATGGGAAAAGGTCGTACCTTGTTTTATTGTTTTATGGTAGGATTAACGTAGTTACGTTTGTTTTAGACTAAGTGCTTTAACTGCTGGACTTCCTCACCCTTCTCCTGACCAAGGATGTACCTTTTATGACCCTTTGACCAGCAGGACACACACACACACACACACACACACACACACACACACACACACACACACACACACACACACACACACACACACACACATACGTTCAATGGAGTATAAAAATAAAGACAGGGGCGGTTCCTCGCTGGAGTCTCTCAGTAGGGAGCTGCCCTTGCTAGCAAGAACTCTGTGTTTCTTTTCTCTGAGTCTTTACTGAAGAAGTGTTTTAGAAAATTTTCCCTAACACAGTATTTGGTTGAGACGTAACATTTTAACAACAAAAGTATAGATACCCCCCCTCCCATAATGGTTTGTTCCAGCTCGCCTCTCCTCTACTCTGGCTCTAGCGCCCTTTCTGCCAGAGCGATGGCGGCTGAGACGCAGCGGAGCGGAGGTGTAAGTGCCTGGCTTAAAACAGGACATATTAGCTACATTTAACCTTCAGTTACTCTTTATATAGTTAGGTAGGAGTCAGACCATGTTTCTTTTTAGCTGAAAAACATTACACCAGGTAACCTGCAGTGTTGAAAATGTGTTTTCCGATGATGTTTGCTACCCTACAATCCGTCCTGCTCTGTAGTAAAATCAGCGAGATTTGACCGTCCTGTTGCTCCCATTGAAATGCATACAGCCTATTTAAAATCTAAAACTTAAAATTGTCCGTAGCCTGCTGTTGTTACCACTGTCCTGTTTGAAATGGATACTTACTAGCTAACTGACTGGATCAGAATCAGAAAGGGTTTTATTGCCAAATGTTGAGCAGGTTTACAACATTAGGAAATTGCTGCGGTTCTTCAGTGCAAACATACTGTCATAAATTACGCTTAAATAGACATGAAAAAATAAAAATAAGAATAAGAATTAAAAGTGCTACGTAGAAAGATATATACATGAGTGCAGGTGGTGATCAGTGCAAACATGGAATGATGCAGTGAACACAGCGTAGGGTCATGTGTTAGGGGTGGGAACAGTCGTACGTTTATTGTTCATGTGTCCAACAGCAGAGGGGAAGAAACTGTTCTTATGGCGAGAGGTTCTGGTGCGAATGGACCGGAGCCTCCTGCCTGAGGGGAGCAGGTCAAACAGACTGTGTCCAGGGTGAGAAGGGTCAGCTGAGATCCGAGCTGCGCGCCCCAGTGTCCTGGAGGTGTACAGGTCCTGCAGAGATGGGAGTCTGCAGCCAATCACCTTCTCAGCAGAGCGCACAACACGCTGCAGTCTCTGTTTGTCCCTAATAGTGGCTCCAGCGTACCACACGGTGATGGAGGAGGTGAGGATGGACTCGATGATTGCAGTGTAGAATTGCATCATCGTCCGTGTTGGCAGGTTGAATTTCTTCAGCTGCCTCAGGAAGTACATCCTCTGCTGGGCTTTCTTGATGACGGAGGTGATGGTGGGCTCCCACTTCAGGTCCTGGGTGATGGTGGTACCCAGGAAGCGGAATGAGTCCACAGAGGTGATGGGGGTGTCAGTCAGGATGATGGGGGGGAGTGGGGCTGTGTGCTTCCTGAAGTCCACAATAATCTCCACTGTCTTCTGGGCATTCAGCACAAGGTTGTTGTGGCTGCACCAAGACACCAGACGTTCAACCTCCCTCCTGTAGGCAGACTCGTCCCCGTCCGAGATGAGTCCAATAACGGTGGTGTCATCTGCAAACTTGATTAGCTTGACAGACTGGTGGGTGGAGGTGCAGCAGTTGGTGTACAGGGAGAAGAGCAGAGGAGAAAGAACACAGCCCTGAGGGGAGCCGGTGCTGATGGTCCGGGAGTCCGAGACATTCTTTCCCAGCCTCACATGCTGCTTCCTGTCCGACAGGAAGTCAGTGATCCACCGGCAGATGGGATCAGGCACATTCATCTGGGAAAGCTTGCCTTGGAGATGGTCTGGAAGGATGGTGTTGAAGGCAGAGCTGAAGTCCACAAACAGGATCCTGGCGTAGGTTTCTTGGGAGTCCAGATGCTGCAGGATGAAGTGTAGGGCCATGTTGATGGCGTCATCTACAGACCTGTTGGCTCTGTATGCAAACTGCAGGGGTCCAGGAGGGGGGCCGTGAGGGTCTTGAGATAGGAGAGAACCAGGCGCTCAAATGACTTCATGACCAAAGATGTCAGAGCCACGGGTCTGTAGTCATTTAGTCCAGTGATCCTAGGTTTCTTGGGGACAGGGATTATGGTAGAGGACTTGAAGCAGGCAGGCACATGACATGCCTGCAGTGAGGAGTTGAAAATGCCAGAAAACACTGGGGCCAGCTCGTTTGCACAGTGTCTGAGGGTGGCAGGAGACACGCCGTCTGGGCCGGGAGCTTTTCGAGCATTCAGACTCCTAAACTGCTTCCTCACACCTGCTTCATGAATATGAAGAGTTGTGGTGGGAGGAGGTGGTGTGAAATCCTCTTTTGTGTGGGGTGAGGAGGGGGGTGTTGTAGGTGAACGGTTTGAAGGTGGTGATGGCTCTATGGAGGGGGGAGAGGTGGGGGAATGAGTGTCCAAAGTGTCTCTATTGTTGGGGCCGTTGGAGGTGTGAAGGCTGCCTGATGGCTCGTCAAAACGGCAGTAAAAGTCGTTGAGGGTGTTGGCCAAGAGCAAGTCATCAGTGGAGTGGGGGGTTTTAGGCTTGTAGTTTGTGATATTCCTAAAACCTTTCCACACAGAGGCCGAGTCATTCTCTGAGATCTGCTGCTGCATCTTCTCAGAGTGCTGATGTTTAGCAATGTCCACTTCTTTAGTGAACCTGTACTTGGCCTCTCTGTAGCAGTCCCTGTCTCCGCTTCTGAACGCCTTTCTCTTTTCCAGCCACAGCTTTTTGAGTTTAGGAGTAAACCAGGGTTTGTCATTGTTATAATTCACCCTGGTGCGTGATGGCACAATGCTGTCCTCACAGAAGTGGATATAGGAGGTGACAGTGTCCGTAAACTCGTCCAAGCTGTTAGAAGCAGCCTTCATTGTGTCCCAGTCTGTAGACAAACACGTGGGAAGCTCCTCCACAGCCTCGTTGCTCCACAGTTTTTTAGTCCTCACGACAGGTTTGGAGAGCTTCAGCCTCTGTCTGTACGCGGGGATCAGGTGGATCATGACGTGGTCAGAAAGTCCGAGTGAAGCGCGGGGGACCGCGCGATAGGCCCCGCTGATCGTGCTGTAACAGTGGTCTAATGTCCTCTCCTCTCTGGTCGGGCATTTAATATACTGCTTGTATTTGGGAAGCTCATGGCTGAGATTGGCTTTGTTAAAGTCCCCAAGAGCAATAATGAGAGAGTCCGGGAATGTCCGCTCCATGTGCAGTATCTGCTCCGCGAGTGCGCACTGAGCTGCCTGCGCATCTGCGTCTGGCGGGATGTAAACAGCGGCCAGGATGAATGAAGCAAACTCCCGCAGAGAATAAAACGGTTTGCAGTGAATAAAAAGGTATTCCAGAGAGGAAGAGCAGTGCTGAGCAATCACTGTTACATCTGTGCACCAGCCACTATTAATGTAGAAGCAGACACCTCCACCTTTGGTCTTACCAGAGAGAGAGGCCTGCCGGTCCACGCGCAGCAGATGAAAACCCTCCAGCTTGAGTCGGGATGTCCTCACAGAGCCACGACTCCGTAAAACATAAGACACAGGAGGAGGCAAAGTCTCTGTTCATGCTTCTCATCAGGGCCAGCTCGTCTATCTTATTCCTGAGTGAGCGAACATTGGAAAGGAAGATCCCAGGAAGAGCAGTTCGCAGTCCGCGTCTCCTCAGACGCACGAGTGCGCCGGCTCGCTTTCCTCTCTTTCGGCGTCTCACTTTCCTGATCAGAGTCTGCAGTAAATCTGCCGCAGATGCGACAAATATTGGAAGTAAATCCACAGGTGTTGTAGTCCTGTAGTTAAGAAGCTCTTCTCTGGTGTAAGAATATCCAGAGGAGTGCCCAGACACAGAAGTTATGCACAAAAACAAAACAGAAGTAACGCACTGAAGCACCAGGGCATCCAAACGCGGCGCCATCTTGGATTTGGATGCCCATTAACCTTATAACTCCTGGTGTGTGTGTGTGTGTGTGTGTGTGTGTGTGTGTGTGTGTGTGTGTGTGTGTGTGTGTGTTTGTGTAGAGAGAGACAGCCAGGTTCATAATGGATATAAGGAAGTTTTTTTTCCAAAAAAAGGAGCCACATTCAGGTAAAAGTGTAAAATCAAATGATCCGTCAATCAAGAATAATGTTGGATCAGTGTTTCAGTATTTATATCTTTTATGTGGTTGGGTTATTTGCCTTTTGGTTGAAAGTACACTGAGAGAGGACTTTTTGTTAGTGATCTTAATAGGGCTTTGGAGTTGACGTCACGCCGCAATGCATTGTGGGAGCGCAGCGCCATTTTCGGGGTCTACGAATCAAAACAAACACACTGTGTTGGAACGACGACTACAAGAAAGATGCTTAAGAGCCTCTCAAAAGAGAATGAACTGTATAGAGACCGATTGCGTCCAGAGGTGAAGCAGCGGTACTTGCAGAAAATAGCGTGCATTGGAAATGTGGATCCGTATGAAATACGGCCGTGGAGTAGAAACCCTGAAGACCAAGCTCAACTGACGTAGCCTGACATATTTTCGTACCTTGTCTGTGGAGGCTGCGCGTACAAGTCGTCATTCAAACGTAAGTCAGCTCGAGTACTGCGTGTGAAATGCGTTTGATTTCCCTGCAAACATTCACATTAGTGCAGCATAAATTTATTCATGAGGGGAAATTACAGCGAGAACATGTGGAGGCTGTTAGAGGGATAACATAGTGAGTTCAGTGCATTGATGTGACATTGTCCTGAAGGAGTTATTCTTTATGGTTAAAGAAACTGCACTAATTAATTCACATTTATTATAAATAATCCTAATTATACATCTTGCTTCCATGTTTGTATCCTGTGTCACTAAAAATACATTTTATTTTAGTTTTATACATTGATTAATGACCTGCAGAATCTCCTTATCATATTAAGTGATTCATAATTGTCACTTTATGCTTTCTCCATCTTGAAAGTGATGACATCCTTGCATTACATGCTTTAGGTTCATTTTCTGCAGGCAGGTTTCTGACAGAGAACAGACAGATTTACACTATAACATGCAGCGTTCTATAGATGGACACATAAAGAAATGAAAAATGACATGTATGTGCTAACTTTCTAAACACTTTGTTACATTTATGATAAAGTAGATAAAACACATTTGTGTCGGCCTTGGCTCATAGTTCTTGTCTTTAAATGAACTTTGTCTGTGTGTGTTTCAGGTCCTGCACTCTAAGACTGAATGAACCAGCATTGCAGCCATGGGTCACTGTGAGCCTCACAGGGAAGGTTGAAGCCGCCCACTGCACCTGTATGGCCGGAGTCGCAGAGACCTGCAGCCATGTTGCTGCTCTTCTGTTTAATGTAGAAGCAACAGTGTTGATCTGTGGCACAAGGACTGTTACAGATGAACCTGCATACTGGGTTTTGCTGGGTAATGTGACCAAGATACAGCCAAAGGTTGGCCATAAGATGGACTTCTCCTCTTCAGCTGCCCAAAAAAAGGCTCTTGATCAAAACATAAACAGACCATCCGTATTGACAGGTAAAAGGAGCCGTCCTCAAAACAGAAAAATCCCACCTGCTACTGTGGAGGAGTTGTCACTGCTATTGGATACTTTGCTGGAACACAGTAAAGCTGTGGGTTGTGGGAATGACCCATAATGTTTTATCTAGGGGTCTAGATTTATGCCTGTAGTGCACTGCCGTGTAAATAATTTGCATTTACTGAATATCTACTGACTGAGTCCCACTGTTCAAAAGTTGAATAAAGAAACAAACTAATTTTTGCCTCTTTTTTTTTTTAATTAAAACCACCTTATAGAACATCACATCAGTTCCAATGTAGAATCCATGTCATTTATAGTTTACAAATGACAAAATGTTTACACAAAATCACGAGTGTTTACATGATATCACCCACTACTAACATTACTTTATTTACTGTATCTTTTGAAAAAATACAGCAATTTTAACAGCACAAGACTTAAGAATATTTAACAGGAGCAGGTTTCATTCTTCTCTGGTTTTACTACCACACTGTTCACCAAAACGCAGCAAACCTTCACCATCTTATCCTGAAGGGTCACCTCTTCACCCTCACATGGAAGAAGTAATCTGATTGGCATGGTGGTATGTTTGAAGCAGGTCCCTTGTGTAGCGCTGGAACTCAGTCATGATGTTTCATCCATTTCATCGGCTGGTTTGCTGCAATAATGCCAAATAATTAGCAACTCTATAAATAGAAGGTAGTTCTGCAAAATCACTCAGTAGGATGTTTGTTCTAATTTGCTATGAGCTCAGAGCGCATCGAAAATAAAACTAATAGGCTATAAAGAGTGATATGAACATATTTAGAACTTACCGGAATGAAAATGTCTGGAGCACCAACAGATATTTGGAGATGGAAGAGAACTGCACGTCAGCTCGTCTCACAGCTGCTATCCAGGCTGGACGCCTTCGTTTGGTAACATCGATACACGAGCTGCCTCATGTCGCTTCCAGGTTGGGAAAGAATGAAAAGATAAACCCTTTTCAAGCTTATTCTCTTGCCGGTCGTGTGATCGAACATTGCAGCTGACCACACAGCAAATACGAACCATGGCTGTTGTGTGTGCCTTCGCTCCCTTTTCACTTGCGCTAGACCCCCAAAATGGCAGATTGGGCCAAAATCCTTTCCACGCCCACCCCCATGACATCACGCTCCAAAGCCCTATAGTATTTTTTTCATATTAATGTAATTTTTCATCTAATTGAATACAATCTATTTGTGTATGATTGTCAGTCCAAAGAGGGAGAGAGGAAAGAGAGGAATGTGAGGAGAAGCACAAGGTCAGGAAGAAGCAGGTAAGCAAACAGACAGGGAGCAGTGACAGGCACAACAGAAACTGTTAAACTGACAAAGAAAAAAAACCTGATTTTACTCACAATCTGGAAGTTGTGTCCTCCCTATATTAAAGCTGCTGTACAGAATCTGCAAAACAAACTGGGTTGAAACATTTTTGACCCTCTTTAACAACATTCCAACATAACATGATCATTGATCGGGGAGATTAAAATTAATTATATATATTATGTGGTTCAGCCACAACTCTACTAATACCTCAGCCAGTAATAGGTAGGCTAACTTTTGGACCGTCCAGTTGTCTGTATGACTGCCACAATACGTGCACCACATTTGCACACTATCAGAAAGCACCAAATAGCCCTGGTGGAGTGAGGAGCTGTAAAGAGAAGCAGACGCTCTGTTTCTAAAAATGTTTTAAGCTGGTTTCAAAGATTCTGTACTGCAGCTTTAAATGTTTTCCAAAAGCACACAGACACTTATCAGTGTTTCTCACACTTTTTACAGTGTGGACCACCTGATAAAAATGTCAAGCTCTCCTAAGGACCACTATGAAAGCATGAAACTCATAAATCTTACAACACAAAATTAGTATTATTAAATCAGTAAAATTAGCATCTGCAGTAAAGAATCTTTCATACATTGTATACATTCTACCACAGGCAAAGTTGCATCCATTTTTATATATATATATTTTTAAATATTTTGTAATAATTTATTTGTAATAATTTATTCTGTTTCGGGAGTGTTTTTTATGCATCTGTATTATATTATACAAACACATTAAAAGTGAATCTTTGTCCAAAAAATGCACTCAGTTTACTTTTTACTCACTGTGAGCATCATTCATTATTCTCCCCCAGTAATTAAGGTTAGGATATGTATTTCTTTTATTCTAATACATTCTTCTTTTGCAGCATTTAAATAACCTTTATCAGATTTGATGGTTTTGTTACAGACTTTTCAAAAATAGTGTTTTGCTTTTCTTTCACAAATGTTGGGATTAAACTGTGTTAAAATGTACAAAACAGTGATGTCATGTTTTGTGACGAGGACCCAGGCACAGAGAGACTTGATGAATTTAAGAATCTTATGATTTAATAAAGAAATTTGCAGACTTGCACAGAGATGGTAAAATTATGACTGATAACGGAGACGAAGACAACAGACGATGAGGACAGGGAGGAACAGGGGTTTAAATGCACCAAGGAGACAGTCAGAGAGAACTCGGGACAACTGGAGGCATTTAGGGATGCAGGGACTGACAGAGATGGGGAAGAAGTCTCATTGTGACAAGTAAAGTTTATCTTGCCTGGCTGTGCAGCTCTCCTGGTGCTCAGCACCCCCAAAGCTCTGATCCTAGAATCGCCCCTGTTTCAACTACTTATTGTTTCAAACTTAACTATCTAATAAAATGAACTTAAATGCGAGAGTTGCCTATGACGGCAGCTGCAATCATTGTAGAACTCCACAAACATCACGTGTTGTTTTCCACATGTAAGATCAGCAAACATACAGAAACTTCCTGTTGCCACACACGGCCTCTAAAATCTCTTCCACGCTTTCTGTCTGAAGTCCACTCTCTGTGTCGGATCCACAGGAAACAAGATCTTATTAACATGGTTTTCAATGTGTCTCCTTACAAAAAGTCCAACCAATGAACAAATGTGTGTATTTGTGGAGGCCGAACAAAAGCATGACACATTTCTCTGTTTCTATAAACTGGAGTCAAACACAAACATGAAGAGTTTCACTGACAGACTCCAAAATGCCCCCACAGTGGATCAAAGGGAAATCCTACAGTGTGGCCAGAGACTCTTAATGGCTCCAACATCAACACATCCACAATGTTGGATCCAGTTCTGCCTCACAGAGTTACTAAGACACACCCTCTGCCAGCATCACAACAGCTCCACCTGCTTCACCTGCCTCCTCAGCATCTGTACACCTGAAGAGAAAAGAAAGGCTCCAACAGCTCAAATCTACAAAGGATTCATGAAGTTTCATCCAACAATAACATGTTTGCCTTCCACAGTGTGCTGTTAGACACCACTGTACCTCTGCCATTTCAAAAAGAGCAGCTTGGGAACATTTTGGCTCCAAACACTTTGTGTTTAAGTTCTTTGTTTTCTTTGTGAAGCCGACAACATCTGGAGCTTTGTGACTCATAGAAACATCATTTTGTTCTTTCGATGACAGCAGATTGGGACTGAATAATCAATCACTATCAAACCAATAAAGACAAAAATGCTGATTTTACAGGAACTTTGTTGGAGAAGCTGTAAAGACATGAAACTGGTGGAGATCCCAAACCAGTTGATAGTGCTGGTTATTCCAAATAAAGCGGTTTCCCTTTGAGATGAAACGACTTTCTGTCCTGGGCCCTGTTTCAGGAAGCCGGTTTAGTGCAAACTCTGAGTAAGTATACGCTGAGTTAACGAAAACTCTGGGTTTTCGGTTTCACAAAGCGAGTTTAGATTAATTCTGAGTGAGTTACTATGACAACACACTCCGTGAAGCTAACCTGCCCCCTAGCAGGTTTACTTCAACTAACCCTGACCTTCTCCGCCTCTTTGTCGGAAACCTGACTGTAGGAAGTGTCAGACATGGCGTGTCCCTTCCTTGAAGAGCCAGTAGATGTTGAAGCCCAAATTCTCTGCAGAGCTCTCCGCCGGGAGAGAGTGATCAGAGCGCGTTTGGACATTTTATCATTTCCTGATGATTTCCTGTGTGAACGTTACCGTTTTTCAGCACAATCTATAATTTATTTGAATAACATCCTCAGGACTAATATTGCTCATGTGACACATCGCGGACATCCTCTCAGTTCTGTACATATTATTTGTATTGCACTTCGGTTTTTTGCAAACGGGAGCTTTCTGTATAATATTGGTGACGCTGAGCACGTTTCCAAGGCTACCGTCTGTCGGGCAGTCAGGAATGTTACAGTTGCACTGAAACGTCTCCTGTACTCGTCTGTGGTGTTCCCCGGTCATAGACCCACAAGATTTATCAAAGAGGGATTCCACAAAATTGCAGGTATCAGGATGAACGAAACTTAATTCATGATGTGGTGATACTTGGACTACTACTTAAATGTTACATTTATTCCCACGGTTCCCAGGCGTGATTGGCTGTAGAGATGGCACTCACATTCCAATCATTGCTCCTTCAGTAAATGAAGGAGACTATGTGAACAGGAAGTCTTTCCACAGCATTAATGTACAGGTACATAGTTCCCTGTAGCATTTCAAACTAACAAATTTCATTATAGTAATGGATGCTAATTTGTGTTCTCTGCACTGTGAAGATCATATGTGATGCTGCCAACATTATCACAAATGTGGAAGCCAACTGCTCAGCCTCTGTGAGTGGTGGTGGTGGTGGAGGACCCCCACCTGTTTTTCGGGCCTCCACTTTTTTTCTAGTGGCTATAACGGGTCGCATATGAGCATACAGACTAAGCAAATATGTACTTGTAATGTGCTCAGATAATTTCAATAAGTGCTTACAGAAAGAAAATTAATGTAGCCTCTAACTGCAATTGATTTACATCGGACAAACAGACCAAGCACTATGGCTCATAATACAATTACACCTTACCTGTTTGGACTATATTTTTATATTTCATTTTTACTTGCTGCCAGGAACGTTTGGGGCCTGTTGGGTTGCACCTGCGCTCAAATCACATCACAAAATAAAATGTATGAAATAAAAAATAAAATAAAATATAATAAAATAAAATAACGTGTTAAATGGGTGGGAAATCCCTAGATCAATGTTTAAATTAACACTCACGCATTGACTCTGTCGGCTATGTTTTGCCATGCATGCTCCCTTTCTTTTGCAGCTGAGGCTGTGTTACTTTTTTTCCGCAAAATTTGCATGTTATCTGCATATACTGCCATCAGAATTTCGGCCTCAAGCGCTGTAAGATACATTGACCGCGCCTTCTTTCCCTCCGTCTCCATGGTGACTCGCTTAATCTGCGCTCCACTAATCAGGGCTTTATGTATCCTCGTGCGCGCGCTTAATTTGGGGTTAAAGCAACTCCGCGTTGATTGAACTAATTGTTATCAGCCTTTCTGAAACCGAATATTCCGAGTTGGACAGTTCGGGGTTACTCAACCCCGTGTATCATTTTTAACTCTGAGTTTTCTAAACCGGCTTCCTGAAATAGGGCCCTGATATATAATAAAGATGTTGTTGTTTTTGAGCCCCTGTATTAAAAGTAGTTTAAAGTCAGCTTGAGTTTGATGTCTTTATGTCAAAGCTGCTCATGATGTTGAGCTGCTGATGGAATAAAAACAGTGAAAAATCTCCTCAATATAAAAGCATGTAGTCCAGACTTAAATGTAGCCTGTTGTTAGCTGAGGTCCACACACAGTGTTTGACAGTGTAAAGTGTGTGAAAGGGCTGCTGGTGGAGCTCACTAGGATGAGCAGGTGACCATGTGCCACGAGGTGGAGAGCAGCTGGCCTGGCTTTGATTCTGACCCGGGCCACGCCCCCTTTCTCTCTCCCTCTGCTTTGCTGTCACTTATCTTCACTGCTCTGTCCAATTGTTACGTTCCCCCCGAAAGGGTCTAGGCATGCGAGTGAGGGGACCAGTAACAAATGAGTCCAGAACAGAATGAACGGAAAACAGACCAGTGTTTTTAGTAAATAAAATAGTCTTTATTATAAATCATCTTACCATAAAGAGCCGACAACGCCGTTTTACCAATAACACTCGGAAAAAGAGAAAAATGGTTGCAACAACAAAGAACACAACAACCAAACAAAGACTCCACACCACGAGGAGGCACTTCCAGGGGCCCACAAGCCCACCCTACTCATGTAAAGCAGCTATGCTGTTTGCACAACCCCACACACTTCGAGCAGGCCAACCACACGCACGCACGCACGCACGCACGCACGCACGCACGCACACACGCACGCACACACGCACACGCACACGCACGCGCGCACGCACACACACACACACACACACACACACACACACACACACACACACACACACACACACACACACACACACACACACACCAACCAGAGAACACCCCACACCCTGTTCACAGCTCATCCCCAGTTTATATGACCTCAGAGAGGTGATTGCTGACTGGGCCCAGGTGGCAAACGAGGCTAATCAGAAGCAGCTGTGTCCTGGGGAGAGAGGAGAGTGAGAGAGAGAGAGGGGGTAGGAGTAACGGTGGACGCGAATAAAACGCCCCAAACGCCCCTAATTTGACGCGTGTACATTCGCGTCTCAACGCGTGTCCAAGAAAAATCCATCGCGCCCCAAAATATCATATTTTAACGCGCGTGAACCGGAAATGTGGGAGGGATGTGGGAGGAAGTTGTGCCAGACCGATATCTTTGCAAGATGGCAGCTGTCGAGCTAGCGCTTGAAGAGAGAGTCTCCCTTCTCTATGTACTGTGGAGAGCAGAGCAGCAGCGTAAAAGACGTCCTCGCCGTACCTGGGTCCATCAGGTCCTCCAGAGGCATGAGCAGTTTGGTGAGTTTCACCACTTGCTCCAGGAGCTGCGCCTGGATGACGGCCGATTCCAGCGCTATCACCGTCATTCACTCGGCCAGTTTGAGGACCTGCTGTCCCGCGTCGGTCCCAGAATTGCCCGCCTAGACACCAATTACAGGCGCTCAATCCCACCTGCAGAGCGCCTGTCCATCTGCCTGCTGTTATCAGTCCATACAATGGGCGTTATCAGCACAAATCAGTCCCATAGATATGGGCCATCTCCTGCTAGATTGTTCAGAAGGTTGTTCTCATCCATCCAGATGGAGGATCACTAACAGGAGCGTGGGAAGACTCCAGAATCCACTCTGGCTGGAATCCGGTGGATATGCAGTGTGTACAGGTAAGACCGTTTAAACGGACAGCATTTATAGAATGACTATTAAAAGTCAGCGAGTGTCAGTAATGTTAATGTGGTTATGTTAGTAATACACCGAGTGCTAATATAACAGCTTTAAGATGCATTTGTAGATATTATTACGTGTTTTACCATCTTTATGGTGCTAGCTTAAAGTTACGGTGTAAACGTTAGCTTATATTGGAGTAAAGCTGTTACTGTTTAAACGATGTTAGCACAGAAATATTAGCTTCTGTCATGACTGATGAAGTTACTGGTTAATAAAGTTTCCAGTAAAGTGTTTAATCGCAGCCACAGACTGACAGCAAATATCTCGATTAGCTTCAGTGCATCTATGATAAATATGTGCAAGTTTCAGTGCTTCGTTTAAACTGTATGATACTTATACTGACCCAGGGTCAGTGTAAAATACAATCCCAGCTGTGTGAACAAAGCCTGGCTCCTTTAATCCTGCATGACAAACCTCAGGATGCAGGTTATTATTACTCTTTCCTGCTGCCACACCTGTCACACCTGAGAGTCAGCTAGAAACTTACAGTGACGTGGACATCATGCAAAGACTGCCAGACTCTGTAATACTGCAAATGATCAGTGACTCAAGTTAACACTAAACTTTAAACAGCACCTCTGTGTCTCTGTGTGCTGAACATTTAGGATTGAGTCAGGCTGCATCAGCTGAAGCTGTTATTTGTATATATCAGTATTTTTTATTCAGGTGTGGGGAAAATACGTAAGACTGCAGTGAAGCGATGCACCAGATTAATCCCTGGCCAAAGGTATCGTACTTAAATCAGACTACTGATCCAGCCACATCAGCCTTTTGTGAGGTCTGTTTAAAGTAGACTAAAAGTGAACTGCAGGTTCCTGAGATGTGGACTGTGAGCACAGAAACACATGTTCATACATACAGCTGCAGCAAACTTACATTAATTTTAAATAGATTTGTTACTCTGATGTCTGTCTCTGTGTTAGTCCTCTGACAGACTGGTGACCTGTCCAGGTGTGCTCTACCTATGACTACTGGGACAGGCTCTAGCCTCTGTAATAGAAATGTTCTGTTATTCTCATTTAAAGTGTTTAAGTGCTTATGCATATGCTTAGTTGTGATAAACTGTTCAGTGAAAGTTTCTAAAACTAGATGAACTTACTTCAGCGTCAGCAGTTTGAGAAAACAACTCCCTTTACAGGTGCTGATAAGGCCAAGGGCACAAAACAGCACAACCATTGATGCGTTAGGTTTCATAGCGAGACACGTGAAGTGTGGTAGGATCAGTTTGTAACTTCCTCCCTCTTCCTTGGAATGCATAAAGGAGGAGGAGCACCACTTCTGTGGCAGCGCTGACATGACTGAACTGTGATGTTTGATGTGTGTTGGCGCAGTAATAAAAAGCTTGATCACAGCTCTTTGCAGACTTTATTTTAAAAATTCCACGACACCCCCCACCCTCCCACTGTGAACCTGAATTGAATATTCAGAAGACATTTGTTTAAATAGTTCTACAAATCTGAGCCGTTGTTGTGTCCTTGGATTGTGTGGTAATAATATTAGAGCCTGCAATCTTTCTTACTGAATCTCTACTATGAGTCATGTTACCTGAGATTAATTCTATGTTTACCTGTCAGCCTGGACGAATGTGCTGTGTGAAGGAAATGAAATCAGATCTGAACTGCGTACATTTAAGGAACCTGTTCATATTTAATATGAACCAGTGATTTTTTGATTGCTGATTCCAAGAGAGTCTTTGTGGAAATCCTGTTTGGCTTTTTGTTATTTTAATTCTCTTCTCTGTTTTCCAGAACAGTTCTCCACAGTCGCTGTCCACATGGGTCAGTGGGACCAAGAAGCACTCTGCTAATGTGGGACTCTGACCAGCAACATCCAGCAGGACCCAGACAGCGTTTTCTATCTCCCAGCTGGAGGTTTTGTTTGTCTGTGACTGGAGAGTCAGATTTTTGTTGAGCTTCACGCTTGCAGAGGTAAGTCAGTTTGCAGAGATCCCTCCCACCCTGGCTTTTATGTGCTAGATTTCTTATCTGAAACAGTAATATTTCAGTGACTGCTGCTTATACCACAGGTTAATACACTCTACTGATCCCTGATAGGAGAATCATCAATTTTGGCAACAAAGAAGCCTGGTGGATGTTTGTTTACAGTCTGATGATGGGACATCATGCTCTGCATCTTCAACGTTTGCCTCCTCATTATTATTCATACCCAGTAATGTGAAGTATGCTTATATCTACTATAACTGAACCAACCTGGTGCTCTTCATTTATGGAGGCTGTTGAGTCTGAATGTTGGATGTTGTGTATCTCGTGTTCTCTGGGCTTTGTTGTCCTCAGTCTTTTCGCAGGATCAGAAAACAAAACCAGGAGGTGCGTAAATGTTTCTTCTCCATGATGTTTCTTCAAATGTTTCTTCTGGATGATGATAAGACTGTGACACGGGATGCCACCTTTGGTCTTGTGATGAAGCAAAGCTCAGGAAGAAGTGTGATTAAATGGTACCCACATGTGTGCTGCTGAGAAGGATATACAGGGGCACCTGCAGCCAAATCCAAGCCTCAGGTTAGTTGTAGTTGCAGAACGCTATAGACTGAGACAGCTGAGGCATCAAATGTTTGATTAAACGGATGAAAAAGAGAAGTTTCTTCCCTATAATTATCACTTCTTAAAATCTGTAGCAACTTCAAGTCTGTCAGCGTGCTGAGCATGCTCAGAATGTGACAATATATTTTTGTTCAATATTTAATTTCTTTCAGTTGCAATTGTTAAATGAACAAAAATATATATATTCTTATAATTTAGCAAACTAATTTATCAAAAAAATATACATACATATATCTGTATTAGTTTTAATAAGTTAATTTGACAGCTGTATTGAAAATACCATATTGTATTCATACAGAATCAGTTTGGTATCATTGTTTGTCTGCTCACTGATTGTTGAAACTAAGAGCTACTTTGATCTGTTTAGATCTAAAGTATCCAAAGTTGAGCTCTGATGTTTCTTCACCCCTGTGTGTGATATGTGATTCCTACATGCTGGCAGAGCAGAGCAGCAGTTTGTGCTCACAGATGGTGACGGTGTGGAGAGACGGTGGTGTTTCCTCAGAAGAACCAGCAGAGTCACAAAGGACACCAGTCCATCTCACCACCGTGACTCGCTGACTGATGCTCGTCTGCACTGCACAGAGGAAATCAACTGACCGAGGTTTGTCCAGTGACGTGTTATGAAATGTATATTTGTTTTATGCTTACAGATATGTTTTTCTTGACAGAGGCTCTGCAGAGGTTAGACAAAGCAGAGAAAACATGTGCTTTACATTTTACTGTGATTTATTGAGATATTTGTTGCCTGATGTTCAGCAGGAATGGAGAAATAGAATCAAAGGCAGATGTTTTTGCTGTTTTTGTAATGATGTAAGTAAATCTTCAATATTATTTATTTGCTTGGTTATATTAGGAGTGTTTCTGAGTGAGGGGGAGGAGTCATCATCCAGGTAAAGTGACGTAGATCAGTGGATACACGTGTCTCCCCTTTAAAGGAGACGATCCAAGTCATCCTTAAATGTTAGTGCTTTCAAATACACAAACATTTTTAAAGGACAAAAATGAACATCCAACTTTGACTGTAATACAAAATAAATCTTTGCATGTGTGTTTTCAAACTCTCAGATGGGCAGCATATCAGTCTTGGACTGTCTGACCTGCAGCACTGAATGACCACCACACACGAGCATGTTCCTGCAACATTCAGCATCTGATCCTTCATCTGTGTGCTTCTGCTTTTGGTAAGTACAGTTACCCAACTCCAGTAACTCTAAACACATGCCATCCATTTCTAACGGCCTGGTTACTTCCTGTCAGTTACTTTAGAAACCATGTGGTCACCTGACCTAACACTCTTTCTTCTTCTTCTTCCCCTTAATGTTCAAGTGTCACATGTCAAACAGCTGGAGAGGAGACTACAGCAGTGTACTGGGATGTTTCGCCAACACGTGCCAGATGCTGTTCCTTCATGGTGACATCACCAGAGACAGCCCCGCCCACCTCAGGACCTCGCCATTGATCATGATGATTATAATGATGACAGCGAGCGGAACTAAGACTGTAAAAATCCACGACCAGAATGTTTCTTTCTAATTATGAATGAATACTGAGAGCCTCTTTCTGTGTTTTGTCTGTTTTGTTTTTTTTCCTCATTTGTTTCTAACAAAGTTCACAAACTCACACAGTTTACATTCTGTATGTTTCCATCTTTACCAGCCACACTCTAACTGCATTTAAGAAAATAATCCTTAGAAATCGTCATTTTTCTCTTTTGTAATTGATGATAATTCAGTGAATATACTGCGCTGCTTCCTTTTATTGCGTCACACATTGCTTTAAGTTTTTCAGTGTCGTTATTTTTTACTGCTGTTTGAATTCTCTGTATGTTTGACCCTGTAGACTGTTTGATGGACTGCTTGTCTTCCTGTTTGTAACCGCCGCCTGTTTTTGACTAAAGATTTGGATTTCTGACTTCAACACAGCCTCTGCGTGTCCTCCCTTTGTGTCCTCTTCCTCTGTGAATGTGTTGCATGTGTCACAGATTCATTTTTATTAACAGCTTTCCCACAGTGAGTTGCATCAGCATTCATTCACAGCACATTTCAGAAGGATTCAGATTAATACAGTGATCTTACAGTCAGAATGATCCTGACAGAGTGCCACTGTAAATGATCTTTCATCAGGTAAATGTTAAAGTTCAGGAGCAGGAGTTATGAAGAATCATACTGGCATTAGGACTAATAATATGTACTTACAAAGTCAAGGTTTTTAATTATGCTAGAATATTGGAAGACAATCAACTTTTAGTGTTTTCCGCATATTAATTATTCTGAAATAGAGACGTGACCCTAACTGTACAGAAGCACTAAACAACTGACACTCTAACAGACATCATTGGCCTGAGCCGTCATGCACAGTGAGTCTGATCCTTTGCTGTGAGAGTCTGACAAGCATGTTTCTGGTCAGTTTGGAAGAAATAATATCACAATGTTGATCTTTCTTTCAATATTCCTTCTCTTTTACAACATAAACTGTGATCAAAGCTACTTATGTTCACAGCATGTAATAATACTGACAGTCCAGGGCATTGTGGTCTGTTGAGCTAGGGTTAGGGTTAGCAATTCAGACATATGTAATCAATATTAAACGTCTCTGACGTGGGCCACTGTCCGCAGTGTTGGGAAATCCATACCAGGCTGGAACGAGTCAAGGTAGGTGAGCATCCACGAGAAGACACAGCAGATGCATCCTACTAATACTGACAGGACCAGGAGACTCCAGAAACCGAGCATCTTCTCTTCAGTGCCATCCTCTCCTGTCACCCTCTCTGCCCGCAGCTGAGTATGGGGTAGATAAGGGCGCAGAGAAACCCTTATTACTAATTTGTATTATAATTCAATTTTCATGAAATATTCATATTCAGTATCGGTCCTTTTATATTATAACCACGTATCCACCCAGGCTCATGGTGGGGCAGGGCTCTGTCCTGGGATGCTTGAGTACAAGGTAACGTACACCCTGACCAGGTATCCAGTCTGTCAGAACTGTTTTCAATATTTGGTTCAAAAACATGAGTGACAACAAAAATCCAACTAGGATTCTTGCATATGATGAATGAAGTCTGTCTTTGACTGTATTGTCCAGCTGATCCATCAAACCCCAGCAGGTGAACCTTATTCATGACATAACACGGCAACAATGTAAAAAATGAAACAGCAACAGTCTAAATGTAAAGTGCATTCTAAACTCCTCTTCAATAAATCATATGCAAAGAGTCATTCAGGACTGTAAAACGTGAACTACAGAACCCAGAGTCTTCATCATTAAATCTCTGGTTGCTTCATTTTTCTATCCTATATCAGATACTTTAAGGTTAGGTTAGGTAAAGTTGCATTCTCATGGTGAGGCAAAGTGCTTTATGTGTGTGTGTGCGTGTCATGAACGGCTATAAAAGGCCTATAATTACAGAACAAAGCGGGGTTTGAGTTCGAGTTGCGGCAGACTGTCACTACTTGTAAATGGAACGCAGCCTTCCTGCGGCGGACAGCTAATAACAGGAGTCGGACGCGGTCCACCCAAGTCCACAGCAACCACCATAGCAACCGCCTAGCATGACCTTAAAAACATATTCTGTCTTCATAACTATCAAAAACATGAAATGATTTGCAAAGTGTGAAAGTGTTACAGCTGCAGAGAGCTATGGCGGTATCTTTGGAAGCTGTTTGCATAGCTAATAATATACGATGTAACCATGGAGACAGTCAGTCACGTGAGCTAGCGGTGCACGTTTACTACAGTGAATAAGGTGATTGCGTGCACAGCGTCCACACGCTGCAGAGGGTAAAGACATTACTTCAATATTGTTTTATATTGATATATATTTGCCTTCTGTTGACCATCACCTCAGGTTCACCATCACAGTTTCAGCATACAGATGCACACTGTCTAAATATGAACACATTCAAAAACTCATGTCTCAGAAATAAGCACAGCTGTTCATGTTTGTCATTAGAGTTTTATTTGTAAGAAAATTATGAACTTCATATTGTGCATCAAATAAAAGAACATTTCACAACTCTGAGTCAACAGAAACAGGAAACAGAAATGTCTCTAATGTAGACGTGTACAGTGTAGTGTAAGCATTAAAAGATCATAAAGGAAAAACTAACATTCATGTGAAACTAATTGTAATAAAAAATGAACAGGTGCTTTATAGATGTAAAAGAAAGAATCTGAAAACAACACTTTTTTGGTCTAAGTGATCAAAGTAGAAAACAGAACTGATGTTCAAGAACAAACCGTAGCTGCACTAATATTACACATCTCCATTGTTGTGGTGAACAGACATGTTGCTTTTAAAACCACATGCAGTGTGTGACCGTGACTGTTCACTGAGACCATGAACGCCACTTCGCTGAAGCCTTCGCCTTCGTCTTCTTCTTCTTCTTCTAAATTGGAAGCAGAAGGAGCACGAGCTGCTTTGATCTACTGAAAGGAAAAAGCAGAACATCTGAGCTGAAACCATTAAGACAGGAACAATCATTCAATGCAGTCTCTCAGGTGGCTTAGCCTGTTACAACTGTTGATACAAGCTAAATACGGTTAGCACACAGTGTCAGGGAGCTCCAGTGTGGGAACTAGTGGCTTGAGGTTTGTAGTCATTTAACTTTCATCCATTCATTTAATTCAGGAGGAAGAAATGCCAGGTTGGTGCAGGCTGGTTACATGCATTTGGTCCCATGCTGTCTTTAACTAAATGACTTGGTTCACTTTATGGCTGGGCTGTATGTGGGGTTATATCATGTTATTTGGGCAGGAGTACCTGTCCTCTGTTAGACTTAGAAAGTTTCCCCATAAGTAGAGTTTCTAACTCTTCTAGCACATCTGTGGCTGACAGCTTTTTGGTGGCTCTTTTTACCCCACACTGGCTGTGAGTGTGTAAATAGCCCCACTAGTTCTTTTGGGTTGCAGTTAACTTGGGAGGAAGAGGTGGGTCTGCCATGACTAGATGAATAACAATTATCTGGGATACATAAATTTCATAATGCATGCATGTATCTCTATAAACCTGCCTGAGGGCTGCCATTTTTACATTCAGTTATTTCTTTGTTGAATCTAAATGTGTTACAGTTAAAGTGAAGCACTGGTCAGTGTAAATGGCTCATTGGGACACAGAATCCTTTAAATTAAACCCTATCACCTGATATCGAGTGTCAAACAATATCAAAGCTGTAAACGCTGTTTACAGTCAGAATTTATAAAACTATGATTGTAAATAAATTCAAACAAGTGAGCTTTTCTCTTTGTGCTGAACATCAACACTGTGATTTCTTAGACTGTAAGCTTTACTTTAGCACAACCAGTTGTAGAAGCTGCCACTCCAAATGTCTTTGATAACAAGAAAAAAATACCTTTTCAGTCCACGGCCTGAAGTTCTTCTCTGACATCTTCTGCAATCGGCTTTGTCTGCTGGTTTGAAGACAATAAACCACAAAAAGATGATTTAGTCACTTTGTCTGCATCATGCAGCTCGAATGTGTCGTGTAACGATGTTGAATAGCCGTCGTTATCCCTCTGCTGTGTCAGTAGGATTGTACTGTACAGCATCTCATTGATATGTGAGGAATGCTAATGTAACACGATAACAGACTTACATCATTAAAACATAAAGGACAGGAGATATTTAGATATTTTTATATTTATATTACAGTTTATAACTGACAGATATTACTAAATAGATAGAATTTACTAAATAGCTGGATGAACATGAAAAATATGTCTATAATAACAAATGACCATGAGAGCCAGTAGAATTAATTCAACTGGACACTCAAAGACGTCCTTAAATGCTCTTTAAGTGGCAGAACAGACGAACAAACAGTTAATCGCTTACTTGAGATGAAATCTGCTCAGCTACTTTGAAAACAGCTTCTAACTGGTTCCTCCTTTAACAGGATGGCTGCTCAGGGGTAAGGCCATCATGCAGTCCAGCAACCTTTATGGTTCTGCTTTGATTCACCAGGAACTATTAGGGAAACCTTCCAGCGCCTCCTGTGAAAGACACAGGCATAAACACACAAACATTTATTAACATGTTCCACAGTCTTCCAGTTTGATTTTCTCATCCTGTGGACAACAACGTACATGGATGCAGGTTTATTGTTAACTTTTGTAAGGTTCATTTAGTGAACATATCCAGCTGCAGCTCCACTGTGATCCTGAACTGGATAAGCACTTAAGAAATGTGTCAATAAATGGACATACATCAACTTACTATATTTATCCAAACAGACGGGACCAATAATGCTTCACTGAGTTAGAGACTTTAACAGTCTCTTCTATGTAAGAATGTCTCGTGCTGATATACCTGCAAACTTGACAACAAAGGTTTTTCAGACTGCATGTAGCTGTCCTCTATGTCAGCTCACACATTTACATTCATGTCACACTTATTTCTGCTTTCCCATTTTATAATTATTACTTACATTTTGATTAGATACCTTGAGTTTGTAAATGATCAGATTACATAATTGGAATACAATGTATCCAATTCAGGGTTGCAGGAGGATGAAGCCTATCCCAGCTGATACAGGACAAAGACAGGCTGCCAGTTTATTGCAGGGCTAACACGATATGTGTAACAGAAAATCCACTTAAATGTTTGATATTTCTTATAATAATCATAATTATGACTATTATTTAAAGGTTTCTTTATAAATACATTTTGATTTTTTTATAACCCCTAAAATATAAACCTGAGCTGTTTCAGATTCTGACCTCTGACCTCAGTGACCTGCTGTGTCCTCACTGCAGCTCCCTCTTGGAAGTACGTCTGCTTCTTGTCGTCCCCCAGTGATGACTGCCTGCCCTTGATATCACGTACTGTACCTGAGGAACAAAAAAGGACAAACACTTGCCTTCATTTAAGAAGTACATTCATACAGAGGTAATCTATGGAAACACACTAGTTCACCCTCTGGGAGAAATCAGTTCCTGTGAAACATTTCTGTAAATGAACATCATGTGGAGAATGAATGAGTTCTTCAGGTGACTCAGCAGTCCCACACTGACAAATGAAATCTAGTTAAACTATTAAGCATATGTTCCCCGCGCGTCGATAAGTGAAGCAGAGGGAGCCTGACCATGCGTCACACATTTGACGAGTTGGGAGTGAAAACGTGTTGGCATTTGGGTCCTTCTTCCCCTCATCATAGTCTGCCACGCAGGCCGTGGCAGAAAAGCCCACTAAAATAACGCCCACCAGACCAAAGCAATGGTTTTGACTTGGTCAGCATTAACCCCGCCCCCTGACTTTGATGGTTGAAGCTGACAAATAAAATGTACTTATGAACAGCGATGCAGGGACAGGAGTAGCAACATGAATTAAATAAATACATCATTAAATAATTCATTAAATGTGTTAGTAAAATAATTAAAATAGAAAAAAACCAATAATTGATTAAATATGTAATTAACTAATTAGAATTGTACATAAATAAATAATGAATTGTTTTTAATGAAATTAATGGCTAATTAATTATTAATATATTTCTTTAATTGATTATGTACATTTTTTTAATTAATTACTGAAATAGTTAATTCATTCATTCATTCATTTATTTAATACAACCATAAAATTATTGCAAGTTTAATCAAAATAAATGTAAGACATCAATATTAAAGGTTAAATTATGATAATGAATACATGCAACTATAACTGATTATATAAAAATGAGGATTTCTTAAGCTAAAGCCAAAGTGCTGACTCATTTTTCATGTTACTCTCAAATGTTTCCCTAATAACAATAACATAATTACACTTTAGCCACAAGAGGGCAGCAGCATTAATACAAGTCACATGTATATAAAGGTACAGTGATTATATTACAGTAATTTTGACAAAAACAAAGCAGAAGTTGATGGCAGTGTGTTTTTCCATGACAGAATAATTACGCACACCCCACTTTGCAGTTATTTATTTGTAAAAAATGTTTGGAATCATGTCTGATTTCTTTGAATGAATGATTTTCGTTCCACTTCTCACGTGTTCACCACTTTGTGTTGGTCTTTCACGTGGAATTCCAATAACATTGATTCATGTTTGTGGCTGTAATGTGACAAAATGTGGGAAAGTTCAAGGGGCCGAATACTTTTGAAAGCCACTGTAAAGTTCACTATCAGTAACATCACAGCACCCACCCAGCTGTATAGAAACTCCGTCATGCTAGCTAGTAGCAGTACGAGTTATTGTAACTGACTGTAAAAAGTCAGCACAATGAAAATAAACTCCACCTAAACTTGGTTTATATCTGACCCAGACAGACTGCAGGTCATAACTTCTTACCTGAAGTTCAGTTCACCTGACACTCGGACCGGCGGCCGCCTCGGGTCTCTGCTCCTCCTGCCTCCCCTTTCCCTCATCCACCTGCTGCCTCTGTGGAAGCTCCGCCAAAGCCACCACCAAACAACTGAGTTATTTTTACACATCGACCAGCATCCGGCCAATCCACCACCTTCCATCGTTTATACCGTTACAAAAACATTTAAAAAACATCATCGGTCCATAAAAACGAAAAATCACCATCAGTATGCCTGATGGCCAGTCCAGCTATGGTCGTGCCATCAGTTAACCCTTCACGTGCCAGCTGTGACACGCGTGCCCAGGGTTGCCGACCCCTGCTCTAAAGCATCTGATTTGGATTCCTGAGATCAAATATATTTTCCTTTGGCTTTGTTTTCTTCCCATTTGTGGCTTTAATGTAGTGTTACATCCTGTTTGTTTGCTTCCATCTGTATACATGTCCAGATTCACTGTTATGTTTCTATTCTTACATTGCTGTGTGATCACTGTTCCCTCTGCTGACTGATGTGACCTTTTGTATCTAACGGTGTGTTCACACCGAACGCGATGGACGCGAAAAAAAAGCCCCAAACAAAATTTGACGTGTGCACATTCGCACCTCTACACGTGTCCAAGAAAAATCCATCGCGCCCCAAAATATCATATTTTAACGCGCGTGAACCGGAAATGTGGGAGGGATGTGGGAGGAAGTTGTGCCAGACCGATATCTTTGCAAGATGGCAGCTGTCGAGCTAGCGCTTGAAGAGAGAGTCTCCCTTCTCTATGTACTGTGGAGAGCAGAGCAGCAGCGTAAAAGACGTCCTCGCCGTACCTGGGTCCATCAGGTCCTCCAGAGGCATGAGCAGTTTGGTGAGTTTCACCACTTGCTCCAGGAGCTGCGCCTGGATGACGGCCGATTCCAGCGCTATCACCGTCGGCCAGTTTGAGGACCTGCTTTCCCTCGTCGGTCCCAGCATTGCCCGCCTAGACACCAACTACAGACGTTCAATCCCACCTGCAGAGCGCCTGTCCGTCTGCCTGAGGTTAGTAAAACTATTTAATACGGTAGTCCTTTATTGATATCTGTGCTAATATGCTAATCCATCCAGTTATACACTGCTAACATGGATGTGCTATGCTAACAGTGAATGCTGTCGGTGTTTACTGAAAGCAAACTGTGGTACAGAGACGACTCTTTATAATATTTCTAGTGATACTCAGAAGGTCTCATCAAGTCCCGATTTAATTCGATTTATGCTGTTATCAGTGTTTGAATGATAGCATGGCTGTGGTGTCACATCAATGTATGCGCTCGGTGTTTGCTGATATCAAACTGTAGCATTAGGACCACTGAGTTAACCTTTGTAGTGATACTCACTCCTTTTTATTTAGACCTGGTTTAATTCTGGGATAGTTGAATATTTGTATATAATCCCTGCAGCTGTCAGACTCTATAGCAGGGGTCACCAGCCTTTATTAAAACAGAGTTAGATAAAACTGTGAACAGTTTGGTTCATCTCTAGTTACATGGTTCTATCTTGATAAGCTATGTCTTATCACAGATTAATTTTTCAAAAATATTAATGATTTAAGCAAGGAAAGGGCTACATGTCAACATACAACTCTTTATTTCTATTAATGTCTTACTTCATTCCTACCTGATTGACATGTTTAGGAATTATGAGTGATTGGCTCACTGTAGTTGTGAAAGTTGCTACCAATCAAATTATGATATGTTAAAGTTAAAACAAAACACAACTGTTTTAGATATTATCTAATATACATTTTGTAATTATCCTTATAATTACAAAATGTTTTATGTAAGATTTAAGTTTTGTGATTTATATCTGACATCACAAAAGTATTTTGGAATTTGAATAATGTATTTTGTAACTGCAGTACACATAATACTGATTTTGAACAATCTTGTCCAGGTTCCTTGTCACCGGGGACTCCTTCAGGACCATCGCGTTCAGTTTCAGAGTCGGTGTGTCCACGGTGAGCCAGATCACCCCCCAGGCAGCGACGTCCATCTGGGACTGTCTAGTGGACGACTTCATGGCTGTGCCTTCACCTGGAGACTGGCGGTCCATCACAGAGGGATTCCAGGAGCGCTGGAACTTCCCTCTGTGCTGTGCAGCTCTGGATGGGAAGCACGTCCAGACAAAGGCACCCCATATATCATATAGGAGACACACACATTGATATACACTAAATATTCATTTCATTTCTTTTTTGTGGTGCCCAAATTGATGCACCTGCTTGATTTTGTTTAAACAATTATTGCACACTTTCTGTAAATCCAGTAAACTTCTTTTCACTTCTCAAATATCACTGTGTGTGTCTCCTGTATGATATTTAACTGACATTTTTTATTGTAACAACCAACGATTTATACAGGAAAATAATGTCTATTAACAAGGTTGCCCAAACTTCTGCATCCCACTGTATCAGTATATTTTGTCATTAGTATAATATGAAATAAATTCTACATGTGTCAAGTCGTGTGCCAACATTTGCTGTGTAGTAGAACTGAGACATTAGTCATTATAAACATTTATTTGAAATAATATTAAAAGTCTCAAACAGAAAAACATTAAACATAAATATATAAAATATAAGAATTTACAGAGAGACAGGAATAAAAAGGACCAGCTGCTCTCCAGAGCAGGAACAAGGCTGAGGAGGAAATGCTCCATTGGAGACTGGTGTGGCCTCTTCAGGGACTCCAGGATGGCCAGCTCCACCGCCGATGGACCGTCCTGGGACCCGTCCCTCATCTGCCTCGGAGCCGTCCTCCTCTGTGGGCCTGTAAAACAGCACAAAACACAAAGAAATGAGAAGGCTGCTACTAGATTTTAATTTCAACATTGAAAAAAAAACAAAAACAATAACAGGATATAATCAGATTGGTTGTAGATATTTAGTAAAGGTGATCACAAGGGAATCCCACCGACTAAAAAGGTATCAGTGCTTGCTGTACATATCTGTGGGTGCAGCAGCAGGAGCTCAGGGACTGGGGATGCTCTGCTGCAGAATCAGTTGGTTCTATCAATACAGTATTAAATGTTAACAGGTTGGATATAATAATCGTAGAGTAGACAGTGGTCCCTCATTTATTGCAGGGGTTCTCAGAATAACTAGCCCCTGGTCACAGTTCTCACAATTGATTCTCAAAGTGCAAACCTTTGTAGATTGCAAAACGTAAAAGTATTATTATGCCGCGGTTTGTCTTCATCTGCCCGCCACTTTCGTGCGCCTTTTTCCCTCACGGTGCAGGTGTCTATTTCCGAATGAGGCTCATAGTTATGGGTGTTTTTGTGCTGTTTTTTCTATTGGACGCGATGGTTATCAAAACCAAACGTGATAAATTTGGCAAGCGCAGGAGATTTGTCAATCAGGCTGCAGAATGCAATGCTGTACTGTGCAATAAAAAATCAGCGAAAAAGCAAAGCAGTGACGGATGAACAGCGGGACCACTGTGTGCTGTTTATTAATAAACAATAAAATATATTCCTAAATGACAACATGCATAAAAGCAGAACGGTATTTGTACGTCAGTGGGAAAATAGCGGTGGCTTGCTAGCTTTTGTGCGGCTTCCCGGGTCAGTGAAAACTTTCAAAAGAGAAATGAATGAACTTACCAGGTTGCCCGATCTCTTCACATATCTTCCTCCAAGCTCGGTCCTTTTTATTCCTGTCTCGGTACTGAAAGCAGCTGGTGTTGTACAGCTCCGAGTTGTTTGCTACCGCATTGATTAGCCTTCCCCTCCATTGAAGTATGAAAGGCTTTGGCTGGATCTGCCCCTTTGACCTAGGTAACAGCCACGTCACCAGGCTCCTGATTGGTTGTCGCGGCGCGATTTGACGCTGGAGTTCAGATTTTTCCAACTCGAGCGGTAGACGCGAAACGCGCGCATGCACAAAATGCAACACAAAAACTCACGCGCGTGGTTTTATTCGCGAGTCAAACGCGCCAGACGCGCTACACTGACGCGCGTTTCACGCGTTTTGGCGTTTTCGCGACGCAAATCTGCTTCCGAATTTTCGCGGGACCCGCAATCGCGCGTCATCGCGCCTTTCCATTGACTTTACATGTAAACCTGACGCTCTATTCGCGTCCATCGCGTTCGGTGTGAACACACCGTAAGAGAGGAGGAGGCGGAGAAAAGCACCACACCCACACAAGGGCTGTATCAAGAGGCCCAGCTAGGGCCGTAACACCAATAAAGCTGAAAAAGGCCCCAAATCAAAGAAATCTGCTGCAGCCTCTGAAATGTCTTCTGTTTCCTTCCAGAGGCCGACGGCTTTTTCACCGTCATACATACATGAAACTATCAAAGCTGACAATCATTTCATTCCAATAACATCTAATGGTACATATATATAGACACAGGACTACAAGTAAATGGCTCTCAGCATCTGGCTGTGGTAACAAATGTCCCTGTTTTGTGTTCAAATTGTGTGCATGTTTTAGACATGTGTCACATGTAGAAACACAAAAATCCCACAATGACACAAAGATTGGTTTGACACAACTGTGCAGCTGTAAGTTGTTTCTAATGATCCATTGAAGCTCTTCTAACATTCTGGAGACGATCAGTACATGAATCTGTTCAACACGACAACAATTTGACTCATGAAGCATGAGATTCTGTTTGTCATCTTGTCCAAGTCACTAGTAAGATGAAAGTGACACATAGACTAGTGGACGAATATTATTTTGGAGGACAGATGGTTGCATCATAGAGGAGAAAACAGGACGCTGATGAGGGGTCTTGAATGAGTGAGCTGATTGTTGAGTTTCTGATGTGTGAAGAAGTTTTAACATGGCACACATTTGGTTACATGAGAAGAAAGTCGTTATGTGATGAGACAACAGGGTTATGTTGTGTGGTGTGAGGTGTGTGGCTGAGTGGATGAATGTTTGAGATTAATCTGGCTGATGATTTGTCTTTTGTTGCAAAGTTGAACCTGCCAGTTAGGTTTGGTATGATTTCCCCTCCTGGGATGAAGAACACGTGTCATGACTTAACAAGGCCTTTCTTTCTTTTTTCCTTTTTATTCTGTTACTTTCACAGTGCACTGAAAGTTTGTTGCTAAATCTCTGTCATTTAAAGCACATCTGAACATTTGAACAGGAAGAACTACACAACATGTTGTTGGGAACGGTTGCAAAGTGAGTTTCTCCAAAATTAAAATGGGCTCAGGAGAAAGCCACTTATTGGGACGATTAGGAAGCGAGTCCCTGTCTGAAAGGATTCAGCGGTGATCCAGTCGAAATTCTTTTTCTTTTTTTGAAATGGCGTCATATTGCTGAGGGTGGAAACGAAATGCGACGATAGATTCCACTATCAGCACTGAATGAATAAATGAATAAAAAATGAGTGAAAAAAATGGGGAACTGACTGGACTGCTGAAAGCTGACAAGAGTTGACTGACTTAACACCACTATGCAAAGGTTAACCCCCACCCAGATGTGACAAAGGGGTGGATGTATCTCTGTGTGTCTTTTGTTGCAGGAGCAGGAGGAGACCAGAGGAGGAAACTTTGGGTCACATGACTGTGTGAACTCTGCAAATTTAAGCTTTTAGCTGTAATTTTTCTGTGTGTCTGTGAATTTACCAGCAGTGTGTTATTCATGATCCTGTATTACTCACAATGCAGACGTCACTGTGAGAAAGTGTGTACACACCTGCGCAGCGCTAACATTTACATTACTTCTCTACAGCAGAGGGTTAATCATGTGATTTGATCATGTGATTTACAGCAGGACACAACTTAATAATGTTTTTCTACCACAGGATTACTGAGTTTTTGTGTGAAGGAAACTGTGTTGACAGGCTGTATGTTGGTGATGAAATTACACTGTGTTGTTGAGGAATGTGAATATTACAGTGGAGATGTGAATACAGTGTGAGAGACATACTGTGCTTTTACAGCAGAGTGTTAACTTTATGACCTTTTACAGCACCTCTGGAGTCTGGTGACCCAGGCCTGACCTAGGATGCTACTGCTAATGTTTCTCTAATGTGCTTGTAAAGGATTCAGCACAGACAGACAAGTGACAACTGAGCAGATGTGCAGGGTTATAGAATAGTTAAAATGGGCTCATTATCTGACCACTATTGAGCTCATAGTGATGAAACAAGTGAGTGACGAACTTAAGGAAAGTCACTGATTACAATGTGGGATGAAGTTGAGATGATCGATGATTTGGAGCAAATTATGGCACAAAAGCAGGAGTTTAATGATTTAGAATAAACCTGCAATGATACTTGTCTCTGTGATGCTGAATACTTTATTACTCTTATGAGCTACAGTTGTTTGCAAATGTGAAGTTTGTTTTAACTTACAGGGTTTTGTCTACAGGCAAGGATACAGGCTCCTGGTGGAGCTGGGAGTTGAACAATCTTAACATTTAACCACTGACTAATGTTTCTTTGACACAGGGTTACAGGTTTGGAGTGGAGCTGCTCCAAGAGAAACCCTGGAGAATTTTTCAGAGACAATGTGTAACATTCTTGTGCGTGTCTCATTGTGTGGAGTTGACACATGGCGAGAGCCGTGTGGCAAAAGAGGAGTGTCAATATTTTAACTTGCAGATGTTGTGACGTGCCCTGAGAAGGAGTGACTGAAGGAGATCATCCACAAGATGGAAGCTGAGGCCTGGAGAGAGGCTTCAGGAGGATCATAGAGGAGCAGAGATCACCTTCAGCACAGCAGACATCCCACAGTGAGCTGTGCTACTGAGCTTCCAGAAGATCGTCGAGAGGAGACTTTGAACAGCAAACAACCAGAAGGAGTGAAAGAGATTCAACGTTGACGACGAGGAAGACAACTAGGGTGTACGATGTGCTCTGCCCTAATTCTTCAGCGGCGTTGGAACAGAAGCAGAAGGATGAAGGGAGCGTGCCAAGCTCTAATCGACGGTGCAGAAGTTCAGCGATGGAATTGTGATTCTGTGAACAGCACAGACGCCAGGTGACTGGGAAATAGCTGACAGCACTTTTCCCAAGGATGGAGATCACCTAAAGTGTGTCACTGTGCCATGCAGACTTGATACTGCAGAGGGGCTTTTGTTTACATTTGCATCATGTGTTACACTTTTTTAATCTTTAATTTTAAATTGAAACTAACATTTAAAATCATTTGGTACAATGTGGAAAGAGGAAGAGTATTTCCAGCAGGAGCAGAAACGTCTGACTCAGCATGACGATGCTGTTGGTGGATACTGAAGAGCTCAGCCTGTCAAGACAGGATTAGGTTATCGTTTTTAAACATGTTTATTCAATTATATTCTGAGGCCAGTTATCTGGTATAATCTTTGGAAGTCTATTAAAATAAAAATGAAATCAGATGTGTGGTCTTTTGGTTGTTTTTGTTTTGTTCAATAAGCAGATGTTGGTGTTTCAGCAATGCAGTAACTTAAGTTTAAAAGGCTTGTTAGAAACTATGAAACACATCATACAGACTTGTGGACATTAGAAGACGACTAATAATCATCATGAATAAGACTAAAGGCAGGAAGGTGTCCTTTATAACTAATAATATTAATAACTAATAATATTAATATCATAGTCTGTCTGCAGCTGAGACAATACAAACTCAAACTGTGGGGAGAAGATTATATCACTTCAGTTTAAATTGACCTGGAAGCGCCACATTTTCACAGACTTCTTTATTTACAGCATTTTTTACGTGCTGTATAGATTATACAGTTAGGTCCATAAATATCTGGACAGAGAGAACTTAGTTTCTGATTTTGGTTCTGTACATACACTAAAATCAATTTTAAATGAAACAACTCAGATGTGTTTGAAGTGCAGACGTTCAGCTTTAATTCAGGGGGTTGAACAAAGAGATGCAGAAAAATGTGAGGAACTAAAGCATGTTCAACACAATCCCTTCATTTCAGGGGAAATGTGGAGGAAAAATTAGAAAAATTAAATAACTTAATGAAATTAATTAAATCATAAGATTGTCAGCTGGTAACCAGCTGAAAACCAGCTCCATGCGACCGCTTATCCTGGTCCCAGTGTTAGTGTCAGTGAATCCAGTTAACAGAAAGATATCCTGGATATACTTGACTGACTTTTTAGACTCAAGATTAATAATCATTATAAAAATTATAGTCTAACATCCAGAAATCTGCACGATGTGTTTCATTATGTCTAACAAGCCTTGTACAGTTAAAGCTAACAGTTACTACATGACTGAAACACCAACATTATCTCTTTTATTAAAACATGCATATTAGGGCTGGCATCGTCACTCATGTCTAGAATCTATTCGATCCACGATTCCATTCAATTTGATTCAATGTGAATCGGGGAAATTTTGCCTCAGACAGTCAGAAATATTATAATTCAGGTCATGCATCAGTACATTTCTATATTTTTATATCTACAAAAAGTAATCTGACACTTGCGAGACTTTATCAAAGGTGTGAGCGTCACAGCAGATGCCTTTGTGTCAAAGTAGCTGAGGATCAAACAGAAAAACATGAAGGTTTTCCTGGCCTGGGATTTTATACAAATATTCTGCAGTACATCAAAAACAAAAGAAAACCATTAATGAACATATGAACATTACCTGATGCTGCTGACGTGAAGCAGAGCAAAGTTGCAGAGGTTTGATTACAGACACAGCTGAGCATTTTGCAATTTTGCATCATTTTAAAAAGTTTAAATTTGTTCAGTATTGAACGGCAGAAACGAGGCTTTGTTTTCAGAAGTAAGTAAAAGAAAAAAAACAGCGGCCGACAGGCTGTAAGAACGGTAGACTTGTGCGTAACAAGCAAGCGAATAATGCAGAAAACAGGAAACTGTTCTAGAAGTACAGAGAGAGAGAGAGAGAGAGAGAGCTGTGCATGAAGTGTGATTTTATCCTGGTGGCAGCAAAACAATCAGAGGGAATTCATGACGACGTTTATGTGAAGTGTAGTTTGGAGCTTCTTTTGCTGCTGGTTTACTCAATATTGTTTGGAGAGAGATCAAACCTGCAGCTTCAGAATCAGCGCAAAAAGGGCGTAAACACAAAGCGCGGAGCCGCCGAAACATCAGAATCAGCGAGCTGTCGGCTTTCAGCTCGTGTCCGTGCCGTCAGGTGAGAAAGTCACATCTCACTGATTCTGATGCGTCGGCGGCTCCGCGCTTTGTGTTTACGTCTTTGTGCAGAATCCCTGTTCCTGCTCTCATTTACTGTTTTAGCTGTTTGGTGGTTGTTGAAATTTTGGGAGGTTTAACCTGAGATTCTGGCGTTTTGGCCAAAATAAGCGCAGATACTGAAGGACCCGTCCCATCCTGGCAACAAAACTGTTCCAACTTCTGCAATCTGGTAGAAGGTTCCGCATCATCCGGGCAAGGACAGAGAGACTCAAGAGGAGCTTCTATCCCCAAGCCATCCGGGCCCTAAACACACACACACCCGCCCTCTCACATCATCTATAATTGACTGAGACAGGACTCTTCCAGACACTCTAAACGAAGGCACAATGTACATTCCAAATTCCTTTTTAAATATGTTTATATTGTCTATCCTCTAAAATAGTCAGAGGTCTATTCATATTAATGTACAGAATTCACCTGCTTGCTGCTACTACTGCACATTCACCCAGTGTATATACTATATGTATATACAATATTCTTCCTCTACCCCCCCCATTTTTGCACATGTCGAGGAGCGTGTCAGGCTACATTTCACTGTGTGTTATACTTGTATAACTACATAGCAAAATCTCCAGTGTTAAATTAACACTAGAGTGTCTATATGGGTCCACACCTCTGAGTGTTAAATACAACACTGTTGAGTGTTAAATTAACACTTTTGACAGTGTTATATGTTTAAAAGTAACCTAGTCAGTTTTGAAGATTAACTATGGCTAATACTGAGCAGTGCTGATTTTCTAACACTGGAATATTTCTAACATTTTGAGTTATTTTCCAGTGTTGGAAAATCAGCACTGGTTTCAGTTACTGCTGTTGATATGTTAAGAGTAAGAATAAGTTCAGATTCTCTTAAAGATAACAACACTAATATGTTAACAATTGTTGGACTTGTGGAGGTATTTTGAGAACCCTTATAAACATCTGAAGGAAAAATATTCTTTAATCATAGATGCAGACTCGTGGAAAAAATATTGATTAATCATTTTTATTTGATTTTGTAGAGTTAGAACAAACAGATTGGATTTTCAAAATCAGTCAGTTTCTTGGGGTCTGAAGCAACAACAGAACAGGGCTCTGAATTTTTGGAAGAAGCCCTTTTTTTCTTCTTTTTCTCCTTGATTTTAATGTTGTTAGACTTCTCTGAATTATTAGTAAAAGAGACAACTGGCTCAGACATGGATAGACATACAGAAGGGAGTTCCTCACTAGGAAGATCATCAGACGTTGCCAGACTTTCAGAAGCAGGCTCTTTAGTAGGAAGAACATCAGCCTTTGTTGAACTTTTGGAAGGAGGTTCGTGAGTGGAAAAAATATCAGCAATTCGTGAACTTTCAACTGGAGGTTGGGAAGTGGGAAGAACATCTGACTTCAGCAGACCTTCAGGATGAGGTTCTTTAGTTGGAAGAACATCAGACACTACTGGACTTTCACAAGGGGGCTGGAAGATCTGGCATATGCTCGTCTTTGCTACATCAGAAATTGCCCTGAGTAGTCCTGGTGCAAAGTTTGCAATGTGGCTCTTTTCTGAATATTTCTCTCTGACTTCAGACAGGATACTTTGCACCATGTCATCTCTGATGGACCTTGAGAAGATGGCCTGGTTTTCCATTGTTAGGAGAGATTTGGACACTCGATCCAAAGTGGCCTTTGTCACACTGGTGGAGAGGATGCTCAATTTTTGGGAGGACATGTTCAGTAGGGGGTAAGAAGGAAGCTTCCAGAAGCCATGCAGGACACGGGGAACCACCTCTATCACCACGTCTGTTGCAGTGAACAGTTTGGAGGTTTGTGCGTCCTACTGCCTCTCTTTAAGGAGGTCAATGTACTTCCTGACATTGCTGAGGAGCTTAGGTGTTCTGCAGAATAAAGTTATAAGAATGATCTTTTACACCTATTTAAAAAAATAACAGAAATTTTGAAATACTGTAGCTGGACTGTTAATGATTTTATGTCAGAGGTGACTCACTGAAATTTAGGAGGTATGGCCTCTGGAAATTCCAGCAGCATCCGGGCTTGAAACTCGATGTCCCTCATTTTATTTATTGTGTTCACTGCCCACACCTGAAACAGAAAGCATGTTTACATTGCAGTTTTGTTGAGAGGTTAAAAAAAAAAAAAAGATCTCCAAATAACTAAAACTCTTGTGAGTTTTCTAGTCTTACCAGTTTCAGAAGAGGTTTGGCTTCTGTTTCTTCCAAACCCTCCAATTCAAACTCCCAAAGTCTTCAAAAGAAAACAAAAGAGAGGTTTTCTCTCAGCATTTACACTTCAGCACAAACCGTTTCAGGTGTGAGGTGGATGGTCTGTGTAACAGGGCGGCCCTTAGCGGCTGGAAACACAGTGAGACAGACCAAGGCAAGTGTAGTGGAACAAAGTATTTATTTGCTATATGGCTCTCCTTAAAACAATTAACTTGTCGAGCTTCTTCACAGCACAAAAATCCCCTAATGACAACTGGCAGCCTTAAATATGTTCAGCTGTCACAGACTTAACCATTATTCCACTCTCAGGTAAATTCTTAAATCCCAACCTTCCACCACAGTATACAATATATCAATAAGAATAAATAAATACATAAATACATCTTCACATTTACATATTAATAAATATTTCACACTTTAATGTTACACAAAACCCAATATTATAAAAACCCAGAAACCCAAGCACAAAAAGATTCACCACACTCTTTACCCATGGTCTCTCCCGGAACCTTTAAATGGTGTCTGGACCCCCGGGGAAACATTTGCCCAAACACCTTGAAGAGGACACAGGCAAGAAAGGTGAGTAATCATTAACTTACAAACACTTATTTGCACCACTTTTATCCCTAGATTTCACACACACATTTGCATTAGTTTTCCTTACTGGTAAACCTTAATCACAATCTCAATCACCATTCTTCTCTCCTGACAGACAACCACTAGTGATGGGCAGATGAAGCCCCATGAAGCACTGAAGCTTTTCATCCAATTGGTTCACCCCAACGCGAAGCTTCATGAAGCTTCATTTGCTCTAGCAGGACACCTACTGGACGTAAAAATAATAGCTGGCATGAATTTGAAGAGTGTGGCATTTTGCACACAGCCTGTAAATGTCAACAACAAAAGGAGTGTGTAAAACACCTATAGTGTAGTGATGGCAGTATACTGTGTATATTTATGCTGGCAGTATGGAAAATGATTATTTGCGGCAAAGTTCGAACCGCTTCATGAACCAGTCACGTGGTACAGCCGGGCAGCGAGGCTTCGGACGTCATCATTTTCAGCTCCTCCCATAAATGAAGCAAGCCTCGATACGCGCTTCGCGGAAACGCCCCCTCCATTACTCGACACACGCTCCGAAGCCTCGATACAGAACGTCCCATCACTAACAACCACCACATTCCTTGATGAGGAGCAGCTGTGCAGGATCTGAAACAAGGCCACCAACTGATTTTAAAATTCCCAATAAATAGTCAATAAATATTTAAACTTCTTGTGTGCAAATCCATGCTTAAAGTGCAATGCTACATAAAGTGCTTGATAAGGTGCTTTTAATAAAGTGAAAGGTGTGCTCTAAAGTGCTATACAGACAATACAATATAAATAAATGCAGTAAGGGAGTCCTCTTCCTTACAGTCTGTAGGTGTCACAGTAACTCACTGCTCTCTGACTGTCTCTTTGCTCCTCTCCACCAAAAGATCTCCCATATCTTCTGCAGTGAGGCTTGATGGTATTTGGTTTTCCTTCTGAAGTCTGAGGAATTCCGTCATCATTGCAATCTAAAAATAAAAGGAGACATTTAATCAGCATCACTCCCAGGTCTTCAGAAATCACCTGACATTTTATCTCAGTTTTGGTTTGGATGGATCTGGGTCTTACCTGAGCCCTGTAACCTGGTAGATACCAGCAGATCTCCACAGCTGTGTTATATATGGGTGTGTTGAACAGCACCTGTCAAAGAAATAAGAAATTACTCATTGTAACTTAAATTGATTCTCAGTTTGTCAGCTTTTTAAAACTACATCAAATTCTTCAAAAATGCAGTAAAAACAAAAAGTGTCACATACCCTGATGGGTTTGTAGATCCCTTTACTGGCTTCCATTAAAACGCTGCTGTTCTACCACAGTTGGGGAAGAGAAACTTTCCAAAACTCTTCAAAACTTGTGTAAGATCAAATGTAGATATGAAAATACTCCTGACTTGATGGTTTTTCTTGCACAGATGAGCTCTTTTTGAAGTCTGATGCAGATTTAAAAATGCACAATTCTAAAACAGTCACCATGGAAACATTTGATCCCTGCTTTATGTCATTAAATTAAAAGAAAACACTCTATTTTACACTATATGTTGTTCATTATATAAGTAAATAAGGGTAGGCTACAGCCGTCCTTAGGTCACTCCTGTGAAAAGATGCATACAAACTGGTGAATCAGAAAAGAAAGAAAGCCAACCTGCAGCATTATGTCCTTTTATGTTATTTCAATTCAATTCAGTTTTATTGATACAGCACCAAATCACAACAACAGTCGGCTCAAGGTGCTTTACTTTGTAAGGTAGACTCTAAAATAATATACACAAGGAGAAAAACCCAACAATCATATGACCCCCTATGAGCAAGCACATTGGCGACAGTGGAAAAAAACTCCCTTTTAACAGGGAGGAAGCGGCGGCAGTAACAGGCTCAGTGAGGGGCGGCCATCTGCCAGGAGTGGTTGGGGTGAGAGAACGAAGATGGGACAAGAGGCATGCTGTGGAAGAGAGACAGAGATTAATAACAAGTGTGATTCAATGCAGAGAGGTCTATTAACACATAGTGAGGGAGAAAGGTGACTGAAGAAGAAATACTCAATGCATCATGGGAATCCCCAGCAGCCTACACCCATTGCAGCATAACTAAGGGAGGATCCAGGGTCACCTGATCCAGCTCTAACTATATGCTTTAGCAAAAATTAAAGTTTGAACCCTTATCTTAAAAGTAGAGATAGTGTCTGTCTCTCAAATCCAAGTCTGGAAGCTGGTTCCATAGAAGAGGGGAGAAACCAGTTGGCCTGCAGTGTGAGAGGGCAACACGTTCTCACTCCCAACTCGTCAAACGTGTGACGCATGGTCAGGCTCCCTCTGCTGCACTTATGGACGCGCAGGGTACCCCCCTCGCGTCGGGAATTGACGTGAAGGGTCCTCCGATTGAAGAGATTGCTGCGGAAGTGCCTGTTGTCCGTATATTTAGACATTTTCCAAATCACATTGTAGTGACGTATACGGAACACAATAAATTATATAATATAAACAACTACCTGAAAAACAGGTAGAACGATACTTTTGTATCGTTTATTGCATTTACGGAGGGAGTGATGTATGCTGGGTAATGGCACAGCTAGCGACCGGGTGACTTTATTCACCCGCTTCGGCTGTTATCAGTCCATACAATGGACGTTATCAGCACAAACCAGTCCCATAGATATGGGCCATCTCCTGCTAGATTGTTCAGAAGGTTGTTCTCATCCATCCAGATGGAGGATCACTAACAGGAGCGTGGGAAGACTCCAGAATCCACTCTGGCTGGAATCCGGTGGATATGCAGTGTGTACAGGTAAGACCATTTAAACGGACAGCATTTATAGAATGACTATTAAAAGTCTGCGAGTGTCAGTAATGTTAATGTGGTTATGTTAGTAATACACCGAGTGCTAATATAACAGCTTTAAGATGCATTTGTAGATATTATTACGTGTTTTACCGTCTTTATGGTGCTAGCTTAAAGTTACGGTGTAAACGTTAGCTTATATTGGAGGAAAGCTGTTACTGTTTAAACGATGTTAGCACAGAAATATTAGCTTCTGTCATGACTGATGAAGTTACTAGTTAATAAAGTTTCCAGTAAAGTGTTTAATCGCAGCCACAGACTGACAGCAAATATCTCGATTAGCTTCAGTGCATCTGTAATAAATATGTGCAAGTTTCAGTGCTTCGTTTAAACTGTATGATACTTATACTGACCCAGGGTCAGTGTAAAATACAATCCTAGCTGTGTGAACAAAGCCTGGCTGCTTTAATCCTGCATGACAAACCTCAGGATGCAGGTTATTATTACTCTTTCCTGCTGGCACACCTGTCACACCTGAGAGTCAGCTAGAAACTTACAGTGACGTGGACATCATGCAAAGACTGCCAGACTCTGTAATACTGCAAATGATCAGTGACTCAGGTTATCACTAAACTTTAAACGGCACCTCTGTGTCTCTGTGTGCTGAACATCTAGGATTGAGTCAGGCTGCATTGACTGTGGGACTTTAATGTGTTAAAAGTAGGTTCAAGACGGCTCAGAAACATTTGAAGATTAAAATTTAGCATTATGGCTGCTGGTGGTTTGTAAAGCCTCTACTCAGCTGTATTTTTGTTACTAATTTATGTTTGTTGTTGTTTAACACAGATTTCAGAAGAGCAAATATGCTTAATAGTTTAACTAGATTTCATTTGTCAGTGTGGGACTGCTGAGTCACCTGAAGAACTCATTTCATTCATTCTCCACATGATGTTCATTTACAGAAATGTTTCACAGGAACTGATTTCTCCCAAAGGGTGAACTAGTGTTTTTCCATAGATTACCTCAGTATGAATGTACTTCTTAAATGAAGGCAAGTGTTTGTCCTTTTTTGTTCCTCAGGTACAGTACGTGATATCAAGGGCAGGCGGTCAACACTGGGGGTAGACAAGAAGCAGACGTACTTCCAAGAGGGAGCTGCAGTGAGGTCAGAGGTCAGAATCTGAAACAGCTCAGGTTTATATTTTAGGGGTTATAAAAAAATCAAAATGTATTTATAAAGAAACCTTTAAATAATAGTCATAATTATGATTATTATAAGAAATATCAAACATTTAAGTGGATTTTCTGTTACACATATCGTGTTAGCCCTGCAATAAACTGGCAGCCTGTCTTTGTCCTGTATCAGCTGGGATAGGCTTCATCCTCCCGCAGCCCTGAATTGGATACATTGTATTCCAATTATGTAATCTGATCATTTACAAACTCAAGGTATCTAATCAAAATGTAAGTAATAATTATAAAATGGGAAAGCAGAAATAAGTGTGACATGAATGTAAATGTGTGAGCTGACATAGAGGACAGCTACATGCAGTCTGAAAAACCTTTGTTGTCAAGTTTGCAGGTATATCAGCACGAGACATTCTTACATAGAAGAGACGTTAAAGTCTCTGACTCAGTGAAGCATTATTGGTCCCGTCTGTTTGGATAAATATAGTAAGCTGATGTTTGTCCATTTATTGACACATTTCTTAAGTGCTTATCCAGTTCAGGATCACAGTGGAGCTGCAGCTGGATATGTTCACTAAATAAACCTTACAAAAGTTAACAATAAACCTGCATCCATGTACGTTGTTGTCCACAGGATGAGAAAATCAAGCTGGAAGACTGTGGAACATGTTAATAAATGTTTGTGTGTTTATGCCTGTGTCTTTCACAGGAGGCGCTGGAAGGTTTCCCTAATAGTTCCTGGTGAATCAAAGCAGAACCATAAAGGTTGCTGGATTGCATGATGGCCTTACCCCTGAGCAGCCATCCTGTTAAAGGAGGAACCAGTTAGAAGCTGTTTTCAAAGTAGCTGAGCAGATTTCATCTCAAGTAAGCGATTAACTGTTTGTTCATCTGTTCTGCCACTTAAAGAGCATTTAAGGACGTCTTTGAGTGTCCAGTTGAATTAATTCTACTGGCTCTCATGGTCATTTGTTATTATAGACATATTTTTCATGTTCATCCAGCTATTTAGTAAATTCTATCTATTTAGTAATATCCGTCAGCTATAAAATGTAATATAAATATAAAAATATCTAAATATCTCCTGTCCTTTATGTTTTAATGATGTAAGTCTGTTATCGTGTTACATTAGCATTCCTCACATATCAATGAGATGCTGTACAGTACAATCCTACTGACACAGCAGAGGGATAACGACGGCTATTCAACATCGTTACACGACACATTCGAGCTGCATGACGCAGACAAAGTGACTAAATCATCTTTTTGTGGTTTATTGTCTTCAAACCAGCAGACAAAGCCGATGGCAGAAGATGTCAGAGAAGAACTTCAGGCCGTGGACTGAAAAGGTATTTTTTCTTGTTATCAAAGACATTTGGAGTGGCAGCTTCTACAACTGGTTGTGCTGAAGTAAAGCTTACAGTCTAAGAAACCACAGTGTTGATATTCAGCACAAAGAGAAAAGCTCACTTGTTTGAATCAATTTACAATCATAGTTTTATAAATTCTGACTGTAAACAGCGTTTACAGCTTTGATATTGTTTGACACTCGATATCAGGTGATAGGGTTTAATTTAAAGGTTTCTGTGTCCCAATGAGCCATTTACACTGACCAGTGTCAGTCTAACTGTAACACATTCATTATTTAGATTCAACAAAGAAATAACTGAATGTAAAAATGGCAGCCCTCAGGCAGGTTTATAGAGATATATGCATGCATTGTGAAATTTATGTATCCCAGATAATTGTTATTCATCTAGTCATGGCAGACCCACCTCTTCCTCCCAAGTTAACTGCAACCCAAAAGAACTAGTGGGGCTATTTACACACTCACAGCCAGTGTGGGGTAAAAAGAGCCACAAAAAGCTGTCAGCCACAGATGTGCTATAAGAGTTAGAAACTCTACTTATGGGGAAACTTTCTAAGTCTAACAGGGGACAGGAACTCCTGCCCAAATAACATGATATAACCCCACATACAGCCCAGCCATAAAGTGAACCAAGTCATTTAGTTAAAGACAGCATGGGACCAAATGCATGTAACCAGCCTGCACCCACCTGGCATTTCTTCCTCCTGAATTAAATGAATGGATGAAAGTTAAATGACTACAAACCTAAAGCCACTAGTTCCCACACTGGAGCTCCCTGACACTGTGTGCTAACCGTATTTAGCTTGTATCAACAGTTGTAACAGGCTAAGCCACCTGAGAGACTGCATTGAATGATTGTTCCTGTCTTAATGATTTCAGCTGACTGGTTTCAGCTCAGATGTTCTGCTTTTTCCTTTCAGTAGATCAAAGCAGCTCGTGCTCCTTCTGCTTCCAATTTACCGTAGAAGAAGAAGAAGAAGAAGAAGAAGAAGGCGAAGGCTTCAGCGAAGTGGCGTTCATGGTCTCAGTGAACAGTCATGGTCACACACTGCATGTGGTTTTAAAAGCAACATGTCTGTTCACCACAACAATGGAGACGTGTAACATTAGTGCAGCTACGGTTTGTTCTTGAACATCAGTTCTGTTTTCTACTTTGATCACTTAGACCAAAAAAGTGTTGTTTTCAGATTCTTTCTTTTACATCTATAAAGCACCTGCTCATTTTTTATTACAATTAGTTTCACATGAATGTTAGTGTTTCCTTTATGATCTTTTAATGCTTACACTACACTGTACACGTCTACATTAGAGACATTTCTGTTTCCTGTTTCTGTTGACTCAGAGTTGTGAAATGTTCTTTTATTTGATGCACAATATGAAGCTCATAATTTTCTTACAAATAAAACTCTAATGACAAACATGAACAGCTGTGCTTATTTCTGAGACATGAGTTTTTGAATGTGTTCATATTTAGACAGTGTGCATCTGTATGCTGAAACTGTGATGGTGAACCTGAGGTGATGGTCAACAGAAGGCAAATATATATCAATATAAAACAATATTGAAGTAATGTCTTTACCCTCTGCAGCGTGTGGACGCTGTGCACGCAATCACCTTATTCACTGTAGTAAACGTGCACCGCTAGCTCACGTGACTGACTGTCTCCATGGTTACATCGTATATTATTAGCTATGTAAACAGCTTCCAAAGATACCGCCATAGCTCTCTGCAGCTGTAACACTTTCACACTTTGAAAATCATTTCATGTTTTTGATAGTTATGAAGACAGAATATGTTTTTAAGGTCATGCTAGGCGGTTGCTATGGTGGTTGCTGTGGACTTGGGTGGACCGCGTCCGATTCCTGTTATTAGCTGTCCGCCGCAGGAAGGCTGCGTTCCATTTACAAGTAGTGACAGTCTGCCGCAACTCGAACTCAAACCCTGCTTTGTTCTGTAATTATAGGCCTTTTATAGCCGTTCATGACACGCACACACACACATAAAGCACTTTGCCTCACCATGAGAATGCAACTTTACCTAACCTAACCTTAAAGTATCTGATATAGGATAGAAAAATGAAGCAACCAGAGATTTAATGATGAAGACTCTGGGTTCTGTAGTTCACGTTTTACAGTCCTGAATGACTCTTTGCATATGATTTATTGAAGAGGAGTTTAGAATGCACTTTACATTTAGACTGTTGCTGTTTCATTTTTTACATTGTTGCCGTGTTATGTCATGAATAAGGTTCACCTGCTGGGGTTTGATGGAGCAGCTGGACAATACAGTCAAAGACAGACTTCATTCATCATATGCAAGAATCCTAGTTGGATTTTTGTTGTCACTCATGTTTTTGAACCAAATATTGAAAACAGTTCTGACAGACTGGATACCTGGTCAGGGTGTACGTTACCTTGTACTCAAGCATCCCAGGACAGAGCCCTGCCCACCATGAGCCTGGGTGGATACGTGGTTATAATATAAAAGGACCGATACTGAATATGAATATTTCATGAAAATTGAATTATAATACAAATTAGTAATAAGGGTTTCTCTGCGCCCTTATCTACCCCATACTCAAAGAGCTGCGGGCAGAGTACATATTATTAGTAAGTGCATATTATTAGTCCTAATGCCAGCATGATTCTTCATAACTCCTGCTTTGAAATACTGAACTTTAACATTTACCTGATGAAAGATCATTTACAGTGGCACTCTGTCAGGATCATTCTGACTGTAAGATCACTGTATTAATCTGAATCCTTCTGAAATGTGCTGTGAATGAATGCTGATGCAACTCACTGTGGGAAAGCTGTTAATAAAATGAATCTGTGACACATGCAACACATTCACAGAGGAAGACGACACAAAGGGAGGACACGCAGAGGCTGTGTTGAAGTCAGAAATCCAAATCTTTATTAAAAAACAGGCGGCGGTTACAAACAGGAAGACAAGCAGTCCATCAAACAGTCTACAGGGTCAAACATACAGAGAATTCAAACAGCAGTAAAAAATAACTGGACACTGAAAAACTTAAAGCAATGTGTGACGCAATAAAAGGAAGCAGCGCAGTATATTCACTGAATTATCATCAATTACAAAAGAGAAAAAGGATGATTTCTAAGGATTATTTTCTTAAATGCAGTTAGAGTGTGGCTGGTAAAGATGGAAACATACAGAATGTAATGAAATTTTTGGGGGTAACTGTGACCGAGGACCTGTCCTGGGGCAACCATATCACCTCAGTTGCACGGAAGGCCCAACAGCGCCTCTACTACCTGAGGAGACTGCGGAGCGCACACATTCCTAGATCTCTGATGTTGAACTTCTACAACTGTGCCATCAGCAGCGTCCTGACGTATGGATTTCTAGTGTGGTTCCCCAGCTGCACCAAGGCCGATCAGCAAGCACTCTAGCGGGTGGTGAAAGAAGCTGGCAGAATTATTGGAACAAGTCTGCCAGAGATCAGTAATATCTTCCCCACTCGCTGTCTGAGGAGGGTGCACAGTATCCTGCGGGACCAACATCACCCTGCGCGCCACCTTTTCTATCTGCTGCCCTCAGTGAGAAGGTACAGGTCTATACAGGCCAGAACATCCAGACTGGCCAGACAGGCTCCTGAACTCTCTGCCCCCCTCTCACGGACAATAACCATATCCAACTTCTTAATAGCACTGAACTGGTCTGCATTGTTGCATCATATCTTTATTCTCTTTCCCCCCTCCTGCCCCCCCCCCCCTCTTTCTTAAATAGATAACTATCGTATCTAACATCATATCTCACAGTACAATAATATTGAATGGGTTGCATTGCTGTACTTTGTCACGTTTCTCAGGTCTTTGTCTGAATTTCTTATGAACATTACTTGTCATGTTCTTATGTTGTTGCTAAGGATTGTCTTATTGCACTGGAGTCACACTGGGTTAAATTTTTACACTTGGGTTTTAAGGGGTATTTATTATTTTCTTCATTATTGTATTTGTATGGAAGCCCCAAACGCAATTTCATGACAATAAATACTTAAATCTAAATCTAAATGTAAACTGTGTGAGTTTGTGAACTTTGTTAGTAACAAATGAGGTAAAAAAAACAAAACAGACAAAACACAGAAAGAGGCTCTCAGTATTCATTAATAATTAGAAAGAAACATTCTGGTCGTGGATTTTTACAGTCTTAGTTCCGCTCGCTGTCATCATTATAATCATCATGATCAAGGCGAGGTCCTGAGGTGGGCGGGGCTGTCTCTGGTGATGTCACCATGAAGGAACAGCATCTGGCACATGTTGCTGAAACATCCCAGTACACTGGTGTAGTTTCCTCTCCAGCTGTTTGACATGTGACACTTGAACATTAAGGGGAAGAAGAAGAAACAGTGTTAGGTCAGGTGACCACATGGTTTCTAAAGTAACTGACAGGAAGTAACCAGGCCGTCAGAAATGGATGGCATGTGTTTAGAGTTACTGGAGTTGGGTAACTCTACTTACCAAAAGCAGAAGCACACAGATGACAGATCAGATGCTGAATGTTGCAGGAACATGCTCATGTGTGGTGGTCATTCAGTGCTGCAGGTCAGACAGTCCAAGACTGATATGCTGCCCATCTGAGAGTTTGAAAACACACATGCAAAGATTTATTTTGTATTACAGTCAAAGCTGGATGTTCATTTTTGTCCTTCAAAAATGTTTGTGTATTTGAAAGCACTAACATTTAAGGATGACTTGGATCGTCTCCTTTAAAGGGGAGACAAGTGTATCCACCAGAGGCGGAGCCAGACATTTGAAACACCTGGGGCTTAGCCCAAAAGGGTAGTATGCATGTGGGACTTCATATAGGGAAAAATATATATCACATGTGCAGGACACCTTAAACTAGTTTTTTAATTAAGCAGCAAGGCAGAACAAAGTCGGGGCTGTATCAAGACACGAGGACTAAACCCCAATTCAACCAGACCCAGAACTGATCCGGAATTAAAACAGGACTACAACAGTTCAAAATCAGGACTACTGAGGACTTAACCAAGACAGAACCAGAATCAGAACTAGATGATAGTAGCACTAAAAATCATCATAGACCTGCACTACACTTGTTTTTTTAATTCTACCAAAGTCCACTATTTAGATTGAGAAAAGTTTATATAATTATTATAATTTGAAAAATAACAAACCTAAAAAGAAACACTAGGTACGAGATACATGAGGACCTATGATACGGTGATACTTTTGGCAAACGACCATTTGACTAACATGTGTGTCTCACCTGCTCTTGGTCATCTCTGTTCTGTCCTCATTCTCCATCTCCCTCTCTGTTCCTCTCTCCCTCTTTGTGCTGACAATCATCAAATATACAGTTGAAACCAGATATTTATGTACTCTTCAGATCAAAACACAAACACTTTTTTAATTGTAAGATCAAATCAGACTAAATGTTTATTTTTTTAGATTGATAAATATAAAAACATATTTGTTAAATTTAAGAAAGAGAGAGAACCTATCTGTATTTCTTAATTGAAAATGGCACCAAATTGTATTCAAATTGAGCCACACTTATGGAGCTCCACAGTTCTTTTCCTGGTGTTTTGGTTGACATCTCTTGATGTTCCCATGTCACAGAAACAGGCTCTGTGTTTTGTCTTATATGCATCCACAGGTGTGCCACCAGTTTACTCACATGGGCTCTACTAACCTATCAGAAGCTTCTGCAGCTCAGAATGGAATCGTCTGGAGTTTTCTTATTAATTAGCAATAAACTTAGTGTATATGTACTCCTAAATTTGATGAAAGTGATTAAAATAGACAGCTCCCTCTTTTTATTCTGACATTTAACTAATTCAAAAGATATTTCAATATTTATCTAAAACAAAAGTTTACTCTAAATTGATGTTGTACAGTAAAAATGTACTGCCCTGCGACAGACTGGCGACCTGTCCAGGGTGTACCCCGCCTTTCGCCCTATGACAGCTGGGATAGGCTCCAGCGCCCCCCGCGACCCTGAAAAGGATAAGCGGAAGCGAATGGATGGATGGACAGTAAAAATGTCCTGCTGTGTACTGAAACCCCTCTTGTTTTGCATAGAAATATACTGAACAACATACAAAGTATAATATATAAAATAACATTTACCTGAGTTTTTTCTTTGAAAGAAGCCTCTAATGTCCATTCTTATATTTCAGTACATAACTTAAACCGATTTAGTCGGGGAGGGTAAGAACTGAAAATATGAAATAAACACACGTAAGCTAAGACTCTCTAAAAAAAAAGCATTTGTTCGGCTTTTCATTTTGCTATTTGTTGATTCACTTGAAGAGCAAGTAACGTAATATTGGTCAAGTGATCAGTTTGATATCAATCTTTCATGATTCACCATCATATTTACATTATTTGTACGGTACGAATGATTTGCTTTGGTACCTGGTCAAACTTAAGCTCTCCTTAGTATGGCTGGCTCCGTTTCTCCAACAGCGCACACAGGCGGCAGCTGCCCCGCCCCCTCGCTCAGTCGCTTAGTGCCTGAGCTCGGATCATACCAATATCAGGGGGATTCACGCACAGTCGTAAATTCCCACAGTGTGCACTATGTGCTTCGAATATTGTGTGTACTTTTTGTTTTATACAGTTGTCAGCCAGGCATCTAACTATGAAAAATTACACTCCAAAAGACCCCGGGCTTCTGACAAAACAACCCGGGCTTAATAAGCCCAGTAAGCCACCCCCACGCTCCGCCCCTGATCATCACAGATATGTACGCTGCAGTGAGGGCTTTTAAAACGAAATTGTGCCTGTGGCAGAATCAGATGCTACAAGGAAACCTGGGCCATTTTCCCTGTTGCCAAACGATGAACATGCAAATCTCTACTGCTGTGTTCCCATGTGCACAGTTTGCTGGAAAACTCTGCGTACTCAGTACTGAGTTTACCCGGCGGTTTGCCGACTTTGATGCCCAGAAATGTCGATTTGAACTGCTCAGTAATCCTTTTGCAGTTGACGTGGCAAAAGCACCAACAAACCTCCAAATGGAGCTGATTGAACTCCAGTGTAGTGACACGCTGAAATCAAAGTATGATGCTGTGGGCGCTTCACAATTTCCACATTTCATCCCTGACACAATGCCTGGGCTCCGCACCCACGCTGCTCAGATGCTCTCAATGTTCGGCAGCACTTACCTATGTGAGCAACTATTCTCCTCAATGAAGATGGCCAAAACATCTCACAGGAGATGTCTGACCGATGAACACCTTCACTCGATCCTGAGGATTTCCTCAGCTCAGAGCCTGAGCCCAGACATTGAGGAACTAGCATCCAAGAAGAGGTGCCAGGTATCTGGCTTGGACGCATCAGAGTAGATCAGTGTGTAGCAAACTGAGCTATAATTACCATTTTCTTTGTGCAATTTGTCTTGCTACTCCCAGACATGGGCTTGAATGGTTTCACGTTTAATGATATTTTTATTAGTTAAGTGGTTTATTATTGTTATTTTATTTTTACATTTATTATTAGCCTGGGGAAAAAGTTTACTGCTAAAATTTAAATCAGAAGGCTGCAAATACAATTTTTATTTAAGAAATGCATTCCAGTGATATGTTATTTAATTGGAATTTCAATTTTGCATGTGTGCAATATTAAGTTATATATGTTTATATAAGTTATATATCGTTCAGTATTAAGCGTTGCTTATTCCATATTCAGTTTTTCAGCAAAACTTATTTGAGTCTGTAAGAAAAGGTTCCTTGTTATATCTGGAGGAAGATTTTTTTTCAATAAATATTAATGTTAGCCCGCGACTTTGTTCCAGTTTTGAATTTTGGCCCACTGTATATTTGAGTTTGACACCCCTGGTGTAGATATTGTCCCTGGGACATCGTGTAAATGTTGTCCCTGGGACATCGTGTAGATATTGTCCCTGGGACATCGTGTGATAGCTTGTTAATAATGGAATGAAAATTATTGATTGTTATTAACTTGTGAAAAAGAAGTGTAACAAATCCACATGTTATGTTCTTACATCCTTACAGAAACTGTGACTCCTTCACAATGTCAGGTAAATGTCAACTCATGTTGAATAATCAACCAATCAAGCCTTTTATTATCACATGCAATGTTACACGTACAACTGCAATGGAAATTTCACCCCCTTCTGACCATACATATATTGCTTAAACATCACATTGGGAAAACAGGTCGGAAACAGTTAGGAAGGTCAGAAAACAATTTAATTAATAGATGAGGGGAGAGGAGGAGAAAAAAGAACTACAACCAGACAAAGCTCCTAGAAGACTGAAATGGATGATGGTTGCAGCATGCAAAAAGAAAATGATATCTGTTGACTACAGCATATGCTTTCTCACAGATTACCTTGTGGGAGTAGCTGGACCAAACTCTATTGGTATTTCAAGTTTGAAATCCCTGTTTGACCAGACAAACATTTCAGATGAGGTACCTCTTGACATAAAAATCCTTTTATGTTGTCATAAAACTAATGTTAAATTCTGCTTTAAATACACTCCATTGTACAATTTACTTAATGAATCGTATTCCTTAGTTCTGTTTTTATTTATATGTATTTATTTATTTGTTTTATAAGGTAATAGATGGCCTAATCTATTTGCAGTGTGAGGTATGTTGAAAAGCTGTTTTGATCATAATGACATAGCATGTTTACGTTTTTTGTAATGTATTTGAAAACATAGGTGTATTTATGTTATTTTTGTAAAATTTCCCTCACATTTATCCAATACCAAGCCAAATCACTGGAAAAATTTTGGATGGGTCCACAAGAGCACAAAGTGCATACTTTTTGAAGGTATGACTTGGACTGTGGTAACTACACTCAACAAAAGTATAAACGCAACACCTTTGTTACTGCTCCCATTCCCCATGGGATGGACGTAGAGACCTAAAATTCATTCCAGATACACAATATAACCATCCCTCCCAAACAGTGGTCACAAATCAGTCCAAATGTGTGGTAGTGGGCACATCTGCTATATTGAGATAATCCATCCCACCTCACAGGTGTGCCACATCAGGATGCTGATCTGACATCATGAGTAGTGCACAGGTGTACCTCAGACTGCCCACAACAAAAGGCCACCCTGGAATGTGCAGTTTTTTGCGCTATTGGGGGTCTGGGGACCCAGAACCGGTCAGTATCTGGTGTGACCACCATTTGCCTCATGCAGTGCAACACATCGTCGCATGGAGTCTATCAGATTGTCAATTGTGGCCTGTGGAATGTTGGTCCACTCCACTTCAATGGCTGTGCGAGGTTGTTGGATATTCATGGGAACTGGTACACGCTGTCGTATACGCCGGTCAAGCACATCCCGAACATGCTCAATGGGTGACATGTCCGGTGAGTATGCTGGCCATGCAAGAACTGGGACATTCTCAGCTGCCATCTGCCCTGAACAATGTGAACCATGATTCATCCGTGAAGCGCACACCTCTCCAACGTGCCAGACGCCATCGAATGTGAGCATTTGCCCACACAAGTCTGTTACGGCGACGAGCTGGAGTCAGGTCAAGACCTGGAATGAATTTTAGGTCTCTACGTCCATCCCATGGGGAATGGGAGCAGTAACAAAGGTGTTGCGTTTATATTTTTGTTGAGTGTATGTTCTTATCACAAAGGGTTTATAAGTTGCCACTATAAACAAACAGCATTTTCCAAAATTGAAGCCTTGTCAGAAGAACCTGAAAAATACCTTTCTGAAACCTTTTCTGTGTAAAGACTTGCTCAAAAGCAATGCACACAGATTAAAACATTTCTGTCTTGGCCAACTGATAAAGAACACCAAAAATTGAGTGGTGCGTGTTGAGTCTGTGGTCTTGATTTGTTTCGTACACACTATAGAACTTAATTAATGTAAACAAAAAATGACACTTTCTATATGTTTGTGTATCTGCAGAATTAATTACAAGTCTCACCTGACAAGCTTTCGCAGTTTTGCAGTGTCATTCTTGACAGAAAAACATACTTGTCACATTCGTTTTATTTCCAGAAAAACATCTTTCAGATGTATGAGAAATTGATTGGAGCCTGTCTGGAAAACGGCAGCCACTGGACCTTGTTTGTAAGTTGTGTGGAGCAGGGAAATTATTTTACTGCTATTGTTAAATAATTGTCATCATTACCATTGCATTAATAATATAATCTGGAGTTTATATTGCATTCAGGGGTTGAACAGTGTGTGTCTTTCAGAAAGGCTAAAAGTAACAGGACAGGAAACAGGCTTGGAGAGTTTTGCAGAAGTGAAAGTTATTTTGAGCAGCAGGCTAAAACGAGGCTTTAACAATGTAACAGATAGCTTTAAGAAGGCCTTAAGATGTTATGCATACAGTTATTATGTTGACCTTGTATTTCAGGTGCAGTTATGACTATTTTATACACAATGCATATCTGTGCTTATTAAAGAGTTGGAGCTCGGTCAATTAATTGGGGGTCGGAAGCTTTGTTCGGCGCGATGTTCGGACAATCTATTGTGCAAGTGACTTGGAGCCATAGAAGGAATTGCAATACATGCTTACAAAACACTTATATATCAGATCATTTTATATTAAGGTTTTAGTAGAGGTTCTTGGTTAAAACATTTATTTAGTAGAAGACATACACATAGTCTCAGTGAGCCTCTGGTCTGGTGAAAAGTCAGAAGTGCAACAGGTGAATTGAGAAAGAGCATGTGAGGTCGTGACACACACACACATGAGTTAAATTTATTTAGAGGAGAGATTAGTCATGTCTGGTTGTAACTGCAAAAGTGTCTCGGTAAAAGAGGAACCGTCCTTGTTGTCTCGGCAAGAAAGAGGAACAATTTACTTTAAGACAAGAACGGAAAGTACCAGCCATGAAAATAGAAGATGATCTTCTGGGGTAAAAGCCATTGTGGTGTTGATCTGATCTATGTATAAAATGTATCTGTGACGCATGAAGGGGCGTCAGTAAATCAAACCCTGATGCTATAAAATATCTGTTTATGCTTTGATTAAGTCGGAGATCACTTGCTGTCGGCGTACAGAGTATCTTCCCACACGTGTGTATTCATTAAAATCATTGTTTGACCAAGACCTTCTGGACCAAGGGTGGTTTGTACTCTCCTTCCTCAATTTTGAACCTTAACAGTTGCACAGATTTTGCACTCTCTCTAGTGCATGATACTTTTCGGTGTCCCTCATTAGGAAAGCTCAAGGCCCAAGCCTACCATATCCATCTTTTTACAAAACAGTTTTGTGACATACCCAAGAGGACCATAGTCTATATGAATTCATTTGGAGAGTCGGAGGTCAGAAAAAGTGCGGTGTTGAAAAACTGGAGGTAATTAATTAACATATTTAACATAACATATTTAATTTAATTGAAATCATTACCGAACGTGGTTATTGATTTCTCTATTTATTTGTAATAACTGCGATCTCTCAGCTCATTTGCTTCAGCAAGAGGCTGCACTGGAGAGTGGACCTTGTCACATGTGAGCCACCCACATCAAGAGGATGGGAACTCATGTGGAGTGCATGTCATAATGGTACTGAAAACTAGCTTTAACCTATATAAGTAATGTTTACATTTTTGCCTATTCGGTTTTTAAAGCCTTAGAGGCAGGATGGTAAAATCTCAATTTTTTTTGTAGATTGAACCATTTCAGCAGTAATGCTTTGCTTTGGTTGCTCTGTTTTTTTTTCTTGGGGGAGGGGGGGGGGGGGTGTTAAAAAACCCATTTCTTTGTTAATCTAATTTTTTTTCTTATTTTTTTTTTTTCTTCGTCAATTATTAGTTTGCCCAATCTCTCATTGACGGTAAAACACAAGTGGAGGAGTACAACACTGAAATCCCAAAGCTCAGGTCCCGACTTTGCCACTACTTATTTTCCTCAATAGGTAAAGATAAAATTAGCTGCCTTCTTTTTCTCTAACATTGGAAAATGTAACTTGTACTTAAACAAATTATATTTTGCAGATCAAACTAGGAAGTGCAGTCAGTGCTGGTGTGTGATTGCAGCCAAAGACCGGGTACGCTATGACATGTCCTTAGCCATATAGATTGTTTATATAATGGACTTTGTTCATTTGTTTTTTGTTTGTTTATTTCTTTTTTTTTTTTAATTCACAGGTGCAGTGCCAGAAATGTGGTGCATACAAGCACATGCGTTGTTCAAAGTCCGTTTGTGGCATCTGTATCTTCTGTGAGAGTAAGTCACAATATAACTAAACAATGTCCAAAAATGTTTAAAGTGAAAGATTTTTCGTAATTTTGCCTTTGCACACCAGGACTGTGTAATTAAAGTGGACGTTTCAAGATCCAGTTTTTACACAAAACTATTTTAGACATAACTGTGTCGTATTGTGGGGATTTCCCTTCACAATTAAATTGATATAGTGCTGTTTATATCATTCTTCTTTATGTAACAGCACAGTGCAGCACAGCAGAGGGAAAGGAGTTGTGCAGCATAGTAGGTGGCTATACAGGAGGAGCAATAGAAGTAGCCAGCGAAGAATGTCATCAGGGAAAGCATCAGGCAGTGACTGACAAAGGAAAAGTTCCTAAGGGAGAGAACATCTCCAGCAAATCGACAAGTAACAGTGAGATAGGAAGACTGACAGTCAGAGATGAAGGAAGACTGACAGTCAGAGATGAAGGAAGACTGACAGTCAGAGATGAAGGTACACAGACTGAAGACAAAGAAAAAGAAACAGAAGTATACGGCACAAGTCTGAGTACAGATAATGCTGCTGATGATGATGTTGACAGGATCGATGCAGATACAGAATTCCAAACTGATTCAGAAGGAACTAGTACAGTTTACAGAGTGCATGGTCGCTTATCTGTACCAAGCTCAAAAAAGAAAACCTACACAATAACAGAAGACAAGATCAAGCGCAGAATCAACACAGAGAACATGTCAGTTCAGGTTTTCAGAGGTTTGATTGGGGTAGGTATACATTTCGTGATTTTGATGTCACCTGAAATAAATCCGGGTTACTCGTATCAATGAAGTGACAATGTGGCTGGAAATTGTGCATTTGCTGCAACATATACACAATTACACCATGTAAACAAAAGCATTTAACTTTGTGCGTGTGTGTGTGTCTCTCTCTGCTCTTTTGGTGTTTGCACTTTTTCTTTTTTAGGGCCGTAAAGCCAAACTGCCCGCAATGATTCTTGACAGGCCTAAGAAGGCCAAAACTAAAGTAACGGCCTCCTGAGTGAAGAGGAGACTGGGGGAGCTAGCCCTCGGGTTTGCCGGAAGATTGGCCTGCGATGTCACAACAGACATGGTCTGTAAAGGCATCGACCATTCAAGTGCTGATATGACAAAGTAAGTTAGTAAAACAATATGAAAGTTGTATCTTTTTTGGTATTATTTGTCATTTCCCCGTATTTGGGTTATTGGTGTAACATTGTTAATCTTACTTTCTAATAACAGACAGACCCTTCGCAAAATCCAACACAACCTTAAACATGAACTGACTGATTCCTCAACTTTCAGTTTGCTGACACACACCTTTGGCCCCGCTGCACTGGATTCTGTCATTTCGTTCCTGTGTGGAAAACTTGATCTTGTCTCTTAAATAATGAAACCTTTTGTGACTTTTGTTTGTTCTGTAAATCAGAATCTTGAAAATTGTTCACTGTTGTTCTAAGTTTGTGTTAACTATTTGGCAAAAATGATTGGTTCCTAATCCAAACAGCATAATGACTGTTCTAACACATATCTTAAAAATGCTACAAAGAAAATTATCACATATGTTTCAATATGAATGTAATTGTGTCACACTCGGTTTGTAGTAACTTTCCTGTTTTATTTTCAGTTTTGGTATGTTTACACTGTTGTCATTTTTATTTCCCTTGTGTTCGTCTTCCCTTATTAGTTTTACTGTATTTAATTAGTCTGATTTAATAACTTATAATTATTTACTTTCCAGTGTGTATATATGCTCCTCGTTTGGATTATTGTTTGTTTGAGTTCTGCCTGTCTTTTCTATTAAAGATTTGGACTTTCGGACTATTAGTGGACCTCGTAGGTTTTTATTCTGTGCAATTGGTAATTGACTGGGTTTAATTTAGTGGCCTGGAAAACAGGCCCCAGGGATCTGGTCATTTTAACCCCCTAAGACCCGAAATCTTCCATGGCATGCATTTTTAATTTCTCTTTGATATTTGGGCCAATTGGAACCCGATGAATGTAAAAACAAAGAGTTACCAGATTTTTTTTTTTTTCTGAGAAAAATGAGAGCCACATATGAGGACATTCATTTGAAATTTCGACAGAACAGTTGCATAATAAAGTCCTCGTAACTGTATATCAGGCACTTGTTGATCAAGATTTAGTATTTTGGTCTAAATAACCCAAAATGTGATGTCCACATATGTGGACGCCAGGTCCTAGGAGGTTAAAGGCTGGAGTAAAATGTTAGAGCTATTTATACCTATGTAAACTTCTATACACTGGTTTTTACCTGTCTTGTTTCAGAAAGGTTTAAAAGGGTAATGTACACAGTTTATTTGTTTATTTATTTATTTGTTTGAATTCAACATATTTTATTAATGTAATTGAGCTTGAACACAGAAAAAACTGAATCAAATAATCATAAAATCAAATCACTTGCACTATACTGAAGTTTAATCTGCTCTGAGCTAATGCCGGTTTCCAACACTAATGATCGGGTGAAGGAGAGAGATGAGGGTGTGCACGGCCACTGGTGCTCTTATCCCCGTTCTGTGTGATACAATCCAACAGGAAAGCAGTCAAACCCTTGGACATTAGCCAAGTTAACGTTCACAAATATATACGCGCAGAGGAACTCTGAGCCCCAATGTCAGCATTAGCACAAACATGCCACTTCATACCAAATCTCAGTGTGAGGTCAGGTATTAGTCTCATTCCATTATTCTGGCTATATTTTCTTACTCATCATTACTATTAAACTTATACTTAAGACTAACTATTAACAAAATCACACCCCAATAACTCTGTTATTACACTTTGTATTTAATCATAAAAGGGCTGGATGTTGAAACGTTTTACTTCTATTTTGTATGAGCCGGGGGTTCTCAACAGCTGATACTCTGTCCAAAAAGTGACAGATATCGTTTTATGGAGCAAAAAACTTAAGAGCGCATATTTTATAAATAATACCAACAATTACAAATGCAGACCTTTAATAGTAATAAGTAATCCTTTATTTATAATTGTTACGTTCCCCCCGAAGGGGTCTAGGCATGCGAGTGAGGGGACCAGTAACAAATGAGTCCAGAACAGAATGAAAGGAAAACAGGTGTTTTTAGTAAATAAAATAGTCTTTATTATAGACAATCTTAACATAAAGAGCCGGCAACACAGTTTTACCAATAACACTTGGAAAAGGGAAAAAAAGAACACAACAACCAAACAAAAACTCCACACCACGAGGAGGCACTTCCAGGGGCCCACAAGCTCATCCTGTCACTAACAGCAGCTGGCTTTACTGCTGCCAAGGCCCACAAGCCCACACCACTCATGTAAAGCAGCTATACTGTTTCCACACTTCAGGCAGGCTAACTACACACCAAGAACACCCCACCCTGCTCACAGCTCATCCCCAGCTTATATGACCTCAGAGAGGTGATTGCTGACTGGGCCCAGGTGGTAAATAAGTCCAATGAGCAGCAGCTGTGTCCTGGGGAGAGAGAAGAGCAAGAGAGGAGGAGGCGGAGAAAAACACCACGCCCACACAAGGGCAGTATCAGGAGGCCCAGCTAGGGCCGTAACAATAATACATAGCAATATAAAAATAGTAACATATGAAAATATTACAATGGGCACAGATGAATTTGTATCAAAAACAGCAACCAAGCCAAAGTAATGAATAACACACATAAATAACTGCTTGAGAGAGCAAACAATTTCTTTTCATCTGTTCCTTGGCAGAAAGTAAAGACAGCTATTCAGCTTTAGGTTTCAATAAACAGAAGTAATGGATGCAGTCCCTTTGAAATGTCTACACAAAAGTCTACTTGTGCATATACTTAGCTTTAACTCTTCTCTTTTTTGTTTTGTATTCCAAAAGGTTTTCATTTTCTCCAGAGGATGTCTCTCTTCCAGTGGTTATCGACTGTTCACATTCATTTTCACAGACTGTTGGAATGTCGATGCTGGCCGAATGTTTCTTGCTAGAATGCAATGGCCTAATTTTGCATGCATTATCTGTCGTCTTTATTTCGTACTGGCATATACTTTTGCCTACTTCTTGTTTTGTTTTTAAGACATTTGTATGCAGTTCATCTATCATTGCAGTAATACCCTCTGGAATGAATGCCCACTGTTTAACTGTGTCTAAAACAGCATTGAGTTTTCCAACCACATCTTCTGTGCATTTTTTGTCTGTGCTTTCAACTACAGGAGTGTCATTCAAAGTTGATAGAGGACTTTTCAGAGAGTTTTTCATTTATTTAAAATGGCTACAAGCCACCTTCAGGCAAGCACGTGTTATAGTGAGAGAACGTACAACAAGTGCACTGAAGTGTTTCAGCCGATGCAAAAAAACACAGATTTCCAAACAAACTTGGCATTTTTATCACTTTCAAGTCCTCACAGTGTACAGAGTAATGCCTTTCTTTCACTGCAATTCTTGCCAAGGTAGAAATGTCTGTTTCCATGTTTGGATAGATGTCATTGTCAACCTCTGCTAATTTTGCAAGTAATGCTAGATGCTTGCAAAGAAGTCCTCGTAAGCCATATGTACAGTTGCAGTAGGACTCAACAGGGCAGACATCATACACTATGTCTTCTCTTGACTCAGATGGGACTTGATATGCATTAACTCCATGGCTGTTCTTGACTGTAATTTTAAGAGCCCAACCACTTTCCATCAGTCTTGAAGCAGAGTCTGAAACTTGAGACAAGGTGTCAGCAAACCTGTTTTTCATGCGGCCCACATCTTGCAGGGTTTTTATGACTGAGAAGTAGTCGTCGGCCTTCCCTAGGAGCACTTCAATCAGATCATCCAGACGCCTATTCTTGTAGCCAGATAAAAACTGGCATTTCAGGCGGTGGAAAAATCTGAAAAACAGTTATTTGAAATGATTAGTAACTGTAATTGAAGGAATTTAAAGTTTTAATCAAGACTGTATTATTTTTTAAAAAATTGGAATACCTATTGCACACGTCTTTTATAAAGGAATGCTCTGTGCCGGTTTAGCTCATTTAGGCAAATCCACCTACTCTGTTTTTTGTTGTGATAACATAAAAAACGCTGCTAGAATTTAAAGGATTTGCCTAAAACCTGTTCTGGCAATGACATGAAGAACCTACTCAGTTTAGCCTCTTGGATTAAAGCATAATATATTTTTTTCAGCAATACAATCGAATGAGGTCAAAATAATAAATCATACCTTTCAATCACATTGTTTGTTTCAGAACGAGCGTGACTGAAGCGACGGCCATAGTCACACCACATGTGGCCAATGCCTTCCCAGTGCTTCTGAAAATACTGGCACACCAAAGGGTATTGCTTAAATGTCTGGCAGAACTCTCTCCTGTTCTACTGCACAGTGGGTGACACAATGATGGTCTGCACAGCTTAAGTACTTGTTTTGATAAGCAAGATAAGAAGCCAGTTTTAGAAATTGTTTCAAAAATCTATTTTGCATCTCTCTGTAACTTTTTTTTAGCAACTGAAAGTTATTATGCTCTTAGTGTAATCAAGAAATCAAAATGTGAAATAGACAAATTACACTTACAGATGTGCAAGCTTTCAGCTTACAAAAGAAAGAAATGATTTCATTTCTCTTTTGGGTGTTAGAAAGCCCATGGACCCCGGACTCTGATTTTGAAAGCCATCGATTAACAGCCTGTGAATGTAAGAGAAAAAAAGTTAATCTGGAGAGAGAGACAGAGGAGCAGCTGTACAAAAAGCATAAAAGAAAGCTGACGTCCAAAAATAACTTTGTCACTCACTGGACAAGAGGACCTGTGCATTACAGAAATCAACCAGGCAAACATATTTTTAAATGTCAAAAAGAGCTTTGGGAAGCAGCCACCAGAAGATGAGTGCACTGTGGTCTTAAATGGATGGACATAGTCACTCAACATTTTATCCCTTTATATTCATTAACCTGAGTAGGTGAATATCACAATGAGGCAAATCATAACAACAGGACCCTGTTGTAAAAATGCAGGGCTCTAGACTAACTTTTTGTCATGGGCGTACCGGCACAAAAGTTAGGCGGACACAAATTTTATAATAATTGATATAATATAATGTGTTTTTCTGGATACACTGTGCTTTTTCAGCATTCAAAGATTGATGACACCGTGTCAGAGCACTGGCTATGAATTTCAGAAGGATCAGGCCTTAACAGAAAAGTTAGCAATAGTTCTTTTCCTATTACAGCTACATCCACGTCTGTCGTGCCTAGGCTGCTCACTAGGGCTGGGTATCATCACTGATTTCTATAATCCATTCGATTCCGGTTTTCAAAGTCCCAATTCGATTCAACTTAGCCTCAGACAGTCAGAAATATTATACAGTGGGGCAAAAAAGTATTTAGTCAGCCACCGATTGTGCAAGTTCTCCCACCTAAAATGATGACAGAGGTCAGTAATTTGCACCAGAGGTACACTTCAACTGTGAGAGACAGAATGTGAAAAAAAAATCCATGAATCCACATGGTAGGATTTGTAAAGAATTTATTCGTAAATCAGGGTGGAAAATAAGTATTTGGTCAATAACAAAAATACAACTCAATACTTTGTAACATAACCTTTGTTGGCAATAACAGAGGTCAAACGTTTACTATAGGTCTTTACCAGGTTTGCACACACAGTAGCTGGTATTTTGGCCCATTCCTCCATGCAGATCTTCTCGAGAGCAGTGATGTTTTGGGGCTGTCGCCGAGCAACACAGACTTTCAACTCCCGCCACAGATTTTCTATGGGGTTGAGGTCTGGAGACTGGCTAGGCCACTCCAGGACTTTCAAATGCTTCTTACGGAGCCACTCCTTTGTTGCCCGGGCGGTGTGTTTTGGATCATTGTCATGTTGGAAGACCCAGCCTCGTTTCATCTTCAAAGTTCTCACTGATGGAAGGAGGTTTTGGCTCAAAATCTCACGATACATGGCCCCATTCATTCTGTCCTTAACACGGATCAGTCGTCCTGTCCCCTTGGCAGAAAAACAGCCCCATAGCATGATGTTTCCACCCCCATGCTTCACAGTAGGTATGGTGTTCTTGGGATGCAACTCAGTATTCTTCTTCCTCCAAACACGACGAGTTGAGTTTATACCAAAAAGTTCTACTTTGGTTTCATCTGACCACATGACATTCTCCCAATCCTCTGCTGTATCATCCATGTGCTCTCTGGCAAACTTCAGACGGGCCTGGACATGCACTGGCTTCAGCAGCGGAACACGTCTGGCACTGCGGGATTTGATTCCCTGCCGTTGTAGTGTGTTACTGATGGTGACCTTTGTTACTTTGGTCCCAGCTCTCTGCAGGTCATTCACCAGGTCCCCCCGTGTGGTTCTGGGATCTTTGCTCACCGTTCTCATGATCATTTTGACCCCACGGGATGAGATCTTGCGTGGAGCCCCAGATCGAGGGAGATTATCAGTGGTCTTGTATGTCTTCCATTTTCTGATGATTGCTCCCACAGTTGATTTTTTCACACCAAGCTGTCATCTGTCATCATTTTAAGTGGGGGAACTTGCACAATCGGTGGCTGACTAAATACTTTTTTGCCCCACTGTAACTCTGATCATTTATCAGTACTGACTTCATCAGAATTGTGAACATCACAGCAGATGCCTTTGTGTGAAAGTAACTGAGAATAAAACACAGAAAAACTTGAAGGAGATTTTCCTGGTCTGGCTTTTTATAGCAGATAACCTTAAAAATATTCTACAATGTTCTGCATATGAAGTTTAAATTTCTACAGTATTGAACAACAGAAAAAACAGGCTTTCTTGTCCGAGGTCATTTAAGTGAAAAAAAGAAAAGAAAAAGACAGCAGCCGCAGCGCTGTAAACAACGGTAGACTGGTGGGTAATAAGCGAATGAATAATACAGAAAACAGAGATTGGAGACGGGAAACTGTTCTTGAAGTACAGAGAGAGAGAGAGAGAGCTAGCTGTGCATGAAGTGCCATTTTAATAGTCGTGGAAGCAAAACAGCAAAATTCAGCTCGGTGAATTTTGGTTGGAGAGAGACAAAACCTGCAGCTCAGAATCAGCGCAAAAAGACGTAATCACAGCGCGGACCGCACGCTAAGCTCCGACAGCGTGTCCGTCTGCGGGCCGTCGGGTGAGAAAGCCGAGAAAGACAAAGTTGATTCTGATGCGTCGGTCCGCTCTGTGTTTACGTCTTTGTGTGGAGTCCGTGTACCTGCTCTCATCTGCTGTTTGGTTGTTGTTGAACTGGTTTTGTGAGCTTTAATCTGAGAATCTGGCGTTTCTGGCAAAACACAGTTATATTTAAAAGTCGATTCAGGATTTAATGAATTGATATCGCTTTATTCAAGCTACTCACCCCCCACTTCCACCTGCACTTTCCACTGGACCACGGCCTATCAGAGAGGTCCCGCCCCTGACTATCTCTGATTGGTTTAGTCCACGATAGGGGCAAAATGTGTGTCTGTTGTTGACCACAGGGAAGGTTGCATATTTATTTTTTTTTGCTACCCGAACAGTTGGTCGCACAGGTGCGACCAAATTTTTTTTTTTAGTCGCACCACTGAAAAATTTGGTCGCATTTGCGACCAAATTGGTCGCACTCTAGAGCCCTGAAATGTGTTTCAGGTGCATCTTAGACAACGTGAAAAGAAAACAATGTGGTTTACCTGCAAGACATGGTACCAGCATAGAAGGATAGCTGACTCTGGAAAAACCTTCTGCAAAGCATTTATTTCCGCAAAGTCTTTGTCAACCATAAATGCTCTACAGAAAAAAAGAAAACACTAAATGAGATTAAACAGTATGAAAATGTTTTTGCTATCTCAAAGCACCACTTCAATGCCAAATTAAACATTTCAACTCACAAGTAGATATATAAAATACGGCATACAGCCTATAGGAATAACTTTAACAACTGGAAAGGAAAGTTTTTTGCAGCCCATGCTGCAGCTATAGCATTAGATTCTGGCATGTTATAACTTTTTTGAAAAGGAATTATTTCAAAATTAATAGCTGTCAATGTATTATTTACCTCGGGGAAGTTGGGAAATGCTCACAAACTATTCCAAGAACAGTTTTCAGGGTTTTCTGACTTTCGTTGCTGACAATAGCACATAGCCACAGGGACTCCATGCCCATGATCATCTCTTACAACAAGTGTGAATAAGGGAAATGAATACTGGTGGTGTCAACAAATACTAACTGTTTTGCATAGTTCTCCATGTTTGATTTCATTACAGGTGTCTGCAAAACAATCATTAGTTCTTGGTCAGATGTGTATGGTTGATAGAAGAGAACATGTTCTTGATGTTTTCCATTAAGTAAGGTATGTACACTTTGACTGTCTCCACAGTTAAAGTGCTTCTTCCTCATCATGCAGGTTCTAACACTGTCAATGTCACGTGGTGTGACAAAATGCTCTCTGTTGTGAAGATCTCTGTGTCCATGTTCTTTGGCCCATTTATGACATTCGGTTAGTATGATGGCTGGCTTAGTTCCAAGGGAAAGCAGTTCCTCAATCTTCCTCCTCAAATCACTGGAAATATTGTTGAAATGTGCGTCCTTTGGGTCCGAAGGATCATGCCCATCATGCTTATCATATGTACGAGTACTTTATGTTTGAGTACTTTAAATGAAACATAGGCCTTACAGCCCACTGCTCTGTAGCTGTTTCGACTTTTTTTTCCAGCTCTGATGCAGTTGAATTTGTAATAGTCTCTTTTCCTGTCTTTATCTGAGGCCACATTTAAACATTTATAATGTCCATGAAGGGTTAATGAGTTCAATTTTTCCAACACAACAATGAATGGGTCCTCCTGGCATTGTGACACATGCACACAAAGTTGTGTATCTTTTCCAGTTCTTTTTTTTTTCGTCATTCAGAACACTTCTTCTAATAATATCGTCCATTTCTGGTGGAAAAATAATAAAGGTTTAATTAGTCAGTATTGATTAATTCATTTTAACTTGTTTTGGGGTTTTTTGCAATACAATGTAAATATTAAATATAATATTAAATATATATATATATATATATATATATATATATATATATATATATATATATATATATATATATATATATATTAGGGGTGCAACGATATTCGTATCGATATTGAACCGTTCGATACAGTGCTTTCGGTTCGGTACGCATATGTATCGAACAATACAACATTTGTAATTTATTTTGTTACGGGAGGGCTGTTAAGAGAGCCTCCGTACAAAAAAGAATAGGAGTTCTAGTAGGGACCAGCAACAAACCACCACGCACACACTGCAATGGGTTACACAAAATTTATTTGTTCTTCCTCTAGGCGAACTACCGGCTGAAGACAACTCCGGCCAGGGATCCGAAGCCCAAAGACCACCACGGTCCGAGTCCTTCGCCTAGTTACAAAACAGGGGAGAGAGGGTCACTGCACGAACACGCAACCAACACGGATCAATCCTGCAGCTCCCTCAAACAGGTTTGCCACCCACCTGTTTAGACTTTAACTTCGTTCCAGGCTGGGTCTCCACATCACCTCCCGGCAGTTAGACTTCCCAGAACTGGTCCGATTTTTCTTATTGGGGCACAGGAGGTCTCCAGTCTGGTGCTCGTTTTCCTCTCTTCCAGCACGTCCTCTCTTTCCCAGCACGTCCTCTCACAGCTCCATAGAAATGCGTCCTCCTTTCCACGTCCTCCGTTTCGTTAAAAGCAAAACCAGGCCAGGCAAAATAAAATCCTTTCCATTAAAAATGTGCGCACTTTATCCTCGATCTCCGGGGCTCTCTTACTTCACCGAAGTCCTACTAAAACCAACAACGCCACTTCCTGCTTCCTCTCCCCTTTATAAAGAGGAACTCCAATCGACCACTCCCTGTATTCAACTCCGCCTCACTGGCAGCTGGGCTAGAGTAAAATCTCCCCTCCCACATAGGCACAACAACCGTAAATAAACACAAAAACATGCGATTAATCCAAAACAAACTCAAAAACAAAACCAACAAAACTTAGAGGGGGGGTTCTCTCCGTCCTTTCCCACCATGCTATACTCCGTAACAATTTTATCAACTTTTCTTCTGACGATGCTGTCTGTGTGGAGCGCTCAGTGAATCTGCGTTCGACTACTCCGCCTAGGCTGCACTGTCGAGCGCAGATCCACTGAGCGCTCCACACAGACAGCATAGTCAGAAGGAAGAGCGCAGGGCAAGCTAGCGAGACAGAAGTTAAGCTCTTCTTGCAACATGGCAAATTGAACCTCCCCCACCCTCATTCAGATCTGGCGTTTGGAATTATTTTGGTTTTCATGTGACGTATGACCCTGACGGTAAGCGCATCATGGACTAAAGTAAAACAGTATGTTGGATGTGCCACACAATGCTCAATTACATGGGTGGGAGCTAGTGTGTTAGCGCAGTTAGCTCGTTAACGTGTTGGCTGTCTATCCCCATGCACGGGGCTATCAGGGGTAGCTCGTTAACGGAGATTTGCCGTGTTGTGGCGTTAAGGTCATTTTAACGAGGTTAACCTGAAAGCACTAGTGGGAACACAACGAATATGACTGCACATTGACGCCGACATCATCCTAGTGCAAAGATAAAAACAGCAAGCAGCATGCTACAAACTTTACCCGAGTCATTTAGACAGCCGTTAGCACATGATCCTCCTTATGGGGACCTGATGTGTTTAATATGCTGTTGAGAATATAGCCCAGAAGAAGCGGATAGTATAGCTTTTATTTTGGAAAGAGACATTTCTCTGTAATAAACTCTCTTTTCCAAAGATGAGTGATTCCTCAATCAGATACAGGGCTCGCAAAATCGCTAGCCCGACGTCCTGGGGCTAGAGATTTTTCCAGTCGGGCTACCAAAATCTATCTCTGCCCTGCCCGTCCGGCTATTGTAGGAAGGAAAAATATATGTCAATGCTTTTGCATTCTTTCAGAAATGTAGCTGAGTAATTATGTCATTGGCATCGGTGAGCCACTGTCAATATGTGACATATTGAAATCGTGTTTGAATTTGCGCTTGTTTTTTGCTTTCACTTTGCAATCGCGTGAACTGTGTATAGAGAGCGACAGCACTGATCTGTGAGTGATGATAATTTGTGCACCAATTCCTCTGACATCGTCTTATTAATTGTTAGCTTACTACGCAAACATGACAAGTGAAATCTCCCGTAGCAAGCTTAAACATGTGAGAGGTTGATTGCGCAGAGAATCGCTGAGCTTATGTGAGTGCGTGTAAAAGCAGCAGGATATATATTTCAGTTCTGCTGAGCCAAATAAGACAGGTCAGGGTGAAGAAGTGACAGCCAAAGAAAAGCTTACCACAAAACGGAGAAGTTATGACAAATCAGACTATGAGGCAAAAAGAAAGTGCAGCTTTATGGTTTCTTTTTTTTTTTTTTTTTTTTTCTTTCTAAATGACATCAGAAACAGCAGTATGCGACATTACGTGATGGCAGAGCTTCAGTTCATCCTTTGTCATTTTTTTTTTTTTTAAATAAATAGGACAGGGGGAATGAATGAGAGAAAGAGGGGGAGAGAAAGAAAGAAAACCAAAGGGGAGAAGAGACGGTGAGAAGGGGGGGGGGGGGGGAAGAGAGAGAGAAAAAAAAAAAAAGAACTCCTGGGTCACCTGTATGGAGAAAAAAAAAAACAAACAAAAAAAACAAACAGAGGAGACAGCAAACAACAAAGAGCAACATAATAATAGAAAAAAAAAAAAGCACCATCACAATAAACTAGCTAGTCATACATATCAATATTTACTAAATAATAAACGATATTGTGCAGCACGCAAGATAGACAGCGCACAGTGTGCTTTGAGGCAGCAGCCAAGAAAGCTTTAGTCCGCGTCTGTGAATACCCATGTGTGCATACCTGTGTGGATCAGCATGCTTGCATTCCAAAGGTTTCTCCATGTAATGATCTGCTAGGGAGTGTGGGGGGGCCACAGCCCCGTCCTCCAGGGTGTGAAGTGGGTATGGAGGAGATCAAAACTCCAGACATCCAGAGGCCCCCAGAACACAAGAGACCATGGAAGACCAACAGAGGGGCAGCCACGCCACTGTTCCAGTAAGAGCTGAGGAGAGTCCCAGATGAGGGCTCGCCCAGCAGCCGCGGAGCAGAAGTCAGGGGGAGTTGCAGTGACGCGCCCGTGAGCTCCACCGGCCCCCAGCTGCGCCTGAGTGACCGAGCCCCAGGCCGAGAGGCCGGGGGCACCCCACCTCCAAAGGGGCCCGAGCGAGCCCCAGGCCCCAGGCCCCGACAAGCGGCCGCCAAGGAGTGAGCCGGTGTGTACCCGGACGCCCACCCCCAGACACAAAGAACCACCAACACACCGACACCTGAGGGAGTCCGCCACCGGCAGGGGAAGTGGTGGTGGGTGGAGATAGGCCTCCAAACCTTGGAGGGCCTGAGGTGTCCCCAGAGAGGTGGCGTCTGATACCCAACCTGACATATAGACACAGACATACAGGCACACACAGATACAAACATCCATTCCCACCCTCATGCTCTCATATGCACTTACTCCATACTCAACCAACGTGGAGACAGACATAAAGAGACGTTGTACACACGATCACACTCCCCAAGCGTACTCTACAAACTGGGTCTAGGTGCCCCCGCCCCTGGAGGGGGGGAACTGCACCCAGACCCAGGTGGTGTTTCCCTTTTCCCTGCGGTGGGGAGAGGCAGACCACCCCGACTCCGCAGCAGCAGGGAGGCCCCACACCCCAGACCGCAGTCGGACGGCCAACTCCTCCTACTAGCCCTCCCGCTCCAGCAGGCCGCAGAGAATGGGGGTGGGAGAAGACTCCAAACCTCCCTCCACCCGCTCATTGTAGTGTTGATGCATATGTGTTCTAAGGTGCAATTAAAACCCAGGAGGGCATGGAGCTTTATGGTTTCATGGACAAAAGAATTTCTGTGGCTGCGATATGATGAGCTATATAACCAGGGCTGCACATAAGTGGTCCGCAGGTACGCATTCGCTGTCAAAATAAAAAACACGCACAAGGGTTAGGGTTAAATTTAAAAACTGTACTTTTGAGTTAAAATATATATTTATAATTTTAATAAATGACAAATTAAAAAGGCATGAATATTTTATTTTGTATCGAAAAAATATCGAACTGTGACACCAAAGTATCGAACCGAACCGTGAATTTTGTGTATCGTTGCACCCCTAATACATATATATATATATATATATATATATATATATATATATATATATATATATATATATATATATATATATATATATGATATAAAACAAACAGGGGCTAAAAGAAGCTAAACTTTCATATGGCATGTCTCTGGATACTTTAACATGATGTCCCAGGGACAACATTTACGCGATGTCCCAGGGACAACATTTACGCGATGTCCCTGGGACAACATTTACGCGATGTCCCAGGGACAACATTTACACCATGTCCCTGGGACAACATTTACGCGATGTCCCAGAGACAACATTTACACCATGTCCCTGGGACAACATTTACGCGATGTCCCAGGGACAACATTTACGCGATGTCCCAGAGACAACATTTACACCATGTCCCTGGGACAACATTTACACCATGTCCCTGGGACAACATTTACGTGATGTCCCTGGGACAACATTTACGTGATGTCCCAGGGACAACATTTACGCGATGTCCCAGAGACAACATTAACACCATGTCCCTGGGACAACATTTACGCGATGTCCCAGAGACAACATTAACACCATGTCCCTGGGACAACATTTACGCGATGTCCCAGAGACAACATTTACACCATGTCCCTGGGACAACATTTACACCATGTCCCTGGGACAACATTTACACCATGTCCCTGGGACAACATCTACGCGATGTCCCAGGACAAATTTGTAAATTTCTGGATTACTGTTAATCTCCATAGAATCAAGAACTCATATCCAGTTTCACAGCTATGGACCAGTTAATTATGTTTCCAGGTGATAGTTTGATTCATAGATTCAGCACACAGCCATTAGTCTAGGCCTTTTAGTCCAGATTCTCTTCACTTATGTTTGTAAAATGATGAGGGAAGCTACTGCAATTTTGCCTGACATTGTTATGACAGCTATATTCACCTGTATATTTATTATATATCATAATATATTGACGGGAGAGGTATATTCACCTGTACTTTCATAATAAATCATAATACATTGACACGCAATTCTCTGTCTGGAGAACACTGGTTCGCAAGTAGCCTATCACTAGCAAACAAACAGCTATCCATTTCAAGGAAAACATATGTATTATGCTTACCGTTTATTAAAGAAAAGTATCTTGAGAGGAATTGAAATTGCTGGATCAGCGGACAAAAGGCGGTTTCTCGAAGAACTTTTTTTGTTTTTTTTTTTTAACGCGGGTATTTTTCGAAGTCGCAAAAGTATGACGTCACAAGAAGGTGATTGGTTACTTGTAATGTGGACCCTGGAACAACATTTATTATGATGATGTGGGAACAACACCGACATGAGGATATCAGATCGTGCCGAGTATGGCTGTGATGGCATGCCACACATGGTAAGCTCCAGGGCCGTGCAGAGAGCTTTAAAGGGGCGGGTGCTCAAAGTTAAAAAGGGGCACATTGAACCAGGTTGAATAACAACAACACACATTCATCAAGAATCTAATGCTAGTGCTTGGAACCATAAGGCAACAAAAAACTGTGAGAAATAATTTAGGCTCTGCCTGTGAATCACTCTTTGCTTCTCTTCTTCCTTCCATCCCATCATTTCATACATCACTCTCCACTTGCTGTCTATGTGAGAACAAGGCACAACTTGCTATTGCAATAAACTATAATCTAATTATCCACACCTAACAACTCTTGCACTTAATCTATAATAAAATGATGACAGAAAAATGTTATAGCACTGCCTTTAGTAGCCTCACACAGCTCCTGCTGTTTCCTCCTCATGTCCTTACCAGCCATGTCTGCACAATGTTATATCATGAGGAATATTTTTTTTTTAAATCCATCTAAATAAAACACACACATGCACACACAGTGACATTTTAGACCTTCTTCAGAATACTGTATATACTATGGGCATCATGGTGCTGATCCAGAATCCTTACATTATTATTTATTACTAGAGCTACAATAATAAAGCAATGAGGAGGGGGAAGTAATAAATATGAAATAATGTATTTATGATGATTCCATTTGTTTCACTATCCACTCTGTGTAGGGGCAAAGCTTATTACATGTTTAAACTGTAGAGATACAATCATTTTACTGCTGTAAAATCCAAATTTTGTCTTATTTAAAATATAAATCTAATATAATCTGCTTCTTAATGTATGTTCTTTAAAATACAGCGTGTGTTTTTTAAAATATTATAATAATGCATAATTATGTGGACATGCATATTAGATCGTTTTTAGTGAAATATAATCCCTCCAGAAAGGCAGGAAAAGCCCGGAAACTTACTTTAAAACCAAATATGTTCCCTAAAACGGTGACAGAGCTACAGACCCATGACAGCCTTACACAGGTAGCCAGCAGCTATGACCAGCACTACTTGTGCAGTTAATAAAAGGACAGGTAATGTTTGTCGGGCTGTTGCACACACAGCATGCTCGTTTGTTTCAGTTCGTCAGTTGCCACAAGACAGCTTACCAACGTGTACGTAATAAGCTGATACTCCTGTGTGCTACACACTACAGTGTGCGCTGTACACCTACTTACTGGTTGTGTCGCATCAGTCTGTGTCTCTGAGTTAACTTGTGTTTCTCCTACAGCTCCGGACCGCTAAAAATGCGCGTGCTCTTTGTGAGCTCGTTCCCGGCTCGTAACCAGCGCGTTCTGCCGTCAAGGGCGATCATTGGTTAAATGTGATCATGTGACTGATGCAAGCCAGATCCTTTTATTTAGCAAAACTGTGATTAATAGTTAAATATTATTGTTGAGGGGCACAGACAGGACTCTGCACGCACACACACATTAAAATAATAATAATTTTTTTTTTAAAAAGTTGCCTTATCAAAAGGGCACTTTGGGCACCCATCAGGAAAGGGGCGGGTGCTTATGCTTTACTGCTTGGTCCCCGACAATGGCAGTCCAGTCTCCCTGCAGCACAGACTACACTGCCCATGATGCTACATTCTGCATTTTGCCTATTAGCTTAGCACAACAACAACAACAACAAAAAGGTGCTCTCTCACCCAGGAAACACGCAGAGCGAGAGCGTCATCCTGTAACCATGGCAACCGCAATGCTGCCGCCTGGAACGACAGAACCTAGCTGTAAAACAAAACCGAAACAGTCCTGACCCGCCACAATATGAAACAGGAAAGTACCACCGTGTAATCCATTTATTTCAACAAAGTAACTGTATTCTAAGTACCACCTTTTTAAACGGTAACTGTAACGGAATACAGTTACTCATATTTTGTAATTTAAAAACGTCACGGCGGTACATGTATTCCGTTACTCCCCAACACTGTTTATTGCCTCAGACTTTTGACCTTCATATTTGAAAATCTTCTGTGTACGGTGTTTTCAGCATTCTGAAAAATAACAAAGGAAATATTTACATGAGGTCTGTAAAACTGAAGAAAATGAAAGAATGAAACAAAATGAAAAAAGAAATCTTATCAAACTTCACGAACCTGTCATGTGTTTTGTACATTTACAATAACATAATGTCTAACCTTTCCTTTTCCTTTTTTTGGTTGGGACATCCGAGGTGTACGCCGTAGAAATTGAGGGAGATGCAGGAAGTGGAGATGGAGAGGAGGATGCAGGAGGAAGCAGAGATGAAGAGGTGGATGCAGGAGGAAGCAGAGATGAAGAGGAGGATGCAGGAGGAAGCAGAGATGAAGAGGAGGATGCAGGAGGAAGCAGGGATGAAGAGGAGGATGCAGGAGGAAGCAGGGATGAACAGGAAGATGCAGGAGGAAGCAGAGATGAAGAGGAGGATGCAGGAGGAAGCAGAGATGAAGAGGAGGATGCAGGAGGAAGCAGAGATGAAGAGGAGGATGCAGGAGGAAGCAGAGATGAAGAGGAGGATGCAGGAGGAAGCAGAGATGAAGAGGAGGATGCAGGAGGAAGCAGAGACAGAGAGGAAGATGCAGGAGGAAGCAGAGATGAAGAGGAGGATGCAGGAGGAAGCAGAGACGAAGAGGAGGATGCAGGAGGAAGCAGAGATGAAGAGGAGGATGCAGGAGGAAGCAGAGATGAAGAGGTGGATGCAGGAGGAAGCAGAGATGAAGAGGAGGATGCAGGAGGAAGCAGAGATGAAGAGGAGGATGCAGGAGGCTGACAGATGAAGATGTTGGTTCAGGCTCTAAATGAAGAATAAATTCCTGGTTTCGAGCCTCTGGGTCTGGGACTGGTCCAGCATCCACACTGTCAGCAGAGGATGGTCCAGCTGCTGGTGGAGAACTTTTAGCAGGAGGTGAAACTTGTAATTCTGCAAAATTTTAAATACTAAATATTCATTAAAAGGGGTTGAAAATGTACAGTACACATAAACACATAATAAGTAGTGATTTGCATGTTTTCAGTTAAGTTTTTACTAAAGTTACAACTTGTAAATATTGGCATCAAGTAAGTCATCTCACACCCTCACTGACCCAAATCATTCAGTACAAGTGCCCTCGGGGGTAGTGTGACATCTGTAGTGCTTTTCTACATTGTACATTAATAAATTAATGAGTGTGACTATAAATCCAGAGAACTAATGACTTTTATCCTCTGATGACACTACTTTCCTGAATTTGTAGTGCACAACATTTGACACTTCAACCTAGTACTGTGACTTAAGAGTTTTGTACAGTGGTGATGCTAACGACCTCAGGGAGGTAATCAGGTGACCTCTTAAGAAGTATATAAGTGTATAAGAATCTTTGTGTTCATATTGGTAACATGTTTACATATGTACTTGTTATACTAGAAAGTCTCAAAGAGAATTATCAGGTGTGGTGTTCGAGAAGATTTGTACAATTACATTTGTATAAACATCAGTGAGAAAGACCATAATATACACACACACACACACATATACAAAATTGTTAAGTCAGGTAACACCAGAGGTTCACGATGGCTAGCTTTGGTGATGTGAACACCACATGGGGAGGTAATAAGGCATATATTGTCATGGTCCTGGGTCGGCGACCCAGCGCTTTGTGTTTACTATTATTATTTTCTAGTTTATTCTGTTTTGTATTTGTTCTTAGTGTTTTCTTCATCGCTACCTGTGTCATCCCTCTGTGCTCTGTTCGGGTCCCCGAGTTTTGTGTTGTAAAACAGTCTGTGTGTTTCCTATTTTACTTTGTAGGTCTGTGTCCCATTAGTTCCAGCTGTGTGTCATTTCCTGATTACCTGATGTGTGTATTTATACTGTGTGTCTGCTCCTCGTCGCGTCGTCTGTGTCCATCCTCCGTGTTACTCTGTGAACCTTCTGTGTACTCTGCATTATTCCGTGTTCACCATGTCTCTCTGCGCCTCGCCCCATGTCCTCCTTTTGTGTTAGTTTTCCCAGTTTAGGTTTATGTTCTGTTCTGCCCACATCTTGGTTTTGTTCACTATAAATAAATCCCACTTGCACCTCCACCACTGTCTGCCATTGGATCCTCCTTTCTCACCTTCACACGACTGCTGCCCCAGTCGTGACATATATAACACTATTTTCATGTTAGCCACAGGACATGTAGGGCAGCTGTCACCTCACAGCAAGAAGGTTACTGGTCTGAAACTTGGCTGAATAATAGAATAGAATAGAACAGAATAGAGTAGAGTTGAAAAGAATAGCTGGTGACTCTGAACTATCCTCGTCTTCACCATCTTGTTTGTCTCTATGTACCTCGTGGTGAACTGCCTACTTATCTAGGGTGTACCATGAGTATCACCCAAAGACAGCTACACTGTTAAAAAAAACATCTTAAAAAAACAGTAACATTCCGGCAGCTGGGGCGCCAAAATACTACCGTAAAATATCAGAAAATAATTTCCTCATAAAAATACGGTTATTTCCAGTAATGACAATACAGTTTGTTGTAGTTTTAACGTGATCAAACAATGAAATTACCTATAAACAAGGTCAATGAATGTGGCAATATGAAGAATAATAATACGAAAATGTACAGAAATATACAGTTAACAGTTGGTTTAAATAATAATTGATTGCATGCCCTGGGATAGACTGACAGAGGCGAGGCTGCCATACCGCACCATCAGCCATCACCAGTAGGCGGTAGGTGAAGAGTCTTGACCACGGACACAATACTGAGAGTGTCCGAGCCGGGGCTCCAACCGGCAACCTTCTGATCACAAGGCGAACTGCCAACTCTTGAGCCACGATCGCCCTAAATAGCAATGATAATAATACTTATGTGATGTAACACAAGCTTATAGGAATCATGTTATATCAGTCCATTCTCACTCCCCGGGCATAACATGGTGACGTTTTGTCACGTCCCGCGGCGTTCTTGAGGAACGCGGAAGGAGACCTTCCGCATTCTTATGGTATGCGCCGGTATGGTATGGTATGGATGAAATACAGTGGAATGACGCTCCCGCGGTAATAGACGTTCCAGCCCTGTATTCTAGCCCTAAACCTAACCTTATCCCATAACCTTATTCCTGACCTTAACCAGGACTGTAATGACGTTCAATAGCGTGTTTCTAAGCGATTTGAAGAGAAAGAGCGAACATGTGTAGATTGAGTCCAGACGGTTCTCACATGTCCTCATTTTTCCGAGGTCATCATTTAGGAACGTGGTGGGTAGCCGAAAACGTAATATGTTGAAGATTTGTCACCTAGCGTAAAATGTTACGCTTTGTGAGAACGTGTTGGGGTTCCCCACATATTCCAACCTGATACAGCAGAACTGATCAGAAAAGAAAAAGAGGGGACAGGAAAGGGTTTTTTTTTTTTTCAGAAGTTGGAAGCTAACTTGGACTCTTTACTACCATAACGAAATTTCAAATGTAGGAGAATCAAAATCCAAAATAACAACAATTCAGTTTAGTTCAAATCTGACTTTTAATAAGGAGACAGCTTAGAGCCAACAGAACAATAAAATGATGAAACAGAAAAATAATAATATAGAAAATCACATTGTAATCAGAGATTCAAACAGACAAGAACAACAATGGCTCCACAAAGTAAATATTTACATTAAGTAAATCCTTTCAGCCCAAGAGCAGATGCAAAAATATGAGGAAATACTTTTTCTTTCCTTTCTTACTGCTTATTTCTAATATTTGGCTTACATTTGCAAAAGGCTAAAAGGGCTAAAACAATACATCCATATAACAGAACTTAAAAACTTAAAAAAGACTGTCGCGGTTCGAATTTTGAGGAAGAGACATACGACTGAAAAGTCCATAGTGGGTCAACACAGATTATTTTATTAAAACACACAGAAAGTGCAGGGTGGGGAGCCGATCCTCGGTCTTCTCCCTCTGCCCTGTTACAGAAAGCTTTACAGCCATTATGACGTCAGTAGAATTCCCCAGATTTCCTCTTTCTTCAGAACAACAACCCTTCCCAGAATTAAGACCAGATGTTTCCAATCATCGGTATCTGGGAACATACCCAATTGTGTATCGTGTGCAGTTTTGTGAGATTGTCAGTTCAAGCCAACGAGAGTTGAGTGTCCTTATCTGACCTACTGCGGGCTGCCTGGACCTGCAGCTATGCTGGTGCTTTCTGTCTAGAATATGGTATCTAGAATTACTAAATAGTAATTTGGCTTACATTTGCAAAAGGCTAAAAGGGCTAAAACAATACATCCATATAACAGAACTTAAAAACTTAAAAAAGACACAGATACTTCCTTCTGCAACTTACAAAATGTAAGTAACACAAGGAAATCGGGATTCTCACAAAGAATACATAACAATCCATTCAATTTTTTCTTCTGAACTAATATGGCTGGAGTCCTTAAAATAATTCATAGAATAGATGTTTTAAAAAATTTATTTTTGTATGCATTATATATGTATATACAACATATTATATATGTGTTGTATAAACGTGTTGAATTTGGTTATGATTGATTTTGTCAATAAGTTTGAAATTTTAAAGCTACTTTTAGCAAACCATTGATAAACATGCAAATTGTCCTTTTTTTGCAACTAACTCGTCAGGTAGAAACAGTTAGTCGTTATTGAGGCCTGCTGTGCCCACTGTCGTGGCTTTAGCTGTGGCCCCTGTTGCAGATGCTGCTGTGTCCTCGGGGACAGGTGCTGCTGTGTCCTCAGTTGGGCATTGTTGGGGATTTTGCTGTTGTATAGAGGTTTCTGTTTTGTCTGAGGTTTCAGTCATGTTTGCAGCAACACCTATAGGAGGTTCCACCCATCTATTTTTAGTTCCTTCTTTATCTTGTGTTCCAGCTTGCTTTCTAACTTCCATTTCAGTCCACTCTTCTTTTGCATCTTCTCTGAAACGCTCTTTCGATAACTTTTCCCTTTGTTCCAAGATCACTGCGTCATAAACAGCTGTACTGCTAGAACAGCATTTACAGCAATCACACCACAATGACACCAGGGCCAACAGAAAAATGATACCAAGGAGCACAGAGAATCCTAAAATCTGAAAAGGAAAAAGAATCACCAAAGACCAATTAGAATAAGATAAAACAGTGTTCAATGCTGTGAAAAAAAACTAAAGAGAAAAAAGGAAACACTCACCCTTGATGTGTTTTTTAGAGAACCAATGGTCACATTTTCCTCAGCTGTGATGTTAGTTTTATCTTTGCAGGCTAACTGTGACTGTTCTTTCTTACTCTGACAGCAAACATACCAGTCTCCATCAACGAGCACAGAGACAACCCAAAGCAGACCAACGCAAACTGCTTTGAAAATATGACTCCAGAAAACTCCACATAACTCTGTCCTGTAATTTGGAACACAAGGCTTCACTGAAAAACAGCGACCGTGAAGTATTGTCCTCTCCCCCTCCGTTCTCCTATCGCAACTCTTGTTGCAGTTACATTTACATTCACAGTAATATTTATATGCAAATGTATACTTGCAGGTCTTCTGTAATGTCTTGTCTGCCCAAAGCATTAAGAAAAAAATAATGAAAGATGGTAAGAGCACGTATGTGCTGCAGTCTCGAGCTACATCTTTGCAAGTGCATTGCATATCACGATCAAGTAAAATATTGTAAGTAAAACTGCCAACGATAGTAACAAAAACACCGAGCTCCCTAAAGGGAAAATTTGTCAGAAAGTTCCTCATCTTTGGCAGACAGTTTGTATCTGATGAGCACTGCAGCTTAAAATGTGAACAAGTATCAGCAAGACCACAAGCATTTCCCTTCTGAGAAAAAAAGAAAAAAAAATCTTGTTCTGAAGGGGTGGGACTTTGTGAGTCATAATGACTGATATTTCTTTCCCTACACTTAGTATGTCTTGATATGCTCTTCCCCAAAATAGCAGAAATGATTAGTAATTTATTAAGAATCACACACTAATAATTGAGAAATTAACAAAAGCAGATGAATAATATTGAAATGATCAATATTTCGACCAAAGACTTAGAGGGTGACCTGGAACCTAATTATCTAATATTGTGACATTGATGCTGAGTTTTCTAAAGGGACCATTGAAAGTTTGTGGATATTGTCTCTCCATCTCTGAGTATTTCTAGCAACTTAAAGTTACCCCACCGAACATAAACCACATAAACCCATGTAGCTCTTGTTCCTGAAACCTGCTGAGACTGCACTTTACACAGCAAAATCTCCAGTGTTAAATTAACACTAGAGACTGTCTATATGGGTCCACTCCTCTGAGTGTTAAATACAACACTGTTGAGTGTTAAATACAACCAGTGTTGGGACTAACGCGTTATTAAGTAACGCGTTACCGTAACTACGTTATTATTGTGGTAACGAGCACGGTAACTAGTTATTATGCCAAAATCAGGAACGCGTTAGTCGTTACTGGGATTTAGATAGGCTCGTTACTCGTTACTTCGTGTGGTGGCTATCGCGGAGCTTCCACAGATTCAGTAACATTAGCAAGTGGTGGAAGCCAGGAGGTGGATGAAGGGAAAGGGACGCAGAAGGAAAAGAGACCCGAGGCGGCCGCCGGTCCAAGTGTGAGCTGAACTTCAGGTAAGAAGTTATGACCTGCAGTCTCTCTGGGTCAGATATGACTTCAGCCTCAGTGTCTTTATTAGATGTTCTGTAGCATGTTGACCTATGTTTGTATCAGCCACTAGATGGCACTGTGTTGCTGCAATGTGTGTAATTCACTCGCGAGCAAGAAGCTCCAGAGGAAATGGAGAAGTAGACGAAATAAAGTGGAATCGGAGCAGAGATTGGTGTGTGCGTGCAGTTAGTAAGAAGCTCGGTATACATACAAAAACAACACATGGTGTCAGAGTAGCGGATTCTACGCAATCCCTCGCCGTCGGACAGCGCAGACATGGAGGCTTACGGCGTTCCCACACCGCGTATGGATTGGGACTCTAGCAACCTGCCCGAGGCATGGCGGCGTTTCAAGCAGCACGCCGAGCTAATGTTCGCTGGTCCTCTTCGGGGGAAGGAGGAGGCAGATAAATGCAGCTACCTTCTTCTATGGGTCGGTGAGAAAGGACGGGACGTCTACAACACGTGGACGCTCACCGCAGACGACTCCCGAAAGCTTCAGACGTACTACGATAAGTACACTGATTACATCATACCGAAAGCTAACCCAATCTACGCCCGATATAAGTTCCATGAAAAGATGCAGGGTGAAAATGAGACATTTGAACAGTTTATTACGGAACTGAAACTACTTGCTAAAGACTGTGGGTACCCAAATACAGATGAAATGGTCAGGGATCGCATTGTATTTGCCACTAACTCGCCACACGTCCGAGAAAAGCTACTCAGCCAAGGCGCAGAGCTCACGCTAGAGAAAGCTATAGATATAGCACGATCACACGAGCTAGCAAAGCAACAGCTAAAACCTATGGGTCACTCCAGGGGCCAAGAAACTGTGCACGCCATCGGCAGGAAATCGCACAGACAAGAATATCAAACAAGAAGCGTGAGACCAAAAGAACACGCTAATGCAACACTAAAAACGTGCAGCTATTGTGCCGGACAACACAGTAATAAAGACATCTGCCCAGCAAAAGGGAAGCAATGTGCAAAATGCAAGAAAATGAACCATTTTGCGAGAGCATGCAGGTCAAGACTCCCTTCGCAGACAAAAGCCCACCTCAAATCAGTACACACTGTGAGAGAGAACATAGAAATGTCAACTATGGACACAGATGAGGACCAAGACTGTTTCTACATTGATAGCATCACCATAGAAAATGAAGGAAGAAATGATGAGCAAGCATATGCAGACATGCAGCTTGGTTCCCCCCCACAGACAGTGAGGTTTAAAGTTGACACTGGGGCGCAAGCAAACACAATTCCAGCTAACATGTTCCAGACACTCTTCCCACACGTGACACTGAAGCCTGTCACACACAAGCTCACAGATTATGGGGGACACTCACTCAGCGTGGAAGGAAAATGCCAGTTAAAATGCAAACACAAAGACAAGACCTGCACGTTGGAATTCCATGTTGTTAACACAAGCGCCCCACCTGTATTAGCAATGAAAGCTTGCCGTGACCTTAACCTGGTAAGGATTGTGATGGCAGTGACGGAGGAAAGAGGCAAGACAACCAACAGTTCACAGGCAATACTAGACGAATATGCAGACGTATTCAAAGGGATAGGAGAATTTCCTGGTGAATGCAGTTTCCATGTAAATCCAGACGTTGCACCCACAGTCAGCCCACCTCGTCGGATTCCCATTGCTCTGCGAGCCCGACTCAAAGACGAGCTCGACAACATGGAAAGGAACCAAATCATATGCAAGGTCACAGATCCTACGGACTGGGTGAATGCACTTGTTGTCGTGGAAAAACCCAAGACGGGCAGACTCAGAGTATGTCTGGACCCCAGACCCCTCAACAAGGCTATACAAAGACCCCATTACCCTCTACCCACCTTGGAGGATGTCACCACAAAACTTGCTGGGGCCAAGTATTTCAGTGTTTTGGACGCCAGATCAGGCTACTGGGCCATTAAGCTAAGCCACGAATCATCTCTGTTAACCACATTTAATACTGTGTTTGGCAGGTACCGCTTCCTCAGGTTGCCATTCGGCATAATCTCAGCTCAGGATGAGTTCCAGCGACGCGTGGACGAGACCTACGAGGGCCTGAGGGGCGTGGCAGCCATTGTGGACGACGTACTGGTCTTCGGAGAAACCAAACAGGAGCATGACGACAACCTGAGGGCCATGCTGCAGCGCAGCAGGGAGAGAGGTGTAAAACTGAACCCTGACAAGTGCACCATCTGCGTCAAAGAGGTCAGTTACTTCGGTCACACATTGTCACACGAAGGGCTGAAACCAGATCCACAAAAAGTAAAAGCAGTCCAAGACATGGCGCCCCCACAGAACAGGGCGGAATTGGAAACAGTGCTGGGGATGGTTAATTATCTAGCAAGATTTGCCCCACACCTGTCAGAGATAAATGCTCCGCTCCGCCAGCTGTTAAAGCAGGACAGTGAGTTTGTATGGGACAAGAACCATGACAGAGCCTTTCAACGAATGAAGGAGCTGATCACTAAAGAACCAGGCCCAGTTCTCTCCTTCTTCGACCCCAAGAAAGCGCTACGACTCCAGGTCGATGCATCCAAAAGTGGCCTCGGTGCTGTGATGCTGCAGGACGGCAAGCCAGTTGCCTACGCATCCAAGTCACTTAACAGCACTGAGCAGAACTATGCCCAAATAGAAAAAGAGCTGTATGCTGTTCTCTTTGGTTGCAAGCGGTTCCACGAGTACATGTACGGTCGACATGTGACCATTGAGTCGGACCACAAGCCACTCGAGTCCATACTCAAAAAAACACTAGCATCAGCACCACCACGGCTACAGAGGATGATAATACAGCTGCAAAAGTAGGACATCAGCATCATCCACAAGCCAGGGAAAGACATCCCGGTAGCCGACACGCTCTCCCGGAAATCCATAGAGTTTCACGACAAATCACTATGTGACGGGATGGATGCGCAGATCCACTCAGTCCTCAGCAACATGCCTGTCAGTGATCAGAGACTCTCAGAGATAAGAAATGAAACAGCCCAAGATCCTCAGCTCAACAGCCTGAGACGGACCACATTGAGTGGATGGCCTGATAAACGGTCTCAATGTCCGCCTGACATTCAGGAGTTTTGGAACCACAGGGATGAGATCTCACTGATAGACGGGATCATGTTTAAAGGAGAGAAAATGATCATCCCAAAAAGGCTCAGAAAGGACATGATAGAGCGGATTCATTCCAGCCATATGGGTATAGAAAAGAGCAAAAACAGAGCCAGAGACCTTCTGTTTTGGCCAGGCATGGGAAAGCAGATTGAGGAAGCAGTCGGAGCCTGCAGCACATGCCAGGAGAGACAAGCTGCTAACCCCAAGGAACCCCTGTTGTCACATGCAATACCAGAACGACCGTGGCAGGTCATAGCCACCGATCTGTTCACTTGGAACTCGGAAGACTACATCATCATGGTAGATTACTACAGTAGATTCTTCGAGTTGGAAAGACTGCACAGCTGCACTGCAGAAGCAGTGATCCACAAACTAAAGTCAGCCATGGCTAGGCATGGTATTCCAGAGTCGGTGATTAGTGATAACGGTCCGTGCTATGCTTCCAGTAAGTTTCAACAGTTCGCAAAGTCATGGAGTTTCACCCACACCACTACTAGTCCCCATTACCCACAGAGCAATGGTCTAGCTGAGAAAACAGTCCAGACAGCAAAGAAACTTCTGGACAAGGCCAAAGCGGAACATAAGGATCCCTACTTGAGCCTATTAGAATACCGGAACGCCCCCGTGGACAACTTAAAGTCGCCTGCACAACTACTCATGAGCCGGAGACTTCGCTCCATCCTCCCTGCAACACCAAAACAGCTGGAACCCCAAGTAGTTTGCCAGCAAACAGTGCGTGAAAGGAGAGAAGTCTGCCAGCAGCGCCAGCAGACTTATTTCAACAGAGCCGCCCGACCTCTGCCTCAACTATATCCTGGCACACCGGTCCGGTTCCGGCAAAAAGACGGTTCCTGGAAACCAGCTGTGGTCACAAGTTGTGCCGACACGTCCAGAAGCTACAACATAACCACAGATACAGGACAAGTTTACCGGCGTAACCGCCGACACCTCCGCAGAAGCAGGAACAGCGTAGGAGGTGAGGAGTTCATTCAACCAACAGGCATCCGCGATGACAGCCCTGTGGTATCTCAGCCCCCGCCTGTGGAGCCCCCTGATAAAGACATTACAACACCTGGATACACGACTCGTTATGGCCGTGTTACCAAACCAAGACAGGTCTTGGACCTGTAATATTGTAAAGGGTGCAGGCGGATCGCTGCCCTAGAAAAAAAAAAAGGCTGTTTATATGTTTGTTGTTCCAATGATGTCACTAGATGCATCTGTTTATTATGTTTGTGATATAGCCAGTATTGAGTCGAATGCTATGTTATCAATGGATGTGCTCAGGATGTTATTCCTGTAATTTCAGTTGCCTTAGAAATTTTACAAGCCTGAGTTGTGTTTTTTTTTAAGAAGGGAGATGTAGCATGTTGACCTATGTTTGTATCAGCCACTAGATGGCACTGTGTTGCTGCAATGTGTGTAATTCACTCGCGAGCAAGAAGCTCCAGAGGAAATGGAGAAGTAGACGAAATAAAGTGGAATCGGAGCAGAGATTGGTGTGTGCGTGCAGTTAGTAAGAAGCTCGGTATACATACAAAAACAACACAGTTCAATGTGTGGCTTATAGGAACGACTGTCATCAACCACAATACCGAGGTATGTGTACGAGGCCACAGTTTCAATAGAAATACTTTGAGCAGATACAGGAGAAGGAAATAAAGCCGGACCCTCTTTCTGTTTGTGAACAACATGACTTTGGTTTTTTCTACATTTAAAGCCAGTCTGAGCCAGCTGAGACTGAATACTATCAACAGCTGCTGTAATGGTTTGAAAACTATGTTGATGGTATAAAATGAACAGATGCATCTAGATTTTGTGCCACACCGTTGACATAAGTAGCCCAGGACAGAACCCTGTGCACTCGTTTAGTGACATTTAAAAAGCTGGAAGAGAGACCATTGAGCTGAACGCACTGCTGATGTCCTAAAGAACATTAGAGAAGCAGCCAGCTGCTCGGTCTGAAAGGCCTATTTCCAGTAATCTATGACATAAAATGCTGTGGTCAGCAGCTCAGCTCATAAACCAAGGGACTGGGAGCAGCTGCTGCTGAGTGTTGCTGGAGTTCCTGTGCTGTTAGATCCTCATCCTCTCCACGCAGCTTGGAAGTAGGTGAAGTTGTGCCAGAAGAGTTTTTGTTGTGGTCGACAGTGTCAAAGGCTTTTGATAGATCAATAAAAAGAGCTGCACAGTAGTTCTTTGCATCCAGCGCTTCATAGACGTCTTTGAGAACTTTTATCGAAGCAGTTCCAGTACTGTGCAGTTTCCTAAAACCAGACTGGAAGGGAGATAAAATCCTATTTTCATCCAGATAACTTTGAAGTTGATTTACCAGCCTTTGAAGAACCTTAGATAAGACACAGAGTTTGGAAATTGGCCTGTAATTACTAACTGTTGAAGAATCACCAGCTTTCAGTGGGGGAGTACAGAGGCACACTTCCACATCTGTGGTAAAGCCTTCTGTTGTAAAGAAAGATTAAAAATATAAGACACTGGCTCAGCTATGATATTTGCAGCCAAGTGCAAGAAGGAAGGAGAACGATTGTGAGGACGAGTTTCTGGTGTTGGGGCTATTCAAAGCCTTACAAACCTCTTCTACTGTGACAGGTGTGAAGGAAAAGGTATCAGTAACCAGCAACTACGAGCAGAGTTGTGTGCAAGAGGTTTACCATCAGATACTGTGCTGAACAAAGAGCAAGAAGCAACAAAGTGTTTGTTAAAGCAACATTTCAGTTTTGTCTGACACAGGAGTGGAGTCAATATTTAAGTGAGGAGGAAGCTCTGAGGAGTCACAGCTGGCAGAGACACTTTATAGTTTGCCAAAACCTCCTACGGTCGTTTGGACTGTCAGTCGTTAAAGTAAAAAATAGTTACATCTTGATGATGGAGGCAGTAATCCGATTACACAGCTAATGAAAACGTAGCCAATCAGCATCAGAGCCAGACTTCCTGCCCAGGCCTGGTTTCTCTCATGTAGGAGATTGGCCGGTACTGAACCAAACCAGGCCTGTCCCGACCTTTCACCCTGACCTGGCAAAAAGGGGCGTGTCTGTCCACAAAGTAGACACGACTCTCCTGTAAATGTTCCCAAACTGACATTGTCAGCCTGTTTAATACGACCCCAGTTCAAACTGATGCGGGCTCGGAGCGTGAGATTTTAGTGTTTCTCACAGCACCAACTATGCAGTGATCACTCAGGTCGTTGGCAAAAACTGCAGATGTGGAAAACTTACGCAGCATATTAGTTAAAAAAGGTCAATAAGAGCAGATTTATCTGGGTGTTTAGGATCAAGGCGTGTGAGGCTTTAAATAATTTGAGTTAGTTTTAAAAACAAGCAGCGTGCCTTAAAATCATCAGACACAGAAGAAAGCCAGTCCCAATGAAAACCATCCATCTGAAAGACGTCATTAAAATGCAGCTCAGATAAAAGTTGAACCAGAGACGGTGATGTGCTGGGGGAAGCAGGTGGAGGCTGATAGCAGCCAACAACAGTCTGATTTCCAAACAGATCAATAGTTAAGGCCAAGATTTCAAATGGCTGAGGTGCAGATGGAGAGAACAAGACTTGAGCAGCAAGACAGACCTTGACATAAACTTCCAGACCTCCGCCTTTTCTGGGACAGTCTGAGAGCTAAATGTTAAATCCATCAGTTGCTACGTTTTTATCCAGTAAAGATTTGGAAAGTCTCAGAAACAACAATGATACCAGCACCGCTTGAACAGGCCCAGATTCCAATCATATCCATGTTAGGAAGCACACGACGTGATGCACGTGTAACCCAGACAGTTTTGAACATCTGCTGGTGTTTCACATTCAGCCAGAGGCCCAGGGTTAGGTTGGATACCAGACAATAATAAAAGCATCGTTATTAGACTCTAGAGCTCGTTTATAGCTGACACCACATGTAGAGTTTAAGTTCACACAGAGACGATGACATTTTTCTACAACCAGCAAACAATAAACAAGAAATGTAACAAGAGTTTCAGAAGAAGCTGTTTTACAGAGAAATGATTCCCTGAAGACAAAATTATTATTATCATCTTTATTTCTCCAGGTGAAAATTTAATTGAGATTAAAAATGTTGTTTTCAAGAGAGACCTGGCATCATGGCAGCAAGAGTCAGAAATACATCATAATTCAAACAAATACAAAATAGGAAAAACATCCTACATAAACTTCATAAAGTTTCATTAACAGACTTTGAACAATGGACTTCAAACTTCCCCCCAAAACAACAGAAACACATTTGAAGATAATGAATGACATTTATCCCTCTAAAGAAGGACTTAGACTACGATTTAATATGAATGAGAACATGTTCATAAATGGATGCAACCAAAGATTTCATCAATCCCTGATTTAGAGACAACAGAACATTTGGTTTGATTTCACAAGATAAGAATGACGACTGAGTTGGAAGATTGTTTTATGTTTAGTCAAATCTTTCATACATAAAGTCGGATTACAAAATCATCCCCTAAGTTTGTTGTTTTATTCAAGGAATTGAAATTATAGAGAAAATCTGTGAAATGACTTAAAGAAAACAAACCACAAAAACTCTATGATGCTCTAAACCCCCCGGTTTAGGTCGGCAAAACTTTACTAGACCCGCCCCTGCACAGTTACCAGCTGTCAGCTACTTAGAAAAGGATCCTGGTGTTATTTGTCTCTCAGAAACAGTTCATAACTTCCCATCAACTCATTCATGTCACCTAAAAGGTAAACCTGTTTCTCAATCACCTGCTCAGCTCTGATGATTCATTTGTGGCTTTAATGTAGTGTTACATCCTGTTTGTTTGCTTCCCTCTGTATACATGTCCAGATTCACTGTTATGTTTCTATTCTTACATTGCTGTGTGATCACTGTTCCCTCTGCTGACTGATGTGACCTTTTGTATCTCACACTGATACTTGTCATATTTGTATCTGCGCCTAAAAGATAAAAAGTTTTCCACGCTAAAACACAGCTCCACCTCCTGCAGTTCTCCCTCTGAACCACTAGATGTCTCTGTTATCTAAATGAAGACGTGCAGCACAGCAACCACAGCAGCGCTCAGATCACACGTGTCCTGTTATTATGTATAAAAGCATGAAACAGGTCAGACAGGTGGGATCAATATTAATGTTGTGGAAATATATGAAAAAGCAACAGAAGAGTGAAAACATTTCGTGTTTCTAGAAAGATCTTTCAGCTCACAGCTGCTCACAGACTGTATTTACAAGTGACAAACTGCAACTCTACAGTACATCTACAGTATATATCAAATATATTCTGTATTCAAATCTGTTGAGTGATGTTTGAAAGTCTTTCCAGGTGAGTTTGATCCAGGAGGGTCTGAAGCCAGAGTCAGACAGAGACTGTGCAGAGACTGTAGAAGGACAGAGCAGCAGCAGAGCAGTCCAGATACACTGATGATCCTCTGTCAGATCCAGAGGGACACACAGGGATGATGCTGGACTCTACATTGTGTCTGACAGTGGAGCTGTTCTCAGAGCAGTTCCCTCTGCAGCACTGACAGTCATCTGCACTTCTTCTCATTCCTCTGTCAGTCACTGCTGGATGAAGCTCTCCTCTCCACCTCCCAGTAACATGGCCCAGTCAGAGCGTCTCTACACACAAGCTGCTGCTGCTTCAACCTCTCTGGATCATCAGGACACAGCTCCTCCTCTCTCAGCACACACACCGTCCTGTTTACCATCATCACCTCCACCTGCAGAGAGAAGAAGGAAGAGCAGAGGAGATAAACGAGTGTTTCCAGAGACTCTTCATCAGCTGTCAGTCAGTGATGCAGCACATCCAGTATAAAGAGCAGCAGGGACTTCAGTGCTGGGACTGTACTAGGACTCATTGTTGCTTCACTTTTTCTAATCTTTGGATTTTCATTGAAGTTGCTGACAATGTTTTTCCCTCCTAGTTTGAGTTTGGACTTTCATTCATTAGAAGAACCTTGGTGTGTCCACTCTGAGCTCTGTAGGAACCCCAACAACAAGCCAAACAATCCAGATGGACGGTTCCAGCTGTTAACTGGAGGAATTCCATCCAAACATCTGCTCTCACTAAATTCTTCCTCACCTACAGACTGTGTTCTTCACTGCTTTAAACTTGGAAATGAATGCAGTCATTGGTCTGCGTGCTGCTTTGTTCAGAGAGCTGATTGGCTGTTGACAGCGTTTGATCAGAGCGTGTCAGCTGTTACTATGGTGACCATAAAGGTCAGAAACAGGAAGTGTTTGTGTCCAATCCTGAAGCCTGTCACCATTCTCCTCTCACAGCTTCACTGAGAAGCTGCAGCTTTACAGGAAACACTGGATCTTTGTTTCATACTGACTGTGTTTAGTACAATACTGCTGACAGCACCACCCACTCACTCCATCACTCTACTGACCTCAGAGTCTCCAGTCTGTAGTCTGGACTCTGCTGAAGATCAGACAGCTGCTTCACATCTGGATCCTTCAGGTTGTTCCTGCTCAGGTCCAGCTCTCTCAGATGGGAGGGGTTGGACTTCAGTGCTGCTGCCAGATAATCACAGCTGATCTTTGACAAACCACAGCCCCTCAATCTGTATAAAGAATGAAAGATGTAAGTTTATTAGACAAAGTGTGAGCTTGAAATCATTCAGTGTTTCATCATCTGTTCAGAGCTGAAGAAGGTTCAGAATGTAGAAGTTTAGAAAATGGAAACTCCAAACAGCTGAAGCCAACAGGAAGCAGCTTCAAACAGGAAACTGTGCAGAGTTTCAGACTATATGTCCTGATGCAGCCAGTTGGATTTTGGAGATTTGAATCTCTGTTCTGTGACTAAGTCCTTGAATCATTTCTTCCAGTTGGTCCAACAAGACAGACTAAGTGTTGGACATGTGTTGTGGCTCCATTAGGGGAGCTTCTAAATGTGATGTGATGGCCCCTCTGGGTCTGTCAGGTCACAGGACTGAAGAGAGCTCAAACTGGGCACACAGTTGTTCCAGTCTGGACCAAAGACTCTATACTGGGACTGAGGGACTGCTTTGACTGCACCCACTGGGACTTTTTAAAGGCTCATGTTCTCACTTAGATCATCGATTTCTACTTACATTTCTTTCTGGGAAAAATGGGGATTACTTTGCAAACAGGAAGTATTTTCCCCAATAAGCAGCCCTGGATTAGTAAATCACTCCAACATGTTCTCAGCCAGAAGAAGCTGTCTTGTTATGAGGGAGAGAAGAAAAAGATTGAGGCACAGAAACTTGTTGAAAGAGAGATAAAGCAGCTAAAATCAGGTGTAAAAGTAAAGCAGAGGATGAGCTGAATAAAGGACACTCAAGGCTGGCTTGGAAAGGAATGAAGTCCATGGTGGGGATGCAGAACAAGGAGCAAAGATGAATGTGATGCTGAATCAGCAGAAGACTTGGACTCATTGGATTCCAGCTTTGATATCATTGATTTCAATGAAGAGCTTTGTGATTGTAGCAAAGGGCTGGTAGCTCTGAGAGTCCCACTGATGAGGTGTTTGTGTGGAAATCTCTTAGTGGGACCAAAGAGAGAAAAAGCCCTGGTCCTGATGCTGTGGGAGGGAAATGATTGAAGTGTGCTGTGAGGAACTGACTGGGAGATTTTCACACATTTTCCAGTCCTCCTTGGAACAACAGGAAGTTCCCAGCATATGGAAACAAAGGTTAAGTGTCCTATGGCACTCAGTGATGATGGTGCTGTGGCCCCACCACCTCCACCTCTTTGTAAAGGAACTAACTGTAATCTGAAGCTTCAAATGGAACTAAGACTTCCTCCACTAGGTGGCAGTGTCTGATGAGAAAGTGTTAGTGGAGCTGGCCTGGAGTCAGAAACAGGAAGATGCAGGATTTGGGCTGAAATGGGGAAAAGTGGTTCGCACTAGTGCCTTAGAGCAAGAAGGTTGTAGGTTGAAGCTTGTTGGCCTTTCTGTGGAGGTTGGATGTTCTCCCACAGTCCAATGAAATGCTGCTTAGGTTCATTGGTGCTTCTAAATTGGCTGTAGGTGTGGATGTGAGAGAGTGCTTCTCTGTCTCTCTCTGTTGGCCCTGTGATGGACTGCTCACCTGTGCAGGTGGACCACGCCTCTTGCCCTATGACAGCTAGGGCACAGGCTGCAGCCCTGTGAGCCTAAGCTGAATAAACAGTTAGCAAAAATGATCCATAGATGGCCTGAAATCCCCCAGTTAGCAGTTTGGTAGATAGCTATGACATGCTAATCCCATCCAGCAGCTGTATTCTACCTGTAAGCTGATCCCTGCTGAGCCAAAGCACTTTTTCATATACAAATTACAACCTTTAATAGAAACCTATTGGTCAGCATCTTATTAGCCTGCTGTTAGCTTCATTCCACAGAAAACTGAGAGAAACTAACAGAGTTGATAAAGAATAAAGAGAAATGTGCTGATTTAAAGCCTTTGAAGTGCTTCAGATGATCTCTGTCCACTTCTGTCCACTCATTCATTCATGTAAGCTTTCTAATGCAGCTTTGATCTTCACAGTCTGCTTCATGAAACTCATTCTAACCCTGAATGTCAGAGTGTTCCTCCTTCTCTTTCCCATCATTCATGCTGGCAGTGGAGGAGATTTGGATGCTGGACTGTGTTTTGGATGATGTGTGTATGTTTGTGTTGGACTGCTGTCTGTAAAGCAAACGCACATTTTGCTTTGGATTTCAGTGTCAGACAGACTTTAAGGTGGAATGAAGAGTTGGAGAGTTTCACAGTGAATTATCCAGTGGAGGATTTTTCTTCTTCTTTGAAGGTTTGAAATGTGAACATTGTTCTGCTGCAGTCAATGGACTAAACCAGAGAAGAAGAAAACAGACTTTACCATGAAGATCCTCAGTGTGGATCAGTATGATATCAGCCTGATGTCTGCAGTTTAGTGTCAGCACAACTTTCACATCATATTCATCTCAGCACAACTAAAACATGCGGACTGACCCCAGAGTTTCAAGTCCACATCCTGGACTCTCCAGGAAACCACACAGATGCTTCACTCCTGAATCCTGCAGGTTGTTCTTGGTCGAAGACCAGGAGTACTCATTACTCAGGTCCAGCTGTCTCAGATGGGAGGGGTTGGACTTCAGTGCTGCTGCCAGATAATCACAGCTGATCTCTGACAAACCACAGTCCCTCAATCTGTATAAAGAATGAAAGATGTAAGTTTATTAGACAAAGTGTGAGCTTGAAATCATTCAGTGTTTCATCATCTGTTCAGAGCTGAAGAAGGTTCAGAATGTAGAAGTTTAGAAAATGGAAACTCCAAACAGCTGAAGCCAACAGGAAGCAGCTTCAAACAAACACAACAAGAGAAAAAACTCTGAATGTTTCACATTAAAGTCGTACATTTATCATAAAAACAGGACAAAGACTTGAAAAAGTCGTGTTTTTCCTTCCAGGAACCACAAGGCTTCACTTTTAAAGGTGAAGTGTGAAAGAAATGGACATATTTGAAGTCCAACACCTTTTTCCAATCACATGATTAAAGCAGACAAACTACAAGCTCATTTTCATTCCAACAAGTCATCTTCTGACCTGGACTAACAACACTGGTCTCTATGTGCAGCTGGCTGTGAGACCAGTGCTCAGGGAGCGTCTACAAAGTGCAACACTGAAAGAACATCACACACTCATTTGCTTCCAGCACTTTCACACAAACATCTACTGTCATTATTGTCACCAAACTCTGTGGATCCTTTATTGCAAATTCAAATGGGATCAAATGGTCAGACAAAAGAGGCTTATGAGGAAATACGATGAAATGTTGTGTATTAGCAGCAAGTTATTGAATCATTTTCCTCAGAAACCAAACAAAATGATTGACAAACATGTTTTTACAAACTCAGTGTTGGACTTGGATCAGCAGGATAAGCTGATGTTTAAAGGCATTTGAGTCTCGCTGTATGAGAGTCCAGTTATTACTCGATATTTATGGATGATGTTCTTTCAGTGTTGCACTTTGTAGACGCTCCCTGAGCCTCACAGCCAGCTGCACATGGACCAGCTGACATTACCCAGCATTAGAGGCGGGTGTAAAAAAAATGGATTTTCCTATTTAAATGGTTTTAATTTGAATAAAGCGATGTTGATTCATTCAATCCTGAATCGATTTTTAATATAAATGTATTTTGCCAGAATCTCAGGTTAAAGCTCCCAAAAGTATTTCAACAACAAGCAAACAGATAAAACAGTAAATGAGAGCAGCTAAACACACAAAGATGGAAACACAGAGCGTGGATCGTTCACTCGACGGCACGTACACGGACACGCCGTCGGGGCTGAAAGTGGACAGCTCACAGATCCTGAAGCTGCAGGTTTCATCTGTCTCCAACAAAAACTGAGTGAACCAGCAGCAGAAGAAGATCCAAACTACGCTTTACGTTTGATGAACATCGTCATGAATTCTCTCTGACTTTGACGTTTACTTCCTGCACAGCTCTCTCTCTCTCTCAGTGTACTTCAAGAACAGTTTACCTTCAAAAATCTGTTTCCTGCATTATTCACTGCTTATTACGCACCAGTCTGCTGTTGTGTTCACTGCTGTCGGCCTCCCAAAACAAAGCCTCATTTCTGCTGTTCAATACTGAAGAAATTTAAACCTTTTAACATGATGACAGATTACAAACTCTCAGCTGTGTCTGTAATCAAACCTCTGTAACTTTGCTTCACTTCAGCAGCATCAGCTCATGTTCACATGTTGATTCATGGTTTGCTTCAGTTTTTGATGGACTGCAGAATATTTTGAAGGTTATCTGCTATAAAAAGCCAGAACAGGAAAATCTGCTTCATGTGTTTCTGTTTGATCCTCAGTGACTTTGACACAAAGGCCTCTGCTGTGATGATCACACCTCTGATCAAGTCTCACAGTGTCAGCTTTGTTTTTATACATATGGATATGTGCTGAGAAATGATCAGAATTATAATATTTCCCACTGTCTGCTGTGTGCCGTGACCTTTGACCTGCTAAAGACAGTCAGCTGTGGATTATTCATTGTTGTGTCTGATACTTAGAACTGTGAGGAAGAACACTACACAGTTAATCAGGGTCCCCTCTCTCTGAATCAGGAAAGGTGGGCAGGCCGCGTGTGAGCCGCGGGCCATACGTTGAGTCTCACTGTTTGAAATGTGAACATTGTTCTGCTGCAGTCAATGGACTAAACCAGAGAAGAAGAAAACAGACTTTACCATGAAGATCCTCAGTGTGGATCAGTATAATATCAGCCTGATGTCTGCAGTTTAGTGTCAGCACAACTTTCACATCATATTCATCTCAGCACAACTAAAACATGCTGACTGACCTCAGAGTTTCAAGTCCACATCCTGGACTCTCCAGGAAACCACACAGATGCTTCACTCCTGGATCCTGCAGCTCGTTCCAGCTCAGGTCCAGCTCTCTCAGATGGGAGGGGTTGGACTTCAGTGCTGCTGCCAGATAATCACAGCTGATCTCTGACAAACCACAGTAACTCAATCTGTATAAAGAATGAAAGATGTAAGTTTATTAGACAAAGTGTGAGCTTGAAATCATTCAGTGTTTCATCATCTGTTCAGAGCTGAAGAAGGTTCAGAATGTAGAAGTTTAGAAAATGGAAACTCCAAACAGCTGAAGCCAACAGGAAGCAGCTTCAAACAGGAAACTGTGCAGAGTTTCAGACTATATGTCCTGATGCAGCCAGTTGGATTTTGGAGATTTGAAACTCTGTTCTGTGACTAAGTCCTTGAATCATTTCTTCCAGTTGGTCCAACAAGACAGACTAAGTATTGGACATGTGTTGTGGCTCCATTAGGGGAGCTTCTAAATGTGATGTGATGGCCCCTCTGGGTCTGTCAGGTCACAGGACTGAAGAGAGCTCAAACTGGGCACACAGTTGTTCCAGTCTGGACCAAAGACTCTATACTGGGACTGAGGGACTGCTTTGACTGCACCCACTGGGACTTTTTAAAGGCTCATGTTCTCACTTAGATCATCGATTTCTACTTACATTTCTTTCTGGGAAAAATGGGGATTACTTTGCAAACAGGAAGTATTTTCCCCAATAAGCAGCCCTGGATTAGTAAATCACTCCAACATGTTCTCAGGCAGAAGAAGCTGTCTTGTTATGAGGGAGAGAAGAAAAAGATTGAGGCACAGAAACTTGTTGAAAGAGAGATAAAGCAGCTAAAATCAGGTGTAAAAGTAAAGCAGAGGATGAGCTGAATAAAGGACACTCAAGGCTGGCTTGGAAAGGAATGAAGTCCATGGTGGGGATGCAGAACAAGGAGCAAAGATGAATGTGATGCTGAATCAGCAGAAGACTTGGACTCATTTGATTCCAGCTTTGATATCATTGATTTCAATGAAGATCTTTGTGATTGTAGCAAAGGGCTGGTAGCTCTGAGAGTCCCACTGATGAGGTGTTTGTGTGGAAATCTCTTAGTGGGACCAAAGAGAGAAAAAGCCCTGGTCCTGATGCTGTGGGAGGGAAATGATTGAAGTGTGCTGTGAGGAACTGACTGGGAGATTTTCACACATTTTCCAGTCCTCCTTGGAACAACAGGAAGTTCCCAGCATATGGAAACAAAGGTTAAGTGTCCTATGGCACTCAGTGATGATGGTGCTGTGGCCCCACCACCTCCACCTCTTTGTAAAGGAACTAACTGTAATCTGAAGCTTCAAATGGAACTAAGACTTCCTCCACTAGGTGGCAGTGTCTGATGAGAAAGTGTTAGTGGAGCTGGCCTGGAGTCAGAAACAGGAAGATGCAGGATTTGGGCTGAAATGGGGAAAGTGGTTCGCACTAGTGCCTTAAAGCAAGAAGGTTGTAGGTTGAAGCTTGTTGGCCTTTCTGTGGAGGTTGGATGTTCTCCCACAGTCCAATGAAATGCTGCTTAGGTTCATTGGTGCTTCTACATTGGCTGTAGGTGTGGATGTGAGAGAGTGCTTCTCTGTCTCTCTCTGTTGGCCCTGTGATCAGAATCAGAATCAGAATCAGAATGGGTTTATTGCCAGATGTTGAGGTTTACAACATTAGGAAATTGCTGCGGTGCTTCAGTGCAGACAATAAGAATTAAAGTGCTATGTAGAAAGAAAGATATGTGCATGAGATATACATGAGATATATACATGAGTGCAGGTGGTGATCAGTGCCAAACATGAAATGATGCAGTGACACAGCGTAGGGTCATGTGTTAGTGGCGGGGACAGTCATGTGGTTATTGTTCATGTGTCCAACAGCAGAGGGGAAGAAACTGTTCTTGTGGCGAGAGGTTCTGGTGCAAATGGACCGGAGCCTCCTGCCTGAGGGGAGCAGGTCAAACAGACTGTGTCCAGGGTGAGAAGGGTCAGCTGAGATCCGGGCTGCACGCCGCATGGATGGACTGCTCACCTGTGCAGGTGGACCACGCCTCTTGCCCTATGACAGCTAGGGCACAGGCTGCAGCCCTGTGAGCCTAAGCTGAATAAACAGTTAGTAAAAATGATCCATAGATGGCCTGAAATCCCCCAGTTAGCAGTTTGGTAGATAGCTATGACATGCTAATCCCATCCAGCAGCTGTATTCTACCTGTAAGCTGATCCCTGCTGAGCCAAAGCACTTTTTCATATACAAATTACAACCTTTAATAGAAACCTATTGGTCAGCATCTTATTAGCCTGCTGTTAGCTTCATTCCACAGAAAACTGAGAGAAACTAACAGAGTTGATAAAGAATAAAGAGAAATGTGCTGATTTAAAGCCTTTGAAGTGCTTCAGATGATCTCTGTCCACTTCTGTCCACTCATTCATTCATGTAAGCTTTCTAATGCAGCTTTGATCTCCACAGTCTGCTTCATGAAACTCATTCTAACCCTGAATGTCAGAGTGTTCCTCCTTCTCTTTCCCATCATTCATGCTGGCAGTGGAGGAGATTTGGATGCTGGACTGTGTTTTGGATGATGTGTGTATGTTTGTGTTGGACTGCTGTCTGTAAAGCAAACGCACATTTTGCTTTGGATTTCAGTGTCAGACAGACTTTAAGGTGGAATGAAGAGTTGGAGAGTTTCACAGTGAATTATCCAGTGGAGGATTTTTCTTCTTCTTTGAAGGTTTGAAATGTGAACATTGTTCTGCTGCAGTCAATGGACTAAACCAGAGAAGAAGAAAACAGACTTTACCATGAAGATCCTCAGTGTGGATCAGTATAATATCAGCCTGATGTCTGCAGTTTAGTGTCAGCACAACTTTCACATCATATTCATCTCAGCACAACTAAAACATGCTGACTGACCCCAGAGTTTCAAGTCCACATCCTGGACTCTCCAGGAAACCACACAGATGCTTCACTCCTGAATCCTGCAGGTTGTTCTTGGTCGAAGACCAGGAGTACTCATTACTCAGGTCCAGCTGTCTCAGATGGGAGGGGTTGGACTTCAGTGCTGCTGCCAGATGATCACAGCTGATCTCTGACAAACCACAGCTCCTCAATCTGTATAAAGAATGAAAGATGTAAGTTTATTAGACAAAGTGTGAGCTTGAAATCATTCAGTGTTTCATCATCTGTTCAGAGCTGAAGAAGGTTCAGAATGTAGAAGTTTAGAAAATGGAAACTCCAAACAGCTGAAGCCAACAGGAAGCAGCTTCAAACAGGAAACTGTGCAGAGTTTCAGACTATATGTCCTGATGCAGCCAGTTGGATTTTGGAGATTTGAATCTCTGTTCTGTGACTAAGTCCTTGAATCATTTCTTCCAGTTGGTCCAACAAGACAGACTAAGTGTTGGACATGTGTTGTGGCTCCATTAGGGGAGCTTCTAAATGTGATGTGATGGCCCCTCTGGGTCTGTCAGGTCACAGCACTGAAGAGAGCTCAAACTGGGCACACAGTTGTTCCAGTCTGGACCAAAGACTCTATACTGGGACTGAGGGACTGCTTTTACTGCACCCACTGGGACTTTTGAAAGGCTCATGTTCTCACTTAGATCATCGATTTCTACTGACATTTCTTTCTGGGAAAAATGGGGATTACTTTGGAAACAGGAAGTATTTTCCCCAATAAGCAGCCCTGGATTAGTAAATCACTCCAACATGTTCTCAGGCAGAAGAAGCTGTCTTGTTATGAGGGAGAGAAGAAAAAGATTGAGGCACAGAAACTTGTTGAAAGAGAGATAAAGCAGCTAAAATCAGGTGTAAAAGTAAAGCAGAGGATGAGCTGAATAAAGGACACTCAAGGCTGGCTTGGAAAGGAATGAAGTCCATGGTGGGGATGCAGAACAAGGAGCAAAGATGAATGTGATGCTGAATCAGCAGAAGACTTGGACTCATTTGATTCCAGCTTTGATATCATTGATTTCAATGAAGAGCTTTGTGATTGTAGCAAAGGGCTGGTAGCTCTGAGAGTCCCACTGATGAGGTGTTTGTGTGGAAATCTCTTAGTGGGACCAAAGAGAGAAAAAGCCCTGGTCCTGATGCTGTGGGAGGGAAATGATTGAAGTGTGCTGTGAGGAACTGACTGGGAGATTTTCACACATTTTCCAGTCCTCCTTGGAACAACAGGAAGTTCCCAGCATATGGAAACAAAGGTTAAGTGTCCTATGGCACTCAGTGATGATGGTGCTGTGGCCCCACCACCTCCACCTCTTTGTAAAGGAACTAACTGTAATCTGAAGCTTCAAATGGAACTAAGACTTCCTCCACTAGGTGGCAGTGTCTGATGAGAAAGTGTTAGTGGAGCTGGCCTGGAGTCAGAAACAGGAAGATGCAGGATTTGGGCTGAAATGGGGAAAAGTGGTTCGCACTAGTGCCTTAAAGCAAGAAGGTTGTAGGTTGAAGCTTGTTGGCCTTTCTGTGGAGGTTGGATGTTCTCCCACAGTCCAATGAAATGCTGCTTAGGTTCATTGGTGCTTCTAAATTGGCTGTAGGTGTGGATGTGAGAGAGTGCTTCTCTGTCTCTCTCTGTTGGCCCTGTGATGGACTGCTCACCTGTGCAGGTGGACCACGCCTCTTGCCCTATGACAGCTAGGGCACAGGCTGCAGCCCTGTGAGCCTAAGCTGAATAAACAGTTAGCAAAAATGATCCATAGATGGCCTGAAATCCCCCAGTTAGCAGTTTGGTAGATAGCTATGACATGCTAATCCCATCCAGCAGCTGTATTCTACCTGTAAGCTGATCCCTGCTGAGCCAAAGCACTTTTTCATATACAAATTACAACCTTTAATAGAAACCTATTGGTCAGCATCTTATTAGCCTGCTGTTAGCTTCATTCCACAGAAAACTGAGAGAAACTAACAGAGTTGATAAAGAATAAAGAGAAATGTGCTGATTTAAAGCCTTTGAAGTGCTTCAGATGATCTCTGTCCACTTCTGTCCACTCATTCATTCATGTAAGCTTTCTAATGCAGCTTTGATCTTCACAGTCTGCTTCATGAAACTCATTCTAACCCTGAATGTCAGAGTGTTCCTCCTTCTCTTTCCCATCATTCATGCTGGCAGTGGAGGAGATTTGGATGTTGGACTGTGTTTTGGATGATGTGTGTATGTTTGTGTTGGACTGCTGTCTGTAAAGCAAACGCACATTTTGCTTTGGATTTCAGTGTCAGACAGACTTTAAGGTGGAATGAAGAGTTGGAGAGTTTCACAGTGAATTATCCAGTGGAGGATTTTTCTTCTTCTTTGAAGGTTTGAAATGTGAACATTGTTCTGCTGCAGTCAATGGACTAAACCAGAGAAGAAGAAAACAGACTTTACCATGAAGATCCTCAGTGTGGATCAGTATAATATCAGCCTGATGTCTGCAGTTTAGTGTCAGCACAACTTTCACATCATATTCATCTCAGCACAACTAAAACATGCTGACTGACCTCAGAGTTTCAAGTCCACATCCTGGACTCTCCAGGAAACCACACAGATGCTTCACTCCTGAATCCTGCAGCTTGTTGTTGGAGCTCAGCTCCAGCTCTCTCAGATGGGAGGGGTTGGACTTCAGTGCTGCTGCCAGATAATCACAGCTGATCTCTGACAGACCACAGCCCCTCAATCTGTATAAAGAATGAAAGATGTAAGTTTATTAGACAAAGTGCTTGAAATCATTCAGTGTTTCATCATCTGTTCAGAGCTGAAGAAGGTTCAGAATGTAGAAGTTTAGAAAATGGAAACTCCAAACAGCTGAAGCCAACAGGAAGCAGCTTCAAACAAACACAACAAGAGAAAAAACTCTGAATGTTTCATATTAAAGTCGTACATTTATCATAAAAACAGGACAAAGACTTGAAAAAGTCGTGTTTTTCCTTCCAGGAACCACAAGGCTTCACTTTTAAAGGTGAAGTGTGAAAGAAATGGACATATTTGAAGTCCAACACCTTTTTCCAGTCACATTATTAAAGCAGACAAACTACAAGCTCATTTTCATTCCAACAAGTCATCTTCTGACCTGGACTAACAACACTGGTCTCTATGTGCAGCTGGCTGTGAGACCAGTGCTCAGGGAGCGTCTACAAAGTGCAACACTGAAAGAACATCACACACTCATTTGCTTCCATCATCCAACCTGAAGAGGAAACAGAGACGACTCCCCTTCAAAGTAAAAGCTGCTCCTTTTGGACACAGTATCAAAGAAAGTCTACAGAATAACATAGAAAAGAAAGAAAAAAGTTTTGGTTGTTTTTAAATTGTGCAGAAATGAAACTACACTAAGCTCAATTATGTGACAGACATTTCATCCCATGTCAGTTTGGCCTCATCCTGGGCCGGATTATCCAGCACACACTCTGACCACAGGCCCAGGGGCCACGCACAGCTGGGCTCCATCCAAGAGACAGGAAACAAACCAACACAATAATAAAAAGCACCATGTGATCTTCTTACATCTTCAAGACAAACATAGTAAAAACATGAGCATATTTGTTTCCTGATAAAATGATGTGACAGGTAGAACAGAGTAAAGTGGTGGTGTTACAGCCTTTCTCCCCTCTGCTGCCGAGGCTGTTAGTCTCTCCCAAACTCAGCTACAGGACTTCCAAATGAATGAAAGCAGCAGAAGTGGCTTTACAAATGAAAGAGGAAGAGGAGAAGAAGAGGAGAGGGAGGCCACCCTGACCATCACTCCAGCTGAAAACATCACACTTCCATTAAAGTTGGTGAGGAAATGTTGAGCAGGATGAGCTGCTGGCTAATCTGGAGGCTGTAGCAGCAGCTCACAGTCACAGTGGATTTCCACTCATGAAAAAGCTCTGGCTGCTTCATTTCTCATCTCATATCAGAGACTTTAATGCTTCACTGAAGCTGTACTGTGATGCTTCCATATCCCAGTGAGGCCTCCATAATGATTTCAGCTGTTCTGTACACACACTGTGTGCCCTGTATGGCTCAAAGTCTATGCAGCCTGTTTTTATCTGCTATCATCAGATCTTCATCATCCTCATTCACATCCCTCACACACTCTACAGCCTCATCAGCACTGACTTCATCTTCACTGACTGATGGAGCACAACATGAACCTGTGGAGGCTGAAACACTGTCCTGTCAAACATCTCCCCGTCACCACTCCACTTCTGTCAGCCTTTAAATGAACCCTGCTCAAGTCTGTCACTTCTGTTTGGAGCCAAAAGGAAAAACTGTTGTTCAGTCGTTTGGAAAGACAACATTTCTGAAAGCACTCAAACTTCTTCACATTTGTCTTCAGACACATCCTGAACATTTAGGAACTAAAGAAAGTTTCAAACATCAATCAAAGACCTGAAATATAGAAAAACAACAACAGCCGCAGTCAGTGAACTCACCTCAGAGTCTCCAGTCGACAGTTTGGACTCTCCAGTCCAGCACACAGAAGCTTCACACCTGAATCCTGCAGGTTTTGGTTTCCACTCATGTTCAGCTCTGTCAGATGGGAGGGGTTGGACTTCAGAGCTGAGGCCACAACTTCACAGTGAGACTCTGAGAGTCCACACCAAGTCAGTCTGTGATGATAGAAAATATAAAATGTGTTATTATAAAAGCAGAAAATCTGCATTATAAACACAGACTGAATGTATATGAAGACAAAACAGAGTGAGGTCATAATCTGCTGAATCTGCTCTTCACATCTGTGCTTCAGCTCCTCTTACTGTGTTTGACATGACACAACGATTGAGTCTCTCTCAGACCTGCAGACTTTTAATGAGAATCTTTGTTTGGCTTTAATCTGCAGATGAAGGAGGAAGATGGTGTCACATTTAGGCTTCCATAATGTCCACAGTCTGTCACTGAGATCTGATCCAGAGTCAGAGTGAAGACACACATTTGGACTGTTTCCTGTTTTGACTCCAGAACATTTTGAATGAGTTCAGCTCAGTGAAGAGTTCCAGCTGGAAAGATGATCTCTGTTTGCTACCTGCTGTCAGGTACGACTGTTCACGTCCACACGCAGGAAAAACCTGCTGACTGTTACCAAACGGAGCAGAAATCTCATCACTGGACAATAATGATGAATGAACTCAGAGCTGCTGATATCAGATCTGATTTCAGGGGAACTAAACACAGAAATGATTGGCTCATTTTAGCTTTCTGAGCCATTATCTGCTGGTGTGTCGCTAGTTGGCAGAAAATGATTTGTATTCCTGTTCAGGGCTTCAGTGTTTATGAGTCCAGATCCAGGTGACAGCAAGTCAAAATGATGTTACCTGTCTGTGTCCAGCAGCAGCCTGTATTCACTTTGAATATTGTTATAACCTGACATGGATCAGTTTGTCTTTGATTGGTTTGTAAATGTCACTGTTTCCATTGGACCTGAGTGACGTACAAAGACAGAGAGGGAGAGAAAGGAGAGAGAGGATGGAGTCAGCAAAGAGAGAGCAAACACAAACAGGTGAGAGTGGACAGGTGACCAAGGTCAGCAACCAATCAGAGAGCTTCTGTTTGACCCACAGTCACTGATGATGACTGCACATAACCAAGCAGTGTGTTACTCTGATATCAAATATGGATCCTGCTCTTATAATAATGATCATCAGATGATATTATTGTGTTATTTTGTAGCTGAATACGATGTTTGTGTGATTATCAGTGAAAGAAGCAGTGAGGAGGATGGAGAGAGAGAGAGAGGACAGAGGGTGAAGTTAGAAACACTAAAAGGATTTTTCATGGATTTCATGGATGATTTGAGTGATTTCCAGCAGGACACTTAAACATGTCAGTGGACGTTCTAAAGAACATATTCACTGATATGAAACGTGTCATTGAACAGGATTAATATCAGTGGAAACATGGTGGAAACAGCTGTGACTGCATGGATGTGACACACTTCAAATCTGTTCTCCACTCTTGGATTTGGGATCCATGGAGCTGCTGCTGAGTCTGTACAATAAAGAAATGGTGTGGAAGGTTGCAGCGTACGGACACAAACACTTTGTGGTTACAATCTGATTTTATTTTCAAAATTAAACTACTAACCTACACTGATCAATGATGTTAATGATCACATCTGGACTCACCCAGCCTTTCTGCAGTTCCTCACAGCTGGAATCAGTCTCAGTCGTCCCTGCTCTGATGTGTTGTACTTCAGCAGGTCAAACTCATCCAGAACCTCCTCTGACATCTGCAGCATGAAGGCCAGAGCTGAGCACTGGATCTCAGAGAGTTTCTTCTCTGATCTGTTCTCTGACTTCAGGAACTCTTGGATCTCCTGATGTACTGAGAGGTCGTTCATCTCCATCAGACAGTGGAAGATGTTGATGCTTCTGTCAGGAGAGATTTCATCACTGTTCATCTTCTTCAGGTTGTTGATGACTCTCTGGATGGTTCCTGGACTGATCTCTGTCTGACCCAGCAGACCTACTAAGAGTCTCTGGTTGGACTCCAGACAGAGGCCATGAAGGAAGCGAACAAACAGGTCCAGGTGGCCATTTTTACTCTGGAGGGATTTCTCCATGGCTCGTTTAAGGAAATCATCCAGAGAGGACTCGTTGTATTTTTGTCCCAAGAAGTTCTCCAGCACCTCTGTCTTCCTGGTGGTGTGACAGTGGAACATGTAGACAGCAGCCAGAAACTCCTGAATGCTCAGATGAACAAAGCAGTAGACTGGTTTCTGGAAGATCACACACTCTCTTTTGAAGATCTCTGTACAAACTCCTGAGTACACCGAGGCCTCTGTCACATCCAGACCACACTGCTCCAGGTCTTCTTGGTAGAACATGATGTTTCCTTTCTCCAGATGTTCAAACGCCAGCCTCCCCAGCTTCAGAAGAACTTCCCTGTCAGCCTCCGTCAGCTCCTGTGGACTCGTCTCACGTCCCTCATGGTACTTGTTCTTCTTCCTCTTTGTCTGAACCAGCAGGAAGTGTGAGTACATGTCAGTCAGGGTCTTGGGCAGCTCTCCTCTCTGCTCTGTAGTCAACATGTGCTCCAGAACTGTAGCAGTGATCCAGCAGAAGACTGGGATACTACACATGATGTGGAGGCTCCTGGATGTCTTCATGTGGGAGATGATTCTGCTGGACAGCTCTTCATCACTGACACTCCTCCTGAAGTACTCCTCCTTCTGGGCGTCAGTGAAGCCTCGTACTTCTGTTAGCCTGTCAACACATGTAGGAGGGATCTGATTGGCTGCTGCAGGTCGGGAAGTTATCCAGACGAGAGCCGAGGGAAGCAGATTCCCCTGGAGGAGGTTTGTCAGCAGCTGGCTGACTGATGACTTCTGTGTGACATCAGACAGCAGCTTCCTGTTGGTGAAATCCAATGAAAGTCTGCTTTCATCCAGGCCGTCAAAGATGAACAAAAGCTGAGAGACAGCCAGCTTCTCTGATGTGACCTTCTGTAATGTTGGATGGAAAACATGGAGCAGCTCCAGAAGACTGTACTGCTCATCTCTGATCAGGTTCAGCTCCCTGAATGAAAGCAGAACCACCACACTGACATGTTGGTTCTCCAAGCCCTCTGCCCAGTCCAGAGTGAACTTCTGCACTGAGAAGGTTTTTCCAACACCAGCCACGCCGTTGGTCAGAACCACTCTGATGGGTCTCTGTTGGTCAGGTAAGGCTTTAAAGATGTCCTGGCACCTGATTGGAGCGTCATGGAGGGCGTCCATCTTGGAAGCTGTCTCCAGCTGCCTCACCTCATGTTGGGTATGAACCTCTTCACTCTGTCCCTCTGTGATGTAGAGCTCAGTGTAGATCCTGTTGAGGAGGGTTCTACTTCCTGTTTCATCACTTCCTTCAGTCACACATTCACATCTCCTCCTCAGACTGATCTTATGTTCATCTAAAACCTCCTGGAGACCAACATCTGCTGAAAGAAAGAAAAACAATGAGACTAAAGAGAAAGAAAACTCTTCAATGTCTGAACAACACAAGAAGTCCAGTTTTCAGAAATGAGTCCATCAGCAGACAGATGTTCAGTCTTACTTTGTACACAGCTGCTCTGACTGGCTGTCTGCAGTCCAGCTCTGCTTCTGGATCTTTCTCCACACTGGGGACAGGAGGAGTCTCCTGATGAAGCAGACTGGTCCCAGTATGAGGAGATGCACTGTCTGCAGAACCAGTGTCCACAGCTGGTAGAGACTGGATCCTTCAGGACGTCCTGACACAAAGCACAGCAGGACAGCTGCTCCTCCTCACAAACACCACTCCTCTTCCTCTTCCTCTCTCTGTGAACACATTTCTTCATCACTAAAACATTTACTGTCAGTGAAAAACATCCAGATGTGACCAAACTGCAGTTCCTCACAGTTCCTTTGATGTCATCAACACTAATGAGCTGCTCTTCCTGTCTGCCTGTCTCATTAAACACTGAGTGATGAATACAAACTCAACACTTCCTGCAGACTTCCTGACTTCACAATAAAAGCTTTCCATCAGAGAGACAGTTATGACTTTCACTGTTTTACAGCCGCAGTGTGCAGATTATCTGGGTCAGTTCACTCTGAAGCAGCTTAGAAGTGTCCGTGTAGAGCCGTGGTCTGACACACAGAGACTTCTGATTTTCTCTGTTTAAACAAACATGATGAAGATGAGCAGGTTTCTCTTCTAGTATAAACTCTGTGTCTCTCTGGCTGGCTCATGATGGCTTTTCAGGTTTTATGTTTTGCTCTCTCCTGCTAGCGTTTTGCCTGCCTGGGTGGAGCTTGTAATGGCCTCTCGCTCTTGGTCCACCCAGTTATGATGATTACACCACCTGTTGCTGACTCACCTGGGCTTACCGGTAACCATTTAACGCTGCGGCATGGAGCAGTTTGTCGCTGGGACATTGACCCTCCTGTGTTCATGATCTCAGCTCTTTGCTAAGAAATCTCTCTCTAAATTCACCAGTTGGGTTAACTTTGTGTATACTTTGAGTAAATATTTCCCCGGACCTGGTTACAGACGCTTACCTGTGACTCCCGTGTGTGGCTGTGTGAGTGGAGAGCAGGACAAGAGTGACTGAAGAGGAGTGAGAGTGGACTCCCTTCCCTCTTTTCCCTGGAATCCTGGACCCCCTCCCCAACTCACTGTACATATATAGAGCACTGTGGTTCACCCCTTTGGTAAATAAACTGTCACCTTTTTGTTTGTCAGAACTCAGTCTGTGCTTGAGTTCCTCTGTTAGCCATGACATTTTGTTGGTTCTCTCTCTTCAGGTCCCTGTAAGTGTTTGATCTAAAACATTATATTTATTCTGCTTTGATTGTTTTGTGTGCTGAGGGACATTGTTGCATGATCCACTTTTTCTTATCACTCAAATATCCTGATACTTTCAGAAAGTTGGAGAGCTCTCCTGGCTTGCTTAGTCTTTGCTCTGTACTGCAGTACTTCCACTGGTTTCACTGGACAAGTCTGCATGTGAATCTACAACTGATCTGACATTGTGGCACAAACACAGTAAACAAACACTACGAGCACCTTGTTTCATGTGCAGTGGCTTTCTTCTCATTCTGTTACTGAACACTGTATGAAAAGCCTCTCACTGCCAGCATCCTTCCAGCCCCACGACAACAAGACCAACTCACATCTTCACAACACCAAGAATTTTTCCCCTTTTCTTTGGAGAAACTGAGAAGCCAATAGGATTGTAGCTCAAACTTGGCCACAGTCCTGCTTCATCACTGCTCACTCCTACCTGTGTTGGTGCTCAGTGGACAGTCATTAGGGTTGCCAACTCCCTGAAAAATAAATAAGGGGCACCTCGTGGCCAGGGCCGGGCAACCTAGTTGTCTTCACCCTTCCCAGTGTGGTAGCTCTTTTTTGTGTGTGTGAAATTATTTTTTAACCATTTGACTTGAATTTGATTTAAGCAGATGCATATTCTTTGTGATATGACCATATGAGAAACAAATGATCATTTGGCCATTTATTTTTAGCTCAAAATGACAACATTAACACAGTAAAACAGGTCTCTTTCTTAAACAGAAGCCTGTCATGCTTAACTTTTGAGAATATAAGTAAATCTTTCTTTAAAAGAACTCTGTCCTGCTTAACTTAAAATTATATAAATTAATAGAAAACAATAGAACGAAAAATATTCTTGTAACAGTGCACATTTAGTGCATTTAGTACAATTGGCTTCAGTTGAGGTATTATTTCAGCTTTTCTAAAGCTAATCAGCTGCTCCTGTTTGTAAACCCACTTGTTCCCATGATTACACATCATAACTCATCATCATTATTCATCTATGTATTACTTTTATGTATTAGTCATCTATTTGTTGTAATCATCTATCCTTGCAGTTGTTTATTACACAAAATAAATTATATTATCACACTTCTGGCCACATAGCGCTGATATTCACTGCACATGCCCATATTAACCTTAACCAGAGGGTTTAAAAAACAAACCAGTGTTTACTAGGGGTGCAACGATACACAAAATTCACGGTTCGGTTTGGTTCGATACTTTGGTGTCACGGTTCGATATTTTTTCGATACAAAAAAAATGTTCATGCCTTTTTAATTTGTCATTTATTAAAATTATAAATATATATTTTAACTCAAAAGTACAGTTTTTAAATTTAACCCTAACCCTTGTGCGTGTTTTTTATTTTGACAGCGAATGCGCACCTGCGGACCACTTATGTGCAGCCCTGGTTATTTAGCTCATCATATTGCAGCCACAGAAATTATTTTGTCCATGAAACCATGAAGCTGCACTTTCTTTTTGCCTTATAGTCTGATTTGTCATAACTTCTCCGTTTTGTGGTAAGCTTTTCTTTGGCTGTCACTTCTTCACCCTGACCTGTCTTATTTGGCTCAGCAGAACTAAAATATATATCTGTCTGTGAAGGTTCTCAGTCATCCAGGTCATCGTAGTCAAATATATATCCTGCTGCTTTTACACACGCACTCACATAAGCTCAGCGATTCTCTGCGCGATCAACCTCTCACATGTTTAAGCTTGCTGCGTGAGATTTCACTTGTCATGTTTGCATAGTAAGCTAACAATTAATAAGACGATGTCAGAGGAATTGGTGCACAAATTATCATCACTCACAGATCAGTGCTGTCGCTCTCTATACACAGTTTGCGCGATTGCAAAGTGAAAGCAAAAAAACAAGCGCAAATTCAAACGCGATTTCAATATGTCACATATTGATAGTGGCTCACCGATGCCAATGACATAATTACCCAGCTACATTTCTGAAAGCTTTTTCCTTCCTACAATAGCCCGACGGGCAGGGAAGAGATAGATTTTGGTAGCCCGACTGGAAAAATCGCTAGCTCCAGGACGTCGGGCTAGCGATTTTGCGAGCCCTGTATCTGATTGAGGAATCACTCATCTTTGGAAAAGAGAGTTTATTACAGAGAAATGTCTCTTTCCAAAATAAAAGCTATACTATCCGCTTCTTCTGGGCTATATTCTCAGCAGCATAGGAGGATCATGTGCTAACAGCTGTCTAAATGACTCGGCTAAAGTTAGTAGCATGCTTGCTTTTTTTTGTCTGCTTCCACTTGTCTTTGCACTAGGATGATGTCGGTGTAAATGTGCAGTCATATTCGTTGTGTTCCCACTAGTGCTTTCAGGTTAATCTCGTTGAAATGACCTTAACGCCACAACACAGCAAATCTCCGTTAACGAGCTACCGCCGATCGCCCCGTGCATGGGGCTAGACGGCCAACACGTTAACGAGCTAACTGCGCTAACACACTAGTTCCCACCCATGTAATTAAGCATTGCGTGGCACATCCAACATACTGTTTTACTTTAGTCCATGACTCGCTTACCTTCAGGGTCATACGTCACATGAAAACCAAAATAATTCCAAACGCCAGATCTGAATGTTGCAAGGAGAGCTTAACTTCTGTCTCGCTAGCTTGCCCTGCGCTCTTCCTTCTGACTATGCTGTCTGTGTTGAGCGCTCAGTGGATCTGCGCTGGACAGTGCAGCCTAGGCGGAGTAGTCGAATGCAGATTCACTGAGCGCTCAACACAGACAGCATCGTCAGAAGGAAAGTTGATAAAATAAATTACAAATGTTGTATTGTTCGATACATATGCATACCGAACCGAAAGCACTGTATCGAACGGTTCAATATCGATACGAATATCGTTGCACCCCTAGTGTTTACATACCATATCTGCTTCTGCCGTGGCCTGGTGGACAAAAAATTGGTTAAGGGTTCCCCGAGCTTTCACGCCCCTCATGTTCTTCATGTGCCCCCACCATTAGAAGCATGCCTATGGAAAAAGTGCGCCGGCACACAGTGCAGTGCGCTTTATAGGTGTTATGGTGACCTTTTCCAGCCAGGTGTTTCCCTTTTCCCATTCCTCCCTGTACTTTTGCAGCCTTTTTTCTTTCTCTGAGGGGAACAAACATTGCTGCTCTAATGCTGGGCTCACACTGTGCGATTTTTGGCCCATTTTGAGACGATTTTTGAGTCGTGCGACCGATTTGGTGATCGGCCCGATTTTGGCCTTCATCGTGCATCGTGTAGTATACGTGGGGTAACGAAAGCGATTAACACCTCGAGCAGCTCCCGATCATCAATCGCTCGTGAGCCGTTCACACTGCTCACGCGCAAACACGTAAACGTCGGTGAAAAAGACGGAGCAGCACGGCTGTGCAGCGTGTGATCTGGACACAAGCGATGGAGGCACAACTTGTAGAACTTTGGAAAGCTCATCCGAGCCTTTTCGATGTGGCATCACAAAATGATCACGACCACAACAACCGTGAAAATAGTTGGATTTACACTGCTGCTCAATCACAGCTGCCTGATTAATGTTTTTCATTAGCAATTTAGCAAAGTTGATGGTGGTGGTTTGTGTGTCTGTGTGAGTGAAAGACAGAGAGAGCGACAGATTTTCTGTTATAACCTTCATTTTATGGAGGCACAGTGTGAGCACTCAGGTCGCATCAGAGCATCGGGCGGTATAGTGTGAGACCTGCATCGTGACCTACCAACTTCTAACCCCTGCGAGTCAATCGTGCAGTTTGAGCAGGAGCTGAATAACGTGACTGAAAAAATCACACAGTGTCTGCCCATCTTTAGGTGTACTGTCGTCCGAGACTTGCACCGCAGTGTCGGCGTTTGTTTCCCTGTTGGCCATGCTTCTTGTTATGGTCATCTGTTGTCTTCCGGTATTTTCTCCGCAAGCGACCTTTCCTTGACCAATGAGATGAGCGGTAATCTGAATTGTCATACTCGAATTGTCATAAGTGTGCTGTCAGCTCATTGACAGCACACATCTCCTGCTTTGGCTCCTGCTGAGCCAAAGCAGGAGAGGGGCTGGAATTATGCTTTCAAACAAAGCGTTAATTCCATTAACATTTATAGACTACTTTTGATTCTCACTGTATTACGGGACAAAGTGCGTCCCTTATTAGCTCAATACGGGACGTGTACTTTTGTTTCGAAATACGGGACGATTCCGTTTTTTAAGGGACGGTTGGCAACCCTAACAGTCATAGCCTGCTGCTAGCATGAATGCTAAACGTACTGCTGTGGATGATCAGCAGAAAAAGATGTTGTCAGTTTGACTTTTTGCTGTATTTAAAGTGTTTTTCTCAGTTCATCTGTATTCAAAGTGCATTCGGGGCTTTAGCTGACAGCTCTTTGTGCTAACAAACTAAACTCTCTTAGTTTAAGCCAGCAGACTTTACCAAACACAAAGCCTGCTGCTGCCTCCATGGGTTAGCTTGTGTGACTGGTGTTTGCACCAATGAAATCTAAATCACACTAATGTGTCCTCCAAGGTGTTTGGTGGGAGCACTGAGTGAAACATAAGAGCTCTGGTTAAGCCTCATCAGCTGGATAGGCTGTCCACCCTAGTCCAGGCTTTAACTCAAATCTCTGATTGGCTTTCTAACAATTACCTTGTTAGAACAAGACAGAGACCATGATCATAGCTCCTCCTGATCTATATTCTAAAATCAGTCAAGTTGTTGCCCCTTTCTGTTCTTCTGCTGAGCCAAATATTCGAAATCTTGGAATAATATTTGACTCTTCTTTGGGCCTTGACTCACATGTAAAGTCTCTGTCTCGTTCCTGGTTCTTTCATTTAAGGAATATTTCTAAACTGCGACATATGGTCTCCTTAGCTGAACTGGAAAAAATTGTCCATGCATTTGTGTCATCGCGTTTAGATTATTGTAATTCTCTGTTTACCAGCTTGGATAAATCATCTCTTTCTCGCCTCCAAGCTGTACAAAACGCAGCAGCCAGACTACTAACTCGCTCTACCCAGCGAGCTCACATCACTCCTATTTTATGTTCTTTACATTGGCTCCCAATAGATTTTAGAATTCGTTTTAAATGATTGTTTTAACGTACAGAGCACTAAATGGCCCCAGATTATTTATCCAAGCTTCTCACTAAATACACTGCTGCTCGCTGTCTCTGCTCACAGACTCAGAGTTTGTTGGTTGCTCCCAGAACACGTGTGAAGACGAAAGGGGGCGGAGCCTTTCAGTCTGTGGCACCAAGGCTGTGGAACAGTCTACCTCTACAACTACGTTTGGTTGACTCTGTGGGATCCTTTAAAAAACAGTTAAAAACTTTACTGTTTAAACAAGCTTTCTGTTGACCAATGCTGTTTACATTTTTATATTTTTCATTTACATTTAAACTCTATATTGTGTATATTGTGCATTTTGCTATTTATCGTACTGTTTATTTTAATCTCTGTGTGCAGCACTTTGTGACTACCTGTCTATGAAAAGCGCTTAATAAATAAACTTTACTTACTTACTTACTAAAATAACAAACAGGGCTGTGAGAGCAACTGAAGTGATAAAAATACTGTTTAAAGATAAAAAACACTTTGATGTTCTCTCGTCACCTAACAAAGTCCAAACCCTGTGAACTATTTTAGCTTTAATAATTGTGGATTCAGGTATCCTGAACCCATCTTTGGACATTTGTAATTAAATATTTTAAAACTCCATCAGAGACTCCTGATGTGGCTGTTTGGAGAAGGAAAAGAGGGACAAAGTGGAGCATTGAGCTGAGGCTTCATTCACTGCAAACCTACAGTTATGTTTTCTTATTTCTGCTGTTTGCATGTTCACAGCTGAAATAAAGCTGCCTCTTTGACTTCATCCTGTTGTGTTTGGGTCCAATCCTGCCTGCCACACAGCGCTACAGGACAAAGTCTAATATTTTTATCTTTTTAATGAATCTTTGGTCATATTTATCCAGGAAAACACAAACATGTAAAGGAGTCATCACAGGTCTCTGACCTCGTTGGTTCAGGTTCAGCACTGAACTCTGGAGGGTAATCTTTGGACCAGTCACTCCTCACAGACGGACAGCTGGATCCTGCAGACTGTGACCTCTGACCTCTGCAGACACAAACATGTTTTATTCAATGATCAATTCTCTGATAAAGTGATTGAAGCAGCTGTGATCACACAGACTGCAGATAATGCAGCTGCTTCCTGTCAGCAACAGTCCTCTTAGATTAGAGTTCAGCTTTTTACAGGAAAACAAATGTCCCTGAATGCAACAGTGAGACACAGTCTGCCTGTGTGGCTGTGATAGCTGCCGTTAGGAGCGCTCATGTGTTTGCAGTTAGATGAGGAGATGTTACCATCATGGACACGTTAACAAATCCTGCAGCATCACGTGGCACAAACACTTTGTGTTCCTGTCATCTGCAAGCAACAGGAAGTTCATTAATAAAGGCGGGATGGAGACGTGCCTGTGATGGTTCTCCTTCATCCAGCTGTTACACACATCTGGGCTCACACGACGAGCCTTTGTCTAATACAGCAGCTGCTCTCTGAACACTTTTCTGAAGAGGAGCTGCACAAACCTTTGTTTGCTTTCTAGAGCAGTGTATCAAAGTCAAACTACCCACTGCTAGCAGCCGTTTCTATCATAGTTTAGGATCCAGATGTGTGAGGTCTGAATTTACACCTCTGATTAAAATACATAGTTAAAAACAGCCAATTGAGTCCAAATGTGTCTTAAACCAGATAAACTGACAGTTACAGCTGAGCCTGTGTGTCCTTGGAGACACTGCTCTGCTACAGAGATGCATTTTAGAAACCAGGAAACATCAAAATCATTTAAATCAGAGAGTTCTTGTTACTAACAGCTCACCTCTCTGCAGCAGAGACTTTGAAATCAATGAAGTCATCTTTAGACACGTCACTCTTACAGGACACACTTCTGGGTGGAGGTCCAGGCTGGTTCCTGTGAATAATGATGGAGCAGTGATGTGAGTGCTGAGCTGTGACATGGAGAAGAGTCATGGACAGTTAGAGATGGTCATCTCACCTCTGAGCTTTGGTCTGGCTCTCATGTTCCCCACACAGAGTGCTTTTAGAGGGAGGGACTCCCTCCTCTCTGTCCTCACACTGATCCATGCTGCTCAATTCACATCAGCTCACACACACTTTCTACCTTCACCTGCAGAGGAAACACAAATCATTCATGTGCACATCAACTGAGAGCTGCAGAGGTCGTGTCTGATGTGTTGGACTAACATCTATCTGAGACGCAGCTTTCATCAGTTCACTACAAAAAGTGTCACAGAGCCGAGTTCAGCCTCCAAATCCTCCATTACTGTAGTCCTACAAAGCAGCAGGTCAAACATGGCTGCAGAGAGCAGCTTTATGTCAGTAACCATGTCCAGGACCGAGCTGACTGCTTACAGAGTTCATACTCTAACTGCTAGCTGCTCTGCTAGCTAAGCTAACTCAGTAACAGTGACTCTGACAGCAGTTACTGTGGAACAGCGGCCGAGCTCAGGACACATTCAGTGTGTTTAGTCTGAGTCCTGGACTCTGATCCAATGGATTCAATCCAGCTCAGAGTTTCATGTGTTCATCAGAATAAAATACATGTACTAATATAGCAGAAGTAATGCTCTGAATGCAGGACTGTAATGGAGGATAAACAAGCCTGAAAGAAACATTCAGTTCATGTATTTGTAGACAGTGGAGCAGTTTTTAATACTGCAGCTGTTTCCTTCACCTGTGTGTGTGTGAGCCACACCTTCATGTGCTGCTTTAGAAATATGTGGTCTGACTGCTCAGACTGAGTCTAGGAGGAAAGTTCACACGCTGGAGAAAGTTTTGTTCCTAACTTTGTCAGAGTTCGGCTCCAAAGACAAAGAAGACGGAGCTCACAGTCTGTAGATGGTCCTCAGTGTGTGTGTGAAGCCAAGAGAGCACACAGGAGTGTGTTTATGTCAGCAAATCAGTGTGTGTGAAGAGTCTGAGGGAGTGTGTGAATGAGACTAAACACTGAAACCAACAGTCCAAGAAAAGCGTCTGGATTTCTTTAACTTTAACTCAATTAAACTTACTTAAGACTAATCAATAATCTACGACCAATAATATTAGATTGGTTGTAGATCTACTGGATTCTAATCACTTAATTGAAGATGATGGTGTGATTCTTTTTGTAGACTTTTATAAGGCATTTGATATGGTCGAACATCCTTTTATTTTAAAAGCTCTACCCTATTTTTCTCAAAGGTTTCTGGTTTGTACCTGAATATTAAAAAATGGGAATAATTAACTATTCATGATTGTGACCTAGTAGCTATTAAAACTGACATTAAATATTTGGGTGTTATAATGTCAAAGAACACAAATAATAGAGAAAATCTAAATTTTGAGCATATTACCCAGAAATCTAAAAAGATTTTAAACAGCTGGCTACAAAGACACCTCTCCATCTTTGGACGTGTCTTGCTTACTAAAACAGAAGGTATCTCTTGATTGATTTGTCCATCACAATGGTTATATGTTTCCAATAGTCTAATCAATAATATAAATCGAATTAATTTCAATTACATTTGGAGAAACGAGCAACATTATGTTAGGAAGAAAGATATAGTGAAGTCATTTGAAGAAGGAGGTTTGAATGCGATAGATTTTGAAGCAATGATGGTTCTATCAAACTCAAATGGTTGCAATCTTTCATAAATATTTCAAACAGTATTTGGTTTTATTTCCCCAAAGTAATTTTGGAGAAGCTGGGTGGCATTGAATTTCTTATAAAGTGCGACTTTGAAATTTCCAAATTAAATTATCCAATTTTCACAAACAGGTTCTCCAGTACTGGAAAATGATATACAAGCATATTTTTTCTCCACATACAAATTTGATTTGGAACAACAGATGTATACGATGAAAGAAAATCCATCTTTTCTAAGGATTGGATGGATCATGGCATTTGGACGGTTTTACACCTTTTAGACAATGACGGAAATGTGTTAACATATAACAAATTCATAGATAATTATGGCATATCATGTACTCAGAGTAAATTCATTACAGTTGTGAAAGCTAGTGATGGCCCGCTTGAAGCTGACGCTCCGGAGCGTGTGTCGAAAAAAACAACACACTGGTTCAGAAGCACTGTGTCGAGGCTTGCTTCGTTTGGCAAAAGTCACGTGACCAGTGACGTCCGAAGCTTCATTATGCACGTAACTGCTTCGGTACCTGATTCAAACAGATATAAGGAAGTGAATCATCCACGGGATTCGTGGAGTGTGTTGATGGTGACAGATAGCGACGAGGTGATCATTCCACTGACAGATATGGAGCCAGCGAGGAAGAGAGGACGTTCTGGCGTGTGGGAATATTTTGAGTTGATTTTGCTCAATTCATTTTATCTGCCGAAGTGAAAAACTTGAAATGTCCAAAATCATGTTTTCATAATGTAAATATCATTACAGCATATGACTTTAGGAACACTTCCATGTGAATTAAAGCTAATGAAGACTACAAAAATGTATTTGACACTATACGTACATTACATTGCTACAGTTTAGAAAATCATTTTGTTTATTGTTTTTGGGTGATAGTCTGCAGGACCCAGGGATACCTGCATATCTACCAGCTTGCAGTGTGGTTCCTGCACTCCACAGCCTCTTCTGTTCCATGCAAGTGGATTTTCTCCAGGGCAGGAGAAACTATTTCTAAGAAAAGAAACAGACTCAGCCAGCGCACAGTAACACTAATCCTCTTTTAAATGTAAATAACAAAAGGGCTACCTGACATAGATCATGTTTTTACTTTGCAAGTTCTTAATTAGGGGTGGGTTTTGATTATCGCTTTTCTGATTACAATCCATACTAAATTGAATAAAGTGATATTGATTCATTACAATCCCGTGTCGATTTGTAAATTAACGTTATTATGCCTGAAACGCCAGCATCTCAGGTTAAACCTCACAACATGTCGTCAAACACCATACAGCTAAAACAGTAACTGGGAGCAGGTTTACGGATTCTGCATACAAACGTGAACACAGAGCGCGGACCCGACGCGTCAGAGTCAGATTTTGATGTGTTGGCGGGTCCGCGCTGTGTTTGCCTCTTTTTTCTTCGCTGGCTTCTGCAGCTGCAGGTTTCATAACTCTCTGTTTACATCTCTAATTAAGTCTCACATGTGTCAGCTTTCTTTTAATAGATACGAAATTATGGATATATAGGCTACTGTTAAATGATCAGAATTGTAATATTTCTGACTGAGGCAAAACTTTCCAGATTCCAATCAAATTGAATCGGATCCTGTATCGAATCAAAATGATTCTACAAATCAGTAACGATGCAGCCGTACTCAGCCCCCTAAGCATTTTCCCTTTCCAGTTCACAATCAATCCCACCCCTAGGTCAAAAATATGTATAGGAATTGGCCTAATCTAATATTTTGTATGAACCTGTCCAGCTGTCCAGTGATTAAATGACAAGTAGATGGAGGCAGGACTCCACAGCAGGGGCATACTCCATAATGTGCTGTGCATTCTCATATGTATATTATATATATTGCTCACTTATTGTCAGTGTTGGGGAGTAACGGAATACATGTACCGCCGTTACGTATTTAGAATACAAAATATGAGTAACTGTATTCCGTTACAGTTACCGTTTAAAAAGGTGGTATTCAGAATACAGTTACTTTGTTGAAATAAATGGATTACACTGCGGTACTTTCCTGTTTCATTTTGTCGCGGGTCAGGACTGGTTGGGTTTTGTTTGACAGCTACGTTCTGTTGTTCCAGGCGGCAGCGTTACGGTTGCCATGGTTACAGGGCGACGCTCTCTCTCTCTCTCTGCGACTGTGTGTTTCCTGGGTGAGAGAGCGCCTTTTCGTTGTTGTTGTTGTGCTAAGCTAACAGGCAGAATGCTACAAGCATAGCTCTAAAGAATGCAGCATCATGGGCAGTATAGTCCGTGTTGCAGGGAGAATGGACCGCCATACACGTTATGTGTCTGTGAGCGCGAGGAGGGAGAAAAAGGCGAGTGGAAAGGTACGAGTTGTCGTCGAGGAAAAACGGGAGCTGGAAGCATGTAAATATAATAATAACCACTGCAGCCAAGAAGAGAGCCTGACGAGCCCAGTTGTAAGTAAGCTATTAAGACTCGACTGTACACTGTGTTCGTGTTTTCCTCCGAAAACAATAAGTTCCGTTGGAGCAGTCTTTCAACGCCTCTCTCTGTCTCTCGCAAGAAAAGTTGACCCACACAACAAAGTAAAGCTATTTTTCGGCTATGAGCCGACAGGGACCCCGCCGCATTAGTCAGAGGTCCCTTTACTACAGTTCGGAGTCGCGGACCTTCAGTAATAGTAATAAATCACACAGCAATAGTACATTCACGTTGTTGTAAAAAGCACGATAATATATTAAGTAATCCAAAGTATTCAGAATACGTTACTCTCATTGAGTAACGTAACACGTTACAGAATACATTTTGGGGCATGTATTCTGTATTCTGTAATGGAATACATTTTAAAAGTAACCTTCCCAACACTGCTTATTGTATTTACCAACATCAAGGAGTTATGAGCAAAGAAAGGCCACACCATAGTGCATGTTTAAATAGGGAAAGTTTATTGATCAAAATGTATTACGCAGATACGCATTACATTTTTTTCAGCCCCCCAATCGAGAAAACAAAACCAATTACATGTTCAAAGCAACGGAACGGTGGCCCAATATCAGAGAGAACTCCACTCTTGAGTGAGCAGTGATGCTTGAGCTGTCCGTTTTATTTTGCAGATTCAAGCTGCTCTTCAAAATTTTCACCACCAGATGTCACCGGAGAGGACTGTGTTGAAAAGCTTCGAGTAATGAACCGTTTTTCAATACAAGCTTCAGTGCTTCAGAAAGCTTCATTTGGCCATCACTAGTGAAAGCCATTCCCCCTACAATGATTCAGATGTCTTCCCCAGATTGAACAACAACCTGTCAACAACATGCTGAGCTGTGACTCTTCTTCCCTCTAAAGTCCTGGTGTTAACACTCACCCTGCATCAGCTTCACCTATTTTTAAATTGTTTTTACTTTTCAAACCGACGGATCATTTGAAGCCAACCATCGGAAAACCGCTTCAGCTGTGTTTGATGTTTATGCTACAGCCTGTTTACCAATATAATCAATATCAGATATCAGAGCAACAGAAACCTCGGTGATCAGGACGCTGGGACTGAGAACAGGAAGTGGCTCAAACGTCACAGTTTCATAACGTCACCCTGAACTCCACTCACGGAGTTTCTGTCGCCATTGTAGTTTTTAAAGTCCCGTGATAAAGGCGGGTCTTTCTGTGAATCCGCACGCTCATTGGCTAATAGCTCGAGATTGACACATCGTTATCCAATGAGCGTGCGGGAACTTCCGACATAAAGTTGTTTTCTTTGAAAAAGCAAAGTCTGATTATTTTTGCCTCCACTGACGGAGCCTGTTGTTCCCGCCACAGAGACACAGTAATGTCAGAGCGGTGTTAACACTCACCCTGCCTCAGCACAGCTCTCACTCTCCTCCTGCTCTCTCACACTAAACGGAGGCTCAGCTAAACTCACTTCCTCTCTACTTACAGGAAACCAGCGGAGAGGAGCCGACCGGCCTCACATTTCACCCACAGACACGAACAGCGTGGAATTATTTTATGTCATAAGAAGAAACATATTCACGTTAACACTCACCTGCCTCAGCTCCACCTTCGTCCTCCTGCTGCTCCGAACGGAGGCTCAATACTTTCACTTTCACTGCTGCGCCCTAAACACAGAGGATGCTGGGACTTGTAGTTGTTTCCTTCCGGTGCGGTCTTCCTCTTTGTTTGTTTGTGTTTGTGTTCAAGTTATTTCGATCATGTAAACATCAACAGAACACGTGAAGCCACACAGAGTTTGTATGTCGAGGTGGGTAGGAGGGTTTGAGGGTTTGAGGAGGGGTCAGAGGGAAGGGGTCTCGGCAGTTGCAGGATCTCTAACATTAGAATCTAAAAATGTGTCTCATATAGGTGTTATTTTGGTACTTTACACATCACACAGTTTCAACAACTCCTTATATGGTACAAGTTCCTCTTTTCTTTCTGGCTTCCTGTATTTATTAATATGCTTGTATATTTCTACACTAACTTCCTGTTTTTCAGTCTGGCTGAGCACTTAGTTTGTGAGTCAAAAGTGGCCTTGCTTTACAAACCTTCATTATTAAAGTACATAAAACTATATAATCAGAAAATAAGCACTAAGAATATATTAATTACATGACAGTTCTTCCCTTTTCGTGTTTCCTAAGAAACACACATAATTCCTGATTTATCCCATTAAGTTTACTTGCATGTTAAAAGGCTAAAATATAACAAAAGAGATTATGCTAAACAAAATGAAACCTTTCAATTGCCCAACCCTATCTGTCCCCTCAACGGGTTGTATGTTTTCAATGTTTCATTATTATTCCGTCATAATTACTTCTATCCACAACAAATAAATCAAGCTCAAAGACAGCACCTGTGAAATGTGAAATGTCCTAAATCTACTTCCCACACCCCCTTTTTTACCCAGAATCCCAGTTTAAACCCACTTCTGACTTCCCTCAGTGCTCACTGTAAACTGCAGATACAATCAGCTTTTCTGGTAAAAGGTCCTAGATTATTTTGTCAATCTTTGGAAACATCCTCTATAGAGTTAACCCGTTTCATCTTCAAAACTTAGTCCTGGTTTCTTTGCCCCCTTTAACGGGTAGAGCATATCCGGCCTGAATACTGTGTTTGGGCAATTTACATAACATAGAAATCCTGCAACTATTCCTAAAGTCCCTCTCATTACTCTTTATTACTTTTATGCTCACATTTAACCTGTGTCTAACGAGCTTTTAATTTCCTAAACAACACATTTTCTGGAACTATGGTTCTCTGTGCTCTGTGCTTCTTTTGGTTCCCTTTCTCTGGTTGGTTCCTTTCGGTCTCGGGCTTCCAGGATTCTCGCCACCAATGTGGTCGATGTGGTCGCTATTCTAAAATCCTTCTATCCTTTATATTAACTTTACTTAATCTTCACTTAATCTTAATTTACTTGATCTCAATGTTCTTTAGAATAGAATAGAATTCAACTTTATTGTCATTGCACATGCACAGGTACAGGGCAACGAAATGCAGTTTGCATCCATCCAGAAGTGCTTTAGTGATATAGATATATTACAATATATATTAGCAATAATGTAGATATGTAAGTATATTACAGAAATGGGTCTATTATGTTATAATGTACACGGTATGAAGTATGTTGTGAATATTCTATAACTATAAGTATGTACAGGCTGTAGTGAGTACAAGCTATGTACAGGCTATGAACAGGATATAAATATGAAGAACTATACAGAATATGAAATAAATAACTTTACAGAATCTGAGATATACAGCTATACAGAAATGGGAACTATGCAAGTTGTAAACAGTTGTAGGATTAAAGATTATCGAATGTACAGAATGATTATTTACACAGAGCTATACAGTAGTGCAGTTAAGATAAGTGAGGGTGTAGATCGTTTCTACAGAGGCTATATAAAGTGCTAGTGGTTGTGAGTGGTGGTTCAGTCCATGTTATTATTGTGTGTTTGAGGGTACAGTTGTCCATTGTGTGTGTGTGTTCAGTCCATGAGTTTAACGTGGGTCAGATGTCAGGAGGCAGAGTTCAGGAGTCTGACAGCTGTGGGGAAGAAGCTGTTCCGGTACCTGGTGGTCTTAGTCCGGAGGCTCCTGTAGCGCCTCCCAGAGGGCAGGAGGGTGAAGAGTCCATGTGATGGGTGACTGGGGTCTTTGATGATTTTCCCAGCCCTTTTTAGACACCGCTTCCTGTAGATGTCTTTTATGGCAGGAAGTGGTGCTCCGGCGATGCGCTGGGCAGTTTTCACGACCCTCTGCAACGCCTTCCGGTCCGAGGCAGAGCAGTTCCCGTACCAGACTGTTATTCAGTTGGTCAGGATGCTCTCGATGGTGCAACGATAGAAGTTCACCAGGATGTCTGAGGACAGGTGGTTCTTCCTCAGAGTCCTCAAGAAGAAGAGGCGCTGGTGAGCCTTCTTGACCAGCTTGGAGCAGTTGGTCGTCCAGGTGAGATCCTCGGAGATGTGGACTCCCAGGAACTTGAAGCTGCTCACACGCTCCACAGCCGTGATGAGTTGTGAGGGGTGGATTGTATTGAACGCTGAACTGAAGTCTATAAACAGCATTCTGGCGTAGGTGTTGTGAGCAACACTTTTAATTTTATTAAACACACCCAGGGTCAGATATACACCATCACCATATCAGCATAAAAACAGACAGAGACGTTCCTCTTTCTGTCACATTCTTCCATACATGGCAATTTGTTTCACCTTCCAGATGATTCCTGGGGACTTACAATTTCTTGACTCTTCTTCTGTCACTTGTTACTAGGCAGCTCAAATGCAGTTAGAAGCTAAATGAATTCCAGGCCCTCGGCCTGGCCTATGTTTAAATCATTTGTGTTTGTAAGCGTGTATGCGGTTTAACCTTCTGCTGCTCCAAGTCACTTACACAATAGATCATCGGAACATCGTGCCCAATGAAGCTTAAGACTTTGAATAGACTGAGCATCAACTCTTTCACGAGCACAACATGCAATGTGTGTATACAATGATTATAGCTGCACCTTTAATAAAAGTTTTAGTCTAATGCCAGTAGCTTTAATAAACATTTTAATGCAATGTTAATGATGAAGGCTATATTGTAGCAGTAAAGTATTTTCTTTATTCCCACATTCCCTCTCTTGACCTTTCAAAAAGAAAGGTCACCACACTTCGTGTTGTGTCACTCCTCGGCCCATTTGGCCGCTTCTAAGTCCATCAATGGCATCATGGCCACCAGAACCACCGTTCCAGGGTCCACTGCCCTCGTTATTACCTTTTCCAGCAGTCCTCTGGCGCAAGGAATGACAACAACTGCAGGTGACCAGTATCGCTAAAAAGTGGCAGTAGAAAACATTGCAGACATGAAAAACCCCTTCCATTTCCCAAACACTGAGGTCATCCAGCTGTCCAGCGGATTGTCAATTCCCGAGTGTTCATGCATGGTTTTAGACAGAGTTTTCAGCCCCTCCAGAGCTCGGGTTACTGAGCCATCTGGAGCAGTGTTGTTGGGGATAAAGGTACAACACACTGCTCCAAACATGGCACCACACGCCCCCTTTCTTTCACGCCAACAACATGTCTAGGGCCATTCGATTTTGCACTCCCATCAGTGAGGTCGAACCCAACTGTTCTGTGAACCCCTCCATGGCATCTCTGGTCAGGTTAGAGAGTCTCAGCACATTATAATGGACGTAGTTTATGCGATCAACATTCTTATTTGGAGTTATCCATATGAACATACTTTCAAATCCTGAAGCTAGTTGGTCCACTAGTTTATACTCATCTGGAACTCCCCTGGCACTCCTATTGAGTCAATCCAGGTAGGCGAGTTCATTCTAGGGTCATAAGCATGTATCCCCTGTGTCCCTCTCTTTGCCAAAATGTGTCTCTTACGTCTGGCCGCCAATGTGCGTGTGTTGCGTTGTGGTATGGCTTTTACTTTGTTCCCGATTAGCATGAGTGGAGCTCCGAGTCGCACCATTGCACATGTCCCTTCACTTCCCATATGGGCACGAACCAAAAGGGTGTTACGTCCACAATAATAATAGAGCCCACTTCTTGCCCATGGTCCAATTAAAGTGTTCGTTTGACTTACTTTGTTTGTGGTTCTCCCTGTGAGTGTGACAGAGCACCAACTTGGGTCAATCTCTCCCAACTTGTACTTTACCATATCCGTTGAGAATTTAAAGCATGTGTAGTTGTTTCGTTTGGGCATGAATGGTCCTACTTGTGTTTGCTTGTGAATTAGGGGAAATGAGCTGGACAAGATAGTCCAGTTGCCAGTACTCACCGCTTCTCTAGTCATCCGCAACATGCAGTCATAGCCCCACTTGTCCTCTGGATACAGTGGTGCGGGCTCCGTGAACAAACGTGGTCTAGCTGAAGCACAGGCAACACAATCAGATACATGTTGTTCTTTAGCATTTTGAGCCACCCAGTCCAGCCAGAGGTTACTGTCACTGAAGCCGGTGACACGCTCAATCAGGTCCTCAGTCCTAGTGTAATCCACCGTCAGGACTGGTCTCCTGTTTGTTTCCTGCTCCTCTTAATGTAATGGTACATTTTATTTTACTTTATCAGACTTACCCAAAATATATATGCTTTCGTTACTTTGCTCCTGTCTCCCTCCAGTACCAGCTGTTTTAATAATTTACTGTTTTAAAGGGAAAAAACCTTGGTCACTTGGACTAGTCTTTGTAATTATTTTCCTCTATCAAATTTAATTGACTTCTACAGTGGCCTGCTTTTGTTAATGGTAACATGAGTAACATCCAACATTTTCTCCCCTTTAGCATTTGGTATTTCCCCCACTATATAATGTACTACCATAATCTACATCCAGTCAATAAAACAGAATTTTCTCAAAGCAAACATCAGCAACCCAAAATCAGCAGGCCCAGAATTAAGTCTTCCGCTCCTCCTGCTCATGGCAAAAGCAAAGCAAAGCAAAGCAAAGAAAAGCATCCCCTTTCTCTTGCCAGCGTGGTGAATTATTTGTCAGCATTTATTCATCCTACTCTTGGTCCAGTCTTTATCTCAGTGTCCAGTCAGTCCAACCTTTAGTCCACATCGTCAGTCCAGTCACAGTCCAGTCACACGCATTCACACCAGATATTGCTGAGGGTGGAGATTCCTGCGCAAATAATCAGATTCTCCACCCTCAGCAACGTGAGCTCATTCATTTGTTTTATTTTGTTTTGTTTTTTGTTTTTTAGGGAAAGAGTTCTTTATGCTCTTGGACTGGATTGACTCGCTGCAATCATTTTAGACAGGGACTTACAACCTGATCAGGTCCCCACAGGTCAGCTTTTCCTCAGCCAGTTGTAATCTGGAAAAGCTCACCTTATATTTGTTCTCCCGAAAATTTTTACAGCGCTGTTAATTCAATCTTTCAGGCCTGCTTAGAACAAAAATGAGAAAAAGAGAGCTGATTATTAGCTCATCAGAGCATAAAACATCATCACCTGACAGGTTTTCTCTAAGTGCACTGTTACAATGTTAAAGGGCCCAGTTCTAACCATGTCCATGTTTAATAAAACTCCCTCTATTAAGATAAGAAAACAACCCAAACCTAACCGACAGAATCAACCCATCACTAAAACAAAAACCCCAAAAATCTCAATCACAGAAAAGTTTTGCCTCAAGTTCTTCAGCGTCCTGACAGTCTGAGGTCAACTGACATAGTCTCACCTGCTCAATACACAGAAAATCTTGTTAAAAGCTGCACAGTTTTGCAGACCATTGATATTCTCATTAAGCCCTTTTTAAAGACGTTATAACCATCTATCATCACTAAATTCTAAATTTCTTTTCCAAATCTGGACGACTGCACGTAGTCACAGACCTGACCACTTTATTTAATTATCCTGTCTGTTACCAAGCCTTTCTTCTCACACAGTCACAGTGTGTGTTTCAGTGCAAGCTTCACTCATCCAGTCAGACAGGAAACACAAGTTCTCCTTTTTCTTTTCCTGTCCCCAGTCATTCAACTCATTTGCATACTGAGTCATATCTCAAGAAGTTGCCGTGACAAGACAAATGCATATTTAAACATCACCACATTATTGAATTATTTTTATTCTACAGTAATCACTTGTTTTGATCAATCTGTACAGGAGCACTCCTAATTCACTATTCTAAAAACTACTTTAAGCTTTAATCACTTTTTCCTTTTCACAAGAATCACTCTATTGTCCCTGAGTTATTCCTCAACTTCAGGGTTTAAGTGTGTTACATTCACACTATTTTAACACTGATGAAAGATAACAAGCTGATTTTCATTGCATGTGTGTTATTAGTCTGGTTTAATCGATGTCTGTGCAGTGGAGCTGCAGATCCACCAGGGCAGGTTCTCAAAGCTGCCTTTCCTACACATTTCTCTGCTATAACTGGATCATTTTTAACTACTTTGATATGAGTCCAATGATCTTTGTATCACTTTTTCATCACACTAAGTGACTTGGACAAGATGATAAACAGACTCACATGCTGAAGATGCTGTCTAATCTTCATGAGCTCTCTTGTATTTGTAAGTGTTAGTAAGGTTAATACATTTTCTGCTTGTGTGTGTGATTTTGTGTATGTTTCTTTTTGCAGTGTTTCAGACTCCTTCACAATTTTCCCACTTAAGCAGTCAGTTTTCTTTTCCCCAGGTTTGCTAACCCAAATTTAGATTTCCCACATTAAATAACAGCGTTCCTCTGTGTTCTCATCTACTGCTCTCACTCCTTTGTCCTCTCCCACTTCAACAGTCCAATAACAGGAAGTTCTCTTTCAGCTTTGTCCTGCATTCTCCACTGTCTCTCTTTAACTGCCGTGTTATTGCTCTTTGGAGCTGCATTCCTCGTCTTCAGTTAGGAGTGAAAGCTCGCTTGTCAGGTTTAGTGACACATGACACTGTAAACAATTCAACCAGAAAATTGGCCTGAACGTTTCCAATGATGTTAAACTATAACTTGCTTCCGACTGCTGCATGTAGGAAATTGAGCCAAGTCTGCTTTTCACCTAAAAGTGACAAAACTAAGACATTTTCATTATTATCATCACTGCTTAAACAACACACTTCTCTCTCTCTGGCCAGAAACACCAATTTATGTCATGTATTCACATTCATGAGTGTAAGCGTGTCTTTGTTACGTGTATGTTGTGTATTCATATTAATATTGAGTGTAAGCGTGTCTTCGTTGCCTTGATGTGTTTTTATAATCAGATTTAATTCCTGCATATTACTGAGCTGTGGATTCAAACGGTCTCACTTCTGATTCTCTCCAAAAATAATTTCACATGTAACAATTTGTGTATGTGTGCTTATTCATTCATTCATGTAATTATTAGTTTATGCATTTCTTTCTCTCTCTCCCCTTTTTTTAAAAAAAAGAAAAAAAAAGAATTACCTTTCTGTTATGATGCTCTGGACATTTCTAAACCTCCACCAGTTCAGCCTCAATTTTCAATCCAATTCCCCACACGCTCTCACTCGAACTCGTCCGGCTTGACCTCTCACTGGTCCTTGTCCCTTTTCTCACAGTTTCCTGTGTGGCCTTCAAATCTCCAGCAAACACAGGCCCAACTCAGCTGTTTCCTCTTCTCTGTTTCTTCTCTCTTGATCTTTTCAGTCTTTTCTTGTCAGTTAACTCCCAGCATGGCAAATATCACGTCCAGTGCCTTCACACAGTCATGTCACTGGTTAAGTTCCCAGCTTGTAATTCAAAGCTCATGTTCCATCAGTGGTGTTCATACATGCTGCTGCCTGACCCTTCAGTGTTTTAGGTCAGTTGCACTGTCTTTTGCCTGCTGTTAACTCTTCAAGTCCACGGTGTTCTGTCTTCTGTCTTCATCAGGAGATTGACTGTCCTTTAAGCTTCTTCTCAGGATGAGGACAGAATGAGAGGTCAAGCTGTCAAATTTTTAAGCCAAAGTCTGTTTGTCGTCCCAATTCTGTTAATCTATCATTTTGCCGCTGTACTCATGTTTTGAGGTTGAGTAAGTCCATGGGCACCTGTATTAACACACTAAAACACTTATTTAATATCATTTTCCCACACATCAGCCAGTTCCTTTTATGGGCATGCAAAGTTGTTCACTTCCTGCCAGACACAGACACACTCTCTTCTCAGACTTCCTCTTTCCACGCACTCTGCAATGAACCCACGATCTTCACCCCAGTAGTGTTATTATTACTTATTTGTTATTTTGTACAAATCACACAGAATCACTCAGATGCAGTACCCACAACGTGGTCAGCGGGGGAGCTGGCCCCAGGGAGGGGTCACTGCCCCTCCCTTCCTTCCCTCCCCATCTCCAGCTGCCTCCCTCTTCCCGCTCCACCACAACCACCCACACATGCAGGGCCTTGGAGTAGGGGTATGTCACCAGGGTGCAGAGGAGGCTACCCCCCCCCCCCCCCCCTGTCCCCTTCCGGCTGCCTCTGCCTCAATTTTATCCCACAACTTAGACATTCACATTACTCACACTCTCATTGCGCATACATATAGGATCTTGGGGGTGGGCACGATACACGGAGTCCAAATTACCATCAGGGTGTACACCCCACCCCTGGCGTCGTTGCCCACCTCTCAATTTTGAATACACGTAGACATTGAGGGCTAGCAGGAGGGACTATGCGCTTACCTGCTGCTCTCTGGCAGGTAGCTCCATGCCCTCCTGGGTTTTAAATGCACCTTAGAACACACATGCATCAACACTACAATGAGCGGGTGGAGGGAGGTTTGGAGTCTTCTCTCACCCCCGTTCTCTGCGGCCTGCTGGAGCGGGGGGGCTAGGAGGAGGAGTTGGCCGTCCGACTGCGGTCTGGAGTGTGGGGCCTCCCTGCTGCTGCGGAGTCGGGGCGGTCTGCCTCCCCCCACCGCAGGGAAAAGGGTAACACCACCTGGGTCTGGGTGCAGTTCCCCCCTCCAGGGGCAAGGGTACCTAGACCCGGTTTGTAGAGTACGCTTGGGGAGTGTGACCGTGTGTACAGCGTCTCTTTATGTCTGTCTCCACGTTGGTTGAGTGTGGAGTAAGTGCATATGAGAGCATGAGGGTGGGAATGGATGTTTGTATCTGTGTGTGCCTGTATGTCTGTGTCTATATGTCAGGTTGGGTGTCAGGCGCCACCTCTCTGGGGACATCTCAGGCCCTCCAAGGTTTGGAGGCCTATCTCCACCCACCACCACTTCCCCTGCCAGTGGCGGACTCCCTCAGGTGTCGGTGCGTTGGTGGTTCTTTGTGTCTGGGGGTGGGCGTCCAAGTACACACCGGCTCACTCCTTGGCGGCCGCTTATCGGGGCCTGGAGCCTGGGGCTCGCTCGGGCCACTTCGGAGGTGGGGTGCCCCCGGCCTCTCGGCCTGGGGCTCGGTCACTCAGGCACAGCTGGCTGTCGGCGGAGCTCACGGGCGCGTCACTGCAACCCCCCCTGGCTTCTGCTCCGCGGCTGCTGAGTGAGCCCTCATCTGGGACTCTCCTCAGCTCTTACTGGGACAGTGGCGCGGCTGCCCCTCTGTGGGTCTTCCTTGGTCTCTTGTGTTCTGGGGGCCTCTGGATGTCTGGAGTTTTGATCTCCTCCATACCTGCTTCATGCCCTGGAGGACGGGGCTGTGGCTCCCCACACTCCCTAGCAGATCATTACATGGAGAAACCTTTGGAATGCAAGCATGCTGATCCACACAGGTATGCACACAGGTGTACACACGGGTATTCACAGACGCGGACTACAGCTTTCTTGGCTGCTGCCTCAAAGCACATTGTGCGCTGTCTATCTTGCGTGCTGCACAATATCGTTTATTATTTAGTATCTACTGATATCTACTGCTAGCTAGTTTATTGTGATGGTGCCGTTTTTTTTATTTATTATGTTGCTCTTTGTTGTTTGCTTTCTCTTCTGTTTTTTTTCTCCATACAGGTGACCCAGGTGTTTTGTTCTTTTTTTTTTTTTTTTTCTTTCTTCCCCCCCTTCTCACCGTCTCTTCTCCCATTTGGTTTTCTTTCTCTCCCTCTCTTTCTTTCATTCTTTCTCCCTGTCCTATCCTCCAGTCATGTCTGTCCCGTTTGTAGCAACTGAAAATAAAATAAATTCATAATTATAATAAAGGTCAATCAAATGGGCCAATATGGCAAGGCCATGACGATCCACTTGGTAAAATAAATCCGCTTGGCATCTTTCTTGGCCTTAAGACAACAATTCTGATGGCTAAAGATCCAAACGGGACAGAAAAAAAAAGAAAAAAAGCTCCTTCTCAGTATGAGGACAGAATGAGAGGTCAAGCTGTCAAATTTTTAAGCCAAAGTCTGTTTGTCGTCCCAATTCTGTTAATCTATCATTTTGCCGCTGTACTCATGTTTTGAGGTTGAGTAAGTCCATGGGCACCTGTATTAACACACTAAAACACTTATTTAATATCATTTTCCCACACATCAGCCAGTTCCTTTTATGGGCATGCAAAGTTGTTCACTTCCTGCCAGACACAGACACACTCTCTTCTCAGACTTCCTCTTTCCACGCACTCTGCTATGAACCCACGATCTTCACCCCAGTAGTGTTATTATTACTTATTTGTTATTTTGTACAAATCACACAGAATCACTCAGATGCAGTACCCACAACGTTCACACACTTAGAATCACACACTTGTGATAAACTATTTTCATCAAACATGCTGTTTAGAATCAGAAAGAGGAAGTAGACCGCACCCTGTTAAGTGCGTATACAGCCTCAAACTGAAAGAAAAACAATTAAAACCTCTAATCAATTCTCACATTACACACCAAAATCAAAAATAAGTCACACCAACATTTATTACTGAAATTCTTGCCTAGTTAAACTTGCTATTTAAACAGAGATATTTGTCTTTAATGCCTCAGGGTTTAGGCCCGACACAATATCTGCAGTATGCACAATTCATCCACTATAGACCAAAAAATAAATCAGTTCATCAAAATTCACTAAAAGAAACCCAAACTTTATTTATTATGTTCTAATATATATAAGCCAGCATCTAAAAATCCACAAATTCAGCGATGTTCACAACAATATATTTATAGAATCACCAATGATTAAAAAGATTTCACAACATGCATATTTTTATTTTTATTTTGGCCTGTCCCGTTTGGCTCTTTTGCCATCAGAATTGTTGTCTAAAGGCAAAGAAAGATGCCCAACGGATTTACTTTACCAAACTGACCATCCCAGCCTTGCCGTAATGGTCCATTTGATTCACCTTTTATTGTTTATTTTATTTTCACTTACTGAATACGGGACAGACTTGACTGGGGGAAAGAAGGGGAGAAAGAAAGAGGGAAAGAGAAACAGCTGAGAAGAGGGACGGGGGAGAAGGGCAAAAGACAAAAACCAACAGAACGGGCAGAGAAAAAAAATGCATATATCAATCACCTGGATCACCTGCTGAGAAAGAAAAAAGAAAGCAAGCAGAAGAGAACAAGAGTAATAGAATAAACAACATCACAATGATATATGGGAATATGACAGTAAATACTAAATATTAAACATTATTGTGCAGCACATAAGATCAACAGAACACAGTGTGCTTTGAGGTAGGAGCCAAAAAGGGTGTAGTTTGTGGGTGTGATCACCCGTGTGTACACCTGTGAGCATGGACGCGCTTGTTTTTTGTTTTTTTAAAAGGTTCCTTCATGTAATAATCTGCTAGAGGGTGTGGGGGGGGGCCACAGCCCCGTCCTCCAGGGCGTGAAGCAGGTGTGGAGGAGATCAAAACTCCAGACATCCAGAGGCCCCCAGAACACAAGAGACCAAGGAAGACCAACAGAGGGGCAGCTGCGCCACTGTCCCGGAAAGAGCTGAGGAGAGTCCCAGATGAGGGCTCACTCAGCAGTCGCGGAGCAGAAGCCAGGGGGAGTTGCAGTGACGCGCCCGTGAGCTCCGCCGGCAGCCAGCCGTGCCTGAGTGACCGAGCCCCAGGCCGAGAGGCCGGGGGCACCCCACCTCCGAAGTGGCCCGAGCGAGCCCCAGGCTCCAGGCCCCGATAAGCGGCCGCCAAGGAGTGAGCCGGTGTGTACCTGGACGCCCATCCCCGGACACAAAGAACCACCAACGCACCGATGTCTGAGGGGGTCCGCCACTGGCAGGGGAAGTGGTGGTAGGGGGAGATAGGCCTCCAAACCTTGGAGGGCCTGAGATGTCCCCAGAGAGGTGGCGCCTGACACCCAACCTGACATATAGACACAGACATACAGGCACACACAGATACAAACATCCATTCCCACCCTCATGCTCTCATATGCACTTACTCCACACTCAACCAACGTGGAGACAGACATAAAGAGACGCTGTACACACGATCACACTCCCCAAGCGTACTCTACAAACCGGGTCTAGGTGCCCCCGCCCCTGGAGGGGGGAACTGCACCCAGACCCAGGTGGTGTTTCCCTTTTCCCTGCGGTGGGGGGAGGCAGACCGCCCCGACTCCGCAGCAGCAGGAAGGCTCCACACTCCAGACCGCAGTCGGACGGACAACTCCTGCTCCTAAGATGCATATTTTCATTTCAACACACACTCCCAGCATCCTTCCAGCCTTAAAAGCGTCAACCAACCAACCAAGTCGAGGTTCCACGCCCGAAACCCGGTTTCTCTCAGTCAAACAAGTGCATAAAATCGTCCCGGATGACAAGAAATGGTCCTGTGACCACTGGCTATTAAGGAATGCCCCCAGTTTTCGCGGTGGCTAACCGAACTAATTCTCCACCGGAGGACTCTGACCCGTGTCCGGGCACAGAGTTGAAGCGTAACCTTCTGAGAAAATGCACTTCTTAGGGATCCCCGCCCCGTTCTAAACAATTTAATCTCTTTGAAAACACCACACAAAACCACACAAGCAATTTTATTGATGTCCAAGCCCGGCTTTATACTCAATAGGGACAAACCAATGACCAATTCCCTATTATCCTATATTCTCTTAAACACACATTGTTTCTTTTTCTCTTTTACCATGAAATACCATATTACCTTTAACTCAGTACTGTCATTCTCAAAGTTTCATTATCATTACTTCAAAGCTTTACTTTATTCTAAAGAATTTAGTTCTACCACTACTGAGCCAATTTAATAGTTAAGATCATCAACTCAGCGAACAGATAATTTAGAATTCATCCAATATGCACAAATTTGCTTTTTCTTTGAACAGGTTTGTGCCTACTTTTAAATCTTTTTAGACCAGTCTCCTGTTCGCCTCATATCAGATCCAACCTTCGGCCACATTTGTTCTCTCTGTTGCAAAGGGAACCGGGCGGGAAACACCAAATATTAAAACCAGATTCTTTGATCCCCATGATAGAACAGAGAAAACCTGACTCATAGTGGTCAAAACATTTATAATTCTTTTTATTCAATCATCCTCTGGAAGAGAGAGCCCTGCACAGCCCAACGGCAGTTGCAGGATCTCTAACATTAGAATCTAAAAATGTGTCTCATATAGGTGTTATTTTGGTACTTTACACATCACACAGTTTCGACAACTCCTTATATGGTACAAGTTCCTCTTTTCTGTCTGGCTTCCTGTATTTATTAATATGCTTGTATAGTTCTACACTAACTTCCTGTTTTTCAGTCTGGGTGAGCACTTAGTTTATGAGTCAAAAGTGGCCTTGCTTTGCAAACCTTCATTATTAAAGTACATAAAAAAATATGATCAGAAAATAAACACTAAGAATATATTGATTACATGACAAAAGCAATGACCTGTTTGTATTCTCCTGCTGCCTATTTAACCCACTACTCCTCTTAACTTCTATTGTGTTTTGTACCCCATGTCTCCCTTTTGTTCCATTATCCCATGCCATTCTCCAGAAATTCTTACTTTGTGTCCAAACTATTCTTTTCCCTCAGATTTCAACAATGGTATCTGCACGTCTATGTCTACTTTTTTAACAGCTGCTTTAGCCAACCTATCTGCTCTTTCATTACCCACAATACCTAGGTTGAGGGGGTCAGACCAGCACAGTCTCTTTCAGCACACATGGATATTTCACCAGTCTCATAGACACTGAGAACAATTTGTGTATGAGACTAAAGAAACAGTCCACACATAACTGAACAAAAGGCCTCTAAAGTTCTGTGGTTGCCACATTTCCACATGACTGTTTAATTACAGCAAAAACCATAATTATAATTATCTTGATTGATATTGTAATCTTAGTTTTCAACACAATTGTTCATTAACTTAAACAATGTTACAAGATAAATATATATTCTTAGTGCTTATTTTCTGACTAGATTGTTTTATGTATTTTAATAAGAGAGGCCTTTATAAACCAAGCCCAGATGTGAGAAAAAACTAGGTCAGAGGGTGACAGGTCGCCTAGCAACAGAGGCTTTAGTAAGGGGAGGTTAAGAAACAGGAAGTTTAGTGCAGAGCTGCAGAGGCATATTAATAAAATACAGGAAACCAGACAGAAAAAGCAGAACTAAGTAACACACACACACATTAGTCAGAGCAGAAGGAGTTGTTTTGATGGAAACTGTGTGTGTCTGTGTGCGACCTATAGCAGAACTATGTATACCCATTCTGGCTTCTAATGCTTTCAGACCTGAGCGTGTGTTAGTGGGTCAGGTCTCTGTTTCCGGAAATGTACAATAAAGATCATTTTTTGAACTTGACGACTCTGAGTCGGAAGTCAGAGAATTCAAAAGAAGGGAATTTAATAGTCACATAGCATCGATTTGTCACATGGCATCGGTCTGTTAGGTTTCGGGATGAGAACGTGTTGGATGGTTACCTGTCTTGGTCTGGTGGAGGTCTCTTCCCATAAGAAGACTGATGACTTTTTCATTAACACTGAAGTGTTTCTTTTTTCTCTCTCCCCTCAGATGACTTCACACTATAACCAAGGACACCTCATAGGGGATCATCTGATTGTGGCTTCTCTAATAATCTTTCTAATAGTAATATTGTTCACTGTTATGTTACAGAGTGAAGTGAGATTAGTGCTGTAAAACTTCCATAACACTGAACAGATGCCACCACAGATATGTGGAAATCTCAGTCAAAACTAGCAAAAACAAATGAAATCCATGAATCAGAAATGCTGATTGTTGAACAGATAATTCAGTCTGTACATGAGGAGGATCCACTTTAGACTAAACTACATACAGAAACACAGGAACCAGGGCACAGTGTAAATCCAGGACCTCTGTGTGCAACAGCTGACCTGTATGAACACAAAACACTGACTGAAGTCCACGTTGATGCTTTCTGTCTGTTTAACTTTTACATTTGAAGCAACACATTTTACTTCAAACACACAGATCAGGTAGAAAACTGTGGATTAGAAAACAAGTTCATCAAGAAGGTCCTGAAGCAAGAAGTTCATCATTGCATAGAGAAAGAAAAAGGACATGAATCATCCCACGGGTATGTGCAGTCGTTATGTTATCATCAGCTAAATCATGTCTGCATACTGTGTGTGTGTGTGTGTGTGTGTGTGTGTGTTGCTTTTTTAAATCTTCTACTTAGAGTTCAAACTTGGATAGTGATAAAAACATTGCACTGCTTCATTTAATATCTAATTGAACACATCTGTGGTTGAATTTGAATCTTAAATGTTTTGATTTCAAAGATGTGGTTCTGATACGAAGGAACAGAAAGTAAATTGTTGCCATGGATACAGTGAGACAGACGCCTCAGACCCTTATTTTTTATTTCTTTGACTTTTTATTTTATTGATTCATTTCTTTATTTTTACATTTTAAAAAGTCTATTTGTCTGAATGAACTAATCCCCATTTCCCATGCTTTGTATCACTGGTCATACTGGGAACAGCCATAGAAAATGTTTGTAAAGAAGAAATCTTAAACATGAGCAGATTCTCAGGCGATTTCTGTTTCCTAACCATTGTTTCAGTGCACACGTCCCATCACTACATGTGTGTTAAAGATTCCTTTGGGATCAAAATAATCCACTGACAGTTATCAGTACAAACAGGATGCAAAAATCCAAAGTTCAGACTTCAGAGTTACTAAAACAGAGATCTGAGGAAAACTGGTTCTTCACACGACTTTTCATGTGTGAACAGCAGAGGTGGTTTCATTTTCACATGTAGGTGTTGCAGTGAGGATTGCAGGGAGACATTTGCTGAATAGCTGCAGCTCTGCTCCTGTAGACTGCCTCTGAATGTGTGTGTGGTGATAAAGTCACTTTAATTAAATGTCACCTGTCAGGGAAAACTTTGTGTTGACTGAAGAAAGTTCACTTCTCTTTCATTGCAGCTCCACTCTTATTTTTGATGCACTCATTTGTTTCATAAATGATTTCAATGATTTTGCCACAGCTCTGCATTGTCAGGTCGGAGCATGTGTGCTTTTGATGAAATGCTGATATGATGACGCTTGATTGGGGAAAGATTTCCACAGGTGGTGTTGTTGGTCTCCTTCTTCCAGTTTTCTTGTTGCTGCCTCTCTCCTCGCCTCAGTTGCTGCAGCTGTATCATGTATGTTGTTATGTTACATACAAAGAGGAATTTGTGACATTAAAGAGTAAAGATTCTTATTCTTAAATGAAGATGAATAAAGGTTTTGTGAAATAACTACTGAGTTCTGGTGCCGTCTCTGGATGCCTCGACGAATAAAAGAACCAGAGTAAAACTGATTTGGTAACAATTTATACCTATATTTCTCTATTTCTCTATTTCTCTGAATATTTATCTATCATAACTCTGTTTCTACACTCACTTTATATGAGTGCTTGTTGTTTCTTGTATATTTGCTGCTATGACAACTCAGTTTCCCTCCTGGATTAATAAAGTTTCTCTGATTCTGAAATACAGTGAGCCATTATATTTGTAGTTTCTAACTAACAATATAAAGGCTCAGAAACCGATAGTGCCACAGCACGTCCCACTGGCACCTGAAGGAACTTTTAAACAAAGGACTTTGTAATTGAAGCTTTATTTATACAGGTCGGCTCATTGAGACTCAATGTCTCATTTACAAGAGAGACCTGTTCCAGACAAACATATTAAAATTACAACAATAAAAGAAAAGTTTGTGTAATGTACTCAGTCACATTAAAAACGAGAACAAGTTCCCAGAGATGGTTTCACAAAAACATGTGTACGTCTTTTGAAGTCTGCAAGTGAAATCAACGGAGAGCCTTAAATCCTTCGGTTATGTTTTCCATGAAGACGGAGCAGAAAAGGAGAACGCCTTCTTCCCAAGCTCTGCATGAACTGATGGAACAGTGGATGTAATGATGTCCTGAGACTGCAGGCTGTGACTAAACTGTTTGCCTAACATGTACTCTGATAAATAGGAGGCAGTAACCCAGAAACAGATTGATAGATAAAATGATACTAATGGACCATCCTGTGTAAGACCAATGAGGACCAGTTAACCAGAGAACACAGAGTACAGTGGTGTGTTAAAGGTTTACAGACAGTTATAAATCTTAATGCCCCATGATGGACAAAATCCAACAGATGAAGAGAGCGAGCAGAGTCATTCATATAAATCATGTCACTGTAATCCAGGGCAGGTAAAAAAAAGGTGGCAGCAACAAGCTTTTTCCTGTGAAACATGATCTGTTCCTGGAAGAGAAGCCCAACTTCAGCCTCAGTGTCTTTATTAGATGTTCAATGTGTGGCTTATAGGAACGACTGTCATCAATCAAGATACCGAGGTATGTGTACGAGGCCACAGTTTCAATAGAAATACTTTGAGCAGATACAGGAGAAGGAAATAAAGCCGGACCCTCTTTCTGTTTGTGAACAACATGACTTTGGTTTTTTCTACATTTAAAGCCAGTCTGAGCCAGCTGAGACTGAATACTATCAACAGCTGCTGTAATGGTTTGAAAACTATGTTGATGGTATAAAATGAACAGATGCATCTAGATTTTGTGCCACACCGTTGACATAAGTAGCCCAGGACAGAACCCTGTGCACTCGTTTAGTGACATTTAAAAAGCTGGAAGAGAGACCATTGAGCTGAACGCACTGCTGATGTCCAAAAGAACATTAGAGAAGCAGCCAGCTGCTCGGTCTGAAAGGCCTATTTCCAGTAATCTCTGACATAAAATGCTGTGGTCAGCAGCTCAGCTCATAAACCAAGGGACTGGGAGCAGCTGCTGCTGAGTGTTGCTGGAGTTCCTGTGCTGTTAGATCCTCATCCTCTCCACGCAGCTTGGAAGTAGGTGAAGTTGTGCCAGAAGATTTTTTGTTGTGGTCAACAGTGTCAAAGACTTTGATAGATCAAAAAAAGAGCTGCACAGTAGTTCTTTGCATCCAGCGCTTCATAGACGTCTTTGAGAACTTTTATCGAAGCAGTTCCAGTACTGTGCAGTTTCCTAAAACCAGACTGGAAGGGAGATAAAATCCTATTTTCATCCAGATAACTTTGAAGTTGATTATTTACCAGCCTTTGAAGAACCTTAGATAAGACACAGAGTTTGGAAATTGGCCTGTAATTACTAACTGTTGAAGAATCACCAGCTTTCAGTGGGGGAGTACAGAGGCACACTTCCACATCTGTGGTAAAGCCTTCTGTTGTAGAGAAAGATTAAAACTATAAGACACTGGCTCAGCTATGATATTTGCAGCCAAGTGCAAGAAGGAAGGAGAACGATTGTGAGGACGAGTTTCTGGTGTTGGGGCTATTCAAAGCCTTACAAACCTCTTCTACTGTGACAGGTGTGAAGGAAAAGGTATCAGTAAGCAGGAACTACGAGCAGAGTTGTGTGCAAGAGGTTTACCATCAGATACTGTGCTGAACAAAGAGCAAGAAGCAACAAAGTGTTTGTTAAAGCAACATTTCAGTTTTGTCTGACACAGGAGTGGAGTCGATATTTAAGTGAGGAGGAAGCTCTGAGGAGTCACAGCTGGCAGAGACACTTTATAGTTTGCCAAAACCTCCTACGGTCGTTTGGACTGTCAGTCGTTAAAGTAAAAAATAGTTACATTGGATCTTGATGATGGAGGCAGTAATCCGATTACACAGCTAATGAAAACAAAGCCAATCAGCATCAGAGCCAGACTTCCTGCCCAGGCCTGGTTTCTCTCATGTAGGAGATCGGCCGGTACTGAACCAAACCAGGCCTGTCCCGACCTTTCACCCTGACCTGGCAAAAAGGGGCGTGTCTGTCCACAAAGTAGACACGACTCTCCTGTAAATGTTCCCAAACTGACATTGTCAGCCTGTTTAATACGACCCCAGTTCAAACTGATGCGGGCTCGGAGCGTGAGATTTTAGTGTTTCTCACAGCACCAACTACGCAGTGATCACTCAGGTCGTTGGCAAAAACTGCAGATGTGGAAAACTTACGCAGCATATTAGTTAAAAAAGGTCAATAAGAGCAGATTTATCTGGGTGTTTAGGATCAAGGCGTGTGAGGCTTTAAATAATTTGAGTCAGTTTTAAAAACAAGCAGCGTGCCTTAAAATCATCAGACACAGAAGAAAGCCAGTCCCAATGAAAATCATCCATCTGAAAGACGTCATTAAAATGCAGCTCAGATAAAAGTTGAACCAGAGACGGTGATGTGCTGGGGGAAGCAGGTGGAGGCTGATAGCAGCCAACAACAGTCTGATTTCCAAACAGATCAATAGTTAAGGCCAAGATTTCAAATGGCTGAGGTGCAGATTGAGAGAACAAGACTTGAGCAGGAAGACAGAGCTTCACATAAACTTCCAGACCTCCGCCTTTTCTGGGACAGTCTGAGAGCTAAATGTTAAATCCATCAGTTGCTACGTTTTTATCCAGTAAAGATGTGGAAAGTCTCAGAAACAACAATGATACCAGCACCGCTTGAACAGGCCCAGATTCCAATCATATCCATGTTAGGAAGCACACGACGTGATGCACGTGTAACCCAGACAGTTTTTAACATCTGCTGGTGTTTCACATTCAGCCAGAGGCCCAGGGTTAGGTTGGATACCAGACAATAATAAAAGCATCGTTATTAGACTCTAGAGCTCGTTTATAGCTGACACCACATGTAGAGTTTAAGTTCACACAGAGACGATGACATTTTTCTACAACCAGCAAACAATAAACAAGAAATGTAACAAGAGTTTCAGAAGAAGCTGTTTTACAGAGAAATGATTCCCTGAAGACAAAATTATTATTATCATCTTTATTTCTCCAGGTGAAAATTTAATTGAGATTAAAAATGTTGTTTTCAAGAGAGACCTGGCATCATGGCAGCAAGAGTCAGAAATACATCATAATTCAAACAAATACAAAATAGGAAAAACATCCTACATAAACTTCATAAAGTTTCATTAACAGACTTTGAACAATGGACTTCAAACTTCCCCCCAAAACAACAGAAACACATTTGAAGACAATGAATGACATTTATCCCTCTAAAGAAGGACTTAGACTACGATTTAATATGAATAAGAACAAGTTCATAAATGGATGCAACCAAGGATTTCATCAATCCCTGATTTAGACAACAGAACATTTGGTTTGATTTCACAAGATAAGAATGACGACTGAGTTGGAAGATTGTTTTATGTTTAGTCAAATCTTTCATACATAAAGTCGGATTACAAAATCATGCCCTAAGTTTGTTGTTTTATTCAAGGAATTGAAATTATAGAGAAAATCTGTGAAATGACTTAAAGAAAACAAACCACAAAAACTCTATGATGCTCTAAACCCCCTGGTTTAGGTCGGCAAAACTTTACTAGACCCGCCCCTGCACAGTTACAAGCTGTCAGCTACTTAGAAAAGGATCCTGGTGTTATTTGTCTCTCAGAAACAGTTCATAACTTCCCATCAACTCATTCATGTCACCTAAAAGGTAAACCTGTTTCTCAAACACCTCCTCAGCTCTGATGATTCATTTGTGGCTTTAATGTAGTGTTACATCCTGTTTGTTTGCTTCCATCTGTATACATGTCCAGATTCACTGTTGTTTCTATTCTTACATTGCTGTGTGATCACTGTTCCCTCTGCTGACTGATGTGACCTTTTGTATCTCACACTGATACTTGTCATATTTGTATCTGCGCCTAAAAGATAAAAAGTTTTCCACGCTAAAACACAGCTCCACCTCCTGCAGTTCTCCCTCTGAACCACTAGATGTCTCTGTTATCTAAATGAAGACGTGCAGCACAGCAACCACAGCAGCGCTCAGATCACACGTGTCCTGTTATTATGTATAAAAGCATGAAACAGGTGAGACAGGTGGGATCAATATTAATGTTGTGGAAATATATGAAAAAGCAACAGAAGAGTGAAAACATTTCGTGTTTCTAGAAAGATCTTTCAGCTCACAGCTGCTCACAGACTGTATTTACAAGTGACATACTGCAACTCTACAGTACATCTACAGTATATATCAAATATATTCTGTATTCAAATCTATTGAGTGATGTTTGAAAGTCTTTCCAGGTGAGTTTGATCCAGGAGGGTCTGAAGCCAGAGTCAGACAGAGACTGTGCAGAGACTGTAGAAGGACAGAGCAGCAGCAGAGCAGTCCAGATACACTGATGATCCTCTGTCAGATCCAGAGGGACACACAGGGATGATGCTGGACTCTACATTGTGTCTGACAGTGGAGCTGTTCTCAGAGCAGTTCACTCTGCAGCACTGACAGTCATCTGCACTTCTTCTCATTCCTCTGTCAGTCACTGCTGGATGAAGCTCTCCTCTCCACCTCCCAGTAACATGGCCCAGTCAGAGCGTCTCTACACACAAGCTGCTGCTGCTTCAACCTCTCTGGATCATCAGGACACAGCTCCTCCTCTCTCAGCACACACACCGTCCTGTTTACCATCATCAGCTCCACCTGCAGAGAGAAGAAGGAAGAGCAGAGGAGATAAACGAGTGTTTCCAGAGACTCTTCATCAGCTGTCAGTCAGTGATGCAGCACATCCAGTATAAAGAGCAGCAGGGACTTCAGTGCTGGGACTGTACTAGGACTCATTGTTGCTTCACTTTTTCTAATCTTTGGATTTTTATTGAAGTTGATGAAAATGTTTTTCCCTCCTAGTTTGAGTTTGGACTTTCATTCATTAGAAGAACCTTGGTGTGTCCACTCTGAGCTCTGTAGGAACCCCAACAACAAGCCCAACAATCCAGATGGACGGTTCCAGCTGTTAACTGGAGGAATTCCATCCAAACATCTGCTCTCACTAAATTCTTCCTCACCTACAGACTGTGTTCTTCACTGCTTTAAACTTGGAAATGAATGCAGTCATTGGTCTGCGTGCTGTTTTGTTCAGAGAGCTGATTGGCTGTTGACAGCGTTTGATCAGAGCGTGTCAGCTGTTACTATGGTGACCATAAAGGTCAGAAACAGGAAGTGTTTGTGTCCAATCCTGAAGCCTGTCACCATTCTCCTCTCACAGCTTCACTGAGAAGCTGCAGCTTTACAGGAAACACTGGATCTTTGTTTCATACTGACTGTGTTTAGTACAATACTGCTGACAGCACCACCCACTCACTCCATCACTCTACTGACCTCAGAGTCTCCAGTCTGTAGTCTGGACTCTGCTGAAGATCAGACAGCTGCTTCACATCTGGATCCTTCAGGTTGTTTCCGTACAGCTCCAGCTGTCTCAGATGGGAGGGGTTGGACTTCAGTGCTGCTGCCAGATAATCACAGCTGATCTTTGACAAACCACAGTCCATCAATCTGTATAAAGAATGAAAGATGTAAGTTTATTAGACAAAGTGTGAGCTTGAAATCATTCAGTGTTTCATCATCTGTTCAGAGCTGAAGAAGGTTCAGAATGTAGAAGTTTAGAAAATGGAAACTCCAAACAGCTGAAGCCAACAGGAAGCAGCTTCAAACAGGAAACTGCAGAGTTTCAGACTATATGTCCTGATGCAGCCAGTTGGATTTTGGAGATTTGAATCTCTGTTCTGTGACTAAGTCCTTGAATCATTTCTTCCAGTTGGTCCAACAAGACAGACTAAGTGTTGGACATGTGTTGTGGCTCCATTAGGGGAGCTTCTAAATGTGATGTGATGGCCCCTCTGGGTCAGGTGTAAGCCATAGGTGTCAAACTCTGGCCAGCGGGACAAATTTTGCCCGCAGCCTAATCACATTTGGCCCGCGAAGCCATAAAAAATAACTATAAAAAAAGAAATGCAGAAAACAGGAGCTTTCTGGACAGGTGGGAGAATATGATGAAAATTTGATAAATGATAAAATTTAATTCAGAAGGCTGCAAATACATTTTTAATTTAAGAAATGAATTCCACTGATGTGTTATTTAATGTGTGTAATATTAAGTTATATATATTGTTTAGTATTAAGCTTTGCTTGTTCCATATTCAGTTTTTCAGCAAAACTTGTTTGAGTCCATAAGAAAAGATTCCTTGTTATATTTGGAGGAAGATTTTTTTTCAATGAATATTAATGTTAGCCCGCGACTTTGATCCAGTTTTGAATTTTGGCCCACTGTGTATTTGAGTTTGACACCCCTGATGTAAGCTTTCTAATGCAGCTTTGATCTTCACAGTCTGCTTCATGAAACTCATTCTAACCCTGAATGTCAGAGTGTTCCTCCTTCTCTTTCCCATCATTCATGCTGGCAGTGGAGGAGATTTGGATGTTGGACTGTGTTTTGGATGATGTGTGTATGTTTGTGTTGGACTGCTGTCTGTAAAGCAAACGCACATTTTGCTTTGGATTTCAGTGTCAGACAGACTTTAAGGTGGAATGAAGAGTTGGAGAGTTTCACAGTGAATTATCCAGTGGAGGATTTTTCTTCTTCTTTGAAGGTTTGAAATGTGAACATTGTTCTGCTGCAGTCAATGGACTAAACCAGAGAAGAAGAAAACAGACTTTACCATGAAGATCCTCAGTGTGGATCAGTATAATATCAGCCTGATGTCTGCAGTTTAGTGTCAGCACAACTTTCACATCATATTCATCTCAGCACAACTAAAACATGCTGACTGACCCCAGAGTTTCAAGTCCACATCCTGGACTCTCCAGGAAACCACACAGATGTTTCACTCCTGAATCCTGCAGCTTGTTGTTGTACAGGTCCAGCTGTCTCAGATGGGAGGGGTTGGACTTCAGTGCTGCTGCCAGATAATCACAGCTGATCTCTGACAAACCACAGACACTCAATCTGTATAAAGAATGAAAGATGTAAGTTTATTAGACAAAGTGTGAGCTTGAAATCATTCAGTGTTTCATCATCTGTTCAGAGCTGAAGAAGCTTCAGAATGTAGAAGTTGAGAAAATGGAAACTCCAAACAGCTGAAGCCAACAGGAAGCAGCTTCAAACAAACACAACAAGAGAAAAAACTCTGAATGTTTCACATTAAAGTCGTACATTTCTCATAAAAACAGGACAAAGACTTGAAAAAGTCGTGTTTTTCCTTCCAGGAACCACAAGGCTTCACTTTTAAAGGTGAAGTGTGAAAGAAATGGACATATTTGAAGTCCAAGACCTTTTTCCAGTCACATGATTAAAGCAGACAAACTACAAGCTCATTTTCATTCCAACAAGTCATCTTCTGACCTGGACTAACAACACTGGTCTCTATGTGCAGCTGGCTGTGAGACCAGTGCTCAGGGAGCGTCTACAAAGTGCAACACTGAAAGAACATCACACACTCATTTGCTTCCATCATCCAACCTGAAGAGGAAACAGAGACGCCTCCCCTTCAAAGTAAAAGCTGCTCCTTTTGGACACAGTATCAAAGAAAGTCTACAGTATAACATAGAAAAGACAGAACAAAGTTTTGGTTGTTTTGAAATTGTGCAGAAATGAAACTACACTAAGCTCAATTATGTGACAGACATTTCATCCCATGTCAGTTTGGCCTCATCCTGGGCCGGATTATCCAGCACACACTCTGACCACAGGCCCAGGGGCCACGCACAGCTGGGCTCCATCCAAAAGACAGGAAACAAACCAACACAATAATAAAAAGCACCATGTGATCTTCTTACATCTTCAAGACAAACATAGTAAAAACATGAGCATATTTGTTTCCTGATAAAATGATGTGACAGGTAGAACAGAGTAAAGTGGTGGTGTTACAGCCTTTCTCCCCTCTGCTGCCGAGGCTGTTAGTCTCTCCCAAACTCAGCTACAGGACTTCCAAATGAATGAAAGCAGCAGAAGTGGCTTTACAAATGAAAGAGGAAGAGGAGAAGAAGAGGAGAGGGAGGCCACCCTGACCATCACTCCAGCTGAAAACATCACACTTCCATTAAAGTTGGTGAGAAAATGTTGAGCAGGATGAGCTGCTGGCTAATCTGGAGGCTGTAGCAGCAGCTCACAGTCACAGTGGGTTTCCACTCATGAAAAAGCTCTGGCTGCTTCATTTCTCATCTCATATCAGAGACTTTAAAGCTTCACTGAAGCTGTACTGTGATGCTTCCATATTCCAGTGAGGCCTCCATAATGATTTCAGCTGTTCTGTACACACACTGTGTGCCCTGTATGGCTCAAAGTCTCTGCAGCCTGTTTTTATCTGCTATCATCAGATCTTCATCATCCTCATTCACATCCCTCACACACTCTACAGCCTCATCAGCACTGACTTCATCTTCACTGACTGATGGAGCACAACATGAACCTGTGGAGGCTGAAACACTGTCCTGTCAAACATCTCCCCGTCACCACTCCACTTCTGTCAGCCTTTAAATGAACCCTGCTCAAGTCTGTCACTTCTGTTTGGAGCCAAAAGGAAAAACTGTTGTTCAGTCGTTTGGAAAGACAACATTTCTGAAAGCACTCAAACTTCTTCACATTTGTCTTCAGACACATCCTGAACATTTAGGAACTAAAGAAAGTTTCAAACATCAAAGACATGAAATATAGAAAAACAACAACAGCCGCAGTCAGTGAACTCACCTCAGAGTCTCCAGTCGACAGTTTGGACTCTCCAGTCCAGCACACAGAAGCTTCACTGCTGAATCCTGGAGGTCATTATTTCTACTCATGTCCAGCTCTGTCAGATGGGAGGGGCTGGACTTCAGAGCTGAGGCCACAACTTCACAGTGAGACTCTGAGAGTCCACACCAAGTCAGTCTGTGATGATAGAAAATATAAAATGTGTTATTATAAAAGCAGAAAATCTGCATTATAAACACAGACTGAATGTATATGAAGACAAAACAGAGTGAGGTCATAATCTGCTGAATCTGCTCTTCACATCTGTGCTTCAGCTCCTCTTACTGTGTTTGACATGACACAACGATTGAGTCTCTCTCAGACCTGCAGACTTTTAATGAGAATCTTTGTTTGGCTTTAATCTGCAGATGAAGGAGGAAGATGGTGTCACATTTAGGCTTCCATAATGTCCACAGTCTGTCACTGAGATCTGATCCAGAGTCAGAGTGAAGACACACATTTGGACTGTTTCCTGTTTTGACTCCAGAACATTTTGAATGAGTTCAGCTCAGTGAAGAGTTCCAGCTGGAAAGATGATCTCTGTTTGCTACCTGCTGTCAGGTACGACTGTTCACGTCCACACGCAGGAAAAACCTGCTGACTGTTACCAAACGGAGCAGAAATCTCATCACTGGACAATAATGATGAATGAACTCAGAGCTGCTGATATCAGATCTGATTTCAGGGGAACTAAACACAGAAATGATTGGCTCATTTGAGCTTTCTGAGCCATTATCTGCTGCTGTGTCGCTAGTTGGCAGAAAATGATTTGTATTCCTGTTCAGGGCTTCAGTGTTTATGAGTCCAGATCCAGGTGACAGCAAGTCAAAATGATGTTACCTGTCTGTGTCCAGCAGCAGCCTGTATTCACTTTGAATATTGTTATAACCTGACATGGATCAGTTTGTCTTTGATTGGTTTGTAAATGAGCAGAGTGAAGCTGACCCCCCACCCACTTGAAACGTAAAGGCAAATAGGCGGAGCGGTTAGTGCTACGTTTGTGCAGATTTGTGCAGGTAAAATTAGCGTTTGTGCTGCTACGGTTTTAAAGATATTAATGAAAATGTAAAGGTCAACCAGCCCCCCCACATTACCCAAATCCAACAAAAGTGGTATCAAACGTTTGTGCTGGTTTGTGCTGCAAAACTTTTTGTTTGTGCTGCTATCATTTTAAAGATATTTAAGAAAATTTCTAGAGGTCCCCAGAGGTCAACCAGCCCCCCCACATTAATTAAATCAAACAAAACTGGTGTCAATCAACTGTGCTACGTTTGTGCTGGTTTGTGCTGCTAAAATTTTCGTTTGTGCTGCTTCTGTTTTAAAGATATTAATGAAAATGTAAAGGTCAAAAGGTCAACCAGCCCCCCCACATTACCCAAATCCAACAAAAGTGGTATCAAACGTTTGTGCTGGTTTGTGCTGCAAAAATGTTTGTTTGTGCTGCTAACATTTTAAAATGTTTAATAAAATAACGTCTTGATGCGTGCTTAATCATCCAGGTAAGTAAATCCCAAAAGGTTGATTCTGTTCATCTGGACATTTTCAGTTGGAGAAACGTTTCGTCACTCATCCAGGTGACTTCTTCAGTCTCAGCTGACTGTAGGTTTCCCCAACCATATAAACAGTACATTTGCATAGTGAAGGAAACTAGCGCCACTGAATGAACAATGTGCCGGGGGGTTAATTCCATGATTGTTAGTATGCAAATTCTTATGACCATTGATCAATGACAACTAATCAAAGCCTATTGATCAATGGCCATGAGTACCATTCACAGAAAGTGGGGAATGGCTACAATCACAGCATTGTAGGATGGCGAAAGATCAACCTTTTGGGATTTACTTACCTGGATGATTAAGCACGCATCAAGACGTTATTTTATTAAACATTTTAAAATGTTAGCAGCACAAACGAAAATCTTTGCAGCACAAACCAGCACAAACGTAGCACAAACGTTTGATACCACTTTTGTTGGATTTGGGTAATGTGGGGGGGCTGGTTGACCTTTACATTTTCATTAATATCTTTAAAACCGTAGCAGCACAAACGCTAATTTTACCTGCACAAATCTGCACAAACGTAGCACTAACCGCTCCGCCTATTTGCCTTTACGTTTCAAGTGGGTGGGGGGTCAGCTTCACTCTGCTTTGTAAATGTCACTGTTTCCATTGGACCTGAGTGACGTACAAAGACAGAGAGGGAGAGAAAGGAGAGAGAGGATGGAGACAGCAAAGAGAGAGCAAACACAAACAGGTGAGAGTGGACAGGTGACCAAGGTCAGCAACCAATCAGAGAGCTTCTGTTTGACCCACAGTCACTGATGATGACTGCACATAACCAAGCAGTGTGTTACTCTGATATCAAATATGGATCCTGCTCTTATAATAATGATCATCAGATGATATTATTGTGTTATTTTGTAGCTGAATACGATGTTTGTGTGATTATCAGTGAAAGAAGCAGTGAGGAGGATGGAGAGAGAGAGAGAGGACAGAGGGTGAAGTTAGAAACACTAAAAGGATTTTTCATGGATTTCATGGATGATTTGAGTGATTTCCAGCAGGACACTTAAACATGTCAGTGGACGTCCTAAAGAACATATTCACTGATATGAAACGTGTCATTGAACAGGATCAATATCAGTGGAAACATGGTGGAAACAGCTGTGACTGCATGGATGTGACACACTTCAAATCTGTTCTCCACTCTTGGATTTGGGATCCATGGAGCTGCTGCTGAGTCTGTACAATAAAGGAATGGTGTGGAAGGTTGCAGCGTACGGACACAAACACTTTGTGGTTACAATCTGATTTTATTTTCAACATTAAACTACTAACCTACACTGATCAATGATGTTAATGATCACATCTGGACTCACCCAGCCTTTCTGCAGTTCCTCACAGCTGGAATCAGTCTCTGTCGTCCCCGCTCTGATGTGTTGTACTTCTGCAGGTCCAACTCATCCAGAACCTCCTCTGACATCTGCAGCATGAAGGCCAGAGCTGAGCACTGGATCTCAGAGAGAAACTCTGATCTGTTCTCTGACTTCAGGAACTCTTGGATCTCCTGATGTACTGAGAGGTCGTTCATCTCCATCAGACAGTGGAAGATGTTGATGCTTCTGTCAGGAGAGATTTTATCACTGTTCATCCACTTCAGGTTGTTGATGACTCTCTGGATGGTTTCTGGACTGATCTCTGTCTGACCCAGCAGACCTACTAAGAGTCTCTGGTTGGACTCCAGACAGAGGCCATGAAGGAAGCGAACAAACAGGTCCAGGTGGCCGTTTTTACTCTGGAGGGATTTATACATGCCTTTAGTCAAAAAGACATCCATTGATGGGAAGCTATAAGACTTGAACATGTTCCTAAAAAAATATCTGTTTTTGTTTTCTTCTCGGAAATTCCCTAGAAAACCTTCTACCACCTCTGTCTTCCTGTTGGTGTGACAGTGGAACATGTAGACTGCAGCCAGAAACTCCTGAATGCTCAGATGAACAAAGCAGTAGACTGGTTTCTGGAAGATCACACACTCTCTTTTGAAGATCTCTGTACAAACTCCTGAGTACACCGAGGCCTCTGTCACATCCAGACCACACTGCTCCAGGTCTTCTTGGTAGAACATGATGTTTCCTTTCTCCAGATGTTCAAACGCCAGCCTCCCCAGCTTCAGAAGAACTTCCCTGTCAGCCTCCATCAGCTCATGTGGACTCGTCTCATGTCCCTCATGGTACTTGTTCTTCTTCCTCTTTGTCTGAACCAGCAGGAAGTGTGAGTACATGTCAGTCAGGGTCTTGGGCAGCTCTCCTCTCTGCTCTGTAGTCAACATGTGCTCCAGAACTGTAGCAGTGATCCAGCAGAAGACTGGGATACTACACATGATGTGGAGGCTCCTGGATGTCTTCATGTGGGAGATGATTCTGCTGGACAGCTCTTCATCACTGAATCTCCTCCTGAAGTACTCCTCCTTCTGGGCGTCAGTGAAGCCTCGTACTTCTGTTAGCCTGTCAACACATGTAGGAGGGATCTGATTGGCTGCTGCGGGTCGGGAAGTTATCCAGACGAGAGCCGAGGGAAGCAGATTCCCCTGGATGAGGTTTGTCAGCAGCTGGCTGACTGATGACTTCTGTGTGACATCAGACAGCAGCTTCCTGTTGGTGAAATCCAATGAAAGTCTGCTTTCATCCAGGCCGTCAAAGATGAACAAAAGCTGAGAGACAGCCAGCTTCTCTGCTGTGACCTTCTGTAATGTTGGATGGAAAACATGGAGCAGCTCCAGAAGACTGTACTGCTCATCTCTGATCAGGTTCAGCTCCCTGAATGAAAGCAGAACCACCACACTGACATGTTGGTTCTCCAAGCCCTCTGCCCAGTCCAGAGTGAACTTCTGCACTGAGAAGGTTTTTCCAACACCAGCCACGCCGTGGGTCAGAACCACTCTGATGGGTCTCTGTTGGTCAGGTAAGGCTTTAAAGATGTCCTGGCACCTGATTGGAGCGTCATGGAGGGCGTCCATCTTGGAAGCTGTCTCCAGCTGCCTCACCTCATGTTGGGTATGAACCTCTTCACTCTGTCCCTCTGTGATGTAGAGCTCAGTGTAGATCCTGTTGAGGGGGGTTCTACTTCCTGTTTCATCACTTCCTTCAGTCACACGTTCACATCTCCTCCTCAGACTGATCTTATGTTCATCTAAAACCTCCTGCAGACCAACATCTGCTGAAAGAAAGAAAAACAATGAGACTAAAGAGAAAGAAAACTCTTCAATGTCTGAACAACACAAGAAGTCCAGTTTTCAGAAATGAGTCCATCAGCAGACAGATGTTCAGTCTTACTTTGTACACAGCTGCTCTGACTGACTGTCTGCAGTCCAGCTCTGCTTCTGGATCTTTCTCCACACTGTGCAGAAGCTCTGATGGTGACACAGAAAAGTCAAAGTGGAGATACTTCTGTCCACCTTTGATTAGACTCATTATAAAAAGGAAAACAAAGTTTGAACACAGTCATGTTTCCTGTTCACTGACTTACATTTATTCCATGGACACTCACTCTAACCTGAACCACAGCTACAACCCAACATTGTTGAGGCCTCATCTCCTCCTTTCCTGACTGTAGAGGTTAAATATGCAACAACCAACAAATAAAAGAATTTGGTTCATTTCAAAGAAATTCACACGGTGACCAAGTAAAGTAACCGTAGTAAAGGAGACAACATCCCGTTGATGGTGGGATTATTTGAAAGATTTGCTTTAGTCACGTCACCAAATGCAGTTGAACCACCCGTGGATCCATGTTTGACCATTCTACCACTCTGAGCTCTGCTTTTGAATCATTTTATTATTATCATCATTCATTTATTCATTCTTTGGAGGGGGGCTATTTCCTAATGCCGCCCTAATAAGCTGATGTTCAAGGGGAAATATAACAGAAACTCTTTCAGTGTTATTCATTAATAAATTAACAGATAAACTGTGAAGAAGAAAAAACTGAGATTTAAAGGAGAGAGTGAGAAACTTGATCATCCATCCTCATAATACATGTTCATCAGTATCTGCTGTGACCATACTGCAGTAATAACTACAAGTCTACATTTCTGTGACTGTTGATCAATCACAGCAGGAATCTGAGCTCATCTCTGCACACAGAGCAGCTTCAGCTCTGGGATAAACTGCTCGCTTCACGTCCTTCTCAGCTCACAGACACTCATCCTGATACTTTCCTTTAACATTTGATGGTATAATTCATCTGAGTTTACACTTTATCTGCATGAATACAGAAAAACAGACCCAAACACCATAAACCATCAGTTTCACCATGTAGAATATATTGTTGTTTCCTTGCTTTTAATTCAGAGAAAAACTCTGATTTTGATTTTCTCTGTTCTCTTTGCCACAGCCCATCCCAGCAGCAGCTGAAGCAGCTGACTGTCACAACACTGAATAACACTTTAGGAGGAACGTCTTGATGCATTCTCAATCATCCAGGAAAGTAAATCTCCAAAAGTGGATTCTGTTCATCTGGACGTACATAAATGTGTCCCAGCTGGACTTTTGTCAAAGCTGGAAAGGTTCCTAAAGAAAGCTCCAGCCGATCCAGGAGAGAAGGACAACCGCTGCCCTGTAGTGATCCCGTACGTGTCAGGAGCATCGGAACAGTTGAGATGCATTTTCTCTAAACACCGGGTCTCTGTGGCTTTTAAACCCCAAAACACGCTGCACCAAAAACTGGTCCACCCCAAGGATCGGGTCCCCCGACACAAACAGAGTTACATAGTGTATGCTGTTAAGTGCAGGACGATTGGCAGGATTTATACATCGGGGAAACCAAACAACCTCTGGCTACAACACAGAAGAGCCACCTCGTCAGGCCAGGACTCTGCAGTCTATTTACACCTACAGGCCAGTGGACACTCTTTCAATGATGAGGATGTAACATCCTGGACAGGAGGAACGCTGGTTTGAGGGCGGAGTCAAAGAGGCCATTTAGGTGAAAAGGGAAAGACCATCTCTGAATCGAGGAGGGGCCTAAGGGTACATCTGTCACCATCTTACATGCTGTGATTGCAGCCGTTCCCCAAATCTCTTTGAATGGTACTCATGACCATTGCTCAGTGGGTTTTGGTCAATGGTCATGAGAATTTGCATAATTAAGATTAAGGAACTGACCTCACAGCCCATTGTTCCTTCAGTGGGCTGGTTTCAGTCATTATGCAAATGTCCTGTTTATAAGATTGAATCCTGCAGTCAGCTGAGACTGAAGGAGTCACCTGGTGATGACGAAATGTTTCTCCCACAAAACGCTACGTCCAGATGAACTGAATCAACTTTTGGAGAAAGAAGTTGAATCAGTATTTCAGCTTTAAGAGGGTATTTTAACACAAACATCAGTCCTTCTACTTAAGTATGTTTGACACTTTGTTTACACCTAAATTAACTTTACTGTTAACCAGTTTTCATGTTTCTGTAATCCACCAGTGTGCTCATGCTTTTTTAAGTGAAAACATATTTTAATGATCAAATATAATTATGTTTGTTATTTGTGGATTTTAAATGTCCTTGACAGAGACAGATGATGATCATTATCCTGCACTGTGGTCTCAGGTTTGGTCGAGCTAGCACAAAGAATGGCTATGTTGAACTTCCTCCTGGGATCTACACTAAGAAGTGAGTCCAACATTAGCAGGGTCTCTTTCCTTTATCTGGATTCACTTTAGCATTCACAGTCACGTGAAGCTTGTTATTAACTCGATAAGTCAACCCAGGGTTTCAGCTGAGCGCTCACATGAAACACATGGTGTTGACAGCATCTGATCAATCATATTCATGGAGACGTGTATCAGCAACAGAGCAGCTGAGTTTGCAGAAGGAAGTCAAACTAAACCACAGGAACAATATGAGGAGATTACACACATAATAAAATACTAGCAGTAACACAGCTGCTGCAGACAAATCAGTCGTGTGATCGTGTGTGAGAGGAGAAGGACTGTAAAGGAGTTTGGTGTTAAAAGCTCTGTATGAATGTGGGAGACTTTGAAGGGCTTTAAAAAGGCCAATATAAAATAAAAGGCAGCAAAATTGCTGAGTGTGAAAGTCACCAGACTTATCAGACCTCTGTGATTAAGACCTGTAAGAACACCTATTTGTACTTGTTGGCATTATATCAAACACACACGTATATTAAGCCTTTGTTTGAACTCTGGTTGAATTTGTTACTTTCAGACTGTGAAACATCACAGAGGCTGCAGCTGCAGATCTTTTATTCACCTGGAAATTTACTTTAAATGTTAGATGGAAAATGTGTTGCTCAGTTTAACCAAAGTAAGAACAAGAATCCATAAACCTTCATAAAGACAAACATCTCCCAGAACATTGAGCTGCTGAAGTGTCACTGAAGGGAAAAACTATTTGTCCTCCTCCATCCAGCAACACCTGAAAGACCTGAGTGGAAGCTCCTCCCTACACTGTGTTTGAAGCAAAGCACAAAGGAGACACCTGCTGGAGCAGCTGGAGTCCTACAGACACTCAGCCTCTTCACTACACAAACACCGGCTACTAGAGGAGGGCGATATGGCCAAAAATATCACGATATAGATTTGAAAATATGCGATAACGATATAACTGATGATATAATTGACACTAGACATTTTATTATTTTTATTATTGTTATTATTATTATTATTAGTGCAAAAAAAACATCAAAGTATTTTCACTTAAACAAGCAGCTGTTTTTTGCATTAAAGTTATATAAAAAATTAACAGTGCAAATGCAAATTCTTTGCTGACAGTTTAACCAAAAGGCAATCCCAGTGGAAACTGGCCGACATATCCTCAGCATAACCATGTATAATATCCACAAAACTTAAAAAAAGGTTATACACACACAATACGGTAACATTATGTTGAACCACAGTACGTATCACTCCACGAGGCTCCTGCCTGTGATAGCCGTAATGCTCCAACAATAGATCAAATGGTGCGGGTTCGTAGCTTAGCAAAGTCGTACTAAAATATTTGACAGATTTTCAAATGCTGTGTACATAAAATCATTTCAAGGTCAGTAAACATAACCAGAATTCAAACATAAGCCACACGGGATTATAAGGGGCTCTGTCGATTTTTAGAAAAATCAAAGGATTGATTTTAAGTGCGCCGTATTTTCCAAAAAACACGGTAATAACGACGGCCCGCTAGCATGCGCTACCAAAAATAGTGCTTTGTTGTGCATCTGACGGACGAAAGCTAAACCAGTTCCACACCAGTGAAGTTGCAGCATTTTTACAAACCAGTTCTGGTTCATCCGTTTCATTTAACAATCAGCTTTCGTCCGTCTCATTCTCTGTTGCCACCATGTGCGTATGTAAAGAAAGGCACTGCGCATGCGTGTTTTACCCATATTCTATCGCAATATTTCATTTTCTTGTCGTTGCCCAACATTATACCGGTATTATTGATGATATGGCCCAGCCCTACCTCCTACAACATCCACTCTTTCCACTCTGACTGCTGTGTTTGTGGAAACACTCCAACACACACCGCTTCACAAACCAACATAGAAATGTGTGTGAAAAAGAGCTGAGCTGATATTAAACATGAGGATTTATTCAAAAATACAGGAACAACATCTAGACACACATTACCTCTCAGCAGCAGAAGAACATCCTTTAAAGTTTACAACAATTTCCTTCGACTCGTTGCTCTTTAAGGAAACACAGCTGGGTTCAGGTCCAGGAGATTCTGGCCTCTTATTGATCCTAAAAGAAAAACAATAAATGTAACAGCTTCATGAGACAGGAAGGAAAAACTGGAAATATTAAATTAAAGACATGATGAACAATCTCATAAAAATAATGTACTTACTCTTTGTCACATAACAGTCTTTTCTTAAAGTTTTCAATAATATCCTTTGAGTCGTTGCTCTTTAAGGAAACACAGCTGGGTTCAGGTCCAGGCTCTGGATTAGTTTCAGGGTTATGTCCAGCTGAGCCTGGTACGCCCCACAGCTCTGGGCTTTAAAACAACACACACAGAGGTATGAGTGTGAACAATGATGGAGCAGTGATGTGAGTGCTGAGCTGTGACATGGAGAAGAGTCATGGACAGTTAGAGATGGTCATCTCACCTCTGAGCTTTGGTCTGGCTCTCATGTTCCCCACACAGAGTGCTTTTAGAGGGAGGGACTCCCTCCTCTCTGTCCTCACACTAATCCATGCTGCTGAAAACATCCAGATGAACAGAATCAACTTTTTGGGGATTTACTGGATGATTGAGCATCAAGACACTTTTTAATATTTTACTAATTTCTGAAGCTTTTTACCAACTTTGATCAAATTGGTCTGCTGTCATTTTATTGTTGACAAAAAGAGATTTTGAGTTTGAGTGTTGACGTTTCCATGTGGGACTGTTGCTGCAACACCAGGATGTTACTACAGAATACACTTTATATTGTGAGCACTTGGATGTTAGTCCAGTGGTCCTAAACCTGCACCTGGATTCATTCTGACCAGATTTTAACCCAACAGTGTTTCATACTTAATACATCAGACACAAACTCTGCAGCTGTCATTGTGTGCAGTGTGTGTGCAGTGTGTGTGCAGTGTGTGTGCAGCGGGTCACTTTGTCCTATGAGTGTTATACTACAATAAACAGAGCCTGACCGCGGGCATAAAGAGGGCAAAAACCCACTTATGCTCTAAAGATGAAGTTCTGTTTCTCTTCAAATGAGCCTCAGAGCATGTGGAGGGTCATTGAACGCATCACAGATGACCTCAAGAACAACAGGCTGAAGAACATAAAAACAAACGCAGAGTTTCTGTCTGACGGTTTGAACATGAAACAGGAATTATTGAGCAAAAACGGCCAGTTTACTAATTTATGATCAATCATCAACGCATTCACCTACAATACACGAATGAACATCAGCAGTTAAACTGAAAATAACCTGCATACAAATACGACAGCAGACTATAGCGAACGAGCAGAGAAATGCATTTTATAGATGAAGTGTTGGCAGCGACTCTTAGGACAGCCTGTCTCACTGTCAGCAGTTAAACAACATCCACACACTGGAAGCCCGTTTCCGTCACTAAAAAAAAGAAGGATCCAGAACTCGAAATTTCGACTTATTTTATCGTAATTTCGACTTATTAACTTGGAATTTTGAAAAAACTAACTCAAAATTAAGAGTTAGTGCTGTCAATCAGTCATTTACGTGAATGACGTAATTTCCTTGTTACCCGGAAGCTGAAGCCCTCAGCTACAAATGCTACAGCTAAGACACCAGAATTACAGCCAGTCATAAATGCACAAGTCGCTGATTATTGTCTGTGTGGCTTCAGAAATGATGAAATCCTTCTGTTATTAGCTGAATCACATGGCGTTAATATCAGCTAACGTACTCTCGAAAGCGCCGGTTTGTTGCGATGCGGGTTTGAGTGCGCATTGTAGCTGGATTACTGATTGGCAGAACTAACTCGACATTTCGAGCTACTTTTCTCAAAATTTTCGAGTTATAAGTCGAAATTTCGAGAATGGATCCTTTTTTGTGGCGGAAACGGGCTTCCGTAACAGACTGATGGAGGCAGGAGAAGCTGCCTACAGACATCAGTCAGTGGATCCACAGTAACATCGAGTTCAGCTGCTGATCATCAACTGTTTCTGTCTCGTTCCCAGACTCTGATCTCACATAAAATGAAGCAGATTTATGCTGAAACTAAGCTGCACACAGCTGATGTCAGCCAGGAAAACAGTACAGACTGCTAATGTTACCTTAACATGGAGACGATCAACTGCACCACAACATTCACGAAAGCGAAAGTAAAAGCGACGGAAGGAAACGCCCAGAGAGGCGTTTGAGGGACGGTCAGAGTCAGGAACCTCAGAAACGCATCAGGCTGGAGTTTAATTCTGTTTTCATCTTTAGAAACATCTGGAAATAGTTATAAAAACGCTGCGTAATAAAGAAAAATAGTGTAGATTAGTTTGAGTTGTGTTTAGCTGAGCTGTGTCTTTAATCTGAAGTTCATTTTGTGGAGGAGCAGCAAGACTTTCAGTGTTACTCTCAGAGAAAGCCTCCCAAATGTCTGTTGTCTTAATAGTGGAATTATCTGGAAAATGAACCAGTTCTTATGAGCTGCTTTTCTGTATGAGCAGTCAAAGCATTTTATACAGCGTGCTTCATTCACACAAGCACTTCTTTTTCTAACAATGACACTATGATGGATGCATCGGAGAGGAAGTCGGGGTTCCACATCTTGCCCAAGGATACCGTGGCGTGCAGACTGGAGCAGCCAGGGATCAAACCTCCAACCTTCCAGTTAGTAATTCTACCTGCTGAGCTACAGTCTGTACTTCCTGAACAACACACCCTCCTTTTGTTTCTTTATTTCCAGTAGCAACCAGGACCATAATGAACCCTGACTCCCACAGACACTCAGGAGCCACCTGCCCAGTAAGTCACCCGCTAACTGCAACTATCAGAGCCCTGACCTTCTGCAGAGACGAGTCACACTGAACACAGCAAGTGTCCCTGCTCTCAGATACAAAACCTGCCTTTAAAAGTTCAGAGTAATGAAATCAGCAGTTCTGATTCTAGAATCTGTAGTCTCACACACTTTTGTTGTTTTGGTTCACATCGGTTGATATTCTGCTGCAAACAACTAATGAGAACATTTTATAAACCTTTGAGTGTCCATCAGGATCCTGTAGAAACAGCTTCCATCTCAAACACTAAACATCATTATTTACATTCTGTTTATTTATTTTTTAAAGTCACTCTAGCACAGATTTCTTTAGCCGAATGTCTTTCTGTGTCTTCCATACAAACATTAAACATGAAAACACTCAACACAGCAACACTGAAAGCATTTGAGTGTAACTTTCATTCAAATCAAACTTTATACACAATTACAATAATGGAAAAAAGACAATCTAAATAGTAATACACAACAACCACTGCAGAAATAAATAAAAGAAAACCAAACACAATCCAACATGAATACACAAATATATTTAAATCTATATATTTATACATTTTAATATGATGTAAAAGAAAACAAATACGAAACCTATCAAACTACCAATATATAAAAAAACAAGACCAGAATCAGAGAGACTTTATTTATCCCCAAGGGCCAATTAACATACAACAGAGCAGCATGACGTTGAAGATAAGCACAATAAAAGTGAGATAATAAATACACAGAATATACAGTTTTAAAATTACACAGTTTTAAAATTAAAGTGACTGAAGGTGAATAAATAACTGTAAGTGACTAAAAGTGAGTAAAGTGTTGGTAGTATAAGAGTGTAGTTTATGTTTCTGGTGTGGGAAATGTTCTTATCAGCTGGAGTTAAAAAGCAGAGCTGCTTTGGGGACAAAGGTGGCGCTCCTCCTCCTCTCAGTCCTGCAGGAAATGCAGCGGAGGCGTCGCCCAGAGGGGAGCCATTGAAATGCGGGGTGAAGAATGTGAGAGGGGTCGTTGATGATTTTGGCTGCCTGTCTAAGGGCCTGTTGATGAAAACCTGCCAGAGTTCTGACAGGCAGGCCAATGATTTTAGAGCACACTGATGTTGCAGTCTGTTCCTGTATGAAGGCTGAGAGAGTGGGACCAGCAGGTGATGGAGAAGGTCATGATGCTTTCCAGGAAGACGTAGTAAAAAGTCATCATGATGGGTGTGCTGACTCCAAAGGAGTTGAGTTTCCTAAGGAGGTTTAGCCACCATGTCCCCTGCATGCTGGTAAGGCCTGGTTGACACACACATCAGCGTGAACAAAGTGGGAAATGTGTTTCTTCTAATTTTGTTACCATTTTTATTTAAGAAAAAAGCATTAAAAGTGCCAGGACACGTGTAAGTAAGTAAATGCCAAACACAGCTTCTTATCATTGCAAACTCTTATGGCTGCAAATGTTTTACAATAAAAGCAAACGTAAGCATTTGTGAAAACAACAAAACAGCTCAATGATTTGCTAAATTTGTACGGTAGCATCCATCCAGAGGGTTTCCCAGGTTTTCACTAATGCTGCTAAAAAAGCTGCATGTACATGTTAGCAGGCGTAACAGGCCCCGGGAGGATGGACAGTGTGCACCAGCTGGTTAGAACAAAGGAAATAATCAAATAAAATCATCGTTTTATTTCATCAACACACATAAAGGCCAGTTCACAAAAACTGACAAGCATTAGCTAACAGCTAACATGTAAAGGACGTGTGCAGGAGCCAGGATGCAGTTTGTGGAGTTTATATGATCAACATAGTTTTTGGGTTAAAGGTTAAAACTATAAAGTTATGGCTCACTTGCTTAGAGTTGTATTATATGGGAAGCAGTGCTTACAGACTGACATAGTTTGATTTCTTTTGCTTCAAATGTATGCTTTTATTTTGATAGTCTGGCAGAGACAGGAAGTTAGCTGCCTCTCAGTCTCTGTTTGAACTGAACTTTGTAAGACTTTGATCCTTCTGGATTCAGGCACGTGTAGCTGCTCTGGACATTTGTACGGAAACATTTAAAACTGGACTCCTGCTGATTTTTGGAGAAACAGGGACTCAATGGAGCGTCGAGCTGAGGCTTCATTCACTGCAAAGCTACAAAGTGCATTCATTTATCTTAACAAGCAAAGTTGATGTGATGTGACTGAAAAAACAAATATTTCTATGTTTCTGAACTTTCATCAGCTTGCTGAGCAGAAACATCTATGAAGAGTCCAGTCAGTGATTATTACTCATTAGAAGGGAAGATGAAGAATCCTGGTGTTGGAAGCTCACACTGTCTGCACTGTGCATGCAAAGTCCACTGAATGAATGAACCAGTGAATGTAGGAAGTGCCCACTGTTTCTGTAAGTATGGGAGGACCCACCTCTCTCTGCAGATGTCCCTGACACAGGCGGCCCTGGCCAGGATCTGCTCCCACTGGGCGTCCCTCCCCAGCACCACCCTGCTGTCCTGCTGGCTCATTAGACGCTGCAGCTCTGGGTAGACCCGGTCCTTACAGACATGACCAAAGCAGCACACAATCAAAGACAAACAGAAGCTTTGAACACATGAATATGACATTTATAGTAATGCGTTATTATTGCAAACCTGTTTTTTCCACAGAGCGGTCATGAGGCGCAGTCCCACTGCTCTCAGCTTGGGGGAGCCGGCCAGCATGTGCAGACTGTGCAGCACGATCGGGAAGCAAAGCTGGAATATTACAGCACATATGATCAGAGCCAAGTTTACAAGAGAAACACACGGTTACAGCTGAAGAAGGCAGATGTTAGACGATGACTGCTGGTTTGGAGAGTCCAGCTTCCTGACAGAGTGCTTTATACTACAGAGCACTGCATCTATCCCACACAGAGGCTGCTGTGGTGGAGTCCAATCCCAGCTCCTACAAACTGGGTACAAGAACCACTGTCTGTGTTCACACAGAGAAAACTGTGTGGAAGACGTGGGAATTTCTCTTTGTTCCTTTGTCAAAGTGCTAAACATCGAGAGGGGAACATTTCAGTTATGTGCACAAACTGATTTACCAACATTTGCCACACACAGTGTCCTGCTAATGGTTCTAATATTTAGCACAGTTTGTTTAATGCAGTGTTTGATTTGTTGCTCTTGATATTGTGCCATTCATTTGTGCACAGAGATGGCATCACAGAGATTTGATGGACAGTCTGATCTCTGCTTTTACACTGATAAACCTCAAACACATCTTTGTTTATTAGGTTCATTTCAGGACCACAGACAGCGCAGGACGATCAGCTGTGCTTTATGGAGCTACATAAACTCAGCTGCATTTGATGTGACAGACATGAGCTGTAGATCACAGATACACACACCCCATCAGCACAGATGTGTTAGTGGTGCTGTTAACACCAGCTGGAGACATTTACAGTTTGTTTTATCCCTCAGGTGTTGTCTAAATACAAGAATGTATGTGTAGGTAAAATACAGTGGGTTGCAAAAGTATTCGGCCCCCTTGAACTTTCCCACATTTTGTCACATTACAGCCACAAACATGAATCAGTTTCATTGGAATTCCACGTGAAAGACCAACACAAAGTGGTGCACACGTGAGAAGTGGAACGAAAATCAGACATGATTCCAAACATTTTTTACAAATCAATAACTGCAAAGTGGGGTGTGCGTAATTATTCAGCCCCCTGAGTCGATACTTTGTAGAACCACCTTTTGCTGCAGTTCCAGCTGCCAGTCTTTTAGGGTCTGTCTCTACCAGCTTTGCACATCTACAGACTGAAATCTTTGCCCATTCTTCTTTGAAACAGCTCCAGCTCAGTCAGATTAGATGGGCAGCGTTTGTGAACAGCAGTTTTCAGATCTTGCCACAGATTCTCGATTGGATTTAGATCTGGACGTTGACTGGGCCATTCTAACACATGGACATGTTTTGTTTTGAACCATCCCATTGTTGCCCTGGCTTTATGTTCAGGGTCGTTGTCCTGCTGGAAGGTGAACCTACACCCCAGTCTCAAGTCTTTTGCAGACTCCAAGAGGTTTTCTTCCAAGATTGCCCTGTATTTGGCTCCATCCATCTTCCCATCAACTCTGACCAGCTTCCCTGTCCCTGCTGAAGAGAAGCACCCCCAGAGCATGATGCTGCCACCACCATATCTGACAGTGGGGCTGGTGTGTTCAGAGTGATGTGCAGTGTTAGTTTTCCACACAGAGCATTTTGCATTTTGGTCTCATCTGACCAGAGCAGCTTCTTCCACATGTTTGCTGTGTCCTCCACATGGCTTGTGGCAAACTGCAAACGGGACTTCTTATGGTTTTCTGTTAACAATGGCTTTCTTCTTGCCACTCTTCCATAAAGCACGTGTGGCATGCCACACATGGTAAGCGCCACACCTCACCACCCGTTGATTCACTTTAATTTACAGTCACTACTTTAAAATATTCTTATTGTTCAATATTGTTTCTTTATTAAATGTATTTATTTTTCCATCACACCTTCCAATGTTTATATGGCGTGCACACATATTAACCTTGCAAGGTCAAAGTTCCGTTTTATGTTATATTAATACATCTTTTCTTTGTTTGAGTTACCTGGGGGTTGGCTTCTCCTCCTGTCTGGCAAAAGGTGTAGCAAAGGGCTGAGAGACCTGAAGTACCACTGACAGCCTAATTGGATTGCACCACATGCTTCATTGCCTGGGGGGTGTTTCATGTGTGTTTAAATGTTTTGTATTAGTTGGTTATATGGCAGCCATCTTGTTTTCCCCCGTGTGTGTCATTTGGTTTAGCTAAACCAGTATTTAAGTTCCCCTGTGTGTAGTGATGGCCAAATGAAGCTTTCTGAAGCTTGTATTGAAAAACGGTTCATTACTCGAAGCTTTTCAACACAGTCCTCTCTGGTGACATCTGGTGGCCAAAAATACAAAGAGCAGCTTGAATCCACAAAATAAAACCAACTGCTTCATAATGACTGCTCTCTCTACAGAGTGGAGTTCTGTCTGATATTGGGCCACTGTTGCTTTGAACGTGTATTTTTTTGGTGGTTAAAAAAATGTGTTTTATTTGTTTAATAAATAGTTTTGACCGGTAAACTCTCCTTGTTTAAATATGCACCATGGTGTGGTCTTTCTTTGCTTGTGACTTCTTGATGTTGGTAAATACAATAATTGAAAAATACCACGTTACATATAATATATACATATAATAATGTACAACACATTATGGAGTAGGCTTCTGCTCTGAGGTCCTGCCTCCATGCACTTATGCAATTAACAGCTAGACAGGTGTATTTATAAATAATATTATATCAGGGAAATTTTCCCAGACATATTTTTGACCTGGGGGTAGAATTGATTGTGAAATGGAAAAGAAAAATGCTTATGAACTTGCAAATGAAAAACATGATGCATTTAAGGTAACCCTTTTTCATTTTTATTTAAAAAGAGAATTTGTTCTAATGTGCGATGGCTGAACCTGTTCATTTTCGTGGAGATCATTTATCCTGCCTTAAGGAAAATCCTTCACATGGCACAGAGGAGGCTGGAGTGCAGAGAAACTGGTAGAGATGCAGTTATACAGTCTAATTGGGCCCCACAAACTATCAGCTAAAGAGAATAAATAAATTCAATTGCTGCACATTTGGCAGACTAACATTTTCAGATTAATTAAACAATAAAATATATATTTTTACAACATTACATGTAAAGAGTCAAGTGGAAGTTTTTCTAAAGTTATTTAATGATATTTATATTATGGAAGCAGATTTTTGACATTTTACCTTTTTCCCGTTTTCAGATATAATAAACACGCACAAAACAAAAGCAAACGGCCAGAACACAAAGCTGGAAAACCCACCCGATTGACCAAAATCCACTCAAAATACTCCCACACAACAGAACCTCCTCTATTCCTCGCTGGCTCCAAATCTCTCAGTGGAATGATCAGTGGTTCGCTATCTGTCACCATCAAAACGCTCCACAAATCCCGCGAATGATTCGCTTCCTTATAAACCATTGAATCAGATACCGAAGCAGTTAGGTTCTAAATGAAGCTTCGGACGTCCCCGATCACGTGACTCTGGCCAAACGAATCAAGCTTCGACACGGTGCTTCTGAAGCAGCGCGTTGATCTTTCTGACACACACACCGGAGCTTCAGCTTCAAGCGGACCATCACTACCTGTGTGTCATTTCAGCAGGTCAGTTTGTCATATGGTTGTTTGAGGTTTTGTTAATTATTATCTTGAGTTTAGTCTATTGAGTTGACCTCTTTTATTGGTCTGCCTGTTTAAGTTTTGGCTTTGTTAAATATATTTTCATATTTTTGGGTCAATAAAACCCCTTTTTTGAATTAAAACCACCTGTGTCCTTTATGCTTTACTGCTTGGTCCCTGACAGCAGTGCACGACTAATAGTCGTCCTATGGACAGATTCCCCCACCTGAGCTGTGGATCTCTGCAGCTCGTCCAGAGTCACCATGGGCCTCTTGGCTGCATTTCTGATCAGCGCTCTCCTTGTTCGGCCTGAGTTTAGGTGGACGGCCTTGTCTTGGTAGGTTTACAGTTGTGCCATACTCCTTCCATTTCTGAATGATCACTTGAACAGTGCTCCGTGGGATGTTCAAGGCTTGGGAAACCTTTTTGTAGCCTAAGCCTGCTTTAAATTTCTCAGTAACTTTATCCCTGACCTGTCTGCTGTGTTCTTTGGACTTCATGGTGTTGTTGCTCCCAATATTCTCTTAGACAACCTCTGAGGCCGTCACAGAGCAGCTGTATTTGTACTGACATTAGATTGCACACAGGTGCACTCTGTTTAATCATTAGCACTCATCAGGCAACGTCTATGGGCAACTGACTGCACTTCATTACAAAGCTGGGGCTGTTCTATTAGCAAATTACTGGCAACCAAAAATCTCATGTTGCTCTGAACTGAGCAGCTCCTGGCAGACTGAAATGACGGCTTTGCAACTTAAATCACCCAAAAATCTAAACTAACATCTATCGCTGCTATTGGTGGATTGTGCTCACAGGCTGGTATTTGGGACACGCGGGTCCCTGGTTTTTAAACTCTAGGAGCCTCCTGGATGAAGAGAAGCTCCTCAGACTACATGACCTGGATGACCCCACAGATAAAAGCTCACATGTGTGTATGATGGACTAAAACACACTGTGAGCGCTCAGATGAAGTAGAAAGGTGCTGCTGATGTTCCAGCCCTGTCTCCAGACGCTCACAGTCAGTACAGGTTCTTCTTAGTCGTGCTGCGTACCTTATGAGTGCCGAGGTTTGGCAGGCTTGTGAGAACAGCGTGAGCCAGGACGGGATTCTTTTCTTTGGTCAGTTTGAACAAAAGAAGCAGCACGAGGGGCGGGACCTGCAGAGGGAAACACCCACATCAGCAAACACACCAACCAAACATTAAATGCACTTTGTCAGACCGTACAGAGGCTGCATCACTGACCTGTACGTGCACACGTTTAATGCTGTCGAGCCAAAAACATCACTTTGAATCAACATCACTGCAGTAAATCATCATTTAGGTTTCATAGTGGTTAGCTTCTGGCTTTTCCTGTAACAAAGACCTGCTGCTGCACGTTTAACATGACAAGTACGAGCGAGCAGAGATCTCCAGAGGACTCAAATATGCCAACAACCTTCAACCAGTGCATCCAAACACCAGTGTGTGCAGCACTCTGGGAGCAATTAGAGCAGAAGGTGAATCCTCTGGGGCCCGGTGCACGCTTGAGTAATGAGGGGTAAACTTCACATTTCATCTGCAGCTAGTGACTCCAACACAAGTCCAGAGAGAGGTCTGTCCCCTTAGAGCACTCCCTAACCTCTCCCTTTATACGGCAGCAGATCAGCAGCAATCACACAGCAGTGACAGCTTTTATCTTCCTGCTGATCTGAACCATTTCAAAGTCATGTGTTGGTGCCAAAACACCAGGTTATCAACATGTGTTTCCTGCTCTTAGAAAGACAAACACAAGCTAGCTGCCTTACATACAACATATCTACATGTCAGAGGGAACAACATGCATTACTTTATATTCAGTCCACAGATTTAAGAGAACAGTTGTGTGGGTTATCTACCTGGCAGGGGTCGGCAGCAGCGACAGCCTGGCTTGCTTTCAAAGCCAGCTGGCAGATGTTTTCCTGACCCATGATGATGAGATAAGTCACAATCAGGACAAGAGAGGAGGACAGGCGCTGGCTGGACGACAGGGCGGAGCTGACCGCCAACAGCCAATCGGTCGCTGCTGCTGGATTGTTGGCCACTTTGCGCAGTACCGACAAATAGGGATGGGTATTGATACGATTTTCACGATTCCGGTTCCATTTTCGATTCTTTATCGATTCTGTTTAAAAAAGGAGAACACTAAGGTCGATTAGCTCAGAACTTTGTTCTATATCTTCTCTTTGAACAAGATAGAAATTTAGGAGTAACATGGCCTTACAAACCCAACAGTGAGATCTTAAGAGATCCAGCCTACGGCTCTTCAGTGGGTGTCACAGGGTCCCCGGGAAAGAAAAATGTAAATGTAAAATAATAAAATAAATATTCTTCTGTAGCAATAACAAAGTTTAACATAAATTATTCTGTAGCAATTACACAAGAATATCCAGTAATGTCCCTACAATTAAACACATTCACTTACCGAAAATCGGTGCAAGCCTTTGACCACAAACTGAGTCACTGCTCGGTGACGTTCGTCTGTCCTGCCTGAAAGGAGACGCTACCGGCAGACTGCAGCGAGAACTGCCAGCATCTGAGCCAGACTCTGTCTCTCTCATCATGGTCACTAAATGCACAGTGATGGCAGGTTTGTAATAAGGCAGATCGCGCTAACATAATATGCACTGTTAGTTGATTATTTACCTGCCGCATTAACGGGAGAGGACGTGCAAATGTTACCGCTGCTGCTGGGTTGAGATTCACGAGTCCGGAGCGGAATTAAAAACACGACATTCATTTAAAGTTATCGTGTGTTATAATATATATAATATATAACATATATAATATATAATATATATAATATATTATATATATAATGTAAAGTTCTTCCTCTCAAACAAATATTCCCAAATGTTTGTCCCAAACAAAGGAAACCAAGATTACCCTTCAGCCATCCACCCACTAACTAAACAACACTTTGGTTTTCTTATATATTTTAATAAGAATTTATGCTTCTTGATGTTATGCAAACGGAATATTTTGCACAAATAGAAATTCTCTTTGAGTTGGACTGAATGAATTTCACTTAACCTGATAATAATATTGATAATAATAACAATTATTTATTACATATACTAAACAATGAGGGGATGAGCAGCATCAGTAAACACATATTGCTTTTGAATACTATTAATATACTAACACAGTAACCCAAGCCCCTCCCCAAACACACCCAGTCCCACCCACCTGCTGTTACCATAACGATAAGCCAGGCTGTACTGTCCACCTGCTACCAGCAGCCTGTTTACTGGCTCCCAAAAACAGGAACAGGTAAGTCAGCACCTGTTCATCTTATCAACAGCTTATTTACTACAATATGTAGAACAGAGTTACTGACCAGTCAGAGCAGCGTGACAGTGCACACACACACACACACACACACACACACACACACACACACACACACACACACACACACACACATCACTGCACTTTAAATCTGAACACTTTCAAACGTGTCACCAACATAAAGAAGACGTTCCAACAACATAAAGAAAGCCTTCATTATATTTGAGGTGATGCTGAAAATAAGCTCAGTCCTGCTTCATGGCTGTGAATGGTTTGAAAGTCTGAAACCAAACAGTGCCAGCGGTTTCTACAGGATGTTGCCTATACAGCAAAGAATACAGGCTGTGCTGTAATGCTAGGTCTGCACTAGCAATACAAGCCAGAACAATGCATGAGCACGATGCTTTAGAAATGACACCAATGAGGCTTTGCTGTGCAACACTCAGACTGCACGAGCCCGACGGGCCTGACGGGCCGCGGCTTTTTGGGAGAGCACTCAGCGGCACAGTGGCAGCCTGTGATTGCTGTGGTGGAGCCCTGAGGTCATCACAGTCGGGGCTTTGATGGGCAGAGCTTTGACTTTTCTGTGTAAGTACATGAGATTTATGGCAGTTACTTTTCATTTTGATATGTTCTCGTTTATTCTTGTGTTAGTTTATAGAAATGCTTTAGTCACTCTGGGGTCACCACAGCAGGAAGCTCCATTTGTTTCATATGCCAGCTTTTATTTTTTAAAGCTTCTTATTTGCCTTTAAAAAGTGACTTTGTCACTTCCTGAGCCAACGTGTTACCATGACACTAAGGAGGCACACTGGGAATACTGGGAATACAGTTTTAGACCTGAGGCATCATCTGCAAAGGATTTTCATCAAGGTATTAAAAACAATCTTTATATTTAAAATGAATCTGTCCAATAAATGTGGTGAGAGCATTAAAATATTTCTGAGAAATGAAAGCAATACTTTTGTTAAAGCTTCAAATCTGTACTTGAATCATGATTTAAACTGTGGTTGTGAACAGGGAATAAAATGATGTAATGAGGTGATGTTGCTCCTCCTCACCTCAGAGACATGTGATCAGTCTGGATGAAACTTTATATAAACTTACATGACGTGTACATTGTTGTTTCCAAATGCATTTTGCTAAACTATTTTAGTACTGTGGCAGTGTGTTGTCATGTACATCTATCAATAAGTGTTCAAACAGAGATGCTAACAGTGCCTGATTACGTCATCTTATATAACAAATATGTAGCTTTCAAAGAGAACACATGGTGATAGATGATGAAGTCTCCCAGCAGCCCTCCTACTGCAGTGTTACTGGGATACGGCTCAGAGACACCTGATCCAGTTCTAACAATAAGCTTTAGAGAAAAAACACAAAAACTAAATGGGGAGTCTCATGAATCCAAGCTGGGAGCTGGTCCACAGGAGACGGGCCACTGAGAGACAGCTGAAGGCACTGCCTCCTATTCTACCTAGCAACAACAAATAAGGCTGCAGTCTGAGGAGGGAGTGCTCTATCAGTATAACTTTGTACTACAAGCTTTTTAAGAGACGACAGAGGCTGATTATTCGAGGCCTCGTCTGTCAGAAGGAGGACTTTAAATCTTGGATTTAACAGGGAGTCAGTGAAGAGGAGCTAATATGTGACAGATATGCTCTCTTTCTACTTCCTGTTGGTACTCGTGCTGCAGCGTTTCAGCTTAACTGGAGGCTTTGAGGCTTTTCATGGCACTTGTCTGATAACACTGACTCACAATCGTGCAGCTAGAATCACTCTCAGCTTAGTTCACAGACCTACGTGGTTGTTTGTGCACACTGAATGATATATTCTGCTCAAAGATGGCTCCTCACAGCTTCACTGGAGGCCACGATGATGCTGTTTCTAAGAGTTTTAGGGCCGAGCACAACAGCCTCTGTCTGGATTTAGAAGCAGGAAATTAGAGGTCACCAGGTCTTTTAGGTCTCTGTGATCAACAAATCACAACAACAGTCACGTGAAGGCACAGACCACGAAGTACAGAGAAAATCCCACCAACCGCTCAACCCCAATGAGCAAGCCCTCGGCCACAGCAGGAAGGAAAATCTCCCTTTTAGCCGAAACAGACTGGAGGACGGGCAGACGTCTGACCGACTGGTGGAGAGGGAGGGACTCACATGGTGGATACTCACCTCTCACAGACGGTGAGAGAACAAAGACAAAAGTGTCACCTCATATCAGGCGGCACCTCCAGGGCTGAAAACTGAAACCTGTGCAGAAGTGCCAAAAACTGCAATTCCCCTAACGGCCCCTGGAGCCTGCATCCAAAAGTGAGACAACCCCAACAGCCCCCTATATGAGCACTGTCACAGTTTACAGCTGTAGCTTTTTACCAGGCCTCACCTCTGCCCATCCAAGTGACCCACCTGTGTCACACACACTGTGAAGCTGAGCAGTGTGTCACTATGAAAGCTCTGCTTCTTCCATGGTTTATATACACATGCTGTGTGGATCTGTGTCTGAAGGAGCACAATACATTGGGACGCACACTCATTGTGTCCCAAGTGTCACTTTCAAACTATAAAATACAAAAATAAAATCAGCAGCGTTGCTCTGTTGGTCTCTAAGAGGACATCAGGCTGACATCTACTGTTATTAAATTAGTGCGACACACCATGATGAGCTGCACTCACACTGATACAGCCACATAGTACGAGACAGCTCAAATAATTAATCAGGAGTAATCCCCCAGATATATAACAACGCTCAATCTGGAAATGGCAAAGCCGACCAGCCAAGACAGAGCAGCATGTTTGTTTCCTGCGGTGCGCAGCTCGTCCTGGTGTTTCCTACATTTCCCACAGGCCAAAGCGCTTCACCACGAAGCTTCCGTACACACGAGGCCATCCACAGTTATCTGGTGATCGTAATACGGAGAAAACTAAACTGTAAAGTCGTCCGGACACAACTTAGCGCTGAACAGGACCTGCTAATAGCAGCTTAGCATCACCACAAGCTAATGCTAACGTTATACAGCTGACGGCAGGTTCACTGTAACAGATATGCGGCTGTAACTGTAACTGCAGCAGGCTAAGAAAGACTAAGGAAGCTCAGTTAAAGTTATACATGCTGTTCAAAAAACTTTACCTCCTCCAAATCTCATGAACCCATACTTTACTCATAATGCAACATAGAAAACAAATGAGCTCATTGTGAATTTGGTGGCAGCAACATCCCAAAAAGCTTGCAGCATGGCCATGTTTCCAACATCACCTCTACTTTCAACAACCATCCATAAACACCTGGGAACTGAGGAGACCAGGTGCTGGACTGGAGAGCATCGTTGTCCCATTTTTGCCTGATATAAGGGACAGAGCTGCTCAACAGTCCTGCGGCTTTTCCTCTCGTGATGTCACAAATATCATCAAATATCTGGTGCAGAACTTGCGGTCTTCCACTACAAAGCCCTGCTGTAGTGTGCAGCTTAGCAACATCCTCCATAAACATGTAAAATACATCATCTCCATGGGAGCACATGTTGCTCTAAAACCTGTGTATATAATTCAGTCTTGGTTCCTTTCCAAATGTGCAAGGTGCCAATTCCATAGGCACTGATCTAATGCCAACCATCAGAGATGCAGCCTTTTTAAACACTGATAACAAACTTCAGCTCAGACCATTTGGATATGTCAGTGTTCACAGGCAGAACGTGCAGGTGTTCCTAAACCCATGCAATGATTTCCATGACAGCGTGCCACCTGAGTAACAGAAGATCATGTTGGTTTTCAGATCTTTACTAGATTTACCCAGTAAAGATTTTACACTGCAGAACATTATTCTGATATTGTGCCACAGTTTGTAGATGGGTAAACCAATGAGAGCCCTGTTCTTCCAGTATGCTCCTTTTATACACAATTAAATGACTTCCCTATGGCCAGATAAGCGAATGAGTTGCAAAATATTCCTGTCCCTCCAACTTCTCTGGGTTTTTCTTGTCCCCGTCCCACCTTTAGAAAGATGAGGTGATGCCCTTAAATTCAAGATCAACTAATACTTTTCACAAAGTAGTAAAATCTTTCATTTTAAATATTTTTGAACATTAATTTAAATTAATAACTGTTGCCTGAATGTACAGTTTCCATTTCGTGAATACCATGTTTCATATGCATAGCCTTCTGCTGATATTATTCCTGGTAAATCTCTCAAAGATACCTTTCTGGTCATCTCCCCTTTCCTTCATGTTATCAGCTTTTGCTTTGGATACCTGAACACTTGAAGGCAGCCTGTGTCTTCCACTGTTATATAATTACAGCCACATTTCTAAAATACAAGTCGTTACTGAAGTTTTCCAAAAACCTGCTTCTTCAACTGGTTAAGGAACCCTGCACCTTGCATCAGTTCTAATCTAGTTTCTCTCAGAGTCACAGCACTAAAACACCATCCATCCATCCATCCTCTTAACCTCTCCTCCAACTTAGGAACCTGTGGTGTCACGAACCCATCCCACCTGTCATGGGTACCTCTTGACCTGCCACTAGTCCATCACTGAGAGACAGAACCACACACTCATATTCACACTATGGTCAATTAAATTTAGGGCCCTTGGATTGTGGGAGAAAACAGGAATACAGCCCCCCCGCTGACAGGCGTTAATACCAGGAACAGGTTTTTTGCAGGAAGGCACCAGTGTGTAAATCACTGTGCCTGCTGAAACTCCAAAACAATATTCTTGAGTAATGGTAAGGTGATTAATGCCATTCTAACAAACAGAATAGTGAACTGAGATTATAGTTATAGTGATGCTCTCACATAGTTTTCATCATTCTTATCTCACAAACACTTCAAAATTCATATAAATAACTACAGGGCTTACTCCACTCCTATGGGATCCCACAAGGGTCAATCCTCAGACTAACTCAGCTTTCATTGTATGTTAATTAAGGGTAACTGGACACATTCAGTGGGAAGAATATGCAGCAGTCCTATACTGTACTATGTACCAGTAATAATTAGATGGATAGATAGATTAGATTTCCTTCTATCTCCATCCATTTATCCATTTCCTATTGACTATGATTCACACCACTGCTTTAATGTTAATATGTTTGTAAGAAGGATCTGTAACAGTTTATGGTTGAATATACATATTTCTATACTGTGTGATGCGATATGTAGACCTCTCTGTGATGTGTTAAGAGTTTCAGAAATGTGTTTTAAATAGTGCTATACAATAATGATGGCTATTTATTGTTGTTATTATATGACACTTTAAGCCAATTCTCTGGAGTACACTGAAGGCTAGTTTGTATAAGAGGGTTTTTCATAGACTTTCTTATTATTTTGTCCAAATTTGGGCGTTATTATGCAGTATAGTAAAAAACCTTTTTAGTAACATATATGCACAGAAAAGGGGAAACTGGAGTTCACTGAATTACTTCTTTTCGTTAGCCTGGAACAATCAGATTATCATTTTAAACTCCAGTTCGAGCGACTTTGAACGTTACATTTAATTGTTTTAAGGCAGAAACATCAGGTTTCCTTTGGGACCTGAACGTAGCGTTCTTACGGGAGGTTGCCGGTAGTTGATTGGAGATCTGTGGATCTGTTGTTCTCTTATTGGTTCTTTGCATCTCGTGCTCTTTCTGAGGCCTCAAGCGGGTACGCCAAGCCGCGCGTGCGCTGTGCCTCTTAAAGCGATCCGGTTTGTTGAACGTAACAAAGACCGTAACGGAAATGACCGCATTTCATGCTCAAAATAAAATACTGGATAATTTTTGGAAAAAGTGCATCGTAGTTAGCAGTCATTAAAATGAATTTAAAGATAAATAATGACGCTGTAGTGATAATTAATATTAAATATTATTAATTAATAATTACTATTAATATTGAGTATTAATATAATTATTAATTATTAATATTAAATGATTTCCCCTCGGGATCAATAAAGTATTCTGATTCTGATTAATATCACAATAGCTACACGATCTTTTACTTTCTTAACAAATTGGTTTAAAGTCATGGCAAACAGACTTAACATCCAGTAAGTGTGTGAAAATATTCTCTTTGCCGCTGAAGTCCTTTAAAGACTTTATAGACTGTAAATCTCACTCCAGTATCAGTGCTGGGAACCACAGACACGCAGTAAGAGAACAGAGACGCCAGTGAAGGCACTCCTACATTCCTTACTAATACTGCACAGTGAAAACATGCAATTCAACTAAAATAGAGCTTCAATACCGGCAAGACTTGTCGAATGCACGGACAGCTTCAGGAAACACAAAAAGGAACCTATAGTCATAAAATTAGAGAAGCATAGCTTAGTTTTAATCCTGGCAGAGTGCAGAAGTCTTTGGAGCTGCATTAACAGCTTAATGTTGGAAGTAAATGTCTGTGCAGCTGGATTGCTGGCAACGGTATAAAAAAAAAGTAATTTACTAATTAAAATGATTCATTCTGGGTCATGCATATACAGGTAAAAATCATACACGCCAGGATTATAAACAGCTGTGTGTATATATGCTAACAACAAAGTCGAAAAGTAGTTAAGAAACCTGAATCTTTTCAAATAAAGACCTGTGGAGATTGTCTGAAAGACAAAACAAAAGAAAGACAAATCTAAAGAAATATATATAAGGAGAATGTTAGGTATGTGGGGACCTGGAGTGCATCTTTACCGCAAGTGTTTTACTTTGAAAAGCCCCAAGCGGATACTGTCCACGTCATTACAGACGCTTTACAGCCGGCGAACCTTTCAAAGTCTTGGGTCTGAGTTGAGTCCCTAAGAAACCATGTCGGCCGTCATAGGCAAACTGCACTCACCTCTCATTTAATATAAAACGAAGTCTCCATGAAATAACAGGAAGGCTCGGCCTCAGCTATGGCCAGCTCGGTAAGTAGCTGCTCACGGTGCTTTGCTGTTCCCGGCTCGGGTTTAAACACTATACGCGTGGACATTTATGGCACACCGGAGGGGTCCGTGGGTTTTTCTGCAACAAGGGTTTTCGGGCTGTACTGCTACTTAGCGCGCCGCTACCACATGAAATAATAGAGATGTTAAATTCCCCTCAGAGACAGACAGAGGAAAATCTTTCGGGAGAAACCCCCAAAACGTTTTGGCTAATGCGCCGATAGAGTGTTGGAGAGCGGCTGTAGTCAGTGAGAGGAGTCGCTGGGCCGGTAACGCAGACATGCCAACTTTGTTGAGAAGTTTGCTCTTTATTCTTACGATGTTACGGTTTAACAGTTGTGTAACGTTAGCTCAGGAAACAAAGCGCAGGACACACGAAGGTTGAAGCTCGTCGTGTGTAAGCGTGTACCTGTTGCTTCAGCTGAGAGGAAACAGACGTTGTTGGACAGCAGCAGACTGCAGTGTTTCAGGAACAAACACCTGCATGAAACATGGACCCGTGACCCGTCTTTAGTAACGCTAACCCTGCGTCTTTGTGCTTTGCAGGGTGCTGTGCAGGTGAAACTGGAACTTGGTCATCGTGCCCAGGTCAGAAAGAAAGCCACGGTGGAAGGGTTCACCCACGACTGGATGGTGTTTGTGCGAGGACCAGAGCACAGCAACATCCAGCACTTTGTGGAGAAAGTGGTTTTTCATCTGCACGAAAGCTTCCCGAAACCAAAGCGAGGTGAGGAGAGCTGCCCTGGTGCTTTGTGTGGAGGGGTGGAGGTTAAGGGCTTCACATCTGTAATTGATCAAACACACACACACATATATACATATATGTGTGTGTGTGTGTGTGTGTGTGTATATGTATACTTTTAATGTGTGTTGTTTCTTCATGTGCGTGCATTTATTTCACACCTGTAGTGCAGCGTTGGCAGAGTCAGGTTCTCACTTAAAGTCCTTTCTGTCTTGTTGTCTGTGTAATGTTACGTCCTGGTGTCGTTTCACTTTTCATGTTTTGACACAAATAATCACATAAATAACAACAGACAACACAAATTAGTGAGTGAAGAGGTGCAGGCTGGTGCTTCGGGTTATTATAAAACAGTAATAACAATGATGGCAATAATCATATAATCAGGTGAAGTCTGTGTCTACATGCATCTTTTTTATTTATAGCAGCAGTAGTAATTAGTATAACATTAGTAGCTGTAATAGACACAATAATATTACTACATACAAAACTTTATTTAAGTATAAATAGTTTAGTGTGTCATACATTCATTTATGAATTTCCAAACGTTTCCCAGACCAGTACAAACCAGTGTAAACAACTAACCTTGGAGAAGCCCACAGTTAACCTTCAGACTGTCCACCCAGTGTTCATCACATAGCTCCACAGACAGTAAGGATGATCAGTAATGTTGAACTTATTTAGCTCATACAGCCCACCTTTATCCTGGGCCAGATCAGTGAAACTCCCCTTTGTGTCAGTGCAAAGAAGTTAGACTCCGAGGTATCTTAGAATAAGGAAAACAGGACGTCTCAACTTTTCTACATGATAAAGAAAGAAATCTGTCAGCGTGACTCTTTGGAATTAAATTCTAAGAAAATGTCTCAGATAAATTAGTAAAGTTCTGGTAGCTCACTTACTGACCTATAAATCTAAAACTGGACATTTTTAATTTACACAGTTATCAGATTTAACAGTTTCTCTGTTGTTTTATTATGTTAGTGTAGTATCAGTGCCCTTTATCTATCGGAAAAAGCTGTAAAATGTAGAGAAAAATGCCAAGTTTACGCCTTCACAGTGTTTACAGCTGTCCAGTGGGTCAGACTGAAGTCTTTGCTAGACCGATCCTGGTCCCCGGGCCTTATGTTTGACACCCCTGATCTAAAACAATACTGGTGGCCACACAGATACTACTACTACTACTACTACTACTACTACTGATGATGATGATAATAATAATGAAATTATTAGAAAAATTGGTCTGTAATCAAACCAAAACTGTATGATATAATCTTATATAATATAAGTATAAGTAATATATAGTCTTCTAAATGTATTTAACTTTGTTATCTTATCCTGTACTCATCCTAAATACATAACACGTACTTTGTCTAAATTTTTTAATCATTATTTTTATTTTAGGAAACAAATGAGAGACTTTATTCAGACTAAAGTTGGGCGATATGTAAAAATTTTCCAACCGACAATCATCAGTCCAATAATCGGCGATGGGCGATAAATTCGTGCGTCCACAGACTTTTTGATTGCAGAGCAATGTAATCAGTGTAGTACAAGCAAAGTACATCCGGCTGAGTATGCTCAGCCTATCGGCGATAGTCGAAATATTCATCCAGTCGCCCGACCCCAATTCAAACTCATTTTAATTATGTTCTTCTTCTACAATAATTCAGTCATGTAGATGGTAAAGCGTTGTTTGTTTGCGCCCATTGTTCATTAGTAGATCCTGAAATATATTTTACCGCAATAATCTGTAATGAAATTATGTAAAATAAATAAAACCTTTAAGCTTCAATAGTTATTTTGTTAAAGCTAACATATAACTGGGAAAATTTGTTGAAAAATGAACAAGTTAATGTTTTGAAGGTACAACTTCTTCACCACGTGTTGTTGCAGGAGGGGGTCAGAATCGACCCTGTGGTGTCAGTACTGAGTTTGAAATTGTAGTATCCTGACAACCTGTTCAGCAGTGGCAGACATCATCTGCTTGGAGTGACACACAGTTGAGTTTTTAGAGGAGTACAAGTACAAGATTAACTGTTAATGAAACACGGCACCCAGCTGACACAGCCCTACACACTAGAGCCACTGTGGAAAAGAAGGCTTAGTGTGGTAATATGGAAATCCACCACTGACGGGTGAGGTGATGGCGCTGGTCATCTCTTCATCAATGCACCTGTTGGTGAGTGGCATAGATCAGGGAGCATGTGAAGGTTTTCTCTTTAATAGCAGGAAACATGAGCAAGCATAAGGGTTTAAGATTGTGTTACTGCATCTCTAAACCTTCAGCTCCTATGGGATGTTCCCAGGCTGCACTGGTCAGTATCTATCAAAAGTGATCTAATGAAGGTAGGGTTAGTGTTAGTAAACCAGTGGGGTGCAAAGACTGACCTGTGTGTGCCAGTCCAACAGGTGACTTACTGAAGCTCACACTGGTGAAAAGGTTGATGCTGGTTCTGATAGAAACGTGTCAGAACACACAGCGTGTCGCAGTTTGTTGCACATGGAGCTGCACAGCAGTAAGGATGTCCACGCTGACCCCCGTCTACTGCCAAAAGGGTCACCAGTGGACACCTGAGCATCAGGACAGGATGATGGAGAAGTGGGAGAAGGTGCCTTCTTTGAGTAGCACAAACTGGAACAACTGGGACAAGTCTAAGGTGTTGAGTTGGGCTTCAGATTCCACAGATATCAGTTCAGTCGAGCATCTGTGGGGCGTGTTGGACAAACAAGTCCAGTCCAAGGAGGCCTTGCCTCACAGCTTACATGACTTCCAGGATCTGCTGCTCCAGTTTAATCTGCCCCCCGATGGCTCACTGACTGGCCTATAATTCATTTTTGACATTTTCCTTTAAACTGTTCTCAAACTGAACTTTATACCTGAGTATTTCCTAGTTTTACACTAGTTGGTTAGTCTAATGTTTTCCTTGTTTAATCAACTAAGAGATCAGTCACCAGCACATGTTGTTGCACCTGGACGTTGTGTGCTTCGCACAAAGATCTGAGCTCAGCTGTTTTTCTTGACATGGTTCCTTTCCAGTTTAACTGAAACAGCCACACAAGCTCCACCTACACACTGAAATAAAACAGAGACATTTAAAGACGTCACGAGCAGATATTAAAATTACAAACTGAAGTGAGGACTAACAGTTTGCTTTAATGGCAGCAGGTCGTGTGCTGATTTATACGATAACCTTTGCAGCAGTATTTACTACAGATGGTTATAAACTGTAGCCTTGGAAACCAGAGGGTTTGGAGGTGGGGGGGACTAAATGGACGTGGACGTCCTTTTAACATGTCTCCATTTCACTTGGCTTGTCAAATGAAATATAAGCTTTGTATGTCCACCTGGACATATCTGGGGTCTGTCGGGACGCTAAAAAATGTAGAAGGTGCTGAACATCAGTCCTGTAGCTCTGCTGCTGTTTACAGTTGTCAGCTGGTCTTTATTGGCTTGTGTAGCAATACCAAACCAAACTAGGTCCACTGATAAGATCTCAGATCCTAAGTGCTCTCAATATAGTCTTCTTCATATGTCAGCACATCAGTGTTTTCTTATCAATCCAAACATCGAAGGGAGTCAGAGCGAGAACGCCAAAAGATGGCGCATGTCTAACTTCTTCTCACTCTCCAAACGATTGGGTGTGTAGCTCGGCGAAGCTCCCCGAGTCGGCGAGTAAAGCCGCCGTTGCGCTTCATCATTGCTGCTGTTTAGTTAGCAGGCCAGCATGGAGGTGTTTCCATGGTGACAGCCAAATGGCAAAGCTGTCTGAACAAATGGAGGTAAAGACGTTGTTAGGAAGCAGCGAAGGCGGTGCTGTTTTTGGCAGCAGAGGCTCGTGCTGCTTAAGCACCTCATTTGGATTCTGTAGTGCCGTTTAATCTACAGATGGAGGGAATCTCTTCAGAGGTGTTTGATATTTCAGAGAATTGTCACTTTTATGGAAAGTTGGAAGATAAAAAAAAATGGTTCATCTCCCTGAAAACTGTGTGAAACGTGTAGTTTGTAACGTGGAGGAAAAATAAATAAGCTCTGAGAAACTGAAGGGCTTCGGGATTTTGCCGGTATTGTTCCTTGATTCCTCAAAAATGCTTCCCACTCATGAAGGTGAAACACAAAGAAAGCTCCAGGCTGGCTGCTGTTGTTTACAAGAAAGCATGGGGTTAGGAGGAGGTGCCGATAAACAAGGCGGCCACCTCCAAGGAACAGGAACTGGGCTGTAAATGCCAACTCTTCCTCGGTTCAATCAATGAAAGGAAGTTTGAGGAAGTGGTTTATTGAAGCTTGATTTATTTGGGGTGTCTGTTGAAAGCTCTTTCACTCCTCTCAGTTGGCCTTACCATAAAACATTTGTCTTTCTTTACAGTCCCTCCCCACAACAAAGCTCCGAGGCCTGAGTCAGGACTCGCTCTGAGACTCGTGGCCTGCTGGTGGAGTTTTATTAGGGCCTGAAACCTGTGAAAGCCTATGCATTCATTTATTATTACTTGTTAACCTTTTTGACATGAATATATCCATAAGTCTGAATAATAAGTCATTGTTGTAGCCATACTCTCCATACTGGGACGTTATATCCAGTACATGATAGCTAGTAAGCAGATGTAGTGCAGCATGTCTTACCTCGTGAGGTAACAGGAGGCCAATAGTTTCAGGAAGTACTGGTGCACACCTGAAGCCCACCTCTGATGGTGGTGTAGTTTGGTTTCCACGTGCGTAGATTGTCTGTTGGAACTTTACCCTAAAATATGAAGCACATTAAATCGACTGCGCGTTGGTGCTGTACAAATAAACCACTCTTCTTCTTCGTCTTCTTCGTCTTCTTCTTCTTGTGGCTGCTTCGTTTGAGGGTGCAGCAGATCACCCACCTCAATCACACCCTGCATATCCTTTATTCCCCCCCATGGAAAACATTAATATCGAGGAGCAGCACCGACTGGAGCTGATGTGACCAACCTGCTGTCTCTTTCTGCTGTTCACTTTTTCTCGATGGTTCTCGTAATGTTAGATTCGTTCTAACACTGGTTTGGCAGCTTTTATTGGACGTAAAGAATCATAATGTGCTCCATTATTACTTCCTTCTTCATCGGACTCATCAGTTACACGTCTGAGGAGCTACTTTCGTTATCATTATTATGATATGCAGATGTTGTCATAAATCAGATCTGAGTGTTCTCTGCTGTGATTTCAGTTTACGACTCTGAAGGTTCATCCAAACTTCGTAAACGGTCCTTCTCAGGCATGTTCGAGTTGTCCTACATCGTCTGCATCATGTTTGCTCTTCATCAAACATGTTGATGATGTTGACGCTAATAAAATCAGATCAAATAATAGGAAATTGATCAACCTTTTGCAAGAATTAAAGTTTGCCACCCCGGAGCTCACTGAGCATCCAACACTTCTGTGGTGGTTTTATAGGTGAGGTGTGGAAGTTTCACCCTGCTGTGTGTGCTGTTAGTCTCAGACCTTTGATCAGGAGTTTCTTTCAGTGCGTTTCTGTGGAGGTGTGTGTATCTTAACAGGCTGACATATGTGATATAGTGTGTATGCAGCCTGCTTCTGTATGTGACCTGCATTAGCATGTGTGCTAGCGGGGTGGGAGAGGTACGACGAGCAGCGAGGAGGATGCTAACCTTTAACTTGCTGAGGCTCTCCACCCGTACGGCCTAACTGACCTCCAACACAAACTTTAGCGTGTGCGTTCATCCCTGCTCTGCTCTTGCTGCTCAGGAGCTTAATGTTGACCTCATTTTGTCGAAGGGTCTTGCTGTTACCTGATTAGTGTGATGTAGAGTCAGGAGAGGTCGTGTAGGGTGGGGGAGTGCAGGGTTGTTGTTGGGTGCTCTGCTCAGTCAACCACAGACACTCTTCATCACCTGCGGTGAATATCATGATGAATTAGTGTTGTCTGTGCATAAATAAGCACTAATCAGATTCACCATGACATAAGAAGAATGCTTTTGCTCAGCTTTTTGTAGCGTTCATCCGAGAACAGGAGCAACTGTTGCCTGCTGGACCATAGCTTCATGCTGATGTGCAGCTTTGGTCGGCCCTTGCTCTTTGAGATTGGCTTAGTCAGTACTTTGGAACAGTTTTAATAGCACTGTCTCTAGTAGAGCAACAGTGATTGAACGTCAAAGTGCCTCTTTACAGGGATGTATGAATGTAAGGGTCCCACATTAGCACCAATATAAACCCACAAACAGATGAGACGCAGGCGTTTTCAGACAAAGGAAAATGTGACAAAGCGATTACTTAGATCCAGGTTTGGCTGCTTGATCTTTTCTTTCCAAACTATCACATGTGTGTCTTTCTTGATAATTCCTTCCACCTTGACAAGATTTCCAGTTCCAGATGGACTGAAGCATACCCACAGCCTAATACTCCCACGCCCTCGTTTCACTGTGGGGACGTGTTTTTGGGGTCTACATCAGTCCCTGCGTTCTCTAAACATAAGCAATGTCTCTATTAGGGCTGTCAAAAAATAGACACTCAGATGTTAATCACTGACTCCAATGGTACATATTTGCAAGAACATCAATACAAACAGTGCTGTTTTCACATGGCACTGCTGCAGTAAGTCAGGCATGCAGCTAACAGCTGTCTTTAACACCGAACAGTCCTTTCAGAGGAATCTCCAGAGATCAGTGAAGCTTGCATTTCACTAGTATTAAAGTATTAAGAAATTATCATAAATATTAACCTGGCAGGAGCACATGTCAGCATTGCTGTTTAACTATTAGCAATTACCAGGATGTAAAGAGCTGCCTGAAAGGTCAGTTTGGAAATCCAGGCAGTGAGCGGTGTGAGCGTTCACAGTAAGCACTCTGTTTTCTGTCTTCTTCATTTCAACACAGCTAATACCACACTTTGTCCAGATGTGATACATCAAGAATGAGGGGATGTAGGGTTGGGAAGTTCATGCCATAGGTGCTCTTCTAAAGAGCTCAGCGTCAAGGTCGGGATCAAGGATTTGTAAAGTCTTGTGAATGTGATAACTCAAGGAGGAGGTCACCTAAGATTTTCAACTTGATACCAGAGGTGTATCTGCTGAAAATCTCAGATGAGTTTGAATCCCGCTGACCTCGTGGTTGGAGGACAACATCTCTGAAAATCAGCTCTGATTTTTAAATTCGTGTCTTTGGCTGAGGGGGAGCGCTGCAGGCCACCAGGATTGATTTTATTTAAATCAACTTTATATTTGAAAGAATTAGTTGAAAGGTAACAACTTGACATTTTCAAGATAAAGTCTTCACCATTACTTCTGTTGGTGTAGGATGCAGTTATACTCTTCACCATGCTATTTTTCTGGGTATTGGTATTAAAACTGAAACTGTAGTATTGTTACAAGCCTAGTGTCTATGACACATCTGTCCTAAAATAAGGATCCTGGTTCATTTTGAGGGTAACAAAGGCTGTGACATTTAATTTTGTCAAACAGCTGCAGATTTAAAAGTGTGGAAGGAAAAAAAATCCTGAAAAGCATGAAGCTAACGTTTCACAACAACCATTATGTGCTCCATCAGGTCATGGCTGCTTTTTCAACCTAAACCACTGAAACCTGAGCACATGTAGGATTTTCAAACTGAGCACATAGCTGTGTATACAAGGACACTGAGAGGTGCCACTGCTGTCATAGTATGAATACATGGACAGATATAGTTCTAGACTACTGGATTAGATCCGTGACCAGTAAGTAAAATAGTTTGTAACTTATTAACAACAATAATTTGAAAAGATGTGATTTTCAGGAACGAAGATGTTGGAGGCAGCAGAGGGACGATGTGAGAAAGATGTCGTCCTTCTCTACTCTCATCCATCCGTACAGCATTTCTACACATTCACACGCATCACCATCGTAGCTGCATGCTGTGATGTGTCAAACGGACAATATTTGAGAATTAAGCAAAGCTTCCTTTGTTCAATAAGCACACGTAACTTAATTAGTACATTTCCTGCATTGGTACAGTTTGTGACTCAGGAGGGATCCGCTGTGATCCGTGTGCTCCTCTACGAGCATGCGTGGACGTCTTGGCCTTGTCGTGTGTGTTTAAGGCTTTGGCTCTAATGGACGCCCGCTCTCTGTATCGATGCATCAGAGTAGGCTGCAGAAATTGAGTTAATGAGGTCTCATGAGAACACAGCTGCAGGATTAGTGTGTTTAATGACACAATAAATGAAGCAACAGTCTTAATACAGTCCTGTCACCTGGTTCAGGTGTGGAGGGGATGTGATTTATGTAATGGTTGAGTTTTTTGTGTTTGTCAGAGCGGCCGTCTCCCAGCAACCCAACCAGATGGCTGCAGCACACTCAGCGCTGCTCTGCATTTCATGTAACTGCATGAATTTAAAGCAAGCTTTGTGAACTGTCAGCCTCCTGGTGCTGAAGTCTAACAGCAGTTTTCTCTTTCAGTGTGCAAGGATCCACCGTACAAAGTGGAGGAATCTGGATACGCAGGCTTCATCTTGCCCATCGAAGTTTATTTCAGAAACAAGGTACATTTAACAAGCAGCACTCAGCTGCCAGGGTTTGTGTCTGTGGGTAATGCACTATTGTTGTAAGACCCTGAACCTCTAAACCATGAAGGGGTTTTTGTGTATGCTCTGAACATGTGTCGGGTTTGCACCAGGTCGTTCCTGAACTGCAGCTTTGGAGAGGCTGATTGTCAAATGTGTCCATTCAGAGCTGTTTTCATTTTTCTATCAAGAGTCACGTCTTTTCAAGCTGTTGCAACATTTTATGTATTATGTGGAAGCTTCTGCAGCGACGTTACTGAAGGAGTGTACGCGTGATTCAGTTGTGCTCTCTTGAAAGTGTTTTTGCTGGAAAAGAGAAAAAACTGGCCTACCATACTCAGAGGTGTGTGTGCAGCTCTAACAAAGCAGCAGGTCACACACACAGCTGGGCCTAAAGGCGATGCCACCTTTGCCATGTGAGGGTAAAGGCTGGATGAACTGGTTCTCTCTTTGGGTGACGACACCTGGTAACGTAGGTCATGAATGCAGAGATTTAAATTAAACGACCCCACACAGATACTGGGTCAGAGCCATGAACTGGCACATCCAGTGGAGAGAAAGGTGCATTTTGTAGTGCTGGAAGAGCTCCATTATTGGTTATTGGTGCAAAATTCAGAAGCAGCATTTGTTCCAGAGTTTTAGCTTGTTACTGGTTCCACTGGTTCCACTGGCTCTATTTTCTTTGACGTTTTCTAGCAGAGAGCCTTTCGAACACATCTAACAGATGCTGACTCCTGAGCAAAGGTCGTCTCAACCCAAACTGTCATCATTTCATCAAATGGTGATTCAAACTAAAAAAGCCAGTAAAAATAATAAAAGTAAGTCCAAAAGCAAAAAATCAAAGTTGATCTTAACCCAGCAAAAACATGGATGTTCATTTGAAAGCTGCCTTAAATTTCTCAACTTATTTTTTTAATTACAATCAGGACTTGAGTTTGCTGTGTTACTGTGGTACTTACTTAGTGCCTCGTGTATCATATTTAACAAATACAGTTCTTGTACATAATCAGTGTGATTTATTTATTTTCCCCTGAAGAAAGTAAATAAATTGCACAACACATTTTTGCCAGATGTAGCAAATTCAATCAAAATGAAGGGTTTATATGAAATTTAAATTTAAATTAATTAATTAAAAAAAATATTCTGTCTGTTATTTCATGGTTCAGGCTTCAGAGGGTGTTTGGGATCTGAATAAGGTAGTCCGGTCACAGCAGATGGCCCCGCCCCTCCTGTTAAAAGGGAGTTTTTCCTTCCCACTGTCGCCAAAGTGCTGCTCATAGGGGGTCATGTGATTGTTGGGCTTTTCTCTGTATCTACTGTCCAATATAAAGCACCTTCAGGTGACTTTTGCTGTGATTTGATGCTGTGTAAATAAAATTGAATTGAATCTAATTAAATGATGCAGTCAAAAACAGAGCATGATGTGGGTAACGTGCTGCATGACGGGTTTTTATTGTTTGTCCCTTTCGTGGTTTTCCTTCCACTTCTCCGTAGGAAGAACCGAAGAAAGTTCGCTTTGATTATGACTTGTTCCTCCACCTGGAAGGTCACCCGCCCGTCAATCACCTCCGCTGTGAGAAGCTCACCTTCAACAATCCAACAGAGGAGTTTCGTAGGAAGTTACTGAAAGCTGGAGGGGTAGGCACGAGGGCGTGACAGACCAGGTCCATCCTGGGCTGTCGCTTTATATCATGGATGTAGTATGTGTGGAGTATATGTGTATAGTCTTTACAGCAATGACATAAGTTTACGTTCCTCAGTAAATCTGAGGGTTTTAAAACTGCACTTCAGTATTGATTCACTTTATTTGACATGTCTGGAGCCTCTGATTGGCCCCACAGTGGGCTGAAGTGCTACAGTCAGTCTGGACAGTCAATGGCTGAACTAGTTTACCCTGCATATGTGAGATATGAATAGTAATGAATAGTTTGTATTTTTCTGTTTACCAAGATTGTCACCCTGTTCTTCTGTTGTCCTTCACAGCAACGAAATCCTCACAAAAGAAGTTCAGAAGACTCAAAGGTAAGATTTCTAACAGGCTTGTAGCTCATGACTCCTCCTCCCTGTTACTGTTACCACCTCAGCAATGACACAATGTAGCAGCTATTGTTGCTGCAGATGTTGAACTTTGTTGTAGCACTTTAATGTAAGGGATTTCAGTCAAAACCAGTTGTTTCAAATGTGTCCCGTTACTAAATTGTGCACTTGAACGACTGTCAGATCCACATAAGACGCCTGCAGTCATGGAAACACGGCGTTCACGGGGCAGTGTATGTACGGCCCTGCTGCTCCACACCAGCAGAGGTTTTGGTTGTTTTCTTGTCTGGAGCGTTTACATCTACGTTAACATAGTGCGACTGTCTTCCTGGAGTTTGCCAAAAATAACAGAGCAGCACAGTTGAGCTTTACAAAGTCACAAACCTGTGGTTGTGTATGGACAGGACCAAAGTGGACATGTTTGCTATAATGTGCAGTACGAAAATCAAACGCTGTTGCTAAACATAAAGTATGTGTTTCTTTTTAAAGCTGTGCCAGAAATCGTGGAACAACGGTTTATGTTGTTAAAATGTTGATAAAGTGTTTATAATGAGTTCAATAAACACATCTTTAACTTGCCATCCTTTGCTAAGCTTTTCAATTCCCTCACTGGGACTTTCATGTGCACTGACTTCATTTTAATCCAGTTTATTTACCTCCTCAACATGTCCTGAAGTTCTCCAGAGGCCTGGTAATGAGCTAGTCATGTGATTCAGGTGTGTTGACCCAGGTTGCGCTCTGTAACCTGCAGGACACCGGCCCCGCCCCTGCACTGCGACCTAAGATGACAGCAGGTCCACTTCATGATTAGCCGTAATTAGCTAAATGTTTAGGCTAGGCAGGAATCGGGTTCTGTTCTTGAGTAAGATTTCAGACCACGTGAGGCGTTTCATGAAGAGGGGCATGTGGTAGCACATGATGACCTATATAAGCATTCGATCAAACGTTTGGGGATTGGAGTTGCAGTTGGAGCGGTGCTCACTTGTTGTGCTTCAGGTGAACCTCGAGTGCAGCCAGTAATCCTTTGTTGTTCTTTCTTTGATTGTTTTTGATGCAGTTTTTTTTATGGGAATGGGTTTGAGCCAAGTCAGTTACATGTGCATGTGAGGCACTGATGTCACTGGGATGACTGGGATGAAATCGATGTAATATAGAACAAATATGTACAAAGTGCTCACACAAGCTGCTTGACAGTAAAGCTGAACATTCTTTACTGATGTCCTCTTTTCTGGTACTTGACTCTACAAACACAGTGATATTACTCAGTAAATGACTGATTCATTATCAGCTGTCCTGGTAGAGACTGAACACTCTACATTTACTGAAAGCAAAGAACTCTGCTCATTTAAGCTGCTGATTTTCCTTTGGCAGGTGATGATAATGCAGGAGGGCTCAACCTCCCTGTTTGGCTCCCACCTCAAGCTGGCAACACTTCCCAACAGCTCTGACACAAAGAAAAGCAAAGGCTTTACTGCGTCCAAGGTCAGTGTCTCTGCTCTTTACCTTGTTAGCTTATAGCACCGCTGCTACAAAGGTCGCTCGTTTTGCAGCAAAGACCAGCTGCTGCAAAAAAGTTGTAGCACAAGCATGAAATATGTTTTTTAAACCTCAGGGTGATTCCTGCTTGTACTGCACTAAACGCTTTGGCCTGTCGGGGCCTGGAGCCTCTCCCAGGGTGCACCGGTGTTTGGTACTAATTTATTTATTTTGTTTTAGATGAATCACTAAAACTACAATATTGTTAGTTGATATACTTAATTAAAAAAGTAAAAAAAATCAATCAATAAATAATATTATGGTGGTAAAGTTTATATATGCTAAAAGCTTGTTGCTAGGCAAAATGATTATGTCATAATGTGTATAATTGAGCTGTGGTGAACAGAACTGAGATGGTGTTGTATGTGGATAAGAGTTTTCTCTGTATCTGTTATTATAGGATATACTGTACAGCGCTATATAAATACAGGCCATTTACCATTTGAGTCAGCTGTCGCCGGGGTGAGGTGTTCAGGGCGTGGCCTTCTGGGAGGCGGTCCCAGGAGAGGTTGCTTCTCGGCTGGCTTGGGAATGTCTCTATGTTTCCTTGGATAAACTGAAGAAGGCGGTTGTTGTGAGGGAGCTGTGGGCTTCTTCACTATATTTTCATTTATACTGTTTCTAGCACGTCCTTGGGTTTCATGTGAGGCGCTCTGCAAACCAAAGTCATTATTGATATATTTATTTTAATGCAACGACCCGTCAGAGGAAATGGATGATCATTTATGGTTTCTATGAATTGCATCAATGTGCATCATTAATAATGCACAGCACAATGTGCCACAGTGTATTCGTTTTGTCATATTTAATAGTGCATGAACATCTTTAGTAGAAAGTTATCTTCACATCATATTTAACCTTTAGATGAGAGACTGGACCCTACAGTCTTCCACAGGTGGGTCACAAATGTTCAAATCAGTGTTTTTATGCCACCTGTGTTATTTTGGTTACTAGTAACCAATGTTGTGCTTTAATGTTTGAAATATTTTCTTTTTAACGTTTTAAACATTTTTTTAAACACTTTGAAAATTGGAAAAAGGGAAAATAATTCCTCAGCAGCAAAGATGTCATCGTCCGTTGTGTGTATATGCATGAGTACATCAGTGTATGTGGTAAGTTTAAAATTAAGATGGCTTGATATCAAAATCATGTTTTTATAGCTGGAACATGAAACCAGAACAACTGCTGTTAAAACCAACCTCAGCAGGTTAGTTTGGAGCCTCTGATGCAGCTGAGGGTTACCATCAGGTTACCTGTTTCTGTTCTGGGTTTAGTCTGGTGTTGGAGGATAACGTGTTCATCATGCACGATGTGAGACGCCACACAGCTGAGCAGCATTTACAGTGTTTGTCCATTATACAGCCCTCAAACTGAACCCACAGTGTGTTGCAGTGTTTCTTAGTTTCACAGCAGCCGTTTGGCTTTCCTCGTTTAGTCGGCTTAGAAATGAGTGGCCAGGAACGTCCCTCATTTTTCTGAGATTGTTTGGATCCACTTTATAATATCTGACGTACATCAGAATGTCAGGGGCCGAAGATTTACCCGTGTGGATGTTTGTGGACAAAGAAACAGATATTTAGTGTTTTACAGTAATACAGCATCAGTGTTTCGCTGTACAGTTGATCATTGCAGTGTTTGTCAGCCAATATTGGGACACTGCGTGAAATGTAAATAAAAACAGAATGCACTGATTTAGAACTCATATTTACTCAGAAAAACTTGGTTTAAACTAAGAAAATGTAGAAAGATATTAGCAACACATTAGCAAACAGAATCAGCTGATCTGTTCCACACTTTGTGTTTTTGTTTCGCCCAATCAGCTTTGGTTTCAACATCAGCGTGAGGGACAGGATTAGAGCCAATCACCTGTTCAGATTATGATCCCACAGACTGGGACGAAACCACACCTGAGCAGTGTGACTGCTTCCTTCATAAAGGAGGCGTCTTGAAGCTGTACTATCAATAAAGGTTTTTGTACAAGTTTCAGTTAGTGTGTTCAGCACTTTTCCCTGCATTGTTTTTCATTACTATGCATAACTTAATATGTGCACGTGTATGATGTCTTTGCATGTGTGGACTGAGTGGGTTTCATGTCCACGGCACCTTTAAAAACATCTTTGCTTGTAAAATCGGTGGCGTGTTCGATACTGTATCAGCTGACAGCGGTATGGTCTCATTAGCGCCCTGACAGCGCGAGGAGCTTCCCTTTGCCTTGTGCCTGAACACTCTGAGCTTTACGTGTTTTTCCCGTGTAGCTTCAGTCTTTCTTTCTCTTCTGTTATTGTTTTGCTTGATGTCACTTTTCATCTCCAGCTACTTAAATATCCGACGCTACTATCTGATCTCCTGTGTTTGTTTCAATCTGCAGGATGGCTCTACAGGAAACACTTTCCTCATCATGGCCACAACCACCAGCTCTGACAACAGCAGCATCTCCAAACTCCACAAGCCATTTAAGGACCATATAGACAAGACCCCAAAAGATTTAAAAGACCCCAAAAGTGCCTTCAGGGACTCGGGCTGGGAACCCGGAAAAGCCCCCAAAGAATCTTCCAGGAAACCCAAAGAGAACCAGCCACTTAGAGAGATCAATCCTAAGATGGGCTTCAAGCAGCCCAAGTCTTTGTCTAAGGAGCGTAGGACTGAGGGGATAACTCATGCGTCGAGGTTAAACAAGCGCTTGTCCGGCCTCGAAGGTGACGATCACGGGACCAAAAGATGCAAAAAGGGGTTTGTGAATTCCTCGGAAATGCAGATTTCAGAGTTGGACGGTCCGTGTTTGGATAAGAAACTACTGAGAGACAGATCGCAGCTGCACAGCAGTAAGCTACGAGCAGAAAGCGAGGATGCAGACCTCAGGAGCGTGTCCACGCTGCCGCCATTCCAGGACCTGGTCGACGCTAATGACTCTGATATGGAGGACCAGTCTGCCAGATCGGATGTGAGTAAACGTGACGCTTTACTGTCGTTACAGCTGGGAATGAGCTCATCTACTGGTAACTTCCACCAGTAAACCTGGTGGAAGTTCTGGTGCGTTCGTCTGCTCATTGATTGGTTTGGGAGCAAACAGCTGATGATGATGTCGAGTGTCTAACAGAGTGTCTGCGTCTTCTTCAAACCCGTGAGCCAAATTAGGAAAATGCTGCAGCCTCATGAACAGGCTGACATTTGACCTTGTTGCCATGCCCACACTGGTTTGCAGAGAGCCTCCCCATAAAGAAGTTTTAAAGCCAAATCACAGACGAGAAAGATTTATGGTTTTACGGCACCTGAGGAGAAACGAGGGCCGTAAATAGCACAGCTCCTCTTTAATTCTTTTAGCTTTGAAAGAATCAAATGGCTGCGTGTTTGTGCTTCACAGCATTTCTTTCTGCAGCAGTTTTTATTTCTGTTGTCAGTGATTGTATGAAGTGCAGCTCTTTCATGCATCGTTCTCTGCCGCGTGGTTAGTCAAAGGAGTTCTCACAGAGTGGCACCGAAACCTGTGTTTTTGTCATGGAAGTAGCTTTGGGGTGGGGGCTGCTGCTGCTACTGGTTGTAAAAAGCATGTGGGCTGACAAATTCCAGGCATTTGATTGTGCCCAGGCTAGCAACCCTGGTGGGCCTGAGGCGACACAGCCCAGCACTCCCATTGCTTCATCTTTGATCTCAGAGTTTGGGAGCGAGTGCTCGGATAAAAACGGCAGAGAAGGAAACGCGGACGAGGTGATGACATGAAGGAAGGGAAACTGGGTGTGGCCTCCGACCAGCACACGTCTGTTTAAAACCAATCAGTTTTATTTCCATGGCGCCGCATCGTCGAGGCGCTTTGTGCTGGATGGTCAGGACCCCACAGAGATGCTGGTGTCTCAGGATGCTGACGATGTCACACTGGTGACGTTCTGGTGACAGATAAATTTAGTAAAAGAAAGTTTATCATCTATTTGATTTAAGTGTCCACTCATCACCATCACACAGCACGAAGAACATTTAATTATGTAAGAGTGTCTAAAAATTCAAACATGATAAAAATAATATCTTTATTTTGAATGACAGTATTCATGTTATCCTGAGTCTGTGCAGTGTTTTTCTACATTCAGCTGTTTTAATCACATCCCAGATTTGTTTGCTCTTCATGAGAGTGATGTCGTCTGCTGCTGTGGACAATCCTCTCACTCTTATTTTCAAACTGAAATGAGTGCCAGCCATCTGTTGTCATTAGCTTTGCAGGTTAGCGGGATTCATTATTGTAGGCTGAACAGATCACAGATGGGATATTGATCTGTGACAGTGGACGCGTGGAGGAGCGAGCGGGTTGCTCGCTGTGCAGAGCAGCGGGGGAACCGTAGCTGAACCCATTGTTGGGAACTAATCAGAGGAAATCCAGAGCAGATGAATCGGATGGTTCGAGCGTGAGGAGCAGAGCTGAGGCAGAGCGCTGCGAGCTGTGGATGTGAGAGCGGCTGCAGGCATCAACTTTTCCCACTTTGTTCCCCGTGGTTTCTAAACTAGACCGTCAGACAGTTTCCTGGATGTGCTGTCGGTTTATTGTCTCTTGATGTGATTGGGTTTGCTTACTTGGAGTAAAGGAGAACAAAAGCCGTAAACAGGAGTGCCGGTCAGATTTATGACACTTTGAAGAAGCCTGTAAACCAGCAGAGCAGCTGTGCGCTCTTTCTCTCACGTTTCTCCTCACCATGTTTTGCACTGTGAAGGTTTCCTTATGTATCTGTGCATGTACATTGAAACACGTTTAAACGTGCACTGTCATTGTTTAAGTCCACATCTCAGTCAATCTGAAAGAGTCAAACATCCTCACTCTGGGCTGTGTGAGCCTCTGCTGCCTGTGGGCAGATGCTGCTTCAAGAAAGGGTTTAAAAGAACGATTTTCATTTTTGGCTTTTATGAATCCAAACTACAGACGTGTCAAACACAAACATGGACATGAAGGGAAGGACTGTATGGAAATGTCAGCACACACTGTTTCATGTGAACTGTGTGTGCTGTTATAAAAGGTACTGCTTCAACCTTGAACATTTACACAGAAATCTAATTTTCTCTTGATGCTTTGCCGACCCAACAGACGATGGATGGCACTATGAAACCAGGCTCCTGTTGGAGCTCTTCTTTCTCCAACTAATGTCAGGACAGATAGTTCTGACATTAGTTGGAAAAAGACATCCAGTGCTCTCTGCAGCCTCGTTTGTTTTATGTTTGTATTTGTTGAAAATCGCTGCCTGTTTCTCTTCTTCCTCCCAGTCTGAGCAGCCCAGTCCAGCGGGTTCCAGCTCCAGTTCAAGCTTTGCTCCCACACCCCACAAACGACAAGGTAACCGACTTGGACCGTGCACACAAGTTACAAAGTTTAGTTTGTGCTGTTTGTTAGTGACACTAACATCATACGTGACACTTCGTGCAGTCAAAGCGATGTAACCAATAAACTGCACCGCTTTGATTTGTTTGTTTTCGTGATTAGATTTATATCACGAGTGCCACGTGAAATTAAACATAATCCTGAGCAAATGATTTAAACTGTGCAGGCACATGTGTTCAGTGCCATTCAGCAAACCAGCAAACAGCCGCCTCGCACACATGCGTGTGCTCAGCAGCACCGTAGAAGAATTGAATTCACTTTTTAATGACTTTTCTTTTCAACAAATCAACAACAGCACAGGACAAAGGGGGGTGGGTGGTGGGGTGTTGAGATGTAATCAGATAAATCTGGAATATTAACTGTGATAACAACAATTATCCTAATAGATCTTCAGCTGCTTGTTGGGAGAATCTGGGAGAGGAAAACTAACGTGAGCACAAAGTGTCTGAATGTTTTCCCATCGTCACTTTCCACGATGCACAGAGGACAGGGCTGGGGTGATGTCAGGATGTGACGAGACTATAGTGAGTCCAACTGTTATGTTACACAGGTGGAAGTATTCAGTCTGGCAGTGTGAAGCTTAAACAGTGTTTTTAACATCACTTTAGGTCCAGCTGACATAAACTTATCACACTCACTGGTAGAAATCAAAGAAAGCAAAATGATGCGTCCAACAGTCTGTTGTCATGCAAGCGTAACACCAAGTACACAGTGGTAGCCTAACACTTATTGTGTGCCCTGTAGAGACTGTGGTATGGTTGTCATAAGGTTGCTACACTGTTTGGATTAAACGCTCCTTAGCAGCAGGATCGATATTGAACAGTGTTGTTTCACCGCCTCCAGCTGACACGCAGCACCCCTGCACACAGGCAGACACACAACCTCTTTCCTCACTACGACACATGTAGCTGACATTCACAACAATGCACAGCACTCAGCAAAACTCCAATGTAAAGAAAACTGAAGTGTTACACAGTTACCATAATCGTTAACCTGCTTGGTGGGAATTTAACATGCTCACGATTTGAGATAATTAGCTGTTATCATTAAAGTGGACATGAAACGCTACATGTATGAAGGCTAATTTACACCACTGAGCCCTGCTCTCAAAGGTAACGCTGTCTGTGCAGCTCGATTTAAGAAGTAAGTGCTTAAAGTTTAAGTTTATATAACACGTTTACCGACATCAGCATGTGATGTCACTGGGTTGGTTCGTTTATGTTAGCTTACTAGTAGCTCGGACCATGCCTCTCCTCAGCCAGGGCTCAGCTATTGCCCATTGTTGGAAGTGGGTGGACCAGAGTCTGTGTATATCATATTGTCTGCAATCATACTGGTACAAATTCTTACGTGATACAAAACTGTCGTACTGAGATATCATTGCTATAGCAACACCAGGTGGTTATGGTCCCTAGTGCATGTAATTAAGAGACAAGCCTGGGCATGTCTGGGAGTGAGAGCCACATGTGTCAGTCTGCAGTGGAGCAACTTCAGGAACCTCCAACAATCACAGTGCTCTGCAACATATGCAAGAACCTGTTTCAGCCCTTCAGGTGAAAAAACTGTGCGCTACAGTCAGGCTGTGTGTGGGGAGATATTAGCTGCTGGTGTCATGTGACCCAAATGTAAACAAATGACTCCACCAAGTGTGGCTGAAGGACGTCATGTGACAGGAAGAGCAAACAGTGGATGAAAGTTACTGATACAGTACATGGTGCAAGACCAAAGCAGCAGGTTAAAAAGCTCAACGCATGACCCAACATCCCAGGTAGAAGAGAGTCTTCAGTTTTATTGTGAAAATATTGTGCAGGTTCCTAAAGAGTCACAAGGTTAAGTTACTTTAGTTACTGTTTAACAAAAGTTTCCAGGCCAAACTACGACTAACACCAACCCTGTTTCTGTACTACATTTGACTTATTCTGTGTTGCAGTGCCGTGCCACTTTCACGCTGCTGCAAACGGCGCTGTGTCATCAGTGACAGTAGCTCATTGGAAGCAATCATGGGATGCCCTTCATTTAATCAAACTTAGAAATGCTGCAGAAAATATCTTTTTGTGTAAATGATCAGAAACATTATTACCACAAATCTTCTTAAAGTATCACTTTGAGCCTGTAAACAAACGGGCACAGCCCTGGTTTATAAACTTTTACTTTGAGTCGGTTCAGAAAGTTGAAGACGTCGTAAGAGAGGCTGCGAAATCATTTTGAGATTGAAGAACATGAAAGAATCATGTTGTTTTCCTGAGCAATGAGAACAATTGAAAACCAGAGCTGTAAGTCAGCTATGTAGAGTTCGAGATGTGTGCATGTTCCCTTTGAAAGTCAGATCACCACATTTGCTGAGCTTTACAGTACCAACGTCACAATCTGCAGCTTTCTGCTTGTATTCCTGAGGTTTAAACTGCAATGACTGAGGCTTTATTGAACTGTTCCACTCAGTGCTTGGCCCGCTGCAGTCAGTGATGCAGGATCTGCACTCGGACGACGACGACGATTCAGAGGACGACAACGACGACGTGGATTCAGACACGGATCGAGCAGCACACCTCACACACCACCAGCACAGGTTAGTAACCCGAGGGCAGCTTTTCGAATGGCTGAACCGCACACTAGTTTAGTTTCATAGAGCTGTGTGCAGACATTGGTAATGAATTCCTTCTAACCAGGATATTGCTATTATGAGGGCTACTTTGTATCTCACATGTTTGTGCAGTAGAGCCAGCCTTTAACAACAAACCTGTAAAATGATGAAGAGCCGCTATTTAAATCTTGGTTAAAATTGCTTGTGACAGTTTCTAAAGGTTCTTTCAACGTGCCTTTTACTAACTTTTCAAGTATTTCATGTAAGCTCTTTCCAACTCTCTCCACCATCCTGTTGGTGGAGGCGTGCCGTCAACCTTGGCCAAAAAGCATAACTTAACCAGATCGTCTCCGTCTCCAACAGTTGACCGGTTTTCTATCATCTATGCCAGGGGTGGGCAATTCCAGGCCTCGATGGCCGGTGTCCTGCAGGTTTTAGATGTGTCCTTGATCCAACACAGCTGATTCAAATGGATAAATGACCTCCTCATGATGTCTTGATGCTCTCCAGAGGCTGGTAATGAACTAATCATGTGATTCAGGTGTGTTGACCCAGGGTGAGATCTAAAACCTGCAGGACACCGGCCCTCGAGGCCTGGAGTTGGACACCCCTGATCTAGCAGGCCCCTCCCTGACACTGATTCTGCGAGAGTCATCTTCCTGTTAAAGACCGTCCTTCGTCCCCACTCTCTCAGATGGGGGATTTTTCATTGTTAGCGGTTTTTAGCTAACAGCTGAGACAACAGTTTTAATGTCTTTATTCTTTGTGACTTCACACTTAGGATTAGTTTAAGTGATGGCAGCAGAAGTGACAGCTCCTCCCATTCCCCGCTGTCGTGCAGTGAGGCCCCGCCCTTATTAAAGTCTACTAATAACCAGGTAATCATATCAGTAATATACTGGCTTATGTCTTAGAGCAGCATGATTGAAAGCCACAGTATCCAGGTGTGTGCGTGACCCTGGGTGACTCTTTGCTCTTCTGTCTGTCAGATAGTGGAAGTAAAAAGTCCCACCAAGCAGAGCAAGCAAGACAAAAGCATGGAGTGTGATAAGGTGAGAACGAGTGTCTTTGGTTTTTAGAAACAGTGCGTGTAATGTGGAGTAGACTAGTAAATATTCTGAAATATAGAAAGTGTTGTTATGTCTTGGGGTTTGTTACCATCAGCCACTGCTACATCATGACAGCCATGTTTGCTGTGTGCTTTTCAGGTTTACCTGGATGAGCTGGTGGAGCTGCATAAAAGACTAATGACACTAAGAGAAGGTCACATACTGCAACAGGTGAGCTGATGTCAGCAGCTCACATACTGCTCCTATGTGGTCATGTGTTGGGTTACGCCATGTCGCAAGTTTTCTGAGGAGCTTTTGTGATATTTAGTAGATCGGATTACATCTTTATTTATTACTTATATCCGATCCAGTAATTTAGGTCAGTATCGGACTGATACCGATATGCAACATCGGCTCGGTCCATCTCTAGTTCAGATGGCTTTTAATGAGCCTTATAAAATAAACACAGTTTAAAAACATCTAGCAACTAAATCAAGGGTAGCCTGAACTTACAGTCACTGAACACAGCAAGTGTCCCTGCTCTCAGATACAAAACCTGCCTTTAAAAGTTCAGAGTAATGAAATCAGCAGCACTGATTCTATCATTTCTAGTCTCACACACCACTTGTGCATTTCTGTAGTTTTGGTTCACATCGGTTGATATTCTGCTGTAAACAACTAATGAGAACATTTTCTAAACCTCTGAGTGTCCATCAGGATCCTGTAGAAACAGCTTCCATGTCAAACATTTCTGTTTAGAAAGAAAAAGATTTTTAGAAAATTCTCTAAAGAATTCAACATCTGTTTCGTTTTCTACTATTTATTTAAAAAGTCCCTCTAGCACAGATTTCTTTAGTCACATGTCTTTCTGTGTCTTCCATACAAACATTAAACATGCAAACACTCAACACAGCAACACTGAAAGCATTTGAGTGTAACTGTCATTCAAATCAAACTTTATACACAATTACAACATGGAACAAAAGACAATCTAAACATTAAAACACTACAACCAACGAAGAAACAAATGAAACCAATCACAATCAACATCAAAATATGATCATAGAAAAATAGAAGAGACATATCATACAATTCATACACGTTCATGTGAAATCTTTGGGTTCAATAACCTTCAATCCTTCTTTTAAATTACATTTAAATTTCAGCTGGCAGCAAAGAAATGAATCAGAAATTAACCTCAATTAATCTGCAGCTTCATCAATGTGATGCTGAGTTTCTGACTGAGATTGAGTCTGAACATGTCTGACTCTGTGAAACAGTCAGAGTGTTTCTCTAACAGCAGGAGCCTCTTTACACTCAGCTTCACACAGACGAGCTGAGGAACGATCAAGCAAACTTCTTCTTCTGTCATTTTTAACAGCAGCTTGCATCCAAAGATGTTGCACTACTGCCATCTCCTGGCTTTTACTCTTACTTCTCTTCCAGATCCTCAGATCCTCTTGATAAGATCAGTATTTCTCAAAAATGAAAAACCACTCCTTTCACCTCATCAGGACTTAACTGATTAACCACTTTTTCCAAACGTAAGTTTCATTTCACCACCAGTTCCCACCCTCAACACTCTCCTTTGACTTCTATACTTCAACTAATAACCACATGTTCAACCGTCTCCACAGCATTACACCATCACATAACCCAGTCGGATGTTTCCCCATCATAAAAAGAGAACCATTCAGAAAGCAATGACCTGTTTGTATTCTCCTGCTGCCTATTTAACCCACTACTCCTCTTAACTTCTATTGTGTTTTGTACCCCATGTCTCCCTTTTGTTCCATTATCCCATGCCATTCTCCAGAAGTTCTTACTTTGTGGCCAAACTATTCTTTTCCCTCAGATTTCAACAATGGTATCTGCACATCTATGTCTACTTTTTTAACAGCTGCTTTAGCCAATCTGCTCTTTCATTACCCACAATACCTCTATGAGCTGGAGTCCACATTATCACTATATGTTTATTTTCTTCAGACACTCTATGATGAGCAAAAGGACGTCATACAAATTTACTTTCAATGCTGACAATGAATCACTACATATTATTACTTTTGAAATTCTGCTGTCTTCCACCCATTCTAAAGCCAACAGTGTGACATATAACTCAACTGCATATATACTCAGAAGATTTGATGTTGTTTTTGCAATCTTGAGCCTTAACTGCAGAATTACCACTGCTACACTTGTTGCTTCAGGTTTGGGATCTTTCGACCCGTCTGTATACACCTGTAAATAGTTCATTATAAAATTCTTCAATTCAATTCAATTTTATTTATACAGCACCAAATCACAACAGCAGTCGCCTCAAGGCGCTTTATATTGTACAGTAGATACATAGAAAAAAAACTACAATCATATGACCCCCTATGAGCAGCACTATGACGACAGTGGGAAGGAAAAACTCCCTTTTAACAGGAAGAAACCTCCAGCAGAACCAGGCTCAGGGAGGGGCGGGGCCATCTGCTGCGACCGGTTGGGGTGAGAGAAGGAAGACAGGATAAAGACACGCTGTGGAAGAGAGACAGAGGTTAATAACAGATATGATTCAATGCAGAGAGGTCTATTAATACATAGTGAGTGAGAAAGGTGACTGGAAAGGAAAAACTCAATGGATCATGGGAATCCCCCAGCAGCCTACATCTATTGCAGCATAACTAAGGGAGGATTCAGGGTCACCTGGTCCAGCCCTAACTATATGCTTTAGCAAAAAGGAAAGTTTTAAGCCTAATCTTAAAAGTACAGATAGTGTCTGTCTCCCGAATCCAAACTGGAAGCTGGTTCCACAGAAGAGGGGCCTGAAAACTGAAGGCTCTGCCTCCCATTCTACTTTTAAATACTCTAGGAACAACAAGTAGGCCTGCAGAGCGAGAGCGAAGTGCTCTAATAGGGTGATATGGTACTACAAGGTCATTAAGATAAGATGGGGCCTGATTATTTAAGACCTTGTATGTGAGGAGCAGGATTTTGAATTCTGAATTTAACAGGAAGCCAAAACAGGAGAAATCTGCTCTCTCTTTCTAGTCCCTGTCAGGACTCTTGCTGCAGCATTTTGGATCAGTTGAAGGCTTTTCAGGGAGTTTTTAGGACATCCTGATAATAATGAATTACAGTCGTCCAGCCTGGAAGTAATAAATGCATGAACTAGTTTTTCAGCATCACTCTGAGACAGGATATTTCTAACTTTAGAGATGTTGCGCAAATGAAAGAAAGCAGTGAAGTGAGATTAGTGCTGTAAAACTTCCATAACACTGAACAGATGCCACCACAGATATGTTAAAATCTCAGTCAAAACTAGCAAAGACAAATGAAATCCATGAATCAGAAATGCTGATTGTTGAACAGATAATTCAGTCTGTGCATGAGGAGGATCCACTTTAGACTAAACTACATACAGAAACACAGGAACCAGGGCACAGTGTAAATCCAGGAGCTCTGTGTGCAACAGCTGACCTGTATGAACACAAAACACTGATTGAAGTCCACGTTGATGCTTTCTGTCTGTTTAACTTTTACATTTGAAGCAACACATTTTACTTCAAACACACAGATCAGGTAGAAAACTGTGGATTAGAAAACAAATTCATCAAGAAGGTCCTGAAGCAAGAAGTTCATCATTGCATAGAGTAAGAAAAAGGACATGAATCATCCCACGGGTCTGTGCAGTCGTTATATTATCATCAGCTAAATCATGTCTGCATACTGTGTGTGTGTGTGTGTGTGTGTGTGTGTGTGTGTGTGTGTGTGTGTGTGTGTGTGTTGCTTTTTTAAATCTTCTACTTAGAGTTCAAACTTGGATAGTGATACAAACATTGCACTGCTTCATTTAATATCTAATTGAACACATCTATGATTGAATTTGAATCTTAAATGTTTTGATTTCAAAGATGTGGTTCTGATATGAAGGAACAGAAAGTCAATTGTTGCCATGGATACAGTGAGACAGACGCCTCAGACCCTTATTTTTTATTTCTTTGACTTTTTATTTTATTGATTCATTTCTTTATTTTTACATTTTAAAAAGTGTATTTGTCTGAATGAACTAATCCCCATTTCCCATGCTTTGTATCACTGGTCATACTGGGAACAGCCATAGAAAATGTTTGTAAAGAAGAAATCTTAAACATGAGCAGATTCTCAGGCGATTTCTGTTTCCTAACCATTGTTTCAGTGCACACGTCCCATCACTACATGTGTGTTAAAGATTTCTTTGGGATCAAAATAATCCACTGACAGTTATCAGTACAAACAGGATGCAAAAATCCAAAGTTCAGACTTCAGAGTTACTAAAACAGAGATGTGAGGAAAACTGGTTCTTCACACGACGTTTCATGTGTGAACAGTAGAGGTGGTTTCATTTTCACATGTAGGTGTTGCAGTGAGGATTGCAGGGAGACATTTGCTGAATAGCTGCAGCTCTGCTCCTGTAGACTGCCTCTGAATGTGTGTGTGGTGATAAAGTCACTTTAATTAAATGTCACCTGTCAGGGAAAACTTTGTGTTGACTGAAGAAAGTTCACTTCTCTTTCATTGCAGCTCCACTCTTATTTTTGATGCACTCATTTGTTTAATAAATGATTTCAATGATTTTGCCACAGCTCTGCATTGTCAGGTCGGAGCATGTGTGCTTTTGATGAAATGCTGATATGATGACGCTTGATTGGGGAAAGATTTCCACAGGTGGTGTTGTTGGTCTCCTTCTTCCAGTTTTCTTGTTGCTGCCTCTCTCCTCGCCTCAGTTGCTGCAGCTGTATCATGTATGTTGTTATGTTACATACAAAGAGAAATTTGTGACATTAAAGAGTAAAGATTCTTATTCTTAAATGAAGATGAATAAAGGTTTTGTGAAATAACTACTGAGTTCTGGTGCCGTCTCTGGATGCCTCGACGAATAAAAGAACCGGAGTAAAACTGATTTCGTAACAATTTATACCTATATTTCTCTATTTCTCTATTTATCTGAATATTTATCTATCATAACTGTTTCTACACTCACTTTATATGAGTGCTTGTTGTTTCTTGTATATTTGCTGCTATGACAACTCAGTTTCCCTCCTGGATTAATAAAGTTTCTCTGATTCTGAAATACAGTGAGCCATTATATTTGTAGTTTCTAACTAACAATATAAAGGCTCTGCAACCGATAGAGCCACAGCACGTCCCACTGGCAGCTGAAGGAACTTTTAAACAAAGGACTTTGTAATTGAAGCTTTATTTATACAGGTCGGCTCATTGAGACTCAATGTCTCATTTACAAGAGAGACCTGTTCCAGACAAACATATTAAAATTACAACAATAAAAGAAAAGTTTGTGTAATGTACTCAGTCACATTAAAAACGAGAACAAGTTCCCAGAGATGGTTTCACAAAAACATGTGTACGTCTTTTGAAGTCTGCAAGTGAAATCAACGGAGAGCCTTAAATCCTTCGGTTATGTTTTCCATGAAGACGGAGCAGAAAAGGAGAACGCCTTCTTCCCAAGCTCTGCATGAACTGATGGAACAGTGGATGTAATGATGTCCTGAGACTGCAGGCTGTGACTAAACTGTTTGCCTAACATGTACTCTGATGAATAGGAGGCAGTAACCCAGAAACAGATTGATAGATAAAATGATACTAATGGACCATCCTGTGTAAGACCAATGAGGACCAGTTAACCAGAGAACACAGAGTACAGTGGTGTGTTAAAGGTTTACAGACAGTTATAAATCTTAATGCCCCATGATGGACAAAATCCAACAGATGAAGAGAGCGAGCAGAGTCATTCATATAAATCCTGTCACTGTAATCCAGGGCAGGTAAAAAAAAAGGTGGCAGCAACAAGCTTTTTCCTGTGAAACATGATCTGTTCCTGGAAGAGAAGCCCAACTTCAGCCTCAGTGTCTTTATTAGATGTTCAATGTGTGGCTTATAGGAACGACTGTCATCAACCACAATACCGAGGTATGTGTACGAGGCCACAGTTTCAATAGAAATACTTTGAGCAGATACAGGAGAAGGAAATAAAGCCGGACCCTCTTTCTGTTTGTGAACAACATGACTTTGGTTTTTTCTACATTTAAAGCCAGTCTGAGCCAGCTGAGACTGAATACTATCAACAGCTGCTGTAATGGTTTGAAAACTATGTTGATGGTATAAAATGAACAGATGCATCTAGATTTTGTGCCACACCGTTGACATAAGTAGCCCAGGACAGAACCCTGTGCACTCGTTTAGTGACATTTAAAAAGCTGGAAGAGAGACCATTGAGCTGAACGCACTGCTGATGTCCAAAAGAACATTAGAGAAGCAGCCAGCTGCTCGGTCTGAAAGGCCTATTTCCAGTAATCTATGACATAAAATGCTGTGGTCAGCAGCTCAGCTCATAAACCAAGGGACTGGGAGCAGCTGCTGCTGAGTGTTGCTGGAGTTCCTGTGCTGTTAGATCCTCATCCTCTCCACGCAGCTTGGAAGTAGGTGAAGTTGTGCCAGAAGATTTTTTGTTGTGGTCGACAGTGTCAAAGGCTTTTGATAGATCAATAAAAAGAGCTGCACAGTAGTTCTTTGCATCCAGCGCTTCATAGACGTCTTTGAGAACTTTTATCGAAGCAGCTCCAGTACTGTGCAGTTTCCTAAAACCAGACTGGAAGGGAGATAAAATCATATTTTCATCCAGATAACTTTGAAGTTGATTTACCAGCCTTTGAAGAACCTTAGATAAGACACAGAGTTTGGAAATTGGCCTGTAATTACTAACTGTTGAAGAATCACCAGCTTTCAGTGGGGGAGTACAGAGGCACACTTCCACATCTGTGGTAAAGCCTTCTGTTGTAGAGAAAGATTAAAAATATAAGACACTGGCTCAGCTATGATATTTGCAGCCAAGTGCAAGAAGGAAGGAGAACGATTGTGAGGACGAGTTTCTGGTGTTGGGGCTATTCAAAGCCTTACAAACCTCTTCTACTGTGACAGGTGTGAAGGAAAAGGTATCAGTAAGCAGGAACTACGAGCAGAGTTGTGTGCAAGAGGTTTACCATCAGATACTGTGCTGAACAAAGAACAAGAAGCAACAAAGTGTTTGTTAAAGCAACATTTCAGTTTTGTGTGACACAGGAGTGGAGTCGATATTTAAGTGAGGAGGAAGCTCTGAGGAGTCACAGCTGGCAGAGACACTTTATAGTTTGCCAAAACCTCCTACGGTCGTTTGGACTGTCAGTCGTTAAAGTAAAAAATAGTTACATTGGATCTTGATGATGGAGGCAGTAATCCGATTACACAGCTAATGAAAACGTAGCCAATCAGCATCAGAGCCAGACTTCCTGCCCAGGCCTGGTTTCTCTCATGTAGGAGATCGGCCGGTACTGAACCAAACCAGGCCTGTCCCGACCTTTCACCCTGACCTGGCAAAAAGGGGCGTGTCTGTCCACAAAGTAGACACGACTCTCCTGTAAATGTTCCCAAACTGACATTGTCAGCCTGTTTAATACGACCCCAGTTCAAACTGATGCGGGCTCGGAGCGTGAGAGTGTTTCTCACAGCACCAACTATGCAGTGATCACTCAGGTCGTTGGCAAAAACTGCAGATGTGGAAAACTTACGCAGCATATTAGTTAAAAAAGGTCAATAAGAGCAGATTTATCTGGGTGTTTAGGATCAAGGCGTGTGAGGCTTTAAATAATTTGAGTCAGTTTTAAAAACAAGCAGCGTGCCTTAAAATCATCAGACACAGAAGAAAGCCAGTCCCAATGAAAATCATCCATCTGAAAGACGTCATTAAAATGCAGCTCAGATAAAAGTTGAACCAGAGACGGTGATGTGCTGGGGGAAGCAGGTGGAGGCTGATAGCAGCCAACAACAGTCTGATTTCCAAACAGATCAATAGTTAAGGCCAAGATTTCAAATGGCTGAGGTGCAGATGGAGAGAACAAGACTTGAGCAGCAAGACAGAGCTTCACATAAACTTCCAGACCTCCGCCTTTTCTGGGACAGTCTGAGTGCTAAATGTTAAATCCATCAGTTGCTACGTTTTTATCCAGTAAAGATTTGGAAAGTCTCAGAAACAACAATGATACCAGCACCGCTTGAACAGGCCCAGATTCCAATCATATCCATGTCAGGAAGCACACGACGTGATGCACGTGTAACCCAGACAGTTTTTAACATCTGCTGGTGTTTCACATTCAGCCAGAGGCCCAGGGTTAGGTTGGATACCAGACAATAATAAAAGCATCGTTATTAGACTCTAGAGCTCGTTTATAGCTGACACCACATGTAGAGTTTAAGTTCACACAGAGACGATGACATTTTTCTAAAACCAGCAAACAATAAACAAGAAATGTAACAAGAGTTTCAGAAGAAGCTGTTTTACAGAGAAATGATTCCCTGAAGACAAAATTATTATTATCATCTTTATTTCTCCAGGTGAAAATTTAATTGAGATTAAAAATGTTGTTTTCAAGAGAGACCTGGCATCATGGCAGAAAGAGTCAGAAATACATCATAATTCAAACAAATACAAAATAGGAAAAACATCCTACATAAACTTCATAAAGTTTCATTAACAGACTTTGAACAATGGACTTCAAACTTCCCCCCAAAACAACAGAAACACATTTGAAGACAATGAATGACATTTATCCCTCTAAAGAAGGACTTAGACTACGATTTAATATGAATGAGAACATGTTCATAAATGGATGCAACCAAAGATTTCATCAATCCCTGATTTAGAGACAACAGAACGTTTGGTTTGATTTCACAAGATAAGAATGACGACTGAGTCGGAAGATTGTTTTATGTTTAGTCAAATCTTTCATACATAAAGTCGGATTACAAAATCATCCCCTAAGTTTGTTGTTTTATTCAAGGAATTGAAATTATGGAGAAAATCTGTGAAATGACTTAAAGAAAACAAACCACAAAAACTCTATGATACTCTAAACCCCCTGGTTTAGGTCGGCAAAACTTTACTAGACCCGCCCCTGCACAGTTACCAGCTGTCAGCTACTTAGAAAAGGATCCTGGTGTTATTTGTCTCTCAGAAACAGTTCATAACTTCCCATCAACTCATTCATGTCACCTAAAAGGTAAACCTGTTTCTCCATCACCTGCTCAGCTCTGATGATTCATTTGTGGCTTTAATGTAGTGTTACATCCTGTTTATTTGCTTCCATCTGTATACATGTCCAGATTCACTGTTATGTTTCTATTCTTACATTGCTGTGTGATCACTGTTCCCTCTGCTGACTGATGTGACCTTTTGTATCTCACACTGATACTTGTCATATTTGTATCTGCGCCTTAAAGATAAAAAGTTTTCCATGCTAAAACACAGCTCCACCTCCTGCAGTTCTCCCTCTGAACCACTAGATGTCTCTGTTATCTAAATGAAGACGTGCAGCACAGCAACCACAGCAGCGCTCAGATCACACGTGTCCTGTTATTATGTATAAAAGCATGAAACAGGTGAGACAGGTGGGATCAATATTAATGTTGTGGAAATATATGAAAAAGCAACAGAAGAGTGAAAACATTTCGTGTTTCTAGAAAGATCTTTCAGCTCACAGCTGCTCACAGACTGTATTTACAAGTGACAAACTGCAACTCTACAGTACATCTACAGTATATATCAAATATATTCTGTATTCAAATCTATTGAGTGATGTTTGAAAGTCTTTCCAGGTGAGTTTGATCCAGGAGGGTCTGAAGCCAGAGTCAGACAGAGACTGTGCAGAGACTGTAGAAGGACAGAGCAGCAGCAGAGCAGTCCAGATACACTGATGATCCTCTGTCAGATCCAGAGGGACACACAGGGATGATGCTGGACTCTACATTGTGTCTGACAGTGGAGCTGTTCTCAGAGCAGTTCACTCTGCAGCACTGACAGTCATCTGCACTTCTTCTCATTCCTCTGTCAGTCACTGCTGGATGAAGCTCTCCTCTCCACCTCCCAGTAACATGGCCCAGTCAGAGCGTCTCTACACACAAGCTGCTGCTGCTTCAACCTCTCTGGATCATCAGGACACAGCTCCTCCTCTCTCAGCACACACACCGCCCTGTTTACCATCATCAGCTCCACCTGCAGAGAGAAGAAGGAAGAGCAGAGGAGATAAACGCGTGTTTCCAGAGACTCTTCATCAGCTGTCAGTCAGTGATGCAGCACATCCAGTATAAAGAGCAGCAGGGACTTCAGTGCTGGGACTGTACTAGGACTCATTGTTGCTTCACTTTTTCTAATCTTTGGATTTTTATTGAAGTTGATGAAAATGTTTTTCCCTCCTAGTTTGAGTTTGGACTTTCATTCATTAGAAGAACCTTGGTGTGTCCACTCTGAGCTCTGTAGCAACCCCAACAACAAGCCCAACAATCCAGATGGACGGTTCCAGCTGTTAACTGGAGGAATTCCATCCAAACATCTGCTCTCACTAAATTCTTCCTCACCTACAGACTGTGTTCTTCACTGCTTTAAACTTGGAAACGAATGCAGTCATTGGTCTGCGTGCTGCTTTGTTCAGAGAGCTGATTGGCTGTTGACAGCGTTTGATCAGAGCGTGTCAGCTGTTACTATGGTGACCATAAAGGTCAGAAACAGGAAGTGTTTGTGTCCAATCCTGAAGCCTGTCACCGTTCTCCTCTCACAGCTTCACTGAGAAGCTGCAGCTTTACAGGAAACACTGGATCTTTGTTTCATACTGACTGTGTTTAGTACAATACTGCTGACAGCACCACCCACTCACTCCATCACTCTACTTACAGCAGAGTCTCCAGTCTGTAGTCTGGACTCTGCTGAAGATCAGACAGCTGCTTCACATCTGGATCCTTCAGGTTGTTTCCCCACAGCTCCAGCTCTCTCAGATGGGAGGGGTTGGACTTCAGTGCTGCTGCCAGATAATCACAGCTGATCTTTGACAAACCACAGTCCATCAATCTGTATAAAGAATGAAAGATGTAAGTTTATTAGACAAAGTGTGAGCTTGAAGTCATTCAGTGTTTCATCATCTGTTCAGAGCTGAAGAAGGTTCAGAATGTAGAAGTTTAGAAAATGGAAACTCCAAACAGCTGAAGCCAACAGGAAGCAGCTTCAAACAGGAAACTGTGCAGAGTTTCAGACTATATGTCCTGATGCAGCCAGTTGGATTTTGGAGATTTGAATCTCTGTTCTGTGACTAAGTCCTTGAATCATTTCTTCCAGTTGGTCCAACAAGACAGACTAAGTGTTGGACATGTGTTGTGGCTCCATTAGGGGAGCTTCTAAATGTGATGTGATGGCCCCTCTGGGTCTGTCAGGTCACAGGACTGAAGAGAGCTCAAACTGGGCACACAGTTGTTCCAGTCTGCACCAAAGACTCTATACTGGGACTGAGGGACTGCTTTGACTGCACCCACTGGGACTTTTTAAAGGCTCATGTTCTCACTTGGATCATCGATTTCTACTTACATTTCTTTCTGGGAAAAATGGGGATTACTTTGGAAACAGGAAGTATTTTCCCCAATAAGCAGCCCTGGATTAGTAAATCACTCCAACATGTTCTCAGGCAGAAGAAGCTGTCTTGTTATGAGGGAGAGAAGAAAAAGATTGAGGCACAGAAACTTGTTGAAAGAGAGATAAAGCAGCTAAAATCAGGTGTCAAAGTAAAGCAGAGGATGAGCTGAATAAAGGACACTCAAGGCTGGCTTGGAAAGGAATGAAGTCCATGGTGGGGATGCAGAACAAGGAGCAAAGATGAATGTGATGCTGAATCAGCAGAAGACTTGGACTCATTTGATTCCAGCTTTGATATCATTGATTTCAATGAAGAGCTTTGTGATTGTAGCAAAGGGCTGGTAGCTCTGAGAGTCCCACTGATGAGGTGTTTGTGTGGAAATCTCTTAGTGGGACCAAAGAGAGAAAAAGCCCTGGTTGTCACGGTCCTGGGTTTCCTGACCCAGCGTTTTTAGTTCTTTGTGATGTTTGTATTATTGTACTTGTGTGAGTTATTCTATGGTTTCTGGTTTCGATCCCTTGCCCTTCATGTTTCTCTGTGTCCCCTCTGTTCTGTGTAAGTCTGTGTCTGCATGTTTGAGTTCCCCTCTGTGTCTCTCGGTTCTTAGAGTCCTCTGCCTTATGGTTTATGTCTGTGTGTTTCTTAGTTGCTGTTTCCACTGTGTCAAGTTCGCGTCTCTGTGTGATACTTTCTGTTTTACTTTGAAGGTCCATGTCTTATGTGAATGTGTCCTGCTTTGCTTGTCTTGTCAGTCCTGATTTCTCCCAGCTGTGCCCTCCTGTGTCTCATTCCCCTCGTTACTCCCCAGTGTATTTAAACCCTGTGTTTCTCTGAGTCAGTGTCGCGTCGTCCCTCATGCTGTGTGGATCTCCCTGTGTCGCTCTGTGAGTTCTTAGTTTGTTGTTTCCCAGTTTAGTTTAGTTTGTATGTTTGTCCTACCAGCAAATAAAACTGTGGTTTTTGAGTTCTTCCCCTGAGTCTGTGAGTCTTGCATTTTGGGTCCACATCTCCTGCCTGCCGCACAGCGATTCATGACACTGGTCCTGATGCTGTGGGAGGGAAATGATTGAAGTGTGCTGTGAGGAACTGACTGGGAGATTTTCACACATTTTCCAGTCCTCCTTGGAACAACAGGAAGTTCCCAGCATATGGAAACAAAGGTTACGTGTCCTATGGCACTCAGTGATGATGGTGCTGTGGCCCCACCACCTCCACCTCTTTGTAAAGGAACTAACTGTAATCTGAAGCTTCAAATGGAACTAAGACTTCCTCCACTAGGTGGCAGTGTCTGATGAGAAAGTGTTAGTGGAGCTGGCCTGGAGTCAGAAACAGGAAGATGCAGGATTTGGGCTGAAATGGGGAAAAGTGGTTCGCACTAGTGCCTTAAAGCAAGAAGGTTGTAGGTTGAAGCTTGTTGGCCTTTCTGTGGAGGTTGGATGTTCTCCCACAGTCCAATGAAATGCTGCTTAGGTTCATTGGTGCTTCTAAATTGGCTGTAGGTGTGGATGTGAGAGAGTGCTTCTCTGTCTCTCTCTGTTGGCCCTGTGATGGACTGCTCACCTGTGCAGGTGGACCACGCCTCTTGCCCTATGACAGTTAGGTCACAGGCTCCAGCCCTGTGAGCCTAAGCTGAATAAACAGTTAGCAAAAATGATTCATAGATGGCCTGAAATCCCCCAGTTAGCAGTTTGGTAGATAGCTATGACATGCTAATCCCATCCAGCAGCTGTATTCTACCTGTAAGCTGATCCCTGCTGAGCCAAAGCACTTTTTCATATACAAATTACAACCTTTAATAGAAACCTATTGGTCAGCATCTTATTAGCCTGCTGTTAGCTTCATTCCACAGAAAACTGAGAGAAACTAACAGAGTTGATAAAGAATAAAGATAAATGTGCTTATTTTAAGCCTTTGAAGTGCTTCAGGCGATCTCTGTCCACTTCTGTCCACTCATTCATTCATGTAAGCTTTCTAATGCAGCTTTGATCTTCACAGTCTGCTTCATGAAACTCATTCTAACCCTGAATGTCAGAGTGTTCCTCCTTCTCTTTCCCATCATTCATGCTGGCAGTGGAGGAGATTTGGATGTTGGACTGTGTTTTGGATGATGTGTGTATGTTTGTGTTGGACTGCTGTCTGTAAAGCAAACGCACATTTTGCTTTGGATTTCAGTGTCAGACAGACTTTAAGGTGGAATGAAGAGTTGGAGAGTTTCACAGTGAATTATCCAGTGGAGGATTTTTCTTCTTCTTTGAAGGTTTGAAATGTGAACATTGTTCTGCTGCAGTCAATGGACTAAACCAGAGAAGAAGAAAACAGACTTTACCATGAAGATCCTCAGTGTGGATCAGTATAATATCAGCCTGATGTCTGCAGTTTAGTGTCAGCACAACTTTCACATCATATTCATCTCAGCACAACTAAAACATGCTGACTGACCTCAGAGTTTCAAGTCCACATCCTGGACTCTCCAGGAAACCACACAGATGCTTCACTCCTGAATCCTGCAGCTTGTTCTTGGTCGAAGACCAGGAGTACTCATTACTCAGGTCCAGCTGTCTCAGATGGGAGGGGTTGGACTTCAGTGCTGCTGCCAGATAATCACAGCTGATCTCTGACAAACCACAGAGACTCAATCTGTATAAAGAATGAAAGATGTAAGTTTATTAGACAAAGTGCTTGAAATCATTCAGTGTTTCATCATCTGTTCAGAGCTGAAGAAGGTTCAGAATGTAGAAGTTTAGAAAATGGAAACTCCAAACAGCTGAAGCCAACAGGAAGCAGCTTCAAACAAACACAACAAGAGAAAAAACTCTGAATGTTTCACATTAAAGTCGTACATTTCTCATAAAAACAGGACAAAGACTTGAAAAAGTCGTGTTTTTCCTTCCAGGAACCACAAGGCTTCACTTTTAAAGGTGAAGTGTGAAAGAAATGGACATATTTGAAGTCCAACACCTTTTTCCAGTCACATTATTAAAGCAGACAAACTACAAGCTCATTTTCATTCCAACAAGTCATCTTCTGACCTGGACTAACAACACTGGTCTCTATGTGCAGCTGGCTGTGAGACCAGTGCTCAGGGAGCGTCTACAAAGTGCAACACTGAAAGAACATCACACACTCATTTGCTTCCAGCACTTTCACACAAACATCTACTGTCATTATTGTCACCAAACTCTGTGGATCCTTTATTGCAAATTCAAATGGGATCAAATGGTCAGACAAAAGAGGGTTATGAGGAAATATGATGAAATGTTGTGTATTAGCAGCAAGTTATTGAATCATTTTCCTCAGAAACCAAACAAAATGATTGACAAACATGTTTTTACAAACTCAGTGTTGGACTTGGATCAGCAGGATAAGCTGATGTTTAAAGGCATTTGAGTCTCGCTGTATGAGAGTCCAGTTATTACTCAATATTTATGGATGATGTTCTTTCAGTGTTGCACTTTGTAGACGCTCCCTGAGCCTCACAGCCAGCTGCACATGGACCAGCTGACATTACCCAGCATTAGAGGCGGCTGTAAAAAAATGGATTTTCCTAATTGAATGGTTTTAATTTGAATAAAGCGATGTTGATTCATTCAATCCTGAATCGATTTTTTATATAAATGTATTTTGCCAGAATCTCAGGTTAAAGCTCCCAAAAGTATTTCAACAACAAGCAAACAGATAAAACAGTAAATGAGAGCAGCTAAACACACAAAGATGGAAACACAGAGCGTGGATCGTTCACTCGACGGCACGTACACGGACACGCCGTCGGGGCTGAAAGTGGACAGCTCACAGATCCTGAAGCTGCAGGTTTCATCTGTCTCCAACCAAAACTGACTGAACCAGCAGCAGAAGAAGATCCAAACTACGCTTTACGTTTGATGAACATCGTCATGAATTCTCTCTGACTTTGACGTTTACTTCCTGCACAGCTCTCTCTCTCTCTCAGTGTACTTCAAGAACAGTTTACCTTCAAAAATCTGTTTCCTGCATTATTCACTGCTTATTACGCACCAGTCTGCTGTTGTGTTCACTGCTGTCGGCCTCCGAAAACAAAGCCTCATTTCTGCTGTTCAATACTGAAGAAATGTAAACCTTTTAAAATGATGACAGATTACAAACTCTCAGCTGTGTCTGTAATCAAACCTCTGTAACTTTGCTTCCCTTCAGCAGCATCAGCTCATGTTCACATGTTGATTCATGGTTTGCTTCAGTTTTTGATGGACTGCAGAATATTTTGAAGGTTATCTGCTATAAAAAGCCAGAACAGGAAAATCTGCTTCATGTGTTTCTGTTTGATCCTCAGTGACTTTGACACAAAGGCCTCTGCTGTGATGATCACACCTCTGATCAAGTTTCACAGTGTCAGCTTTGTTTTTATACATATGGATATGTGCTGATAAATGATCAGAGTTATAATATTTCCCACTGTCTGCTGTGTGCCGTGACCTTTGACCTGCTAAAGACAGTCAGCTGTGGATTATTCATTGTTGTGTCTGATACTTAGAACTGTGAGGAAGAACACTACACAGTTAATCAGGGTCCCCTCTCTCTGAATCAGGAAAGGTGGGCAGGCCGCGTGTGGGCCGCGGGCCATACGTTGAGTCTCACTGTTTGAAATGTGAACATTGTTCTGCTGCAGTCAATGGACTAAACCAGAGAAGAAGAAAACAGACTTTACCATGAAGATCCTCAGTGTGGATCAGTATAATATCAGCCTGATGTCTGCAGTTTAGTGTCAGCACAACTTTCACATCATATTCATCTCAGCACAACTAAAACATGCTGACTGACCTCAGAGTTTCAAGTCCACATCCTGGACTCTCCAGGAAACCACACAGATGCTTCACTCCTGAATCCTGCAGCTTGTTGTTGCCGCTCAGGTCCAGCTCTCTCAGATGGGAGGGGTTGGACTTCAGCGCTGCTGCCAGATAATCACAGCTGATCTCTGACAAACCACAGCCCCTCAATCTGTATAAAGAATGAAAGATGTAAGTTTATTAGACAAAGTGTGAGCTTGAAATCATTCAGTGTTTCATCATCTGTTCAGAGCTGAAGAAGGTTCAGAATGTAGAAGTTTAGAAAATGGAAACTCCAAACAGCTGAAGCCAACAGGAAGCAGCTTCAAACAGGAAACTGTGCAGAGTTTCAGACTATATGTCCTGATGCAGCCAGTTGGATTTTGGAGATTTGAATCTCTGTTCTGTGACTAAGTCCTTGAATCATTTCTTCCAGTTGGTCCAACAAGACAGACTAAGTGTTGGACATGTGTTGTGGCTCCATTATGGGAGCTTCTAAATGTGATGTGATGGCCCCTCTGGGTCTGTCAGGTCACAGCACTGAAGAGAGCTCAAACTGGGCACACAGTTGTTCCAGTCTGGACCAAAGACTCTATACTGGGACTGAGGGACTGCTTTGACTGCAGCCACTGGGACTTTTTAAAGGCTCATGTTCTCACTTGGATCATCGATTTCTACTTACATTTCTTTCTGGGAAAAATGGGGATTACTTTGGAAACAGGAAGTATTTTCCCCAATAAGCAGCCCTGGATTAGTAAATCACTCCAACATGTTCTCAGGCAGAAGAAGCTGTCTTGTTATGAGGGAGAGAAGAAAAAGATTGAGGCACAGAAACTTGTTGAAAGAGAGATAAAGCAGCTAAAATCAGGTGTCAAAGTAAAGCAGAGGATGAGCTGAATAAAGGACACTCAAGGCTGGCTTGGAAAGGAATGAAGTCCATGGTGGGGATGCAGAACAAGGAGCAAAGATGAATGTGATGCTGAATCAGCAGAAGACTTGGACTCATTGGATTCCAGCTTTGATATCATTGATTTCAATGAAGAGCTTTGTGATTGTAGCAAAGGGCTGGTAGCTCTGAGAGTCCCACTGATGAGGTGTTTGTGTGGAAATCTCTTAGTGGGAGCAAAGAGAGAAAAAGCCCTGGTCCTGATGCTGTGGGAGGGAAATGATTGAAGTGTGCTGTGAGGAACTGACTGGCAGATTTTCACACATTTTCCAGTCCTCCTTGGAACAACAGGAAGTTCCCAGCATATGGAAACAAAGGTTAAGTGTCCTATGGCACTCAGTGATGATGGTGCTGTGGCCCCACCACCTCCACCTCTTTGTAAAGGAACTAACTGTAATCTGAAGCTTCAAATGGAACTAAGACTTCCTCCACTAGGTGGCAGTGTCTGATGAGAAAGTGTTAGTGGAGCTGGCCTGGAGTCAGAAACAGGAAGATGCAGGATTTGGGCTGAAATGGGGAAAAGTGGTTTGCACTAGTGCCTTAAAGCAAGAAGGTTGTAGGTTGAAGCTTGTTGGCCTTTCTGTGGAGGTTGGATGTTCTCCCACAGTCCAATGAAATGCTGCTTAGGTTCATTGGTGCTTCTAAATTGGCTGTAGGTGTGGATGTGAGAGAGTGCTTCTCTGTCTCTCTCTGTTGGCCCTGTGATGGACTGCTCACCTGTGCAGGTGGACCACGCCTCTTGCCCTATGACAGCTAGGGCACAGGCTGCAGCCCTGTGAGCCTAAGCTGAATAAACAGTTAGCAAAAATGATCCATAGATGGCCTGAAATCCCCCAGTTAGCAGTTTGGTAGATAGCTATGACATGCTAATCCCATCCAGCAGCTGTATTCTACCTGTAAGCTGATCCCTGCTGAGCCAAAGCACTTTTTCATATACAAATTACAACCTTTAATAGAAACCTATTGGTCAGCATCTTATTAGCCTGCTGTTAGCTTCATTCCACAGAAAACTGAGAGAAACTAACAGAGTTGATAAAGAATAAAGAGAAATGTGCTGATTTAAAGCCTTTGAAGTGCTTCAGATGATCTCTGTCCACTTCTGTCCACTCATTCATTCATGTAAGCTTTCTAATGCAGCTTTGATCTTCACAGTCTGCTTCATGAAACTCATTCTAACCCTGAATGTCAGAGTGTTCCTCCTTCTCTTTCCCATCATTCATGCTGGCAGTGGAGGAGATTTGGATGTTGGACTGTGTTTTGGATGATGTGTGTATGTTTGTGTTGGACTGCTGTCTGTAAAGCAAACGCACATTTTGCTTTGGATTTCAGTGTCAGACAGACTTTAAGGTGGAATGAAGAGTTGGAGAGTTTCACAGTGAATTATCCAGTGGAGGATTTTTCTTCTTCTTTGAAGGTTTGAAATGTGAACATTGTTCTGCTGCAGTCAATGGACTAAACCAGAGAAGAAGAAAACAGACTTTACCATGAAGATCCTCAGTGTGGATCAGTATAATATCAGCCTGATGTCTGCAGTTTAGTGTCAGCACAACTTTCACATCATATTCATCTCAGCACAACTAAAACATGCTGACTGACCTCAGAGTTTCAAGTCCACATCCTGGACTCTCCAGGAAACCACACAGATGCTTCACTCCTGAATCCTGCAGCTTGTTCTTGGTCGAAGACCAGGAGTACTCATTACTCAGGTCCAGCTGTCTCAGATGGGAGGGGTTGGACTTCAGTGCTGCTGCCAGATAATCACAGCTGATCTCTGACAAACCACAGCCCCTCAATCTGTATAACGAATGAAAGATGTAAGTTTATTAGACAAAGTGTGAGCTTGAAATCATTCAGTGTTTCATCATCTGTTCAGAGCTGAAGAAGGTTCAGAATGTAGAAGTTTAGAAAATGGAAACTCCAAACAGCTGAAGCCAACAGGAAGCAGCTTCAAACAAACACAACAAGAGAAAAAACTCTGAATGTTTCACATTAAAGTCGTACATTTATCATAAAAACAGGACAAAGACTTGAAAAAGTCGTGTTTTTCCTTCCAGGAGCCACAAGGCTTCACTTTTAAAGGTGAAGTGTGAAAGAAATGGACATATTTGAAGTCCAACACCTTTTTCCAGTCACATTATTAAAGCAGACAAACTACAAGCTCATTTTCATTCCAACAAGTCATCTTCTGACCTGGACTAACAACACTGGTCTCTATGTGCAGCTGGCTGTGAGACCAGTGCTCAGGGAGCGTCTACAAAGTGCAACACTGAAAGAACATCACACACTCATTTGCTTCCAGCACTTTCACACAAACATCTACTGTCATTATTGTCACCAAACTCTGTGGATCCTTTATTGCAAATTCAAATGGGATCAAATGGTCAGACAAAAGAGGGTTATGAGGAAATATGATGAAATGTTGTGTATTAGCAGCAAGTTATTGAATCATTTTCCTCAGAAACCAAACAAAATGATTGACAAACATGTTTTTACAAACTCAGTGTTGGACTTGGATCAGCAGGATAAGCTGATGTTTAAAGGCATTTGAGTCTCGCTGTATGAGAGTCCAGTTATTACTCAATATTTATGGATGATGTTCTTTCAGTGTTGCACTTTGTAGACGCTCCCTGAGCCTCACAGCCAGCTGCACATGGACCAGCTGACATTACCCAGCATTAGAGGCGGGTGTAAAAAAATGGATTTTCCTATTTAAATGGTTTTAATTTGAATAAAGCGATGTTGATTCATTCAATCCTGAATCGATTTTTAATATAAATGTATTTTGCCAGAATCTCAGGTTAAAGCTCCCAAAAGTATTTCAACAACAAGCAAACAGATAAAACAGTAAATGAGAGCAGCTAAACACACAAAGATGGAAACACAGAGCGTGGATCGTTCACTCGACGGCACGTACACGGACACGCCGTCGGGGCTGAAAGTGGACAGCTCACAGATCCTGAAGCTGCAGGTTTCATCTGTCTCCAACCAAAACTGAGTGAACCAGAAGCAGAAGAAGATCCAAACTACGCTTTACGTTTGATGAACATCGTCATGAATTCTCTCTGACTTTGACGTTTACTTCCTGCACAGCTCTCTCTCTCTCAGTGTACTTCAAGAACAGTTTACCTTCAAAAATCTGTTTCCTGCATTATTCACTGCTTATTACGCACCAGTCTGCTGTTGTGTTCACTGCTGTCGGCCTCCGAAAACAAAGCCTCATTTCTGCTGTTCAATACTGAAGAAATGTAAACCTTTTAAAATGATGACAGATTACAAACTCTCAGCTGTGTCTGTAATCAAACCTCTGTAACTTTGCTTCCCTTCAGCAGCATCAGCTCATGTTCACATGTTGATTCATGGTTTGCTTCAGTTTTTGATGGACTGCAGAATATTTTGAAGGTTATCTGCTATAAAAAGCCAGAACAGGAAAATCTGCTTCATGTGTTTCTGTTTGATCCTCAGTGACTTTGACACAAAGGCCTCTGCTGTGATGATCACACCTCTGATCAAGTCTCACAGTGTCAGCTTTGTTTTTATACATATGGATATGTGCTGATAAATGATCAGAATTATAATCTTTCCCACTGTCTGCTGTGTGCCGTGACCTTTGACCTGCTAAAGACAGTCAGCTGTGGATTATTCATTGTTGTGTCTGATACTTAGAACTGTGAGGAAGAACACTACACAGTTAATCAGGGTCCCCTCTCTCTGAATCAGGAAAGGTGGGCAGGCCGCGTGTGGGCCGCGGGCCATACGTTGAGTCTCACTGTTTGAAATGTGAACATTGTTCTGCTGCAGTCAATGGACTAAACCAGAGAAGAAGAAAACAGACTTTACCATGAAGATCCTCAGTGTGGATCAGTATAATATCAGCCTGATGTCTGCAGTTTAGTGTCAGCACAACTTTCACATCATATTCATCTCAGCACAACTAAAACATGCTGACTGACCTCAGAGTTTCAAGTCCACATCCTGGACTCTCCAGGAAACCACACAGATGCTTCACTCCTGAATCCTGCAGCTTTTTGTTGTAGGTCAGGTCCAGCTCTCTCAGATGGGAGGGGTTGGACTTCAGTGCTGCTGCCAGATAATCACAGCTGATCTCTGACAAACCACAGCCCCACAATCTGTATAAAGAATGAAAGATGTAAGTTTATTAGACAAAGTGCTTGAAATCATTCAGTGTTTCATCATCTGTTCAGAGCTGAAGAAGGTTCAGAATGTAGAAGTTTAGAAAATGGAAACTCCAAACAGCTGAAGCCAACAGGAAGCAGCTTCAAACAAACACAACAAGAGAAAAAACTCTGAATGTTTCACATTAAAGTCCTACATTTATCATAAAAACAGGACAAAGACTTGAAAAAGTCGTGTTTTTCCTTCCAGGAACCACAAGGCTTCACTTTTAAAGTTGAAGTGTGAAAGAAATGGACATATTTGAAGTCCAACACCTTTTTCCAGTCACATTATTAAAGCAGACAAACTACAAGCTCATTTTCATTCCAACAAGTCATCTTCTGACCTGGACTAACAACACTGGTCTCTATGTGCAGCTGGCTGTGAGACCAGTGCTCAGGGAGCGTCTACAAAGTGCAACACTGAAAGAACATCACACACTCATTTGCTTCCATCATCCAACCTGAAGAGGAAACAGAGACGCCTCCCCTTCAAAGTAAAAGCTGCTCCTTTTGGACACAGTATCAAAGAAAGTCTACAGTATAACATAGAAGACAGAACAAAGTTTTGGTTGCGTTTAAATTGTGCAGAAATGAAACTACACTAAGCTCAATTATGTGACAGACATTTCATCCCATGTCAGTTTGGCCTCATCCTGGGCCGGATTATCCAGCACACACTCTGACCACAGGCCCAGGGGCCACGCACAGCTGGGCTCCATCCAAGAGACAGGAAACAAACCAACACAATAATAAAAAGCACCATGTGATCTTCTTACATCTTCAAGACAAACATAGTAAAAACATGAGCATATTTGTTTCCTGATAAAATGATGTGACAGGTAGAACAGAGTAAAGTGGTGGTGTTACAGCCTTTCTCCCCTCTGCTGCCGAGGCTGTTAGTCTCTCCCAAACTCAGCTACAGGACTTCCAAATGAATGAAAGCAGCAGAAGTGGCTTTACAAATGAAAGAGGAAGAGGAGAAGAAGAGGAGAGGGCGGCCACCCTGACCATCACTCCAGCTGAAAACATCACACTTCCATTAAAGTTGGTGAGAAAATGTTGAGCAGGATGAGCTGCTGGCTAATCTGGAGGCTGTAGCAGCAGCTCACAGTCACAGTGGATTTCCACTCATGAAAAAGCTCTGGCTGCTTCATTTCTCATCTCATATCAGAGACTTTAAAGCTTCACTGAAGCTGTACTGTGATGCTTCCATATCCCAGTGAGGCCTCCATAATGATTTCAGCTGTTCTGTACACACACTGTGTGCCCTGTATGGCTCAAAGTCTCTGCAGCCTGTTTTTATCTGCTATCATCAGATCTTCATCATCCTCATCCACATCCCTCACACACTCTACAGCCTCATCAGCACTGACTTCATCTTCACTGACTGATGGAGCACAACATGAACCTGTGGAGGCTGAAACACTGTCCTGTCAAACATCTCCCCGTCACCACTCCACTTCTGTCAGCCTTTAAATGAACCCTGCTCAAGTCTGTCACTTCTGTTTGGAGCCAAAAGGAAAAACTGTTGTTCAGTCGTTTGGAAAGACAACATTTCTGAAAGCACTCAAACTTCTTCACATTTGTCTTCAGACACATCCTGAACATTTAGGAACTAAAGAAATTTTCAAACATCAATCAAAGACCTGAAATATAGAAAAACAACAACAGCCGCAGTCAGTGAACTCACCCCAGAGTCTCCAGTTGACAGTTTGGACTCTCCAGTCCAGCACACAGAAGCTTCACACCTGAATCCTGCAGGCTGAGGTTTCTACTCATGTCCAGCTCTGTCAGATGGGAGGGGTTGGACTTCAGAGCTGAGGCCACAACTTCACAGTGAGACTCTTTGAGTCCACACTGAGTCAGTCTGTGATGATAGAAAATATAAAATGTGTTATTATAAAAGCAGAAAATCTGCATTATAAACACAGACTGAATGTATATGAAGACAAAACAGAGTGAGGTCATAATCTGATGAATCTGCTCTTCACATCTGTGCTTCAGCTCCTCTTACTGTGTTTGACATGACACAACGATTGAGTCTCTCTCAGACCTGCAGACTTTTAATGAGAATCTTTGTTTGGCTTTAATCTGCAGATGAAGGAGGAAGATGGTGTCACATTTAGGCTTCCATAATGTCCACAGTCTGTCACTGAGATCTGATCCAGAGTCAGAGTGAAGACACACATTTGGACTGTTTCCTGTTTTGACTCCAGAACATTTTGAATGAGTTCAGCTCAGTGAAGAGTTCCAGCTGGAAAGATGATCTCTGTTTGCTACCTGCTGTCAGGTACGACTGTTCACGTCCACACGCAGGAAAAACCTGCTGACTGTTACCAAACGGAGCAGAAATCTCATCACTGGACAATAATGATGAATGAACTCAGAGCTGCTGATATCAGATCTGATTTCAGGGGAACTAAACACAGAAATGATTGGCTCATTTTAGCTTTCTGAGCCATTATCTGCTGGTGTGTCGCTAGTTGGCAGAAAATGATTTGTATTCCTGTTCAGGGCTTCAGTGTTTATGAGTCCAGATCCAGGTGACAGCAAGTCAAAATGATGTTACCTGTCTGTGTCCAGCAGCAGCCTGTATTCACTTTGAATATTGTTATAACCTGACATGGATCCGTTTGTCTTTGATTGGTTTGTAAATGAGCAGAGTGAAGCTGACCCCCCACCCACTTGAAACGTAAAGGCAAATAGGCGGAGCGGTTAGTGCTACGTTTGTGCAGATTTGTGCAGGTAAAATTAGCGTTTGTGCTGCTACGGTTTCCGAGATATTAATGAAAATGTAAAGGTCAACCAGCCCCCCCACATTACCCAAATCCAACAAAAGTGGTATCAAACGTTTGTGCTACGTTTGTGCTGGTTTGTGCTGCAAAGATTTTCGTTTGTGCTGCTATCATTTTAAAGATATTAATAACAATTTCTAGAGGTCATCAGAGGTCAACCAGCCCCCCCACATTAATTAAATCAAACAAAATGGGTGTCAATCAACTGTGCTACGTTTGTGCTGGTTTGTGCTGCTAAAATTTTCGTTTGTGCTGCTTCTGTTTTAAAGATATTAATGAAAATGTAAAGGTCAAAAGGTCAACCAGCCCCCCCACATTACCCAAATCCAACAAAAGTAGTATCAAACGTTTGTGCTACGTTTGTGCTGGTTTGTGCTGCAGAAATTTTTGTTTGTGCCGTTATTATTTTAAAGATATTAACAAAAATTTCTAGAGGTCAACCAGCCCCCCCATATTAATGGAATCAAACAAAATGGATGTCAAACGTTTGTGCTGGTTTGTGCTGCAAAAATGTTTGTTTGTGCTGCTAACATTTTAAAATGTTTAATAAAATAACGTCTTGATGCGTGCTTAATCATCCAGGTAAGTAAATCCCAAAAGGTTGATCTTTCGCCATCCTACAATGCTGTGATTGTAGCCATTCCCCACTTTCTGTGAATGGTACTCATGGCCATTGATCAATAGGCTTTGATTAGTTGTCATTGATCAATGGTCATAATAATTTGCATACTAACAATCATGGAATTAACCCCCCAGCACATTGTTCATTCAGTGGCGCTAGTTTCCTTCACTATGCAAATGTACTGTTTATATGGTTGGGGAAACCTACAGTCAGCTGAGACTGAAGAAGTGAGTGACGAAACGTTTCTCCAACTGAAAATGTCCAGATGAACAGAATCAACCTTTTGGGATTTACAAACAAAAATTTTGTAAATGTCACTGTTTCCATTGGACCTGAGTGACGTACAAAGACAGAGAGGGAGAGAAAGGAGAGAGAGGATGGAGACAGCAAAGAGGGAGCAAACACAAACAGGTGAGAGTGGACAGGTGACCAAGGTCAGCAACCAATCAGAGAGCTTCTGTTTGACCCACAGTCACTGATGATGACTGCACATAACCAAGCAGTGTGTTACTCTGATATCAAATATGGATCCTGCTCTTATAATAATGATCATCAGATGATGTTATTGTGTTATTTTGTAGCTGAATACGATGTTTGTGTGATTATCAGTGAAAGAAGCAGTGAGGAGGATGGAGAGAGAGAGAGGACAGAGGGTGAAGTTAGAAACACTAAAAGGATTTTTCATGGATTTCATGGATGATTTGAGTGATTTCCAGCAGGACACTTAAACATGTCAGTGGACGTCCTAAAGAACATATTCACTGATATGAAACGTGTCATTGAACAGGATTAATATCAGTGGAAACATGGTGGAAACAGCTGTGACTGCATGGATGTGACACACTTCAAATCTGTTCTCCACTCTTGGATTTGGGATCCATGGAGCTGCTGCTGAGTCTGTACAATAAAGGAATGGTGTGGAAGGTTGCAGCGTACGGACACAAACACTTTGTGGTTACAATCTGATTTTATTTTCAACATTAAACTACTAACCTACACTGATCAATGATGTTAATGATCACATCTGGACTCACCCAGCCTTTCTGCAGTTCCTCACAGCTGGAATCAGTCTCTGTCGTCCCTGCTCTGATGTGTTGTACTTCTGCAGGTCCAACTCATCCAGAACCTCCTCTGACATCTGCAGCATGAAGGCCAGAGCTGAGCACTGGATCTCAGAGAGTTTCTTCTCTGATCTGTTCTCTGACTTCAGGAACTCTTGGATCTCCTGATGTACTGAGAGGTCGTTCATCTCCATCAGACAGTGGAAGATGTTGATGCTTCTGTCAGGAGAGATTTCATCACTGTTCATCTCCTTCAGGTTGTTGATGACTCTCTGGATGGTTTCTGGACTGATCTCTGTCTGACCCAGCAGACCTACTAAGAGTCTCTGGTTGGACTCCAGACAGAGGCCATGAAGGAAGCGAACAAACAGGTCCAGGTGGCCATTTTTACTCTGGAGGGATTTATACATGACTCTCTCAAGGAAATCATCCAGAGAGGACTCGTTGTATTTTTGTCCCAAGAAGTTCTCCAGCACCTCTGTCTTCCTGCTGGTGTGACAGTGGAACATGTAGACTGCAGCCAGAAACTCCTGAATGCTCAGATGAACAAAGCAGTAGACTGGTTTCTGGAAGATCACACACTCTCTTTTGAAGATCTCTGTACAAACTCCTGAGTACACCGAGGCCTCTGTCACATCCAGACCACACTGCTCCAGGTCTTCTTGGTAGAACATGATGTTTCCTTTCTCCAGATGTTCAAACGCCAGCCTCCCCAGCTTCAGAAGAACTTCCCTGTCAGCCTCCGTCAGCTCCTGTGGACTCGTCTCACGTCCCTCATGGTACTTGTTCTTCTTCCTCTTTGTCTGAACCAGCAGGAAGTGTGAGTACATGTCAGTCAGGGTCTTGGGCAGCTCTCCTCTCTGCTCTGTAGTCAACATGTGCTCCAGAACTGTAGCAGTGATCCAGCAGAAGACTGGGATACTACACATGATGTGGAGGCTCCTGGATGTCTTCATGTGGGAGATGATTCTGCTGGACAGCTCTTCATCACTGAATCTCCTCCTGAAGTACTCCTCCTTCTGGGCGTCAGTGAAGCCTCGTACTTCTGTTAGCCTGTCAACACATGTAGGAGGGATCTGATTGGCTGCTGCGGGTCGGGAAGTTATCCAGACGAGAGCCGAGGGAAGCAGATTCCCCTGGATGAGGTTTGTCAGCAGCTGGCTGACTGATGACTTCTGTGTGACATCAGACAGCAGCTTCCTGTTGGTGAAATCCAATGAAAGTCTGCTTTCATCCAGGCCGTCAAAGATGAACAAAAGCTGAGAGACAGCCAGCTTCTCTGCTGTGACCTTCTGTAATGTTGGATGGAAAACATGGAGCAGCTCCAGAAGACTGTACTGCTCATCTCTGATCAGGTTCAGCTCCCTGAATGAAAGCAGAACCACCACACTGACATGTTGGTTCTCCAAGCCCTCTGCCCAGTCCAGAGTGAACTTCTGCACTGAGAAGGTTTTTCCAACACCAGCCACGCCGTTGGTCAGAACCACTCTGATGGGTCTCTGTTGGTCAGGTAAGGCTTTAAAGATGTCCTGGCACCTGATTGGAGCGTCATGGAGGGTGTCCATCTTGGAAGCTGTCTCCAGCTGCCTCACCTCATGTTGGGTATGAACCTCTTCACTCTGTCCCTCTGTGATGTAGAGCTCAGTGTAGATCCTGTTGAGGAGGGTTCTACTTCCTGTTTCATCACTTCCTTCAGTCACACGTTCACATCTCCTCCTCAGACTGATCTTATGTTCATCTAAAACCTCCTGCAGACCAACATCTGCTGAAAGAAAGAAAAACAATGAGACTAAAGAGAAAGAAAACTCTTCAATGTCTGAACAACACAAGAAGTCCAGTTTTCAGAAATGAGTCCATCAGCAGACAGATGTTCAGTCTTACTTTGTACACAGCTGCTCTGACTGGCTGTCTGCAGTCCAGCTCTGCTTCTGGATCTTTCTCCACACTGGGGACAGGAGGAGTCTCCTGATGAAGCAGACTGGTCCCAGTATGAGGAGATGCACTGTCTGCAGAACCAGTGTCCACAGCTGGTAGAGACTGGATCCTTCAGGACGTCCTGACACAAAGCACAGCAGGACAGCTGCTCCTCCTCACAAACACCACTCCTCTTCCTCTTCCTCTCTCTGTGAACACATTTCTTCATCACTAAAACATTTACTGTCAGTGAAAAACATCCAGATGTGACCAAACTGCAGTTCCTCACAGTTCCTTTGATGTCATCAACACTAATGAGCTGCTCTTCCTGTCTGCCTGTCTCATTAAACACTGAGTGATGAATACAAACTCAACACTTCCTGCAGACTTCCTGACTTCACAATAAAAGCTTTCCATCAGAGAGACAGTTATGACTTTCACTGTTTTACAGCCGCTGTGTGCAGATTATCTGGGTCAGTTCACTCTGAAGCAGCTTAGAAGTATCCGTGTAGAGCCGTGGTCTGACACACAGAGACTTCTGATTTTCTCTATTTAAACAAACATGATGAAGATGAGCAGGTTTCTCTTCTAGTATAAACTCTGTGTCTCTCTGGCTGGCTCATGATGGCTTTTCAGGTTTTATGTTTTGCTCTCTCCTGCTATGGTTTTGCCTGCCTGGGTGGAGCTTGTAATGGCCTCTCGTTCTTGGTCCACACAGCTATGATGATTACACCACCTGTTGCTGATTCACCTGGGTTTACCGGTAACCATTTAACGCTGCGGCATGGAGCAGTTTGTCGCTGGGACATTGACCCTCCTGTGTTCATGATCTCAGCTCTTTGCTAAGAAATCTCTCTCTAAATTCACCAGTTGGGTTAACTTTGAGTATACTTTGAGTAAATATTTCCCCGGACCTGGTTACAGACGCTTACCTGTGACTCCCGTGTGTGGCTGTGTGAGTGGAGAGCAGGACAAGAGTGACTGAAGAGGAGTGAGAGTGGACTCCCTTCCCTCTTTTCCCTGGAGCCCTGGACCCCCTCCCCAACTCACTGTACATATATAGAGCACTGTGGTTCACCCCTTTGGTAAATAAACTGTCACCTTTTTGTTTGTCAGAACTCAGTCTGTGCTTGAGTTCCTCTGTTAGCCATGACATTTTGTTGGTTCTCTCTCTTCAGGTCCCTGTAAGTGTTTGATCTAAAACATTATATTTATTCTGCTTTGATTGTTTTGTGTGCTGAGGGACATTGTTGCACGATCCACTTTTTCTTATCACTCAAATATCCTGATACTTTCAGAAAGTTGGAGAGCTCTCCTGGCTTGCTTAGTCTTTGCTCTGTACTGCAGTACTTCCACTGGTTTCACTGGACAAGTCTGCATGTGAATCTACAACTGATCTGACATTGTGGCACAAACACAGTAAACAAACACTACGAGCACCTTGTTTCATGTGCAGTGGCTTTCTTCTCATTCTGTTACTGAACACTGTATGAAAAGCCTCTCACTGCCAGCATTCTTCCAGCCCCACGACAACAAGACCAACTCACATCTTCACAACACCAAGAATTTTTCCCCTTTTCTTTGGAGAAACTGAGAAGCCAATAGGATTGTAGCTCAAACTTGCCCACAGTCCTGCTTCATCACTGCTCACTCCTACCTGTGTTGGTGCTCAGTGGACAGTCATTAGGGTTGCCAACTCCCTGAAAAATAAATAAGGGGCACCTCGTGGCCAGGGCCGGGCAACCTAGTTGTCTTCACCCTTCCCAGTGTGGTAGCTCTTTTTTGTGTGTGTGAAATTATTTTTTAACCATTTGACTTGAACTTGATTTAAGCAGATGCATATTCTTTGTGATATGACCATATGAGAAACAAATGATCATTTGGCCATTTATTTTTAGCTCAAAATGACAACATTAACACAGTAAAACAGGTCTCTTTCTTAAACAGAAGCCTGTCATGCTTAACTTTTGAGAATATAAGTAAATCTTTCTTTAAAAGAACTCTGTCCTGCTTAACTTAAAATTATATAAATTAATAGAAAACAATAGAACGAAAAATATTCTTGTAACAGTGCACATTTAGTGCATTTAGTACAATTGGCTTCAGTTGAGGTATTATTTCAGCTTTTCTAAAGCTAATCAGCTGCTCCTGTTTGTAAACCCACTTGTTCCCATGATTACACATCATAACTCATCATCATTATTCATCTATGTATTACTTTTATGTATTAGTCATCTATTTGTTGTAATCATCTATCCTTGCAGTTGTTTATCACACAAAATAAATTATATTATCACACTTCTGGCCACATAGCGCTGATATTCACCGCACATGCCCATATTAACCTTAACCAGAGGGTTTAAAAAACAAACCAGTGTTTACTAGGGGTGCAACGATACACAAAATTCACGGTTTGGTTTGGTTCGATACTTTGGTGTCACGGTTCGATATTTTTTCGATACAAAAAAAATGTTCATGCCTTTTTAATTTGTCATTTATTAAAATTATAAATATATATTTTAACTCAAAAGTACAGTTTTTAAATTTAACCCTAACCCTTGTGCGTGTTTTTTATTTTGACAGCGAATGCGCACCTGCGGACCACTTATGTGCAGCCCTGGTTATTTAGCTCGTCATATTGCAGCCACAGAAATTCTTTTGTCCATGAAACCATAAAGCTGCACTTTCTTTTTGCCTTATAGTCTGATTTGTCATAACTTCTCCGTTTTGTGGTAAGCTTTTCTTTGGCTGTCACTTCTTCACCCTGACCTGTCTTATTTGGCTCAGCAGAACTAAAATATATATCCTGCTGCTTTTACACACTCACTCACATAAGCTCAGCGATTCTCTGCGCGATCAACCTCTCACATGTTTAAGCTTGCTGCGTGAGATTTCACTTGTCATGTTTGCATAGTAAGCTAACAATTAATAAGACGATGTCAGAGGAATTGGTGCACAAATTATCATCACTCACAGATCAGTGCTGTCGCTCTCTATACACAGTTTGCGCGATTGCAAAGTGAAAGCAAAAAAACAAGCGCAAATTCAAACGCGATTTCAATATGTCACATATTGATAGTGGCTCACCGATGCCAATGACATAATTACCCAGCTACATTTCTGAAAGAATGCAAAAGCATTGACATATATTTTTCCTTCCTACAATAGCCCGACGGGCAGGGAAGAGATAGATTTTGGTAGCCCGTCTGAAAAAAATCGCTAGCCCCAGGACGTCGGGCTAGCGATTTTGCGAGCCCTGTATCTGATTGAGGAATCACTCATCTTTGGAAAAGAGAGTTTATTACAGAGAAATGTCTCTTTCCAAAATAAAAGCTATACTATCCGCTTCTTCTGGGCTATATTCTCAGCAGCATATTAAACATGTCAGGTCCCCATAAGGAGAATCATGTGCTAACGGCTGTCTAAATGACTCGGCTAAAGTTAGTAGCATGCTTGTTGTTTTTGTCTTTGCACTAGGATGATGTCGGCGTAAATGTGCAGTCATATTCGTTGTGTTCCCACTAGTGCTTTCAGGTTGATCTCGTTGAAATGACCTTAACGCCACAACACGGCAAATCTCCGTTAACGAGCTACCGCCGATCGCCCCGTGCATGGGGCTAGACGGCCAACACGTTAACCAGCTAACTGCGCTAACACACTAGTTCACACCAATGTAATTGAGCATTGCGTGGCACATCCAACATACTGTTTTACTTTAGTCCATGACTCGCTTACCTTCAGGGTCATACGTCACATGAAAACCAAAATAATTCCAAACGCCAGATCTGAATGAGGGTGGGGGAGGTCCATCTTGCAAGGAGAGCTTAACTTCTGTCTTGCTAGCTTGCCCTGCGCTCTTCCTTCTGACTATGCTGTCTGTGTTGAGCGCTCAGTGGATCTGCGCTGGACAGTGCAGCCTAGGCGGAGTAGTCGAACGCAGATTCACTGAGCGCTCAACACAGACAGCATCGTCAGAAGGAAAGTTGATAAAATAAATTACAAATGTTGTATTGTTCGAAAGCACTGTATCGAACGGTTCAATATCGATACGAATATTGTTGCACCCCTAGTGTTTACATACCATATCTGCTTCTGCCGTGGCCTGGTGGACAAAAAATTGGTTAAGGGTTCCCCGAGCTTTCACGCCCCTCATGTTCTTCATGTGCCCCCACCATTAGAAGCATGCCTATGGAAAAAGTGCGCCGGCACACAGTGCAGTGCGCTTTATAGGTGTTATGGTGACCTTTTCCAGCCAGGTGTTTCCCTTTTCCCATTCCTCCCTGTACTTTTGCAGCCTTTTTTCTTTCTCTGAGGGGAACAAACATTGCTGCTCTAATGCTGGGCTCACACTGTGCGATTTTTGGCCCATTTTGAGACGATTTTTGAGTCGTGCGACCGATTTGGTGATCGGCCCGATTTTGGCCTTCATCGTGCATCGTGTAGTATACGTGGGGTAACGAGAAGCGATTAACACCTCGAGCAGCTCCCGATCATCAATCGCTCGTGAGCCGCTCACACTGCTCACGCGCAAACACGTAAACGTCGGTGAAAAAGACGGAGCAGCACGGCTGTGCAGCGTGTGATCTGGACACAAGCGATGGAGGCACAACTTGTAGAACTTTGGAAAGCTCATCCGAGCCTTTTCGATGTGGCCTCACAAAATTATCACGACCACAACAACCGTGAAAATAGTTGGATTTACACTGCTGCTCATTCACAGCTGCCTGATCAGTGTTTTTCATTAGCAATTTAGCAAAGTTGATGGTGGTGGTTTGTGTGTCTGTGTGAGTGAAAGACAGAGAGAGAGACAGATTTTCTGTTTATAACCTTCATTTTATGGAGGCACAGTGTGAGCACTCAGGTCGCATCAGAGCATCGGGCGGTATAGTGTGAGACCTGCATCGTGACCTACCAACTTCTAACCCCTGCGAGTCAATCGTGCAGTTTGAGCAGGAGCTGAATAACGTGACTGAAAAAATCGCACAGTGTCTGCCCAGCTTTAGGTGTACTGTCGTCCGAGACTTGCACCGCAGTGTCGGCGTTTGTTTCCCTGTTGGCCATGCTTCTTGTTGTGGTCATCTGTTGTCTTCCGGTATTTTCTCCGCAAGCGACCTTTCCTCGACCAATGAGATGAGCGGTAATCTGAATTGTCATACTCGAATTGTCAGCTCATTGGTCACAAAGCAGGAGAGGGGCTGGAATTATGTTTTCAAACAAAGCGTTAATTCCATAAACATTTATAGACCACTTTTGATTCTCACTGTATTACGGGACAAAGTGCGTCCCTTATTAGCTCAATACGGGACGTGTACTTTTGTTTCTAAATACGGGACGATTCCGTTTTTTAAGGGACGGTTGGCAACCCTAACAGTCATAGCCTGCTGCTAGCATGAATGCTAAACGTACTGCTGTGGATGATCAGCAGAAAAACATGTGGTCAGTTTGACTGTTTGCTGTATTTAAAGTGTTTTTCTCAGTTCGTCTGTATTCAAAGTGCATTCGGGGCTTTAGCTGACAGCTCTTTGTGCTAACAAACTAAACTCTCTTAGTTTAAGCCAGCAGACTTTACCAAACACAAAGCCTGCTGCTGCCTCCATGGGTTAGCTTGTGTGACTGGTGTTTGCACCAATGAAATCTAAATCACACTAATGTGTCCTCCAAGGTGTTTGGTGGGAGCACTGAGTGAAACATAAGAGCTCTGGTTAAGCCTCATCAGCTGGATAGGCTGTCCACCCTAGTCCAGGCTTTAACTCAAATCTCTGATTGGCTTTCTAACAATTACCTTGTTAGAACAAGACAGAGACCATGATCATAGCTCCTCCTGATCTATATTCTAAAATCAGTCAAGTTGTTGCCCCTTTCTGTTCTTCTGCTGAGCCAAATATTCGAAATCTTGGAATAATATTTGACTCTTCTTTGGGCCTTGACTCACATGTAAAGTCTCTGTCTCGTTCCTGTTTCTTTCATTTAAGGAATATTTCTAAACTGCGACATATGGTCTCCTTAGCTGAACTGGAAAAAATTGTCCATGCATTTGTGTCATCGCGTTTAGATTATTGTAATTCCCTGTTTACCAGCTTGGATAAATCATCTCTTTCTCGCCTCCAAGCTGTACAAAACGCAGCACCCACTCTACTAACTCGCTCTACCCAGCGAGCTCACATCACTCCTATTTTATGTTCTTTACATTGGCTCCCAATAGATTTTAGAATTCGTTTTAAATGATTGTTTTAACGTACAGAGCACTAAATGGCCCCAGATTATTTATCCAAGCTTCTCACTAAATACACTGCTGCTCGCTGTCTCCGCTCACAGACTCAGAGTTTGTTGGTTGCTCCCAGAACACGTCTGAAGATGAAAGGGGGCGGAGCCTTTCAGTCTGTGGCACCAAGGCTGTGGAACAGTCTACCTCTACAACTACGTTTGGTTGACTCTGTGGGATCCTTTAAAAAACAGTTAAAAACTTTACTGTTTAAACAAGCTTTCTGTTGACCAATGCTGTTTACATTGTTATATTTTTCATTTACATTTAAACTCTATATTGTGTATATTGTGCATTTTGATATTTATCGTACTGTTTATTTTAATCTCTGTGTGCAGCACTTTGTGACTACCTGTCTATGAAAAGCGCTTAATAAATAAACTTTACTTACTTACTTACTAAAATAACAAACAGGGCTGTGAGAGCAACTGAAGTGATAAAAATACTGTTTAAAGATAAAAAACACTTTGATGTTCTCTCGTCACCTAACAAAGTCCAAACCCTGTGAACTATTTTAGCTTTAATAACTGTGGATTCAGGTATCCTGAACCCATCTTTGGACATTTGTAATGAAATATTTTAAAACTCCATCAGAGACTCCTGATGTGGCTGTTTGGAGAAGGAAAAGAGGGACAAAGTGGAGCGTCGAGCTGAGGCTTCATTCACTGCAAACCTACAGTTATGTTTCCTTATTTCTGCTGTTTGCATGTTCACAGCTGAAATAAAGCTGCCTCTTTGACTTCATCCTGTTGTGTTTGGGTCCAATCCTGCCTGCCACACAGCGCTACAGGACAAAGTCTAAGATTTTTATCTTTTTAATGAATCTTTGGTCATATTTATCCAGGAAAACACAAACATGTAAAGGAGTCATCACAGTTCTCTGACCTCGTTGGTCCAGGTTCAGCACTGAAGTCTGGAGGGTAATCTTTGGACTCATCACTCCTCACAGACGGACAGCTGGATCCTGCAGACTGTGACCTCTGACCTCTGCAGACACAAACATGTTTTATTCAATGATCAATTCTCTGATGAAGTGATTGAAGCAGCTGTGATCACACAGACTGCAGATAATGCAGCTGTTTCCTGTCAGTAACAGTCCTCTTAGATTAGAGTTCAGCTTTTTACAGGAAAACAAATGTCCCTGAATGCAACAGTGAGACACAGTCTGCCTGTGTGGCTGTGATAGCTGCCGTTAGGAGCGCTCATGTGTTTGCAGTTAGACGAGGAGATGTTACCATCATGGACACGTTAACAAATCCTGCAGCATCACGTGGCACAAACACTTTGTGTTCCTGTCATCTGCAAGCAACAGGAAGTTCATTAATAAAGGCGGGATGGAGACGCGACTGTGATGGTTCTCCTTCATCCAGCTGTTACACACATCTGGGCTCACACGACGAGCCTTTGTCTAATACAGCAGCTGCTCTCTGAACACTTTTCTGAAGAGGAGCTGCACAAACCTTTGTTTGCTTTCTAGAGCAGCGTATCAAAGTCAAACTACCCACTGCTAGCAGCTGTTTCTATCATAGTTTAGGATCCAGATGTGTGAGGTCTAGATTTACACCTCTGATTAAAATACATAGTTAAAAACAGCCAATTGAGTCCAAATGTGTCTTAAACCAGATAAACTGACAGTTACAGCTGAGCCTGTGTGTCCTTGGAGACACTGCTCTGCTACAGAGATGCATTTTAGAAACCAGGAAACATCAAAATCATTTAAATCAGAGAGTTCTTGTTACTAACAGCTCACCTCTCTGCAGCAGAGACTTTGAAATTAATGAAGTCATCTTTAGACACGTCACTCTGTAAGGACACAGAGCTGGGTGGAGGTCCAGGCGGGTTCCTGTGAATAATGATGGAGCAGTGATGTGAGTGCTGAGCTGTGACATGGAGAAGAGTCATGGACAGTTAGAGATGGTCATCTCACCTCTGAGCTTTGGTCTGGCTCTCATGTTCCCCACACAGAGTGCTTTTAGAGGGAGGGACTCCCTCCTCTCTGTCCTCACACTGATCCATGCTGCTCAATTCACATCAGCTCACACACACTTTCTACCTTCACCTGCAGAGGAAACACAAATCAGCCCAGCGACACACTGACTGACCCACTCAGCATCCACTGATTAATTCAGACACGTTTTAATCCCCAAAAGTTGATTCTGTTCATCTGGATGTTTTCAGTGGGAGAAACGTTTCATGACTCATCCAGGTGACTCCTTCAGTCTCAGCTGACTGCAGGTTTCCAACCTTATAAACAGGACATTTGCACAATGGCTGGGAGGTCATGACCATTGATCAACAACCACTGATCAATGGCCATGAGTCCCATTCACAGAGAGTTGGGGAATGTCTGCAATCACAGCATTACTAACCTAACCCTTACCTGGATGATTGAGCATCAAGACACTTTTTAATATTTTACTAATTTCTGAAGCTTTTTACCAACTTTGATCAAATTGGTCTGCTGTCATTTTATTGTTGACAAAAAGAGATTTTGAGTTTGAGTGTTGACGTTTCCATGTGGGACTGTTGCTGCAACACCAGGATGTTACTACAGAATACACTTTATATTGTGAGCACTTGGATGTTAGTCCAGTGGTCCTAAACTGACACACCTGCACCTGGATTCATTCTGACCAGATTTTAACCCAACAGTGTTTCATACTTAATACATCAGACACAAACTCTGCAGCTGTCATCGTGTGCAGTGTGTGTGCAGTGTGTGTGCAGTGTGTGTGCAGTGTGTGTGCAGTGTGTGTGCAGCGGGACACCGTGTCCTATGAGTGTTATACTACAATAAACAGAGCCTGACCGCGGGCATAAAGAGGGCAAAAACCCACTTATGCTCTAAAGATGAAGTTCTGTTTCTCTTCAAATGAGCCTCAGAGCATGTGGAGGGTCATTGAACGCATCACAGATGACCTCAAGAACAACAGGCTGAAGAACATAAAAACAAACGCAGAGTTTCTGTCTGACGGTTTGAACATGAAACAGGAATTATTGAGCAAAAACGGCCAGTTTATTAATTTATGATCAATCATCAACGCATTCACCTACAATACACGAATGAACATCACCAGTTAAACTGAAAATAACCTGCATACAAATACGACAGCAGACTATAGCGAACGAGCAGAGAAATGCATTTTATAGATGAAGTGTTGGCAGCGACTCTTAGGACAGCCTGTCTCACTGTCAGCAGTTAAACAACATCCACACACTGGAAGCCCGTTTGCGTCACTAAAAAAAAGAAGGATCCAGAACTCGAAATTTCGACTTATTTTCTCGTAATTTCGATTTATTAACTTGGAATTTTGAAAAAACTAACTCAAAATTAAGAGTTAGTGCTGTCAATCAGTCATTTACGTGAATGACGTAATTTCCTTGTTACCCGGAAGCTGAAGCCCTCAGCTACAAATGCTACAGCTAAGACACCAGAATTACAGCCAGTCATAAACGCACAAGTCGCTGATTATTGTCTGTGTGGCTTCACAAATGATGAAATCCTTCTGTTATTAGCTGAATCACATGGCGTTAATATCAGCTAACGTACTCTCGAAAGCGCCGGTTTGTTGCGATGCGGGTTTGAGTGCGCATTGTAGCTGGATTACTGATTGGCAGAACTAACTCGACATTTCGAGCTACTTTCCTCAAAATCTTCGAGTTATAAGTCGAGATTTCGAGAATGGATCCTTTTTTGTGTCGGAAACGGGCTTCCGTAACAGACTGATGGAGGCAGGAGAAGCTGCCTACAGACATCAGTCAGTGGATCCACAGTAACATCGAGTTCAGCTGCTGATCATCAACTGTTTCTGTCTCGTTCCCAGACTCTGATCTCACATAAAACGAAGCAGATTTATGCTGAAACTAAGCTGCACACAGCTGATGTCAGCCAGGAAAACAGTACAGACTGCTAACGTTACCTTAACATGGAGACGATCAACTGCGCCACAACATTCACGAAAGCGAAAGTAAAAGCGACGGAAGGAAACGCCCAGAGAGGCGTTTGAGGGACGGTCAGAGTCAGGAACCTCAGAAACGCATCAGGCTGGAGTTTAATTCTGCTTTCATCTTTAGAAACATCTGGAAATAGTTATAAAAACGCTGCGTAATAAAGAAAAATAGTGTAGATTAGTTTGAGTTGTGTTTAGCTGAGCTGTGTCTTTAATCTGAAGTTCATTTTGTGGAGGAGCAGCAAGACTTTCAGTGTTACTCTCAGAGAAAGCCTCCCAATGTCTGTTGTCTTAATAGTGGAATTATCTGGAAAATGAACCAGTTCTTATGAGCTGCTTTTCTGTATGAGCAGTCAAAGCATTTTATACAGCGTGCTTCATTCACACAAGCATTTCTTTTTCTAACAATGACACTATGATGGATGCATCGGAGAGCAAGTCGGGGTTCCACATCTTGCCCAAGGATACCGTGGCGTGCAGACTGGAGCAGCCAGGGATCAAACCTCCAACCTTCCAGTTAGTAATTCTACCTGCTGAGCTACAGTCTGTACTTCCTGAACATCACACCCTCCTTTTGTTTCTTTATTTCCAGTAGCAACCAGGACCATAATGAACCCTGACTCCCACAGACACTCAGGAGCCACCTGCCCAGTAAGTCACCCGCTAACTGCAACTATCAGAGCCCTGACCTTCTGCAGAGACGAGTCACACTGAACACAGCAAGTGTCCCTGCTCTCAGATACAAAACCTGCCTTTAAAAGTTCAGAGTAATGAAATCAGCAGTTCTGGTTCTAGAATCTGTAGTCTCACACACTTTTGTTGTTTTGGTTCACATCGGTTGATATTCTGCTGCAAACAACTAATGAGAACATTTTATAAACCTTTGAGTGTCCATCAGGATCCTGTAGAAACAGTTTCCATCTCAAATACTAAACATCATTATTTACATTCTGTTTATTTATTTTTTAAAGTCCCTCTAGCACAGATTTCTTTAGCCGAATGTCTTTCTGTGTCTTCCATACAAACATTAAACATGCAAACACTCAACACAGCAACACTGAAAGCATTTGAGTGCAACTTTCATTCAAATCAAACTTTATACACAATTACAATAATGGAAAAAAGACAATCTAAATAGTAATACACAACAACCACTGCAGAAATAAATAAAAGAAAACCAAACACAATCCAGACATAAATACACAAATATATTTAAATCTATATATTTATACATTTTAATATGATGTAAAAGAAAACAAATACAAAACCTATCAAACTACCAATATAAAAAAAACAAGACCAGAATCAGAGAGACTTTATTTATCCCCAAGGGCCAATTAACATACAACAGAGCAGCATGACGTTGAAGATCAGCACAATAAAAGTGAGATAATAAATACACAGAATATACAGTTTTAAAATTACACAGTTTTAAAATTAAAGTGACTGAAGGTGAATAAATAACTGTAAGTGACTAAAAGTGAGTAAAGTGTTGGTAGTATAAGAGTGTAGTTTATGTTTCTGTGGGAAATGTTCTTATCAGCTGGAGTTAAAAAGCAGAGCTGCTTTGGGGACAAAGGTGGCGCTCCTCCTCCTCTCAGTCCTGCAGGAAATGCAGCGGAGGCGTCGCCCAGAGGGGAGCCATTGAAATGCAGGGTGAAGAATGTGAGAGGGGTCACTGATGATTTTGGCTGCCTGTCTAAGGGCCTGTTGATGAAAACCTGCCAGAGTTCTGACAGGCAGGCCAATGATTTTAGAGCACACTGATGCTGCAGTCTGTTCCTGTATGAAGGCTGAGAGAGTGGGACCAGCAGGTGATGGAGAAGGTCATGATGCTTTCAGGAAGACGTAGTAAAAAGTCATCATGATGGGTGTGCTGACTCCAAAGGAGTTGAGTTTCCTAAGGAGGTTTAGCCACCATGTCCCCTGCATGCTGGTAAGGCCTGGTTGACACACACATCAGCGTGAACAAAGTGGGAAATGTGTTTCTTCTAATTTTGTTACCATTTTTATTTAAGAAAAAAGCATTAAAAGTGCCAGGACACGTGTAAGTAAGTAAATGCCAAACACAGCTTCTTATCATTGCAAACTCTTATGGCTGCAAATGTTTTACAATAAAAGCAAACGTAAGCATTTGTGAAAACAACAAAACAGCTCAATGATTTGCTAAATTTGTACTGTAGCATATATCCAGAGGGTTTCCCAGGTTTTCACTAATGCTGCTAAAAAAGCTGCATGTACATGTTAGCAGGCGTAACAGGCCCCGGGACGATGGACAGTGTGCACCAGCTGGTTAGAACAAAGGAAATAATCAAATAAAATCATCGTTTTATTTCATCAACACACATAAAGGCCAGTTCACAAAAACTGACAAGCATTAGCTAACAGCTAACATGTAAAGGACGTGTGCAGGAGCCTGGATGCAGTTTGTGGAGTTTATATGATCAACATAGTTTTTGGGTTAAAAGTTAAAACTATAAAGTTATGGCTCACTTGCTTAGAGTTGTATTATATGGGAAGCAGTGCTTACAGACTGACATAGTTTGATTTCTTTTGCTTCAAATGTATGCTTTTATTTTGATAGTCTGGCAGAGACAGGAAGTTAGCTGCCTCTCAGTCTCTCTGTTTGAACTGAACTTTGTAAGACTTTGATCCTTCTGGATTCAGGCACGTGTAGCTGCTCTGGACATTTGTACGGAAATATTTAAAACTGGACTCCTGCTGATTTTTGGAGAAACAGGGACTCAGTGGAGCGTCGAGCTGAGGCTTCATTCACTGCAAAGCTACAAAGTGCATTCATTTATCTTAACAAGCAAAGTTGATGTGACTGAAAAAACAAATATTTCTATGTTTCTGAACTTTCATCAGCTTGCTGAGCAGAAACATCTATGAAGAGTCCAGTCAGTGATTATTACTCATTAGAAGGGAAGATGAAGAATCCTGGTGTTGGAAGCTCACACTGTCTGCACTGTGCATGCAAAGTCCACTGAATGAATGAACCAGTGAATGTAGGAAGTGCCCACTGTTTCTGTAAGTATGGGAGGACCCACCTCTCTCTGCAGATGTCCCTGACACAGGCGGCCCTGGCCAGGATCTGCTCCCACTGGGCGTCCCTCCCCAGCACCACCCTGCTGTCCTGCTGGCTCATTAGACGCTGCAGCTCTGGGTAGACCCGGTCCTTACAGACATGACCAAAGCAGCACACAATCAAAGACAAACAGAAGCTTTGAACACATGAATATGACATTTATAGTAATGCGTTATTATTACAAACCTGTTTTTTCCACAGAGCGGTCATGAGGCGCAGTCCCACTGCTCTCAGCTTGGGGGAGCCGGCCAGCATGTGCAGACTGTGCAGCACGATCGGGAAGCACAGCTGGAATATTACAGCACATATGATCAGAGCCAAGTTTACAAGAGAAACACACGGTTACAGCTGAAGAAGGCAGATGTTAGACGATGACTGCTGGTTTGGAGAGTCCAGCTCACTGACAGAGTGCTTTATACTACAGAGCACTGCATCTATCCCACACAGAGGCTGCTGTGGTGGAGTCCAATCCCAGCTCCTACAAACTGGGTACAAGAAACACTGTCTGTGTTCACACAGAGAAAACTGTGTGGCAGACGTGGGAATTTCTCTTTGTTCCTTTGTCAAAGTGCTAAACATCGAGAGGGGAACATTTCAGTTATGTGCACAAACTGATTTACCAACATTTGCCACACACAGTGTCCTGCTAATGGTGCTAATATTTAGCACAGTTTGTTTAATGCAGTGTTTGATTTGTTGCTCTTGATATTGTGCCATTCATTTGTGCACAGAGATGGCATCACAGAGATTTGATGGACATCAGTCTGATCTCTGCTTTTACACTGATAAACCTCAAACACATCTTTGTTTATTAGGTTCATTTCAGGACCACAGACAGCGCAGGACGATCAGCTGTGCTTTATGGATCTACATAAACTCAGCTGCATTTGATGTGACAGCCATGAGCTGTAGATCACAGATACACACACCCCATCAGCACAGATGTGTTAGTGGTGCTGTTAACACCAGCTGGAGACATTTACAGTTTGTTTTATCCCTCAGGTGTTGTCTAAATATAAGAATGTATGTGTAGGTAAAATACAGTGGGTTGCAAAAGTATTCGGCCCCCTTGAACTTGCACACATTTTGTCACATTACAGCCACAAACATGAATCAGTTTCATTGGAATTCCACGTGAAAGACCAACACAAAGTGGTGCACACGTGAGAAGTGGAACGAAAATCAGACATGATTCCAAACATTTTTTGCAAATCAATAACTGCAAAGTGGGGTGTGCGTAATTATTCACCCCCCTGAGTCGATACTTTGTAGAACCACCTTTTGCTGCAGTTCCAGCTGCCAGTCTTTTAGGGTCTGTCTCTACCAGCTTTGCACATCTACAGACTGAAATCTTTGCCCATTCTTCTTTGAAACAGCTGCAGCTCAGTCAGATTAGATGGGCAGCGTTTGTGAACAGCAGTTTTCAGATCTTGCCACAGATTCTCGATTGGATTTAGATCTGGACTTTGACTGGGCCATTCTAACACATGGACATGTTTTGTTTTGAACCATCCCATTGTTGCCCTGGCTTTATGTTCAGGGTCGTTGTCCTGCTGGAAGGTGAACCTCCGCCCCAGTCTCAAGTCTTTTGCAGACTCCAAGAGGTTTTCTTCCAAGATCGCCCTGTATTTGGCTCCATCCATCTTCCCATCAACTCTGACCAGCTTCCCTGTCCCTGCTGAAGAGAAGCACCCCCAGAGCATGATGCTGCCACCACCATATTTGACAGTGGGGCTGGTGTGTTCAGAGTGATGTGCAGTGTTAGTTTTCCACACAGAGCATTTTGCATTTTGGTCTCATCTGACCAGAGCAGCTTCTTCCACATGTTTGCTGTGTCCCCCACATGGCTTGTGGCAACATGCAAACGGGACTTCTTATGGTTTTCTGTTAACAATGGCTTTCTTCTCTCCACTCTTCCATGAAGGCCAACTTTGTGCAGTTGTGATGGCATGCCACACATGGTAAGCGCCACACCTCACCACCCGTTGATTCACTTTAGTTTAATTTACAGTCACTACTTTAAAATATTCTTATTGTTCAATATTGTTTCTTTATTAAATGTATTTATTTTTCCATCACACCTTCCAATGTTTATATGGCGTGCACACATATTAACCTTGCAAGGTCAAAGTTCCGTTTTATGTTATATTAATACATCTTTTCTTTGTTTGAGTTACCTGGGGGTTGGCTTCTCCTCCTGTCTGGCAAAAGGTGTAGCAAAGGGCTGAGAGACCTGAAGTACCACTGACAGCCTAATTGGATTGCACCACATGCTTCATTGCCTGGGGGGTGTTTCATGTGTGTTTAAATGTTTTGTATTAGTTGGTTATATGGCAGCCATCTTGTTTTCCCCCGTGTGTGTCATTTGGTTTAGCTAAACCAGTATTTAAGTTCCCCTGTGTGTAGTGATGGCCAAATGAAGCTTTCTGAAGCTTGTATTGAAAAACGGTTCATTACTCGAAGCTTTTAAACACAGTCCTCTCTGATGACATCTGGTGGCCAAAAATACAAAGAGCAGCTTGAATCCACAAAATAAAACCAACTGCTTCATAATGACTGCTCTCTCTACAGAGTGGAGTTCTGTCTGATATTGGGCCACTGTTGCTTTGAACGTGTATTTTTTTGGTGGTTAAAAAAATGTGTTTTATTTGTTTAATAAATAGTTTTGACCAGTAAACTCTCCTTGTTTAAACATGCACCATGGTGTGGTCTTTCTTTGCTTGTGACTTCTTGATGTTAGTAAATACAATAATTGAAAAATACCACGTTACATATAATATATACATATAATAATGTACAACACATTATGGAGTAGGCTTCTGCGCTGAGGTCCTGCCTCCATGCACTTATGCAATTAATCGCTAGACAGGTGTATTTATAAATAATATTATCAGGGAAATTTTCCCAGACATATTTTTGACCTGGGGGTAGAATTGATTGTGAAATGGAAAAAAAAAAAGCTTATGAACTTGCAAATTACAAACATGATGCATTTAAGGTAACCCTTTTTCATTTTTATTTAAAAAGAGAATTTGTTCTAATGTGCGATGGTCGAACCTGTTCCTTTTCGTGGAGATAATTTCTCCTGCCTTAAGGAAAATCCCTTCACATGGCACAGAGGAGGCTGGAGCGCAGAGAAACTGGTAGAGATGCAGTTTTACAGTCTACCTGGGCCCCACAAACTATCAGCTAAAGAGAATAAATAAATTCAATTGCTGCACATTTGGCAGACTAACATTTTCAGATTAATTAAACAATAAAATATATATTTTTACAACATTACATGTAAAGAGTCAAGTGGAAGTTTTTCTAAAGTTATTTAATGATATTTATATTATGGAAGCAGATTTTTGACATTTTACCTTTTTCCCGTTTTCAGATATAATAAACACGCACAAAACAAAAGCAAACAGCCAGAACACAAAGCTGGAAAACCCACCCGATTGACCAAAATCCACTCAAAATTCTCCCACACAACAGAACCTCCTCTATTCCTCGCTGGCTCCAAATCTCTCAGTAGAATGATCAGTGGTTCGCTATCTGTCACCATCAAAACACTCCACAAATCCCGCGAATGATTCGCTTCCTTATAAACCATTGAATCAGATACCGAAGCAGTTAGGTTCTAAATGAAGCTTCGGACGTCCCCGATCACGTGACTCTGGCCAAACGAATCAAGCTTCGACACAGTGCTTCTGAAGCAGTGTGTTGATCTTTCTGACACACGCACCGGAGCTTCAGCTTCAAGCGGGCCATCACTACCTGTGTGTCATTTCAGCAGGTCAGTTTGTCATATGGTTGTTTGAGGTTTTGTTAATTATTATCTTGAGTTTAGTCTATTGAGTTGACCTCTTTTATTGGTCTGCCTGTTTAAGTTTTGGCTTTGTTAAATATATTTTCATATTTTTGGGTCAATAAAACCCCTTTTTTGAATTAAAACCACCTGTGTCCTTTATGCTTTACTGCTTGGTCCCTGACAGCAGTGCACGACTAATAGTTGTCCTATGGACAGATTCCCCCACCTGAGCTGTGGATCTCTGCAGCTCGTCCAGAGTCACCATGGGCCTCTTGGCTGCATTTCTGATCAGCGCTCTCCTTGTTCGGCCTGAGTTTAGGTGGACGGCCTTGTCTTGGTAGGTTTACAGTTGTGCCATACTCCTTCCATTTCTGAATGATCACTTGAACAGTGCTCCGTGGGATGTTCAAGGCTTGGGAAACCTTTTTGTAGCCTAAGCCTGCTTTAAATTTCTCAGTAACTTTATCCCTGACCTGTCTGCTGTGTTCTTTGGACTTCATGGTGTTGTTGCTCCCAATATTCTCTTAGACAACCTCTGAGGCCGTCACAGAGCAGCTGTATTTGTACTGACATTAGATTGCACACAGGTGCACTCTGTTTAATCATTAGCACTCATCAGGCAACGTCTATGGGCAACTGACTGCACTCAGCCCAAAGGGGGGTGAATAATTACGCACACCCCACTTTGCAGTTATTTATTTGTAACAAATGTTTGGAATCATGTCTGATTTTCGTTCCACTTCTCACGTGTGCACCACTTTGTGTTGGTCTTTCACCTGGAATTCCAATAAAATTGATTCATGTTTGTGGCTGAAATGTGACAAAATGTGGGAAAGTTCAAGGTGGCCGAATACTTTTGCAAACCACTGTATTGTACTTCCAGTCCCAGATTGGAGCCTTTGGATCATGTAACCTCTGTTTATATGATTTCATTACAAAGCTGGGGCTGTTCTATTAGCAAATTACTGGCAACCAAAAATCTCATGTTGCTCTGAACTGAGCAGCTCCTGGCAGACTGAAATGACGGCTTTGCAACTTAAATCACCCAAAAATCTAAACTAACATCTATCGCTGCTATTGGTGGATTGTGCTCACAGGCTGGTATTTGGGACACGCGGGTCCCTGGTTTTTAAACTCTAGGAGCCTCCTGGATGAAGAGAAGCTCCTCAGACTACATGACCTGGATGACCCCACAGATAAAAGCTCACATGTGTGTATGATGGACTAAAACACACTGTGAGCGCTCAGATGAAGTAGAAAGGTGCTGCTGATGTTCCAGCCCCGTCTCCAGACGCTCACAGTCAGTACAGGTTCTTCTTAGTCGTGCTGCGTACCTTATGAGTGCCGAGGTTTGGCAGGCTTGTGAGAACAGCGTGAGCCAGGACGGGATTCTTTTCTTTGGTCAGTTTGAACAAAAGAAGCAGCACGAGGGGCGGGACCTGCAGAGGGAAACACCCACATCAGCAAACACACCAACCAAACATCAAATGCACTTTGTCAGACCGTACAGAGGCTGCATCACTGACCTGTACGTGCACACAAACCGACAGCTTCACAGGATGTTCAGCATAAACAGATAGAGCAGGGTTGAGTCTGCCCTTGTGATACTAAATGTGTGGTGCCCATCTTGTACTCTGCAGTCAGTTAAAGCTTCATAGATCACACATGAAGTCCTGACACTTTAGTATGAGACAGGTTACAAATAAGGAAACAGTGAGACAGCATCACGGTCCTTAGATACATCACGCTGCTGTGCAGTGTCACAGCTTAATTACCACCACACACCTAATGGCACTCCGAGCCTTAAATGTTGCAGAGCGACTGCTTCACCTGCACGGCCCGAGAGCGAGAGGGAGGGGCAAAGAAAATAAAGCTGAGCGATGACACGTTTAATGCTGTCGAGCCAAAAACATCACTTTGAATCAACATCACTGCAGTAAATCATCATTAAGGTTTCATAGTGGTTAGCTTCTGGCTTTTCCTGTAACAAAGACCTGCTGCTGCACGTTTAACATGACAAGTACGAGCGAGCAGAGATCTCCAGAGGACTCAAATATGCCAACAACCTTCAACCAGTGCATCCAAACACCAGTGTGTGCAGCACTCTGGGAGCAATTAGAGCAGAAGGTGAATCCTCTGGGGCCCGGTGCACGCTTGAGTAATGAGGGGTAAACTCACACTTCATCTGCAGCTAGTGACTCCAACACAAGTCCAGAGAGAGGTCTGTCCCCTTAGAGCACTCCCTAACCTCTCCCTTTATACGGCAGCAGATCAGCAGCAATCACACAGCAGTGACAGCTTTTATCTTCCTGCTGATCTGAACCATTTCAAAGTCATGTGTTGGTGCCAAAACACCAGGTTATCAACATGTGTTTCCTGCTCTTAGAAAGACAAACACAAGCTAGCTGCCTCACATACAACATATCTACATGTCAGAGGGAACAACATGCATTACTTTATATTCAGTCCACAGATTTAAGAGAACAGTTGTGTGGGTTATCTACCTGGCAGGGGTCGGCAGCAGCGACAGCCTGGCTTGCTTTCAAAGCCAGCTGGCAGATGTTTTCCTGACCCATGATGATGAGATAAGTCACAATCAGGACAAGAGAGGAGGACAGGCGCTGGCTGGACGACAGGGCGGAGCTGACCGCCAACAGCCAATCGGTCGCTGCTGCTGGATTGTTGGCCACTTTGCGCAGTACCGACAAATAGGGATGGGTATTGATACGATTTTCACGATTCCGGTTCCATTTTCGATTCTTTATCGATTCTGTTTAAAAAAGGAGAACACTAAGGTCGATTAGCTTAGAACTTTGTTTTATATCTTCTCTTTGAACAAGGTAGAAATTTAGGAGTAACATGGCCTTACAAACCCAACAGTGAGACCTTAAGAGATCCAGCCTACAGCTCTTCAATGGGTGTCACAGGGTCCCCAGGAAAGAAAAATGTAAATGTAAAATAATAAAATAAATATTCTTCTGTAGCAATAACAAAGTATAACATAAATTATTCTGTAGCAATTACACAAGAATATCCAGTAATGTCCCTACAATTAAACCCATTCACTTACCGAAAATGTGTGCAAGCCTTTGACCACAAACTGAGTCACTGCTCGGTGACGTTCGTCTGTCCTGCCTGAAAGGAGACGCTACCGGCAGACTGCAGCGAGAACTGCCAGCATCTGAGCCAGACTCTGTCTCTCTCATCATGGTCACTAAATGCACAGTGATGGCAGGTTTGTAATAAGGCAGATCGCGCTAACATAATGTGCACTGTTAGTTGATTATTTACCTGCCGCATTAACGGGAGAGGACGTGCAAACGTTACCGCTGCTGCTGGGTTGAGATTCACGAGTCCGGAGCGGAATTAAAAACACGACATTCATTTAAAGTTATCGTGTGTTATAATATATATAATATATAACATATATAATATATAATATATATAATATAAAGTTCTTCCTCTCAAACAAATATTCCCAAATGTTTGTCCCAAACAACAAGATTACCCTTCAGCCATCCACCCACTAACTAAACAACACTTTGGTTTTCTTATATATTTTAATAAGAATTTATGCTTCTTGATGTTATGCAAATGGAATATTTTGCACAAATAGAAATTCTCTTTGAGTTGGACTGAATGAATTTCACTTAATCTGATAATAATATTGATAATAATAACAATTATTTATTACATATACTAAACAATGAGGGGATGAGCAGCATCAGTAAACACATATTGCTTTTGAATACTATTAATATACTAACACAGTAACCCAAGCCCCTCCCCAAACACACCCAGTCCCACCCACCTGCTGTTACCATAACGATAAGCCAGGCTGTACTGTCCACCTGCTACCAGCAGCCTGTTTACTGGCTCCCAAAAACAGGAACAGGTAAGTCAGCACCTGTTCATCTTATCAACAGCTTATTTACTACAATATGTAGAACAGAGTTACTGACCAGTCAGAGCAGCGTGACAGTGCACACACACACACACACACACACACACACACACACACACACACACACACACACACACATCACTGCACTTTAAATCTGAACACTTTCAAACGTGTCACCAACATGAAGAAGACGTTCCAACAACATAAAGAAAGCCTTCATTATATTTTAGGTGATGCTGAAAATAAGCTCAGTCCTGTTTCATGGCTGTGAATGGTTTGAAAGTCTGAAACCAAACAGTGCCAGCGGTTTCTACAGGATGTTGCCTATACAGCAAACAATACAGGCTGTGCTGTAATGCTAGGTCTGCACTAGCAATACAAGCCAGAACAATGCATGAGCACGATGCTTTAGAAATGACACCACGGAGGCTTTGCTGTGCAACACTCAGACTGCACGAGCCCGACGGGCCTGACGGGCCGCGGCTTTTTGGGAGAGCACTCAGCGGCACAGTGGCAGCCTGTGATTGCTGTGGTGGAGCCCTGAGGTCATCACAGTCGGGGCTTTGATGGGCAGAGCTTTGACTTTTCTGTGTAAGTACATGAGATTTATGGCAGTTACTTTTCATTTTGATATGTTCTCGTTTATTCTTGTGTTAGTTTATAGAAATGCTTTAGTCACTCTGGGGTCACCACAGCAGGAAGCTCCATTTGTTTCATATGGCAGCTTTTATTTTTTAAAGCTTCTTATTTGCCTTTAAAAAGTGACTTTGTCACTTCCTGAGCCAACGTGTTACCATGACACTAAGGAGGCACACTGGGAATACTGGGAATACAGTTTTAGACCTGAGGCATCATCTGCAAAGGATTTTCATCAAGGTATTAAAAACAATCTTTATATTTAAAATGAATGTGTCCAATAAATGTGGTGAGAGCATTAAAATATTTCTGAGAAATGAAAGCAATACTTTTGTTAAAGCTTCAAATCTGTACTTGAATCATGATTTAAACTGTGGTTGTGAACAGGGAATAAAATGATGTAATGAGGTGATGTTGCTCCTCCTCACCTCAGAGACATGTGATCAGTCTGGATGAAACTTTATATAAACTTACATGACGTGTACATTGTTGTTTCCAAATGCACTTTGCTCAACTATTTTAGTACTGTGGCAGTGTGTTGTCATGTATATCTATTAATAAGTGTTCAAACAGAGATGCTAACAGTGCCTGATTACGTCATCTTATATAACAAATATGTAGCTTTCAAAGAGAACACATGGTGATAGATGATGAAGTCTCCCAGCAGCCCTCCTACTGCAGTGTTACTGGGATACGGCTCAGAGACACCTGATCCAGTTCTAACAATAAGCTTTAGAGAAAAAACACAAAAACTAAATGGGGAGTCTCATGAATCCAAGCTGGGAGCTGGTCCACAGGAGACGGGCCACTGAGAGACAGCTGAAGGCACTGCCTCCTATTCTACCTAGCAACAACAAATAAGGCTGCAGTCTGAGGAGGGAGTGCTCTATCAGTATAACTTTGTACTACAAGCTTTTTAAGAGACAACAGAGGCTGATTATTCGAGACCTCGTCTGTCAGAAGGAGGACTTTAAATCTTGGATTTAACAGGGAGTCAGTGAAGAGGAGCTAATATGTGACAGATATGCTCTCTTTCTACTTCCTGTTGGTACTCGTGCTGCAGCGTTTCAGCTTAACTGGAGGCTTTGAGGCTTTTCATGGCACTTGTCTGATAACACTGACTCACAATCGTGCAGCTAGAATCACTCTCAGCTTAGTTCACAGACCTACGTGGTTGTTTGTGCACACTGAATGATATATTCTGCTCAAAGATGGCTCCTCACAGCTTCACTGGAGGCCACGATGATGCTGTTTCTAAGAGTTTTAGGGCCGAGCACAACAGCCTGTCTGGATTTAGAAGCAGGAAATTAGAGGTCACCAGGTCTTTTAGGTCTCTGTGATCAACAAATCACAACAACAGTCACGTGAAGGCACAGACCACGAAGTACAGAGAAAATCCCACCAACCGCTCAACCCCAATGAGCAAGGCCTCGGCCACAGCAGGAAGGAAAATCTCCCTTTTAGCCGAAACAGACTGGAGGACGGGCAGACGTCTGACCGACTGGTGGAGAGGGAGGGACTCACATGGTGGATACTCATCTCTCACAGACGGTGAGAGGACAAAGACAAAAGTGTCACCTCATATCAGGCGGCACCTCCAGGGCTGAAAACTGAAACCTGTGCAGAAGTGCCAAAAACTGCAATTCCCCTAACGGCCCCTGGAGCCTGCATCCAAAAGTGAGACAACCCCAACAGCCCCCTATATGAGCACTGTCACAGTTTACAGCTGTAGCTTTTTACCAGGCCTCACCTCTGCCCATCCAAGTGACCCACCTGTGTCACACACACTGTGAAGCTGAGCAGTGTGTCACTATGAAAGCTCTGCTTCTTCCATGGTTTATATACACATGCTGTGTGGATCTGTGTCTGAAGGAGCACAATACATTGGGACGCACACTCATTGTGTCCCAAGTGTCACTTTCAAACTATAAAATACAAAAATAAAATCAGCAGCGTTGCTCTGTTGGTCTCTAAGAGGACATCAGGCTAACATCTACTGTTATTAAATTAGTGCGACACACCATGATGAGCTGCAGTCACACTGATACAGCCACATAGTACGAGACAGCTCAAATAATTAATCAGGAGTAATCCCCCAGATATATAACAACGCTCAATCTGGAAATGGCAAAGCCGACCACCCAAGACAGAGCAGCATGTTTGTTTCCTGCGGTGCGCAGCTCGTCCTGGTGTTTCCTACATTTCCCACAGGCCAAAGCGCTTCACCACGAAGCTTCCGTACACACGAGGCCATCCACAGTTATCTGGTGATCGTAATACGGAGAAAACTAAACTGTAAAGTCGCCCGGACACAACTTAGCGCTGAACAGGACCTGCTAATAGCAGCTTAGCATCAACACAAGCTAATGCTAACGTTATACAGCTGACGGCAGGTTCACTGTAACAGATACGCGGCTGTAACTGTAACTGCAGCAGGCTAAGAAAGACTAACGAAGCTCAGTTAAAGTTATACATGCTGTTCAAAAAACTTTACCTCCTCCAAATCTCATGAACCCATACTTTACTCATAATGCAACATAGAAAAGAAATGAGCTCATTGTGAATTTGGTGGCAGCAACATCCCAAAAAGCTTGCAGCATGGCCATGTTTCCAACATCACCTCTACTTTCAACAACCATCCATAAACACCTGGGAACTGAGGAGACCAGGTGCTGGACTTTTCGGAGAGCATCATTTTTGTCTGATATAAGGGACAGAGCTGCTCAACAGTCCTGTGGCTTTTCCTCTCGTGATGTCACAAATATCATCAAATATCTGGTTCAGAACTTGCGGTCTTCCACTACAAAGCCCTGCTGTAGTGTGCAGCTTAGCAACATCCTCCATAAACATGTAAAATACATCATCTCCATGGGAGCACATGTTGCTCTAAAACCTGTGTATATAATTCAGTCTTGGTTCCTTTCCAAATGTGCAAGGTGCCAATTCCATAGGCACTGATCTAATGCCAACCATCAGAGATGCAGCCTTTTTAAACACTGATAACAAACTTCAGCTCAGACCATTTGGATATGTCAGTGTTCACAGGCAGAACGTGCAGGTGTTCCTAAACCCATGCAATGATTTCCATGACAGCGTGCCACCTGAGTAACAGAAGATCATGTTGGTTTTCAGATCTTTACTAGATTTACCCAGTAAAGATTTTACACTGCAGAACATTATTCTGATATTGTGACACAGTTTGTAGATGGGTAAACCAATGAGAGCCCTGTTCTTCCAGTATGCTCCTTTTATACACAATTAAATGACTTCCCTATGGCCAGATAAGCGAATGAGTTGCAAAATATTCCTGTCCCTCCAACACTTACTTCTCTGGGTTTTTCTTGTCCCCGTCCCACCTTTAGAAAGATGAGGTGATGCCCTTAAATTCAAGATCAACTAATACTTTTCACAAAGTAGTAAAATCTTTCATTTTAAATATTTTTGAACATTAATTTAATTAATAACTGTTGCCTGAATGTACAGTTTCCATTTCGTGAATACCATGTTTCATATGCATAGCCTTCTGCTGATATTATTCCTGGTAAATCTCTCAAAGATACCTTTCTGGTCATCTCCCCTTTCCTTCATGTTATCAGCTTTTGCTTTGGATACCTGAACACTTGAAGGCAGCCTGTGTCTTCCACTGTTATATAATTACAGCCACATTTCTAAAATACAAGTCGTTACTGAAGTTTTCCAAAAACCTGCTTCTTCAACTGGTTAAGGAACCCTGCACCTTGCATCAGTTCTAATCTAGTTTCTCTCAGAGTCACAGCACTAAAACACCATCCATCCATCCATCCTCTTAACCTCTCCTCCAACTTAGGAACCTGTGGTGTCACGAACCCATCCCACCTGTCATGGGTACCTCTTGACCTGCCACTAGTCCATCACTGAGAGACAGAACCACACACTCATATTCACACTATGGTCAATTAAATTTAGGGCCCTTGGATTGTGGGAGAAAACAGGAATACAGCCCCCCGCTGACAGGCGTTAATACCAGCAACAGGTTTTTTGCAGGAAGGCACCAGTGTGTAAATCACTGTGCCTGCTGAAACTCCAAAACAATATTCTTGAGTAATGGTAAGGTGATTAATGCCATTCTAACAAACAGAATAGTGAACTGAGATTATAGTTATAGTGATGCTCTCACATAGTTTTCATCATTCTTATCTCACAAACACTTCAAAATTCATATAAATAACTACAGGGCTTACTCCACTCCTATGGGATCCCACAAGGGTCAATCCTCAGACTAACTCAGCTTTCATTGTGTGTTAATTAAGGGTAACTGGACACATTCAGTGGGAAGAATATGCAGCAGTCCTATACTGTACTATGTACCAGTAATAATTAGATGGATAGATAGATTAGATTTCCTTCTATCTCCATCCATTTATCCATTTCCTATTGACTATGATTCACACCACTGCTTTAATGTTAATATGTTTGCAAGAAGGATCTGTAACAGTTTATGGTTGAATATACATATTTCTATACTGTGTGATGCGATATGTAGACCTCTCTGTGATGTGTTAAGAGTTTCAGAAATGTGTTTTAAATAGTGCTATACAATAATGATGGTTATTTATTGTTGTTATTATATGACACTTTAAGCTACTTCTCTGGAGTACACTGAAGGCTAGTTTGTATAAGAGGGTTTTTCATAGACTTTCTTATTATTTTGTCCAAATTTGGGCGTTATTATGCAGTATAGTAAAAAACCTTTTTAGTAACATATATGCACAGAAAAGGGGAAACTGAAGTTCACTGAATTACTTCTTTTCGTTAGCCTGGAACAATCAGATTATCATTTTAAACTCCAGTTCGAGCGACTTTGAACGTTACATTTAATTGTTTTAAGGCAGAAACATCAGGTTTCCTTTGGGACCTGAACGTAGCGTTCTTACGGGAGGTTGCCGATAGTTGATTGGAGATCTGTGGATCTGTTGTTCTCTTATTGGTTCTTTGCATCTCGTGCTCTTTCTGAGGCCTCAAGCGGGTACGCCAAGCCGCGCGTGCGCTGTGCCTCTTAAAGCGATCCGGTTTGTTGAACGTAACAAAGACCGTAACGGAAGTGACCGCATTTCATGCTCAAAATAAAATACTGGATAATTTTTGGAAAAAGTGCATCGTAGTTAGCAGTCATTAAAATGAATTTAAAGATAAATAATGACGCTGTAGTGATAATTAATATTAAATATTATTAATTAATAATTACTATTAATATTGAGTATTAATATAATTATTAATTATTAATATTAAATGATTTCCCCTCGGGATCAATAAAGTATTCTGATTCTGATTAATATCACAATAGCTAGACGATATTTTACTTTCTTAACAAATTGGTTTAAAGTCATGGCAAACAGACTTAACATCCAGTAAGTGTGTGAAAATATTCTCTTTGCCGCTGAAGTCCTTTAAAGACTTTATAGACTGTAAATCTCAATCCAGTATCAGTGCTGGGAACCACAGACACGCAGTAAGAGAACAGAGACTCCAGTGAAGGCACTCCTACATTCCTTACTAATACTGCACAGTGAAAACATGCAATTCAACTAAAATAGAGCTTCAATACCGGCAAGACTTGTCGAATGCACGGACAGCTTCAGGAAACACAAAAAGGAACCTACAGTCATAAAATTAGAGAAGCATAGCTTAGTTTTAATCCTGGCAGAGTGGAGAAGTCTTTGGAGCTGCATTAACAGCTTAATGTTGGAAGTAAATGTCTGTGCAGCTGGATTGCTGGCAACGGTATAAAAAAAAAGTAATTTACTAATTAAAATGATTCATTCTGGGTCATGCATATACAGGTTAAAATCATACACGCCAGGATTATAAACAGCTGTGTGTATATATGCTAACAACAAAGTCGAAAAGTAGTTAAGAAACCTGAAACTTTTCAAATAAACACACGTGGAGATGGTCTGAAAGACAAAACAAAAGAAAGACAAATCTAAAGAAATATATATAAGGAGAATGTTAGGTATGTGGGGACCTGGAGTGCATCTTTACCGCAAGTGTTTTACTTTGAAAAGCCCCAAGCGGATACTGTCCACGTCATTACAGACGCTTTACAGCCGGCGAACCTTTCAAAGTCTTGGGTCTGAGTTGAGTCCCTAAGAAACCATGTCGGCCGTCATAGGCAAACTGCACTCACCTCTCATTTAATATAAAACGAAGTCTCCATGAAATAACAGGAAGGCTCGGCCTCAGCTATGGCCAGCTCGGTAAGTAGCTGCTCACGGTGCTTTGCTGTTCCCGGCTCGGGTTTAAACACTATACGCGTGGACATTTATGGCACACCGGAGGGGTCCGTGGGTTTTTCTGCAACAAGGGTTTTCGGGCTGTACTGCTACTTAGCGCGCCGCTACCACATGAAATAATAGAGATGTTAAATTCCCCTCAGAGACAGACAGAGGAAAATCTTTCGGGAGAAACCCCCAAAACGTTTTGGCTAATGCGCCGATAGAGTGTTGGAGAGCGGCTGTAGTCAGTGAGAGGAGTCGCTGGGCCGGTAACGCAGACATGCCAACTTTGTTGAGAAGTTTGCTCTTTATTCTTACGATGTTACGGTTTAACAGTTGTGTAACGTTAGCTCAGGAAACAAAGCGCAGGACACACGAAGGTTGAAGCTCGTCGTGTGTAAGCGTGTACCTGTTGCTTCAGCTGAGAGGAAACAGACGTTGTTGGACAGCAGCAGACTGCAGTGTTTCAGGAACAAACACCTGCATGAAACATGGACCCGTGACCCGTCTTTAGTAACGCTAACCCTGCGTCTTTGTGCTTTGCAGGGTGCTGTACAGGTGAAACTGGAACTTGGTCATCGTGCCCAGGTCAGAAAGAAACCCACGGTGGAAGGGTTCACCCACGACTGGATGGTGTTTGTGCGAGGACCAGAGCACAGCAACATCCAGCACTTTGTGGAGAAAGTGGTTTTTCATCTGCACGAAAGCTTCCCGAAACCAAAGCGAGGTGAGGAGAGCTGCCCTGGTGCTTTGTGTGGAGGGGTGGAGGTTAAGGGCTTCACATCTGTAATTGATCACACACACACACACACACACACACACACACACACACACACACACACACACACACACACACACACACACACACACACACACATATATGTATATATATATGTGTGTGTGTGTGTATATATGTATACTTTTAATGTGTGTTGTTTCTTCATGTGCGTGCATTTATTTCACACCTGTAGTGCAGCGTTTGCAGAGTCAGGTTCTCACTTAAAGTCCTTTCTGTCTTGTTGTCTGTGTAATGTTACGTCCTGGTGTCGTTTCACTTTTCATGTTTTGACACCAATAATCACATAAATAACAACAGACAACACAAATTAGTGAGTGAAGAGGTGCAGGCTGGTGCTTCGGCTTATTATAATACAGTAATAACAATGATGACAATAATCATATAATCAGGTGAAGTCTGTGTCTACATGCATCTTTTTTATTTATAGCAGCAGTAGTAATTAGTATAACATTAGTAGTAGCTGTAATAGACACAATAATATTACTACATACAAAACTTTATTTAAGTATAAATAGTTTAGTGTGTCATACATTCATTTATGAATTTCCAAACGTTTCCCAGACCAGTACAAACCAGTGTAAACAACTAACCTTGGAGAAGCCCACAGTTAACCTTCAGACTGTCCACCCAGTGTTCATCACATAGCTCCACAGACAGTAAGGACGATCAGTAATGTTGAACTTATTTAGCTCATACAGCCCACCTTTATCCTGGGCCAGATCAGTGAAACTCCCCTTTGTGTCAGTGCAAAGAAGTTAGACTCCGAGGTATCTTAAAATAAGGAAAACAGGACGTCTCAACTTTTCTACATGATAAAGAAAGAAATCTGTCAGCGTGACTCTTTGGAATTAAATTCTAAGAAAATGTCTCAGATAAATTAGTAAAGTTCTGGTAGCTCACTTACTGACCTATAAATCTAAAACTGGACATTTTTAATTTACACAGTTATCAGATTTAACTGTTTCTCTGTTGTTTTATTATGTTAGTGTAGTATCAGTGCCCTTTATCTATCGGAAAAAGCTGTAAAATGTAGAGAAAAATGCCAAGTTTACGCCTTCACAGTGTTTACAGCTGTCCAGTGGGTCAGACTGAAGTCTTTGCTAGACCGATCCTGGTCCCCGGGCCTTATGTTTGACACCCCTGATCTAAAACAATACTGGTGGCCACACAGATACTACTACTACTACTACTACTACTACTACTACTAATAATGATGATCATAATAATAATAATGAAATTATTAGAAAAATTGGTCTGTAATCAAACCAAAACTGTATGATATAATCTTATATAATATAAGTATAAGTAATATATAGTCTTCTAAATGTATTTAACTTTGTTATCTTATCCTGTACTCATCCTAAATACATAACACGTACTTTGTCTAAATTTTTTAATCATTATTTTTATTTTAGGAAACAAATGAGAGACTTTATTCAGACTAAAGTTGGGCGATATGTAAAAATTTTCCAACCGACAATCATCAGTCCAATAATCGGCGATGGGCGATAAATTCGTGCGTCCACAGACTTTTTGATTGCAGAGCAATGTAATCAGTGTAGTACGAGCAAAGTACTCAAACTCGACTAACATGAGCATGCACGTGTCCACCATCCGGCTGAGTATGCTCAGCCTATCGGCGATAGTCGAAATATTCATCCAGTCGCCCGACCCCAATTCAAACTCATTTTAATTATGTTCTTCTTCTACAATAATTCAGTCATGTAGATGGTAAAGCGTTGTTTGTTTGCGCCCATTGTTCATTAGTAGATCCTGAAATATATTTTACCGCAATAATCTGTAATGAAATTATGTAAAATAAATAAAACCTTTAAGCTTCAATAGTTATTTTGTTAAAGCTAACATATAACTGGGAAAATTTGTTGAAAAATGAACAAGTTAATGTTTTGAAGGTACAACTTCTTCACCACGTGTTGTTGCAGGAGGGGGTCAGAATCGACCCTGTGGTGTCAGTACTGAGTTTGAAATTGTAGTATCCTGACAACCTGTTCAGCAGTGGCAGACATCATCTGCTTGGAGTGACACACAGTTGAGTTTTTAGAGGAGTACAAGTACAAGATTAACTGTTAATGAAACACGGCACCCAGCTGACACAGCCCTACACACTAGAGCCACTGTGGAAAAGAAGGCTTAGTGTGGTAATATGGAAATCCACCACTGACGGGTGAGGTGATGGTGCTGGTCATCTCTTCATCAATGCACCTGTTGGTGAGTGGCATAGATCAGGGAGCATGTGAAGGTTTTCTCTTTAATAGCAGGAAACATGAGCAAGCATAAGGGTTTAAGATTGTGTTACTGCATCTCTAAACCTTCAGCTCCTATGGGATGTTCCCAGGCTGCACTGGTCAGTATCTATCAAAAGTGATCTAATGAAGGTAGGGTTAGTGTTAGTAAACCAGTGGGGTGCAAAGACTGACCTGTGTGTGCCAGTCCAACAGGTGACTTACTGAAGCTCACACTGGTGAAAAGGTTGATGCTGGTTCTGATAGAAACGTGTCAGAACACACAGCGTGTCGCAGTTTGTTGCACATGGAGCTGCACAGCAGTAAGGATGTCCACGCTGACCCCCGTCTACTGCCAAAAGGGTCACCAGTGGACACCTGAGCATCAGGACAGGATGATGGAGAAGTGGGAGAAGGTGCCTTCTTTGAGTAGCACAAACTGGAACAACTGGGACAAGTCTAAGGTGTTGAGTTGGGCTTCAGATTCCACAGATATCAGTTCAGTCGAGCATCTGTGGGGCGTGTTGGACAAACAAGTCCAGTCCAAGGAGGCCTTGCCTCACAGCTTACATGACTTCCAGGATCTGCTGCTCCAGTTTAATCTGCCCCCCGATGGCTCACTGACTGGCCTATAATTCATTTTTGACATTTTCATTTAAACTGTTCTCAAACTGAACTTTATACCTGAGTATTTCCTAGTTTTACACTAGTTGGTTAGTCTAATGTTTTCCTTGTTTAATCAACTAAGAGATCAGTCACCAGCACATGTTGTTGCACCTGGACGTTGTGTGCTTCGCACAAAGATCTGAGCTCAGCTGTTTTTCTTGACATGGTTCCTTTCCAGTTTAACTGAAACAGCCACACAAGCTCCACCTACACACTGAAATAAAACGGAGACATTTAAAGACGTCACGAGCAGATATTAAAATTACAAACTGAAGTGAGGACTAACAGTTTGCTTTAATGGCAGCAGGTCGTGTGCTGATTTATACGATAACCTTTGCAGCAGTATTTACTACAGATGGTTATAAACTGTAGCCTTGGAAACCAGAGGGTTTGGAGGTGGGGGGGACTAAATGGACGTGGACGTCCTTTTAACATGTCTCCATTTCACTTGGCTTGTCAAATGAAATATAAGCTTTGTATGTCCACCTGGACATATCTGGGGTCTGTCGGGACGCCAAAAAATGTAGAAGGTGCTGAACATCAGTCCTGTAGCTCTGCTGTTGTTTACAGTTGTCAGCTGGTCTTTATTGGCTTGTGTAGCAATACCAAACCAAACTAGGTCCACTGATAAGATCTCAGATCCTAAGTGCTCTCAATATAGTCTTCTTCATATGTCAGCACATCAGTGTTTTCTTATCAATCCAAACATCGAAGGGAGTCAGAGCGAGAACGCCAAAAGATGGCGCATGTCTAACTTCTTCTCACTCTCCAAACGATTGGGTGTGTAGCTCGGAGAAGCTCCCCGAGTCGGCGAGTAAAGCCGCCGTTGCGCTTCATCATTGCTGCTGTTTAGTTAGCAGGCCAGCATGGAGGTGTTTCCATGGTGACAGCCAAATGGCAAAGCTGTCTGAACAAATGGAGGTAAAGACGTTGTTAGGAAGCAGCGAAGGCGGTGCTCTTTTTGGCAGCAGAGGCTCGTGCTGCTTAAGCACCTCATTTGGATTCTGTAGTGCCGTTTAATCTACAGATGGAGGGAATCTCTTCAGAGGTGTTTGATATTTCAGAGAATTGTCACTTTTATGGAAAGTTGGAAGATAAAAAAAATGGTTCATCTCCCTGAAAACTGCGTGAAACGTGTAGTTTGTAACGTGGAGGAAAAATAAATAAGCTCTGAGAAACTGAAGGGCTTCGGGATTTTGCCGGTATTGTTCCTTGATTCCTCAAAAATGCTTCCTACTCATGAAGGTGAAACACAAAGAAAGCTCCAGGCTGGCTGCTGTTGTTTACAAGAAAGCATGGGGTTAGGAGGAGGTGCCGATAAACAAGGCGGCCACCTCCAAGGAACAGGAACTGGGCTGTAAATGCCAACTCTTCCTCGGTTCAATCAATGAAAGGAAGTTTGAGGAAGTGGTTTATTGAAGCTTGATTTATTTGGGGTGTCTGTTGAAAGCTCTTTCACTCCTCTCAGTTGGCCTTACCATAAAACATTTGTCTTTCTTTACAGTCCCTCCCCACAACAAAGCTCCGAGGCCTGAGTCAGGACTCGCTCTGAGACTCGTGGCCTGCTGGTGGAGTTTTATTAGGGCCTGAAACCTGTGAAAGCCTATGCATTCATTTATTATTACTTGTTAACCTTTTTGACATGAATATATCCATAAGTCTGAATAATAAGTCATTGTTGTAGCCATACTCTCCATACTGGGACGTTATATCCAGTACATGATAGCTAGTAAGCAGATGTAGTGCAGCATGTCTTACCTCGTGAGGTAACAGGAGGCCAATAGTTTCAGGAAGTACTGGTGCACACCTGAAGCCCACCTCTGATGGTGGTGTAGTTTGGTTTCCACGTGCGTAGATTGTCTGTTGGATCTTTACCCTAAAATATGAAGCACATTAAATCGACTGCGCGTTGGTGCTGTACAAATAAACCACTCTTCTTCTTCGTCTTCTTCGTCTTCTTCTTCTTCTTGTGGCTGCTTCGTTTGAGGGTGCAGCAGATCACTCACCTCAATCACACCCTGCATATCCTTTATTCCCCCCCCATGGAAAACATTAATATCGAGGAGCAGCACCGACTGGAGCTGATGTGACCAACCTGCTGTCTCTTTCTGCTGTTCACTTTTTCTCGATGGTTCTCGTAATGTTAGATTCGTTCTAACACTGGTTTGGCAGCTTTTATTGGACGTAAAGAATCATAATGTGCTCCATTATTACTTCCTTCTTCATCGGACTCATCAGTTACACGTCTGAGGAGCTACTTTCGTTATCATTATTATGATATGCAGATGTTGTCATAAATCAGATCTGAGTGTTCTCTGCTGTGATTTCAGTTTACGACTCTGAAGGTTCATCCAAACTTCGTAAACGGTCCTTCTCAGGCATGTTCGAGTTGTCCTACATCGTCTGCATCATGTTTGCTCTTCATCAAACATGTTGATGATGTTGACGCTAATAAAATCAGATCAAATAATAGGAAATTGATCAACCTTTTGCAAGAATTAAAGTTTGCCACCCCGGAGCTCACTGAGCATCCAACACTTCTGTGGTGGTTTTATAGGTGAGGTGTGGAAGTTTCACCCTGCTGTGTGTGCTGTTAGTCTCAGACCTTTGATCAGGAGTTTCTTTCAGTGCGTTTCTGTGGAGGTGTGTGTATCTTAACAGGCTGACATATGTGACATAGTGTGTATGCAGCCTGCTTCTGTATGTGACCTGCATTAGCATGTGTGCTAGCGGGGTGGGAGAGGTACGACGAGCAGCGAGGAGGATGCTAACCTTTAACTTGCTGAGGCTCTCCACCCGTACGGCCTAACTGACCTCCAACACAAACTTTAGCGTGTGTGTTCATCCCTGCTCTGCTCTTGCTGCTCAGGAGCTTAATGTTGACCTCATTTTGTCGAAGGGTCTTGCTGTTACCTGATTAGTGTGATGTAGAGTCAGGAGAGGTCGTGTAGAGTGGTGGAGTGCAGGGTTGTTGTTGGGTGCTCTGCTCAGTCAACCACAGACACTCTTCATCACCTGCGGTGAATATCATGATGAATTAGTGTTGTCTGTGCATAAATAAGCACTAATCAGATTCACCATGACATAAGAAGAATGCTTTTGCTCAGCTTTTTGTAGCGTTCATCCGAGAACAGGAGCAACTGTTGCCTGCTGGACCATAGCTTCATGCTGATGTGCAGCTTTGGTCGGCCCTTGCTCTTTGAGATTGGCTTAGTCAGTACTTTGGAACAGTTTTAATAGCACTGTCTCTAGTAGAGCAACAGTGATTGAACGTCAAAGTGCCTCTTTACAGGGATGTATGAATGTAAGGGTCCTACATTAGCACCAATATAAACCCACAAACAGATGAGACGCAGGCGTTTTCAGACAAAGGAAAATGTGACAAAGCGATTACTTAGATCCAGGTTTGGCTGCTTGATCTTTTCTTTCCAAACTATCACATGTGTGTCTTTCTTGATAATTCCTTCCACCTTGACAAGATTTCCAGTTCCAGATGGACTGAAGCATACCCACAGCCTAATACTCCCACGCCCTCGTTTCACTGTGGGGACGTGTTTTTGGGGTCTACATCAGTCCCTGCGTTCTCCAAACATAAGCAATGTCTCTATTAGGGCTGTCAAAAAATAGGCACTCAGATGTTAATCACTGACTCCAATGGTACATATTTGCAAGAACATCAATACAAACAGTGCTGTTTTCACATGGCACTGCTGCAGTAAGTCAGGCATGCAGCTAACAGCTGTCTTTAACACCGAACAGTCCTTTCAGAGGAATCTCCAGAGATCAGTGAAGCTTGCATTTCACTAGTATTAAAGTATTAAGAAATTATCATAAATATCATAAATGTCAGCATTGCTGTTTAACTATTAGCAATTACCAGGATGTAAAGAGCTGCCTGAAAGGTCAGTTTGGAAATCCAGGCAGTGAGCGGTGTGAGCGTTCACAGTAAGCACTCTGTTTTCTGTCTTCTTCATTTCAACACAGCTAATACCACACTTTGTCCAGATGTGATACATCAAGAATGAGGGGATGTAGGGTTGGGAAGTTCATGCCATAGGTGCTCTTCTAAAGAGCTCAGCGTCAAGGTCGGGGATCAAGGATTTGTAAAGTCTTGTGAATGTGATAACTCAAGGAGGAGGTCACCTAAGATTTTCAACTTGATACCAGAGGTGTATCTGCTGAAAATCTCAGATGAGTTTGAATCCCGCTGACCTCGTGGTTGGAGGACAACATCTCTGAAAATCAGCTCTGATTTTTAAATTCGTGTCTTTGGCTGAGGGGGAGCGCTGCAGGCCACCAGGATTGATTTTATTTAAATCAACTTTATATTTGAAAGAATTAGTTGAAAGGTAACAACTTGACATTTTCAAGATAGAACTTGTTCACCATTACTTCTGTTGGTGTAGGATGCAGTTATACTCTTCACCATGCTATTTTTCTGGGTATTGGTATTAAAACTGAAACTGTAGTATTGTTACAAGCCTAGTGTCTATGACACATCTGTCCTAAAATAAGGATCCTGGTTCATTTTGAGGGTAACAAAGGCTGTGACATTTAATTTTGTCAAACAGCTGCAGATTTAAAAGTGTGGAAGGAAAAAAAATCCTGAAAAGCATGAAGCTAACGTTTCACAACAACCATTATGTGCTCCATCAGGTCATGGCTGCTTTTTCAACCTAAACCACTGAAACCTGAGCACATGTAGGATTTTCAAACTGAGCACATAGCTGTGTATACAAGGACACTGAGAGGTGCCACTGCTGTCATAGCATGAATACATGGACAGATATAGTTCTAGACTACTGGATTAGATCCGTGACCAGTAAGTAAAATAGTTTGTAACTTATTAACAACAATAATTTGAAAAGATGTGATTTTCAGGAACGAAGATGTTGGAGGCAGCAGAGGGACGATGTGAGAAAGATGTCGTCCTTCTCTACTCTCATCCATCCGTACAGCATTTCTACACATTCACACGCATCACCATCGTAGCTGCATGCTGTGATGTGTCAAACGGACAATATTTGAGAATTAAGCAAAGCTTCCTTTGTTCAATAAGCACACGTAACTTAATTAGTACATTTCCTGCATTGGTACAGTTTGTGACTCAGGAGGGATCCGCTGTGATCCGTGTGCTCCTCTACGAGCATGCGTGGACGTCTTGGCCTTGTCGTGTGTGTTTAAGGCTTTGGCTCTAATGGACGCCCGCTCTCTGTATCGATGCATCAGAGTAGGCTGCAGAAATTGAGTTAATGAGGTCTCATGAGAACACAGCTGCAGGATTAGTGTGTTTAATGACACAATAAATGAAGCAACAGTCTTAATACAGTCCTGTCACCTGGTTCAGGTGTGGAGGGGATGTGATTTATGTAATGGTTGGGTTTTTTGTGTTTGTCAGAGCGGCCGTCTCCCAGCAACCCAACCAGATGGCTGCAGCACACTCAGCGCTGCTCTGCATTTCATGTAACTGCATGAATTTAAAGCAAGCTTTGTGAACTGTCAGCCTCCTGGTGCTGAAGTCTAACAGCAGTTTTCTCTTTCAGTGTGCAAGGATCCACCGTACAAAGTGGAGGAATCTGGATACGCAGGCTTCATCTTGCCCATCGAAGTTTATTTCAGAAACAAGGTACATTTAACAAGCAGCACTCAGCTGCCAGGGTTTGTGTCTGTGGGTAATGCACTATTGTTGTAAGACCCTGAACCTCTAAACCATGAAGGGGTTTTTGTGTATGCTCTGAACATGTGTCGGGTTTGCACCAGGTCGTTCCTGAACTGCAGCTTTGGAGAGGCTGATTGTCAAATGTGTCCATTCAGAGCTGTTTTCATTTTTCTATCAAGAGTCACGTCTTTTCAAGCTGTTGCAACATTTTATGTATTATGTGGAAGCTTCTGCAGCGACGTTACTGAAGGAGTGTACGCGTGATTCAGTTGTGCTCTCTTGAAAGTGTTTTTGCTGGAAAAGAGAAAAAACTGGCCTACCAATACTCAGAGGTGTGTGTGCAACTCTAACAAAGCAGCAGGTCACACACACAGCTGGGCCTAAAGGCGATGCCACCTTTGCCATGTGAGGGTAAAGGCTAGATGGACTGGTTCTCTCTTTGGGTGACGACACCTGGTAACGTAGGTCATGAATGCAGAGATTTAAATTAAACGACCCCACACAGATACTGGGTCAGAGCCATGAACTGGCACATCCAGTGGAGAGAAAGGTGCTGGAAGAGCTCCATTATTGGTTATTGGTGCAAAATTCAGAAGCAGCATTTGTTCCAGAGTTTTAGCTTGTTACTGGTTCCACTGGCTCTATTTTCTTTGACGTTTTCTAGCAGAGAGCCTTTCGAACACATCTAACAGATGCTGACTCCTGAGCAAAGGTCGTCTCAACCCAAACTGTCATCATTTCATCAAATGGTGATTCAAACTAAAAAAGCCAGTAAAAATAATGAAACTAAGTCCAAAAGCAAAAAATCAAAGTTGATCTTAACCCAGCAAAAACATGGATGTTCATTTGAAAGCTGCCTTAAATTTCTCAACTTATTTTTTTTAATTAGTCGTTTACAATCAGGACTTGAGTTTGCTGTGTTACTGTGGTACTTACTTAGTGCCTCGTGTATCATATTTAACAAATACAGTTCTTGTACATAATCAGTGTGATTTATTTATTTTCCCCTGAAGAAAGTAAATAAATTGCACAACACATTTTTGCCAGATGTAGCAAATTCAATCAAAATGAAGGGTTTATATGAAATTTAAATTTTAATTAATTAATTAAAAAAAAAAATTCTGTCTGTTATTTCATGGTTCAGGCTTCAGAGGGTGTTTGGGATCTGAATAATGTAGTCCGGTCACAGCAGATGGCCCCGCCCCTCCTGTTAAAAGGGAGTTTTTCCTTCCCACTGTCGCCAAAGTGCTGCTCATAGGGGGTCATGTGATTGTTGGATTTTTCTCTGTATCTACTGTCCAATATAAAGCACCTTCAGGTGACTTTTGCTGTGATTTGATGCTGTGTAAATAAAATTGAATTGAATCTAATTAAATGATGCAGTCAAAAACAGCATGATGTGGGTAACGTGCTGCATGACGGGTTTTTATTGTTTGTCCCTTTCGTGGTTTTCCTTCCACTTCTCCGTAGGAAGAACCGAAGAAAGTTCGCTTTGATTATGACTTGTTCCTCCACCTGGAAGGTCACCCGCCCGTCAATCACCTCCGCTGTGAGAAGCTCACCTTCAACAATCCAACAGAGGAGTTTCGTAGGAAGTTACTGAAAGCTGGAGGGGTAGGCACGAGGGCGTGACAGACCAGGTCCATCCTGGGCTGTCGCTTTATATCATGGATGTAGTATGTGTGGAGTATATGTGTATAGTCTTTACAGCAATGACATAAGTTTACGTTCCTCAGTAAATGTGAGGGTTTTAAAACTGCACTTCAGTAGTGATTCACTTTATTTGACATGTCTGGAGCCTCTGATTGGCCCCACAGTGGGCTGAAGTGCTACAGTCAGTCTGGACAGTCAATGGCTGAACTAGTTTACCCTGCATATGTGAGATATGAATAGTAATGAATAGTTTGTATTTTTCTGTTTACCAAGATTGTCACCCTGTTCTTCTGTTGTCCTTCACAGCAACGAAATCCTCACAAAAGAAGTTCAGAAGACTCAAAGGTAAGATTTCTAACAGGCTTGTAGCTCATGACTCCTCCTCCCTGTTACTGTTACCACCTCAGCAATGACACAATGTAGCAGCTATTGTTGCTGCAGATGTTGAACTTTGTTGTAGCACTTTAATGTAAGGGATTTCAGTCAAAACCAGTTGTTTCAAATGTGTCCCGTTACTAAATTGTGCACTTGAACGACTGTCAGATCCACATAAGACGCCTGCAGTCATGGAAACACGGCGTTCACGGGGCAGTGTATGTACGGCCCTGCTGCTCCACACCAGCAGAGGTTTTGGTTGTTTTCTTGTCTGGAGCGTTTACATCTACGTTAACATAGTGCGACTGTCTTCCTGGAGTTTGCCAAAAATAACAGAGCAGCACAGTTGAGCTTTACAAAGTCACAAACCTGTGGTTGTGTATGGACAGGACCAAAGTGGACATGTTTGCTATAATGTGCAGTACGAAAATCAAACGCTGTTGCTAAACATAAAGTATGTGTTTCTTTTTAAAGCTGTGCCAGAAATCGTGGAACAACGGTTTATGTTGTTAAAATGTTGATAAAGTGTTTATAATGAGTTCAATAAACACATCTTTAACTTGCCATCCTTTGCTAAGCTTTTCAATTCCCTCACTGGGACTTTCATGTGCACTGACTTCATTTTAATCCAGTTTATTTACCTCCTCAACATGTCCTGAAGTTCTCCAGAGGCCTGGTAATGAGCTAGTCATGTGATTCAGGTGTGTTGACCCAGGTTGCGCTCTGTAACCTGCAGGACACCGGCCCCGCCCCTGCACTGCGACCTAAGATGACAGCAGGTCCACTTCATGATTAGCCGTAATTAGCTAAATGTTTAGGCTAGGCAGGAATCGGGTTCTGTTCTTGAGTAAGATTTCAGACCACGTGAGGCGTTTCATGAAGAGGGGCATGTGGTAGCACATGATGACCTATATAAGCATTCGATCAAACGTTTGGGGATTGGAGTTGCAGTTGGAGCGGTGCTCACTTGTTGTGCTTCAGGTGAACCTCGAGTGCAGCCAGTAATCCTTTGTTGTTCTTTCTTTGATTGTTTTTGATGCAGTTTTTTTTATGGGAATGGGTTTGAGCCAAGTCAGTTACATGTGCATGTGAGGCACTGATGTCACTGGGATGACTGGGATGAAATCGATGTAATATAGAACAAATATGTACAAAGTGCTCACACAAGCTGCTTGACAGTAAAGCTGAACATTCTTTACTGATGTCCTCTTTTCTGGTACTTGACTCTACAAACACAGTGATATTACTCAGTAAATGACTGATTCATTATCAGCTGTCCTGGTAGAGACTGAACACTCTACATTTACTGAAAGCAAAGAACTCTGCTCATTTAAGCTGCTGATTTTCCTTTGGCAGGTGATGATAATGCAGGAGGGCTCAACCTCCCTGTTTGGCTCCCACCTCAAGCTGGCAACACTTCCCAACAGCTCTGACACAAAGAAAAGCAAAGGCTTTACTGCGTCCAAGGTCAGTGTCTCTGCTCTTTACCTTGTTAGCTTATAGCACCGCTGCTACAAAGGTCGCTCGTTTTGCAGCAAAGACCAGCTGCTGCAAAAAAGTTGTAGCACAAGCATGAAATATGTTTTTTAAACCTCAGGGTGATTCCTGCTTGTACTGCACTAAACGCTTTGGCCTGTCGGGGCCTGGAGCCTCTCCCAGGGTGCACCGGTGTTTGGTACTAATTTATTTATTTTGTTTTAGATGAATCACTAAAACTACAATATTGTTAGTTGATATACTTAATTAAAAAAGTAAAAAAAATCAATCAATAAATAATATTATGGTGGTAAAGTTTATATATGCTAAAAGCTTGTTGCTAGGCAAAATGATTATGTCATAATGTGTATAATTGAGCTGTGGTGAACAGAACTGAGATGGTGTTGTATGTGGATAAGAGTTTTCTCTGTATCTGTTATTATAGGATATACTGTACAGCGCTATATAAATACAGGCCATTTACCATTTGAGTCAGCTGTCGCCGGGGTGAGGTGTTCAGGGCGTGGCCTTCTGGGAGGCGGTCCCAGGAGAGGTTGCTTCTCGGCTGGCTTGGGAATGTCTCTATGTTTCCTTGGATAAACTGAAGAAGGCGGTTGTTGTGAGGGAGCTGTGGGCTTCTTCACTATATTTTCATTTATACTGTTTCTAGCACGTCCTTGGGTTTCATGTGAGGCGCTCTGCAAACCAAAGTCATTATTGATATATTTATTTTAATGCAACGACCCGTCAGAGGAAATGGATGATCATTTATGGTTTCTATGAATTGCATCAATGTGCATCATTAATAATGCACAGCACAATGTGCCACAGTGTATTCGTTTTGTCATATTTAATAGTGCATGAACATCTTTAGTAGAAAGTTATCTTCACATCATATTTAACCTTTAGATGAGAGACTGGACCCTACAGTCTTCCACAGGTGGGTCACAAATGTTCAAATCAGTGTTTTTATGCCACCTGTGTTATTTTGGTTACTAGTAACCAATGTTGTGCTTTAATGTTTGAAATATTTTCTTTTTAACGTTTTAAACATTTTTTTAAACACTTTGAAAATTGGAAAAAGGGAAAATAATTCCTCAGCAGCAAAGATGTCATCGTCCGTTGTGTGTATATGCATGAGTACATCAGTGTATGTGGTAAGTTTAAAATTAAGATGGCTTGATATCAAAATCATGTTTTTATAGCTGGAACATGAAACCAGAACAACTGCTGTTAAAACCAACCTCAGCAGGTTAGTTTGGAGCCTCTGATGCAGCTGAGGGTTACCATCAGGTTACCTGTTTCTGTTCTGGGTTTAGTCTGGTGTTGGAGGATAACGTGTTCATCATGCACGATGTGAGACGCCACACAGCTGAGCAGCATTTACAGTGTTTGTCCATTATACAGCCCTCAAACTGAACCCACAGTGTGTTGCAGTGTTTCTTAGTTTCACAGCAGCCGTTTGGCTTTCCTCGTTTAGTCGGCTTAGAAATGAGTGGCCAGGAACGTCCCTCATTTTTCTGAGATTGTTTGGATCCACTTTATAATATCTGACGTACATCAGAATGTCAGGGGCCGAAGATTTACCCGTGTGGATGTTTGTGGACAAAGAAACAGATATTTAGTGTTTTACAGTAATACAGCATCAGTGTTTCGCTGTACAGTTGATCATTGCAGTGTTTGTCAGCCAATATTGGGACACTGCGTGAAATGTAAATAAAAACAGAATGCACTGATTTAGAACTCATATTTACTCAGAAAAACTTGGTTTAAACTAAGAAAATGTAGAAAGATATTAGCAACACATTAGCAAACAGAATCAGCTGATCTGTTCCACACTTTGTGTTTTTGTTTCGCCCAATCAGCTTTGGTTTCAACATCAGCGTGAGGGACAGGATTAGAGCCAATCACCTGTTCAGATTATGATCCCACAGACTGGGACGAAACCACACCTGAGCAGTGTGACTGCTTCCTTCATAAAGGAGGCGTCTTGAAGCTGTACTATCAATAAAGGTTTTTGTACAAGTTTCAGTTAGTGTGTTCAGCACTTTTCCCTGCATTGTTTTTCATTACTATGCATAACTTAATATGTGCACGTGTATGATGTCCTTGCATGTGTGGACTGAGTGGGTTTCATGTCCACGGCACCTTTAAAAACATCTTTGCTTGTAAAATCGGTGGCGTGTTCGATACTGTATCAGCTGACAGCGGTATGGTCTCATTAGCGCCCTGACAGCGCGAGGAGCTTCCCTTTGCCTTGTGCCTGAACACTCTGAGCTTTACGTGTTTTTCCCGTGTAGCTTCAGTCTTTCTTTCTCTTCTGTTATTGTTTTGCTTGATGTCACTTTTCATCTCCAGCTACTTAAATATCCGACGCTACTATCTGATCTCCTGTGTTTGTTTCAATCTGCAGGATGGCTCTACAGGAAACACTTTCCTCATCATGGCCACAACCACCAGCTCTGACAACAGCAGCATCTCCAAACTCCACAAGCCATTTAAGGACCATATAGACAAGACCCCAAAAGATTTAAAAGACCCCAAAAGTGCCTTCAGGGACTCGGGCTGGGAACCCGGAAAAGCCCCCAAAGAATCTTCCAGGAAACCCAAAGAGAACCAGCCACTTAGAGAGATCAATCCTAAGATGGGCTTCAAGCAGCCCAAGTCTTTGTCTAAGGAGCGTAGGACTGAGGGGATAACTCATGCGTCGAGGTTAAACAAGCGCTTGTCCGGCCTCGAAGGTGACGATCACGGGACCAAAAGATGCAAAAAGGGGTTTGTGAATTCCTCGGAAATGCAGATTTCAGAGTTGGACGGTCCGTGTTTGGATAAGAAACTACTGAGAGACAGATCGCAGCTGCACAGCAGTAAGCTACGAGCAGAAAGCGAGGATGCAGACCTCAGGAGCGTGTCCACGCTGCCGCCATTCCAGGACCTGGTCGACGCTAATGACTCTGATATGGAGGACCAGTCTGCCAGATCGGATGTGAGTAAACGTGACGCTTTACTGTCGTTACAGCTGGGAATGAGCTCATCTACTGGTAACTTCCACCAGTAAACCTGGTGGAAGTTCTGGTGCGTTCGTCTGCTCATTGATTGGTTTGGGAGCAAACAGCTGATGATGATGTCGAGTGTCTAACAGAGTGTCTGCGTCTTCTTCAAACCCGTGAGCCAAATTAGGAAAATGCTGCAGCCTCATGAACAGGCTGACATTTGACCTTGTTGCCATGCCCACGCTGGTTTGCAGAGAGCCTCCCCATAAAGAAGTTTTAAAGCCAAATCACAGACGAGAAAGATTTATGGTTTTACGGCACCTGAGGAGAAACGAGGGCCGTAAATAGCACAGCTCCTCTTTAATTCTTTTAGCTTTGAAAGAATCAAATGGCTGCGTGTTTGTGCTTCACAGCATTTCTTTCTGCAGCAGTTTTTATTTCTGTTGTCAGTGATTGTATGAAGTGCAGCTCTTTCATGCATCGTTCTCTGCCGCGTGGTTAGTCAAAGGAGTTCTCACAGAGTGGCACCGAAACCTGTGTTTTTGTCATGGAAGTAGCTTTGGGGTGGGGGCTGCTGCTGCTACTGGTTGTAAAAAGCATGTGGGCTGACAAATTCCAGGCATTTGATTGTGCCCAGGCTAGCAACCCTGGTGGGCCTGAGGCGACACAGCCCAGCACTCCCATTGCTTCATCTTTGATCTCAGAGTTTGGGAGCGAGTGCTCGGATAAAAACGGCAGAGAAGGAAACGCGGACGAGGTGATGACATGAAGGAAGGGAAACTGGGTGTGGCCTCCGACCAGCACACGTCTGTTTAAAACCAATCAGTTTTATTTCCATGGCGCCGCATCGTCGAGGCGCTTTGTGCTGGATGGTCAGGACCCCACAGAGATGCTGGTGTCTCAGGATGCTGACGATGTCACACTGGTGACGTTCTGGTGACAGATAAATTTAGTAAAAGAAAGTTTATCATCTATTTGATTTAAGTGTCCACTCATCACCATCACACAGCACGAAGAACATTTAATTATGTAAGAGTGTCTAAAAATTCAAACATGATAAAAATAATATCTTTATTTTGAATGACAGTATTCATGTTATCCTGAGTCTGTGCAGTGTTTTTCTACATTCAGCTGTTTTAATCACATCCCAGATTTGTTTGCTCTTCATGAGAGTGATGTCGTCTGCTGCTGTGGACAATCCTCTCACTCTTATTTTCAAACTGAAATGAGTGCCAGCCATCTGTTGTCATTAGCTTTGCAGGTTAGCGGGATTCATTATTGTAGGCTGAACAGATCACAGATGGGATATTGATCTGTGACAGTGGACGCGTGGAGGAGCGAGCGGGTTGCTCGCTGTGCAGAGCAGCGGGGGAACCGTAGCTGAACCCATTGTTGGGAACTAATCAGAGGAAATCCAGAGCAGATGAATCGGATGGTTCGAGCGTGAGGAGCAGAGCTGAGGCAGAGCGCTGCGAGCTGTGGATGTGAGAGCGGCTGCAGGCATCAACTTTTCCCACTTTGTTCCCCGTGGTTTCTAAACTAGACCGTCAGACAGTTTCCTGGATGTGCTGTCGGTTTATTGTCTCTTGATGTGATTGGGTTTGCTTACTTGGAGTAAAGGAGAACAAAAGCCGTAAACAGGAGTGCCGGTCAGATTTATGACACTTTGAAGAAGCCTGTAAACCAGCAGAGCAGCTGTGCGCTCTTTCTCTCACGTTTCTCCTCACCATGTTTTGCACTGTGAAGGTTTCCTTATGTATCTGTGCATGTACATTGAAACACGTTTAAACGTGCACTGTCATTGTTTAAGTCCACATCTCAGTCAATCTGAAAGAGTCAAACATCCTCACTCTGGGCTGTGTGAGCCTCTGCTGCCTGTGGGCAGATGCTGCTTCAAGAAAGGGTTTAAAAGAACGATTTTCATTTTTGGCTTTTATGAATCCAAACTACAGACGTGTCAAACACAAACATGGACATGAAGGGAAGGACTGTATGGAAATGTCAGCACACACTGTTTCATGTGAACTGTGTGTGCTGTTATAAAAGGTACTGCTTCAACCTTGAACATTTACACAGAAATCTAATTTTCTCTTGATGCTTTGCCGACCCAACAGACGATGGATGGCACTATGAAACCAGGCTCCTGTTGGAGCTCTTCTTTCTCCAACTAATGTCAGGACAGATAGTTCTGACATTAGTTGGAAAAAGACATCCAGTGCTCTCTGCAGCCTCGTTTGTTTTATGTTTGTATTTGTTGAAAATCGCTGCCTGTTTCTCTTCTTCCTCCCAGTCTGAGCAGCCCAGTCCAGCGGGTTCCAGCTCCAGTTCAAGCTTTGCTCCCACACCCCACAAACGACAAGGTAACCGACTTGGACCGTGCACACAAGTTACAAAGTTTAGTTTGTGCTGTTTGTTAGTGACACTAACATCATACGTGACACTTCGTGCAGTCAAAGCGATGTAACCAATAAACTGCACCGCTTTGATTTGTTTGTTTTCGTGATTAGATTTATATCACGAGTGCCACGTGAAATTAAACATAATCCTGAGCAAATGATTTAAACTGTGCAGGCACATGTGTTCAGTGCCATTCAGCAAACCAGCAAACAGCCGCCTCGCACACATGCGTGTGCTCAGCAGCACCGTAGAAGAATTGAATTCACTTTTTAATGACTTTTCTTTTCAACAAATCAACAACAGCACAGGACAAAGGGGGGTGGGTGGTGGGGTGTTGAGATGTAATCAGATAAATCTGGAATATTAACTGTGATAACAACAATTATCCTAATAGATCTTCAGCTGCTTGTTGGGAGAATCTGGGAGAGGAAAACTAACGTGAGCACAAAGTGTCTGAATGTTTTCCCATCGTCACTTTCCACGATGCACAGAGGACAGGGCTGGGGTGATGTCAGGATGTGACGAGACTATAGTGAGTCCAACTGTTATGTTACACAGGTGGAAGTATTCAGTCTGGCAGTGTGAAGCTTAAACAGTGTTTTTAACATCACTTTAGGTCCAGCTGACATAAACTTATCACACTCACTGGTAGAAATCAAAGAAAGCAAAATGATGCGTCCAACAGTCTGTTGTCATGCAAGCGTAACACCAAGTACACAGTGGTAGCCTAACACTTATTGTGTGCCCTGTAGAGACTGTGGTATGGTTGTCATAAGGTTGCTACACTGTTTGGATTAAACGCTCCTTAGCAGCAGGATCGATATTGAACAGTGTTGTTTCACCGCCTCCAGCTGACACGCAGCACCCCTGCACACAGGCAGACACACAACCTCTTTCCTCACTACGACACATGTAGCTGACATTCACAACAATGCACAGCACTCAGCAAAACTCCAATGTAAAGAAAACTGAAGTGTTACACAGTTACCATAATCGTTAACCTGCTTGGTGGGAATTTAACATGCTCACGATTTGAGATAATTAGCTGTTATCATTAAAGTGGACATGAAACGCTACATGTATGAAGGCTAATTTACACCACTGAGCCCTGCTCTCAAAGGTAACGCTGTCTGTGCAGCTCGATTTAAGAAGTAAGTGCTTAAAGTTTAAGTTTATATAACACGTTTACCGACATCAGCATGTGATGTCACTGGGTTGGTTCGTTTATGTTAGCTTACTAGTAGCTCGGACCATGCCTCTCCTCAGCCAGGGCTCAGCTATTGCCCATTGTTGGAAGTGGGTGGACCAGAGTCTGTGTATATCATATTGTCTGCAATCATACTGGTACAAATTCTTACGTGATACAAAACTGTCGTACTGAGATATCATTGCTATAGCAACACCAGGTGGTTATGGTCCCTAGTGCATGTAATTAAGAGACAAGCCTGGGCATGTCTGGGAGTGAGAGCCACATGTGTCAGTCTGCAGTGGAGCAACTTCAGGAACCTCCAACAATCACAGTGCTCTGCAACATATGCAAGAACCTGTTTCAGCCCTTCAGGTGAAAAAACTGTGCGCTACAGTCAGGCTGTGTGTGGGGAGATATTAGCTGCTGGTGTCATGTGACCCAAATGTAAACAAATGACTCCACCAAGTGTGGCTGAAGGACGTCATGTGACAGGAAGAGCAAACAGTGGATGAAAGTTACTGATACAGTACATGGTGCAAGACCAAAGCAGCAGGTTAAAAAGCTCAACGCATGACCCAACATCCCAGGTAGAAGAGAGTCTTCAGTTTTATTGTGAAAATATTGTGCAGGTTCCTAAAGAGTCACAAGGTTAAGTTACTTTAGTTACTGTTTAACAAAAGTTTCCAGGCCAAACTACGACTAACACCAACCCTGTTTCTGTACTACATTTGACTTATTCTGTGTTGCAGTGCCGTGCCACTTTCACGCTGCTGCAAACGGCGCTGTGTCATCAGTGACAGTAGCTCATTGGAAGCAATCATGGGATGCCCTTCATTTAATCAAACTTAGAAATGCTGCAGAAAATATCTTTTTGTGTAAATGATCAGAAACATTATTACCACAAATCTTCTTAAAGTATCACTTTGAGCCTGTAAACAAACGGGCACAGCCCTGGTTTATAAACTTTTACTTTGAGTCGGTTCAGAAAGTTGAAGACGTCGTAAGAGAGGCTGCGAAATCATTTTGAGATTGAAGAACATGAAAGAATCATGTTGTTTTCCTGAGCAATGAGAACAATTGAAAACCAGAGCTGTAAGTCAGCTATGTAGAGTTCGAGATGTGTGCATGTTCCCTTTGAAAGTCAGATCACCACATTTGCTGAGCTTTACAGTACCAACGTCACAATCTGCAGCTTTCTGCTTGTATTCCTGAGGTTTAAACTGCAATGACTGAGGCTTTATTGAACTGTTCCACTCAGTGCTTGGCCCGCTGCAGTCAGTGATGCAGGATCTGCACTCGGACGACGACGACGATTCAGAGGACGACAACGACGACGTGGATTCAGACACGGATCGAGCAGCACACCTCACACACCACCAGCACAGGTTAGTAACCCGAGGGCAGCTTTTCGAATGGCTGAACCGCACACTAGTTTAGTTTCATAGAGCTGTGTGCAGACATTGGTAATGAATTCCTTCTAACCAGGATATTGCTATTATGAGGGCTACTTTGTATCTCACATGTTTGTGCAGTAGAGCCAGCCTTTAACAACAAACCTGTAAAATGATGAAGAGCCGCTATTTAAATCTTGGTTAAAATTGCTTGTGACAGTTTCTAAAGGTTCTTTCAACGTGCCTTTTACTAACTTTTCAAGTATTTCATGTAAGCTCTTTCCAACTCTCTCCACCATCCTGTTGGTGGAGGCGTGCCGTCAACCTTGGCCAAAAAGCATAACTTAACCAGATCGTCTCCGTCTCCAACAGTTGACCGGTTTTCTATCATCTATGCCAGGGGTGGGCAATTCCAGGCCTCGATGGCCGGTGTCCTGCAGGTTTTAGATGTGTCCTTGATCCAACACAGCTGATTCAAATGGATAAATGACCTCCTCATGATGTCTTGATGCTCTCCAGAGGCTGGTAATGAACTAATCATGTGATTCAGGTGTGTTGACCCAGGGTGAGATCTAAAACCTGCAGGACACCGGCCCTCGAGGCCTGGAGTTGGACACCCCTGATCTAGCAGGCCCCTCCCTGACACTGATTCTGCGAGAGTCATCTTCCTGTTAAAGACCGTCCTTCGTCCCCACTCTCTCAGATGGGGGATTTTTCATTGTTAGCGGTTTTTAGCTAACAGCTGAGACAACAGTTTTAATGTCTTTATTCTTTGTGACTTCACACTTAGGATTAGTTTAAGTGATGGCAGCAGAAGTGACAGCTCCTCCCATTCCCCGCTGTCGTGCAGTGAGGCCCCGCCCTTATTAAAGTCTACTAATAACCAGGTAATCATATCAGTAATATACTGGCTTATGTCTTAGAGCAGCATGATTGAAAGCCACAGTATCCAGGTGTGTGCGTGACCCTGGGTGACTCTTTGCTCTTCTGTCTGTCAGATAGTGGAAGTAAAAAGTCCCACCAAGCAGAGCAAGCAAGACAAAAGCATGGAGTGTGATAAGGTGAGAACGAGTGTCTTTGGTTTTTAGAAACAGTGCGTGTAATGTGGAGTAGACTAGTAAATATTCTGAAATATAGAAAGTGTTGTTATGTCTTGGGGTTTGTTACCATCAGCCACTGCTACATCATGACAGCCATGTTTGCTGTGTGCTTTTCAGGTTTACCTGGATGAGCTGGTGGAGCTGCATAAAAGACTAATGACACTAAGAGAAGGTCACATACTGCAACAGGTGAGCTGATGTCAGCAGCTCACATACTGCTCCTATGTGGTCATGTGTTGGGTTACGCCATGTCGCAAGTTTTCTGAGGAGCTTTTGTGATATTTAGTAGATCGGATTACATCTTTATTTATTACTTATATCCGATCCAGTAATTTAGGTCAGTATCGGACTGATACCGATATGCAACATCGGCTCGGTCCATCTCTAGTTCAGATGGCTTTTAATGAGCCTTATAAAATAAACACAGTTTAAAAACATCTAGCAACTAAATCAAGGGTAGCCTGAACTTACAGTCACTGAACACAGCAAGTGTCCCTGCTCTCAGATACAAAACCTGCCTTTAAAAGTTCAGAGTAATGAAATCAGCAGCACTGATTCTATCATTTCTAGTCTCACACACCACTTGTGCATTTCTGTAGTTTTGGTTCACATCGGTTGATATTCTGCTGTAAACAACTAATGAGAACATTTTCTAAACCTCTGAGTGTCCATCAGGATCCTGTAGAAACAGCTTCCATGTCAAACATTTCTGTTTAGAAAGAAAAAGATTTTTAGAAAATTCTCTAAAGAATTCAACATCTGTTTCGTTTTCTACTATTTATTTAAAAAGTCCCTCTAGCACAGATTTCTTTAGTCACATGTCTTTCTGTGTCTTCCATACAAACATTAAACATGCAAACACTCAACACAGCAACACTGAAAGCATTTGAGTGTAACTGTCATTCAAATCAAACTTTATACACAATTACAACATGGAACAAAAGACAATCTAAACATTAAAACACTACAACCAACGAAGAAACAAATGAAACCAATCACAATCAACATCAAAATATGATCATAGAAAAATAGAAGAGACATATCATACAATTCATACACGTTCATGTGAAATCTTTGGGTTCAATAACCTTCAATCCTTCTTTTAAATTACATTTAAATTTCAGCTGGCAGCAAAGAAATGAATCAGAAATTAACCTCAATTAATCTGCAGCTTCATCAATGTGATGCTGAGTTTCTGACTGAGATTGAGTCTGAACATGTCTGACTCTGTGAAACAGTCAGAGTGTTTCTCTAACAGCAGGAGCCTCTTTACACTCAGCTTCACACAGACGAGCTGAGGAACGATCAAGCAAACTTCTTCTTCTGTCATTTTTAACAGCAGCTTGCATCCAAAGATGTTGCACTACTGCCATCTCCTGGCTTTTACTCTTACTTCTCTTCCAGATCCTCAGATCCTCTTGATAAGATCAGTATTTCTCAAAAATGAAAAACCACTCCTTTCACCTCATCAGGACTTAACTGATTAACCACTTTTTCCAAACGTAAGTTTCATTTCACCACCAGTTCCCACCCTCAACACTCTCCTTTGACTTCTATACTTCAACTAATAACCACATGTTCAACCGTCTCCACAGCATTACACCATCACATAACCCAGTCGGATGTTTCCCCATCATAAAAAGAGAACCATTCAGAAAGCAATGACCTGTTTGTATTCTCCTGCTGCCTATTTAACCCACTACTCCTCTTAACTTCTATTGTGTTTTGTACCCCATGTCTCCCTTTTGTTCCATTATCCCATGCCATTCTCCAGAAGTTCTTACTTTGTGGCCAAACTATTCTTTTCCCTCAGATTTCAACAATGGTATCTGCACATCTATGTCTACTTTTTTAACAGCTGCTTTAGCCAATCTGCTCTTTCATTACCCACAATACCTCTATGAGCTGGAGTCCACATTATCACTATATGTTTATTTTCTTCAGACACTCTATGATGAGCAAAAGGACGTCATACAAATTTACTTTCAATGCTGACAATGAATCACTACATATTATTACTTTTGAAATTCTGCTGTCTTCCACCCATTCTAAAGCCAACAGTGTGACATATAACTCAACTGCATATATACTCAGAAGATTTGATGTTGTTTTTGCAATCTTGAGCCTTAACTGCAGAATTACCACTGCTACACTTGTTGCTTCAGGTTTGGGATCTTTCGACCCGTCTGTATACACCTGTAAATAGTTCATTATAAAATTCTTCAATTCAATTCAATTTTATTTATACAGCACCAAATCACAACAGCAGTCGCCTCAAGGCGCTTTATATTGTACAGTAGATACATAGAAAAAAAACTACAATCATATGACCCCCTATGAGCAGCACTATGACGACAGTGGGAAGGAAAAACTCCCTTTTAACAGGAAGAAACCTCCAGCAGAACCAGGCTCAGGGAGGGGCGGGGCCATCTGCTGCGACCGGTTGGGGTGAGAGAAGGAAGACAGGATAAAGACACGCTGTGGAAGAGAGACAGAGGTTAATAACAGATATGATTCAATGCAGAGAGGTCTATTAATACATAGTGAGTGAGAAAGGTGACTGGAAAGGAAAAACTCAATGGATCATGGGAATCCCCCAGCAGCCTACATCTATTGCAGCATAACTAAGGGAGGATTCAGGGTCACCTGGTCCAGCCCTAACTATATGCTTTAGCAAAAAGGAAAGTTTTAAGCCTAATCTTAAAAGTACAGATAGTGTCTGTCTCCCGAATCCAAACTGGAAGCTGGTTCCACAGAAGAGGGGCCTGAAAACTGAAGGCTCTGCCTCCCATTCTACTTTTAAATACTCTAGGAACAACAAGTAGGCCTGCAGAGCGAGAGCGAAGTGCTCTAATAGGGTGATATGGTACTACAAGGTCATTAAGATAAGATGGGGCCTGATTATTTAAGACCTTGTATGTGAGGAGCAGGATTTTGAATTCTGAATTTAACAGGAAGCCAAAACAGGAGAAATCTGCTCTCTCTTTCTAGTCCCTGTCAGGACTCTTGCTGCAGCATTTTGGATCAGTTGAAGGCTTTTCAGGGAGTTTTTAGGACATCCTGATAATAATGAATTACAGTCGTCCAGCCTGGAAGTAATAAATGCATGAACTAGTTTTTCAGCATCACTCTGAGACAGGATATTTCTAACTTTAGAGATGTTGCGCAAATGAAAGAAAGCAGTGAAGTGAGATTAGTGCTGTAAAACTTCCATAACACTGAACAGATGCCACCACAGATATGTTAAAATCTCAGTCAAAACTAGCAAAGACAAATGAAATCCATGAATCAGAAATGCTGATTGTTGAACAGATAATTCAGTCTGTGCATGAGGAGGATCCACTTTAGACTAAACTACATACAGAAACACAGGAACCAGGGCACAGTGTAAATCCAGGAGCTCTGTGTGCAACAGCTGACCTGTATGAACACAAAACACTGATTGAAGTCCACGTTGATGCTTTCTGTCTGTTTAACTTTTACATTTGAAGCAACACATTTTACTTCAAACACACAGATCAGGTAGAAAACTGTGGATTAGAAAACAAATTCATCAAGAAGGTCCTGAAGCAAGAAGTTCATCATTGCATAGAGTAAGAAAAAGGACATGAATCATCCCACGGGTCTGTGCAGTCGTTATATTATCATCAGCTAAATCATGTCTGCATACTGTGTGTGTGTGTGTGTGTGTGTGTGTGTGTGTGTGTGTGTGTGTGTGTGTGTGTGTGTGTGTGTGTTGCTTTTTTAAATCTTCTACTTAGAGTTCAAACTTGGATAGTGATACAAACATTGCACTGCTTCATTTAATATCTAATTGAACACATCTATGATTGAATTTGAATCTTAAATGTTTTGATTTCAAAGATGTGGTTCTGATATGAAGGAACAGAAAGTCAATTGTTGCCATGGATACAGTGAGACAGACGCCTCAGACCCTTATTTTTTATTTCTTTGACTTTTTATTTTATTGATTCATTTCTTTATTTTTACATTTTAAAAAGTGTATTTGTCTGAATGAACTAATCCCCATTTCCCATGCTTTGTATCACTGGTCATACTGGGAACAGCCATAGAAAATGTTTGTAAAGAAGAAATCTTAAACATGAGCAGATTCTCAGGCGATTTCTGTTTCCTAACCATTGTTTCAGTGCACACGTCCCATCACTACATGTGTGTTAAAGATTTCTTTGGGATCAAAATAATCCACTGACAGTTATCAGTACAAACAGGATGCAAAAATCCAAAGTTCAGACTTCAGAGTTACTAAAACAGAGATGTGAGGAAAACTGGTTCTTCACACGACGTTTCATGTGTGAACAGTAGAGGTGGTTTCATTTTCACATGTAGGTGTTGCAGTGAGGATTGCAGGGAGACATTTGCTGAATAGCTGCAGCTCTGCTCCTGTAGACTGCCTCTGAATGTGTGTGTGGTGATAAAGTCACTTTAATTAAATGTCACCTGTCAGGGAAAACTTTGTGTTGACTGAAGAAAGTTCACTTCTCTTTCATTGCAGCTCCACTCTTATTTTTGATGCACTCATTTGTTTAATAAATGATTTCAATGATTTTGCCACAGCTCTGCATTGTCAGGTCGGAGCATGTGTGCTTTTGATGAAATGCTGATATGATGACGCTTGATTGGGGAAAGATTTCCACAGGTGGTGTTGTTGGTCTCCTTCTTCCAGTTTTCTTGTTGCTGCCTCTCTCCTCGCCTCAGTTGCTGCAGCTGTATCATGTATGTTGTTATGTTACATACAAAGAGAAATTTGTGACATTAAAGAGTAAAGATTCTTATTCTTAAATGAAGATGAATAAAGGTTTTGTGAAATAACTACTGAGTTCTGGTGCCGTCTCTGGATGCCTCGACGAATAAAAGAACCGGAGTAAAACTGATTTCGTAACAATTTATACCTATATTTCTCTATTTCTCTATTTATCTGAATATTTATCTATCATAACTGTTTCTACACTCACTTTATATGAGTGCTTGTTGTTTCTTGTATATTTGCTGCTATGACAACTCAGTTTCCCTCCTGGATTAATAAAGTTTCTCTGATTCTGAAATACAGTGAGCCATTATATTTGTAGTTTCTAACTAACAATATAAAGGCTCTGCAACCGATAGAGCCACAGCACGTCCCACTGGCAGCTGAAGGAACTTTTAAACAAAGGACTTTGTAATTGAAGCTTTATTTATACAGGTCGGCTCATTGAGACTCAATGTCTCATTTACAAGAGAGACCTGTTCCAGACAAACATATTAAAATTACAACAATAAAAGAAAAGTTTGTGTAATGTACTCAGTCACATTAAAAACGAGAACAAGTTCCCAGAGATGGTTTCACAAAAACATGTGTACGTCTTTTGAAGTCTGCAAGTGAAATCAACGGAGAGCCTTAAATCCTTCGGTTATGTTTTCCATGAAGACGGAGCAGAAAAGGAGAACGCCTTCTTCCCAAGCTCTGCATGAACTGATGGAACAGTGGATGTAATGATGTCCTGAGACTGCAGGCTGTGACTAAACTGTTTGCCTAACATGTACTCTGATGAATAGGAGGCAGTAACCCAGAAACAGATTGATAGATAAAATGATACTAATGGACCATCCTGTGTAAGACCAATGAGGACCAGTTAACCAGAGAACACAGAGTACAGTGGTGTGTTAAAGGTTTACAGACAGTTATAAATCTTAATGCCCCATGATGGACAAAATCCAACAGATGAAGAGAGCGAGCAGAGTCATTCATATAAATCCTGTCACTGTAATCCAGGGCAGGTAAAAAAAAAGGTGGCAGCAACAAGCTTTTTCCTGTGAAACATGATCTGTTCCTGGAAGAGAAGCCCAACTTCAGCCTCAGTGTCTTTATTAGATGTTCAATGTGTGGCTTATAGGAACGACTGTCATCAACCACAATACCGAGGTATGTGTACGAGGCCACAGTTTCAATAGAAATACTTTGAGCAGATACAGGAGAAGGAAATAAAGCCGGACCCTCTTTCTGTTTGTGAACAACATGACTTTGGTTTTTTCTACATTTAAAGCCAGTCTGAGCCAGCTGAGACTGAATACTATCAACAGCTGCTGTAATGGTTTGAAAACTATGTTGATGGTATAAAATGAACAGATGCATCTAGATTTTGTGCCACACCGTTGACATAAGTAGCCCAGGACAGAACCCTGTGCACTCGTTTAGTGACATTTAAAAAGCTGGAAGAGAGACCATTGAGCTGAACGCACTGCTGATGTCCAAAAGAACATTAGAGAAGCAGCCAGCTGCTCGGTCTGAAAGGCCTATTTCCAGTAATCTATGACATAAAATGCTGTGGTCAGCAGCTCAGCTCATAAACCAAGGGACTGGGAGCAGCTGCTGCTGAGTGTTGCTGGAGTTCCTGTGCTGTTAGATCCTCATCCTCTCCACGCAGCTTGGAAGTAGGTGAAGTTGTGCCAGAAGATTTTTTGTTGTGGTCGACAGTGTCAAAGGCTTTTGATAGATCAATAAAAAGAGCTGCACAGTAGTTCTTTGCATCCAGCGCTTCATAGACGTCTTTGAGAACTTTTATCGAAGCAGCTCCAGTACTGTGCAGTTTCCTAAAACCAGACTGGAAGGGAGATAAAATCCTATTTTCATCCAGATAACTTTGAAGTTGATTTACCAGCCTTTGAAGAACCTTAGATAAGACACAGAGTTTGGAAATTGGCCTGTAATTACTAACTGTTGAAGAATCACCAGCTTTCAGTGGGGGAGTACAGAGGCACACTTCCACATCTGTGGTAAAGCCTTCTGTTGTAGAGAAAGATTAAAAATATAAGACACTGGCTCAGCTATGATATTTGCAGCCAAGTGCAAGAAGGAAGGAGAACGATTGTGAGGACGAGTTTCTGGTGTTGGGGCTATTCAAAGCCTTACAAACCTCTTCTACTGTGACAGGTGTGAAGGAAAAGGTATCAGTAAGCAGGAACTACGAGCAGAGTTGTGTGCAAGAGGTTTACCATCAGATACTGTGCTGAACAAAGAACAAGAAGCAACAAAGTGTTTGTTAAAGCAACATTTCAGTTTTGTGTGACACAGGAGTGGAGTCGATATTTAAGTGAGGAGGAAGCTCTGAGGAGTCACAGCTGGCAGAGACACTTTATAGTTTGCCAAAACCTCCTACGGTCGTTTGGACTGTCAGTCGTTAAAGTAAAAAATAGTTACATTGGATCTTGATGATGGAGGCAGTAATCCGATTACACAGCTAATGAAAACGTAGCCAATCAGCATCAGAGCCAGACTTCCTGCCCAGGCCTGGTTTCTCTCATGTAGGAGATCGGCCGGTACTGAACCAAACCAGGCCTGTCCCGACCTTTCACCCTGACCTGGCAAAAAGGGGCGTGTCTGTCCACAAAGTAGACACGACTCTCCTGTAAATGTTCCCAAACTGACATTGTCAGCCTGTTTAATACGACCCCAGTTCAAACTGATGCGGGCTCGGAGCGTGAGAGTGTTTCTCACAGCACCAACTATGCAGTGATCACTCAGGTCGTTGGCAAAAACTGCAGATGTGGAAAACTTACGCAGCATATTAGTTAAAAAAGGTCAATAAGAGCAGATTTATCTGGGTGTTTAGGATCAAGGCGTGTGAGGCTTTAAATAATTTGAGTCAGTTTTAAAAACAAGCAGCGTGCCTTAAAATCATCAGACACAGAAGAAAGCCAGTCCCAATGAAAATCATCCATCTGAAAGACGTCATTAAAATGCAGCTCAGATAAAAGTTGAACCAGAGACGGTGATGTGCTGGGGGAAGCAGGTGGAGGCTGATAGCAGCCAACAACAGTCTGATTTCCAAACAGATCAATAGTTAAGGCCAAGATTTCAAATGGCTGAGGTGCAGATGGAGAGAACAAGACTTGAGCAGCAAGACAGAGCTTCACATAAACTTCCAGACCTCCGCCTTTTCTGGGACAGTCTGAGAGCTAAATGTTAAATCCATCAGTTGCTACGTTTTTATCCAGTAAATATTTGGAAAGTCTCAGAAACAACAATGATACCAGCACCGCTTGAACAGGCCCAGATTCCAATCATATCCATGTCAGGAAGCACACGACGTGATGCACGTGTAACCCAGACAGTTTTTAACATCTGCTGGTGTTTCACATTCAGCCAGAGGCCCAGGGTTAGGTTGGATACCAGACAATAATAAAAGCATCGTTATTAGACTCTAGAGCTCGTTTATAGCTGACACCACATGTAGAGTTTAAGTTCACACAGAGACGATGACATTTTTCTAAAACCAGCAAACAATAAACAAGAAATGTAACAAGAGTTTCAGAAGAAGCTGTTTTACAGAGAAATGATTCCCTGAAGACAAAATTATTATTATCATCTTTATTTCTCCAGGTGAAAATTTAATTGAGATTAAAAATGTGGTTTTCAAGAGAGACCTGGCATCATGGCAGAAAGAGTCAGAAATACATCATAATTCAAACAAATACAAAATAGGAAAAACATCCTACATAAACTTCATAAAGTTTCATTAACAGACTTTGAACAATGGACTTCAAACTTCCCCCCAAAACAACAGAAACACATTTGAAGACAATGAATGACATTTATCCCTCTAAAGAAGGACTTAGACTACGATTTAATATGAATGAGAACATGTTCATAAATGGATGCAACCAAAGATTTCATCAATCCCTGATTTAGAGACAACAGAACGTTTGGTTTGATTTCACAAGATAAGAATGACGACTGAGTCGGAAGATTGTTTTATGTTTAGTCAAATCTTTCATACATAAAGTCGGATTACAAAATCATCCCCTAAGTTTGTTGTTTTATTCAAGGAATTGAAATTATGGAGAAAATCTGTGAAATGACTTAAAGAAAACAAACCACAAAAACTCTATGATACTCTAAACCCCCTGGTTTAGGTCGGCAAAACTTTACTAGACCCGCCCCTGCACAGTTACCAGCTGTCAGCTACTTAGAAAAGGATCCTGGTGTTATTTGTCTCTCAGAAACAGTTCATAACTTCCCATCAACTCATTCATGTCACCTAAAAGGTAAACCTGTTTCTCCATCACCTGCTCAGCTCTGATGATTCATTTGTGGCTTTAATGTAGTGTTACATCCTGTTTATTTGCTTCCATCTGTATACATGTCCAGATTCACTGTTATGTTTCTATTCTTACATTGCTGTGTGATCACTGTTCCCTCTGCTGACTGATGTGACCTTTTGTATCTCACACTGATACTTGTCATATTTGTATCTGCGCCTTAAAGATAAAAAGTTTTCCATGCTAAAACACAGCTCCACCTCCTGCAGTTCTCCCTCTGAACCACTAGATGTCTCTGTTATCTAAATGAAGACGTGCAGCACAGCAACCACAGCAGCGCTCAGATCACACGTGTCCTGTTATTATGTATAAAAGCATGAAACAGGTGAGACAGGTGGGATCAATATTAATGTTGTGGAAATATATGAAAAAGCAACAGAAGAGTGAAAACATTTCGTGTTTCTAGAAAGATCTTTCAGCTCACAGCTGCTCACAGACTGTATTTACAAGTGACAAACTGCAACTCTACAGTACATCTACAGTATATATCAAATATATTCTGTATTCAAATCTATTGAGTGATGTTTGAAAGTCTTTCCAGGTGAGTTTGATCCAGGAGGGTCTGAAGCCAGAGTCAGACAGAGACTGTGCAGAGACTGTAGAAGGACAGAGCAGCAGCAGAGCAGTCCAGATACACTGATGATCCTCTGTCAGATCCAGAGGGACACACAGGGATGATGCTGGACTCTACATTGTGTCTGACAGTGGAGCTGTTCTCAGAGCAGTTCACTCTGCAGCACTGACAGTCATCTGCACTTCTTCTCATTCCTCTGTCAGTCACTGCTGGATGAAGCTCTCCTCTCCACCTCCCAGTAACATGGCCCAGTCAGAGCGTCTCTACACACAAGCTGCTGCTGCTTCAACCTCTCTGGATCATCAGGACACAGCTCCTCCTCTCTCAGCACACACACCGTCCTGTTTACCATCATCAGCCCCACCTGCAGAGAGAAGAAGGAAGAGCAGAGGAGATAAACGAGTGTTTCCAGAGACTCTTCATCAGCTGTCAGTCAGTGATGCAGCACATCCAGTATAAAGAGCAGCAGGGACTTCAGTGCTGGGACTGTACTAGGACTCATTGTTGCTTCACTTTTTCTAATCTTTGGATTTTTATTGAAGTTGATGAAAATGTTTTTCCCTCCTAGTTTGAGTTTGGACTTTCATTCATTAGAAGAACCTTGGTGTGTCCACTCTGAGCTCTGTAGCAACCCCAACAACAAGCCCAACAATCCAGATGGACGGTTCCAGCTGTTAACTGGAGGAATTCCATCCAAACATCTGCTCTCACTAAATTCTTCCTCACCTACAGACTGTGTTCTTCACTGCTTTAAACTTGGAAACGAATGCAGTCATTGGTCTGCGTGCTGCTTTGTTCAGAGAGCTGATTGGCTGTTGACAGCGTTTGATCAGAGCGTGTCAGCTGTTACTATGGTGACCATAAAGGTCAGAAACAGGAAGTGTTTGTGTCCAATCCTGAAGCCTGTCACCGTTCTCCTCTCACAGCTTCACTGAGAAGCTGCAGCTTTACAGGAAACACTGGATCTTTGTTTCATACTGACTGTGTTTAGTACAATACTGCTGACAGCACCACCCACTCACTCCATCACTCTACTTACAGCAGAGTCTCCAGTCTGTAGTCTGGACTCTGCTGAAGATCAGACAGCTGCTTCACATCTGGATCCTTCAGGTTGTTTCCCCACAGCTCCAGCTCTCTCAGATGGGAGGGGTTGGACTTCAGTGCTGCTGCCAGATAATCACAGCTGATCTTTGACAAACCACAGTCCATCAATCTGTATAAAGAATGAAAGATGTAAGTTTATTAGACAAAGTGTGAGCTTGAAGTCATTCAGTGTTTCATCATCTGTTCAGAGCTGAAGAAGGTTCAGAATGTAGAAGTTTAGAAAATGGAAACTCCAAACAGCTGAAGCCAACAGGAAGCAGCTTCAAACAGGAAACTGTGCAGAGTTTCAGACTATATGTCCTGATGCAGCCAGTTGGATTTTGGAGATTTGAATCTCTGTTCTGTGACTAAGTCCTTGAATCATTTCTTCCAGTTGGTCCAACAAGACAGACTAAGTGTTGGACATGTGTTGTGGCTCCATTAGGGGAGCTTCTAAATGTGATGTGATGGCCCCTCTGGGTCTGTCAGGTCACAGGACTGAAGAGAGCTCAAACTGGGCACACAGTTGTTCCAGTCTGCACCAAAGACTCTATACTGGGACTGAGGGACTGCTTTGACTGCACCCACTGGGACTTTTTAAAGGCTCATGTTCTCACTTGGATCATCGATTTCTACTTACATTTCTTTCTGGGAAAAATGGGGATTACTTTGGAAACAGGAAGTATTTTCCCCAATAAGCAGCCCTGGATTAGTAAATCACTCCAACATGTTCTCAGGCAGAAGAAGCTGTCTTGTTATGAGGGAGAGAAGAAAAAGATTGAGGCACAGAAACTTGTTGAAAGAGAGATAAAGCAGCTAAAATCAGGTGTCAAAGTAAAGCAGAGGATGAGCTGAATAAAGGACACTCAAGGCTGGCTTGGAAAGGAATGAAGTCCATGGTGGGGATGCAGAACAAGGAGCAAAGATGAATGTGATGCTGAATCAGCAGAAGACTTGGACTCATTTGATTCCAGCTTTGATATCATTGATTTCAATGAAGAGCTTTGTGATTGTAGCAAAGGGCTGGTAGCTCTGAGAGTCCCACTGATGAGGTGTTTGTGTGGAAATCTCTTAGTGGGACCAAAGAGAGAAAAAGCCCTGGTTGTCACGGTCCTGGGTTTCCTGACCCAGCGTTTTTAGTTCTTTGTGATGTTTGTATTATTGTACTTGTGTGAGTTATTCTATGGTTTCTGGTTTCGATCCCTTGCCCTTCATGTTTCTCTGTGTCCCCTCTGTTCTGTGTAAGTCTGTGTCTGCATGTTTGAGTTCCCCTCTGTGTCTCTCGGTTCTTAGAGTCCTCTGCCTTATGGTTTATGTCTGTGTGTTTCTTAGTTGCTGTTTCCACTGTGTCAAGTTCGCGTCTCTGTGTGATACTTTCTGTTTTACTTTGAAGGTCCATGTCTTATGTGAATGTGTCCTGCTTTGCTTGTCTTGTCAGTCCTGATTTCTCCCAGCTGTGCCCTCCTGTGTCTCATTCCCCTCGTTACTCCCCAGTGTATTTAAACCCTGTGTTTCTCTGAGTCAGTGTCGCGTCGTCCCTCATGCTGTGTGGATCTCCCTGTGTCGCTCTGTGAGTTCTTAGTTTGTTGTTTCCCAGTTTAGTTTAGTTTGTATGTTTGTCCTACCAGCAAATAAAACTGTGGTTTTTGAGTTCTTCCCCTGAGTCTGTGAGTCTTGCATTTTGGGTCCACATCTCCTGCCTGCCGCACAGCGATTCATGACACTGGTCCTGATGCTGTGGGAGGGAAATGATTGAAGTGTGCTGTGAGGAACTGACTGGGAGATTTTCACACATTTTCCAGTCCTCCTTGGAACAACAGGAAGTTCCCAGCATATGGAAACAAAGGTTACGTGTCCTATGGCACTCAGTGATGATGGTGCTGTGGCCCCACCACCTCCACCTCTTTGTAAAGGAACTAACTGTAATCTGAAGCTTCAAATGGAACTAAGACTTCCTCCACTAGGTGGCAGTGTCTGATGAGAAAGTGTTAGTGGAGCTGGCCTGGAGTCAGAAACAGGAAGATGCAGGATTTGGGCTGAAATGGGGAAAAGTGGTTCGCACTAGTGCCTTAAAGCAAGAAGGTTGTAGGTTGAAGCTTGTTGGCCTTTCTGTGGAGGTTGGATGTTCTCCCACAGTCCAATGAAATGCTGCTTAGGTTCATTGGTGCTTCTAAATTGGCTGTAGGTGTGGATGTGAGAGAGTGCTTCTCTGTCTCTCTCTGTTGGCCCTGTGATGGACTGCTCACCTGTGCAGGTGGACCACGCCTCTTGCCCTATGACAGTTAGGTCACAGGCTCCAGCCCTGTGAGCCTAAGCTGAATAAACAGTTAGCAAAAATGATTCATAGATGGCCTGAAATCCCCCAGTTAGCAGTTTGGTAGATAGCTATGACATGCTAATCCCATCCAGCAGCTGTATTCTACCTGTAAGCTGATCCCTGCTGAGCCAAAGCACTTTTTCATATACAAATTACAACCTTTAATAGAAACCTATTGGTCAGCATCTTATTAGCCTGCTGTTAGCTTCATTCCACAGAAAACTGAGAGAAACTAACAGAGTTGATAAAGAATAAAGATAAATGTGCTTATTTTAAGCCTTTGAAGTGCTTCAGGCGATCTCTGTCCACTTCTGTCCACTCATTCATTCATGTAAGCTTTCTAATGCAGCTTTGATCTTCACAGTCTGCTTCATGAAACTCATTCTAACCCTGAATGTCAGAGTGTTCCTCCTTCTCTTTCCCATCATTCATGCTGGCAGTGGAGGAGATTTGGATGTTGGACTGTGTTTTGGATGATGTGTGTATGTTTGTGTTGGACTGCTGTCTGTAAAGCAAACGCACATTTTGCTTTGGATTTCAGTGTCAGACAGACTTTAAGGTGGAATGAAGAGTTGGAGAGTTTCACAGTGAATTATCCAGTGGAGGATTTTTCTTCTTCTTTGAAGGTTTGAAATGTGAACATTGTTCTGCTGCAGTCAATGGACTAAACCAGAGAAGAAGAAAACAGACTTTACCATGAAGATCCTCAGTGTGGATCAGTATAATATCAGCCTGATGTCTGCAGTTTAGTGTCAGCACAACTTTCACATCATATTCATCTCAGCACAACTAAAACATGCTGACTGACCTCAGAGTTTCAAGTCCACATCCTGGACTCTCCAGGAAACCACACAGATGCTTCACTCCTGAATCCTGCAGCTTGTTCTTGGTCGAAGACCAGGAGTACTCATTACTCAGGTCCAGCTGTCTCAGATGGGAGGGGTTGGACTTCAGTGCTGCTGCCAGATAATCACAGCTGATCTCTGACAAACCACAGAGACTCAATCTGTATAAAGAATGAAAGATGTAAGTTTATTAGACAAAGTGCTTGAAATCATTCAGTGTTTCATCATCTGTTCAGAGCTGAAGAAGGTTCAGAATGTAGAAGTTTAGAAAATGGAAACTCCAAACAGCTGAAGCCAACAGGAAGCAGCTTCAAACAAACACAACAAGAGAAAAAACTCTGAATGTTTCACATTAAAGTCGTACATTTCTCATAAAAACAGGACAAAGACTTGAAAAAGTCGTGTTTTTCCTTCCAGGAACCACAAGGCTTCACTTTTAAAGGTGAAGTGTGAAAGAAATGGACATATTTGAAGTCCAACACCTTTTTCCAGTCACATTATTAAAGCAGACAAACTACAAGCTCATTTTCATTCCAACAAGTCATCTTCTGACCTGGACTAACAACACTGGTCTCTATGTGCAGCTGGCTGTGAGACCAGTGCTCAGGGAGCGTCTACAAAGTGCAACACTGAAAGAACATCACACACTCATTTGCTTCCAGCACTTTCACACAAACATCTACTGTCATTATTGTCACCAAACTCTGTGGATCCTTTATTGCAAATTCAAATGGGATCAAATGGTCAGACAAAAGAGGGTTATGAGGAAATATGATGAAATGTTGTGTATTAGCAGCAAGTTATTGAATCATTTTCCTCAGAAACCAAACAAAATGATTGACAAACATGTTTTTACAAACTCAGTGTTGGACTTGGATCAGCAGGATAAGCTGATGTTTAAAGGCATTTGAGTCTCGCTGTATGAGAGTCCAGTTATTACTCAATATTTATGGATGATGTTCTTTCAGTGTTGCACTTTGTAGACGCTCCCTGAGCCTCACAGCCAGCTGCACATGGACCAGCTGACATTACCCAGCATTAGAGGCGGCTGTAAAAAAATGGATTTTCCTAATTGAATGGTTTTAATTTGAATAAAGCGATGTTGATTCATTCAATCCTGAATCGATTTTTAATATAAATGTATTTTGCCAGAATCTCAGGTTAAAGCTCCCAAAAGTATTTCAACAACAAGCAAACAGATAAAACAGTAAATGAGAGCAGCTAAACACACAAAGATGGAAACACAGAGCGTGGATCGTTCACTCGACGGCACGTACACGGACACGCCGTCGGGGCTGAAAGTGGACAGCTCACAGATCCTGAAGCTGCAGGTTTCATCTGTCTCCAACCAAAACTGACTGAACCAGCAGCAGAAGAAGATCCAAACTACGCTTTACGTTTGATGAACATCGTCATGAATTCTCTCTGACTTTGACGTTTACTTCCTGCACAGCTCTCTCTCTCTCTCAGTGTACTTCAAGAACAGTTTACCTTCAAAAATCTGTTTCCTGCATTATTCACTGCTTATTACGCACCAGTCTGCTGTTGTGTTCACTGCTGTCGGCCTCCGAAAACAAAGCCTCATTTCTGCTGTTCAATACTGAAGAAATGTAAACCTTTTAAAATGATGACAGATTACAAACTCTCAGCTGTGTCTGTAATCAAACCTCTGTAACTTTGCTTCCCTTCAGCAGCATCAGCTCATGTTCACATGTTGATTCATGGTTTGCTTCAGTTTTTGATGGACTGCAGAATATTTTGAAGGTTATCTGCTATAAAAAGCCAGAACAGGAAAATCTGCTTCATGTGTTTCTGTTTGATCCTCAGTGACTTTGACACAAAGGCCTCTGCTGTGATGATCACACCTCTGATCAAGTTTCACAGTGTCAGCTTTGTTTTTATACATATGGATATGTGCTGATAAATGATCAGAGTTATAATATTTCCCACTGTCTGCTGTGTGCCGTGACCTTTGACCTGCTAAAGACAGTCAGCTGTGGATTATTCATTGTTGTGTCTGATACTTAGAACTGTGAGGAAGAACACTACACAGTTAATCAGGGTCCCCTCTCTCTGAATCAGGAAAGGTGGGCAGGCCGCGTGTGGGCCGCGGGCCATACGTTGAGTCTCACTGTTTGAAATGTGAACATTGTTCTGCTGCAGTCAATGGACTAAACCAGAGAAGAAGAAAACAGACTTTACCATGAAGATCCTCAGTGTGGATCAGTATAATATCAGCCTGATGTCTGCAGTTTAGTGTCAGCACAACTTTCACATCATATTCATCTCAGCACAACTAAAACATGCTGACTGACCTCAGAGTTTCAAGTCCACATCCTGGACTCTCCAGGAAACCACACAGATGCTTCACTCCTGAATCCTGCAGCTTGTTGTTGCCGCTCAGGTCCAGCTCTCTCAGATGGGAGGGGTTGGACTTCAGCGCTGCTGCCAGATAATCACAGCTGATCTCTGACAAACCACAGAGCCTCAATCTGTATAAAGAATGAAAGATGTAAGTTTATTAGACAAAGTGTGAGCTTGAAGTCATTCAGTGTTTCATCATCTGTTCAGAGCTGAAGAAGGTTCAGAATGTAGAAGTTTAGAAAATGGAAACTCCAAACAGCTGAAGCCAACAGGAAGCAGCTTCAAACAGGAAACTGTGCAGAGTTTCAGACTATATGTCCTGATGCAGCCAGTTGGATTTTGGAGATTTGAATCTCTGTTCTGTGACTAAGTCCTTGAATCATTTCTTCCAGTTGGTCCAACAAGACAGACTAAGTGTTGGACATGTGTTGTGGCTCCATTATGGGAGCTTCTAAATGTGATGTGATGGCCCCTCTGGGTCTGTCAGGTCACAGCACTGAAGAGAGCTCAAACTGGGCACACAGTTGTTCCAGTCTGGACCAAAGACTCTATACTGGGACTGAGGGACTGCTTTGACTGCAGCCACTGGGACTTTTTAAAGGCTCATGTTCTCACTTGGATCATCGATTTCTACTTACATTTCTTTCTGGGAAAAATGGGGATTACTTTGGAAACAGGAAGTATTTTCCCCAATAAGCAGCCCTGGATTAGTAAATCACTCCAACATGTTCTCAGGCAGAAGAAGCTGTCTTGTTATGAGGGAGAGAAGAAAAAGATTGAGGCACAGAAACTTGTTGAAAGAGAGATAAAGCAGCTAAAATCAGGTGTCAAAGTAAAGCAGAGGATGAGCTGAATAAAGGACACTCAAGGCTGGCTTGGAAAGGAATGAAGTCCATGGTGGGGATGCAGAACAAGGAGCAAAGATGAATGTGATGCTGAATCAGCAGAAGACTTGGACTCATTGGATTCCAGCTTTGATATCATTGATTTCAATGAAGAGCTTTGTGATTGTAGCAAAGGGCTGGTAGCTCTGAGAGTCCCACTGATGAGGTGTTTGTGTGGAAATCTCTTAGTGGGAGCAAAGAGAGAAAAAGCCCTGGTCCTGATGCTGTGGGAGGGAAATGATTGAAGTGTGCTGTGAGGAACTGACTGGCAGATTTTCACACATTTTCCAGTCCTCCTTGGAACAACAGGAAGTTCCCAGCATATGGAAACAAAGGTTAAGTGTCCTATGGCACTCAGTGATGATGGTGCTGTGGCCCCACCACCTCCACCTCTTTGTAAAGGAACTAACTGTAATCTGAAGCTTCAAATGGGACTAAGACTTCCTCCACTAGGTGGCAGTGTCTGATTAGAAAGTGTTAGTGGAGCTGGCCTGGAGTCAGAAACAGGAAGATGCAGGATTTGGGCTGAAATGGGGAAAAGTGGTTCGCACTAGTGCCTTAAAGCAAGAAGGTTGTAGGTTGAAGCTTGTTGGCCTTTCTGTGGAGGTTGGATGTTCTCCCACAGTCCAATGAAATGCTGCTTAGGTTCATTGGTGCTTCTAAATTGGCTGTAGGTGTGGATGTGAGAGAGTGCTTCTCTGTCTCTCTCTGTTGGCCCTGTGATGGACTGCTCACCTGTGCAGGTGGACCACGCCTCTTGCCCTATGACAGCTAGGGCACAGGCTGCAGCCCTGTGAGCCTAAGCTGAATAAACAGTTAGCAAAAATGATCCATAGATGGCCTGAAATCCCCCAGTTAGCAGTTTGGTAGATAGCTATGACATGCTAATCCCATCCAGCAGCTGTATTCTACCTGTAAGCTGATCCCTGCTGAGCCAAAGCACTTTTTCATATACAAATTACAACCTTTAATAGAAACCTATTGGTCAGCATCTTATTAGCCTGCTGTTAGCTTCATTCCACAGAAAACTGAGAGAAACTAACAGAGTTGATAAAGAATAAAGAGAAATGTGCTGATTTAAAGCCTTTGAAGTGCTTCAGATGATCTCTGTCCACTTCTGTCCACTCATTCATTCATGTAAGCTTTCTAATGCAGCTTTGATCTTCACAGTCTGCTTCATGAAACTCATTCTAACCCTGAATGTCAGAGTGTTCCTCCTTCTCTTTCCCATCATTCATGCTGGCAGTGGAGGAGATTTGGATGTTGGACTGTGTTTTGGATGATGTGTGTATGTTTGTGTTGGACTGCTGTCTGTAAAGCAAACGCACATTTTGCTTTGGATTTCAGTGTCAGACAGACTTTAAGGTGGAATGAAGAGTTGGAGAGTTTCACAGTGAATTATCCAGTGGAGGATTTTTCTTCTTCTTTGAAGGTTTGAAATGTGAACATTGTTCTGCTGCAGTCAATGGACTAAACCAGAGAAGAAGAAAACAGACTTTACCATGAAGATCCTCAGTGTGGATCAGTATAATATCAGCCTGATGTCTGCAGTTTAGTGTCAGCACAACTTTCACATCATATTCATCTCAGCACAACTAAAACATGCTGACTGACCTCAGAGTTTCAAGTCCACATCCTGGACTCTCCAGGAAACCACACAGATGCTTCACTCCTGAATCCTGCAGCTTGTTCTTGGTCGAAGACCAGGAGTACTCATTACTCAGGTCCAGCTGTCTCAGATGGGAGGGGTTGGACTTCAGTGCTGCTGCCAGATAATCACAGCTGATCTCTGACAAACCACAGCCCCTCAATCTGTATAACGAATGAAAGATGTAAGTTTATTAGACAAAGTGTGAGCTTGAAATCATTCAGTGTTTCATCATCTGTTCAGAGCTGAAGAAGGTTCAGAATGTAGAAGTTTAGAAAATGGAAACTCCAAACAGCTGAAGCCAACAGGAAGCAGCTTCAAACAAACACAACAAGAGAAAAAACTCTGAATGTTTCACATTAAAGTCGTACATTTATCATAAAAACAGGACAAAGACTTGAAAAAGTCGTGTTTTTCCTTCCAGGAGCCACAAGGCTTCACTTTTAAAGGTGAAGTGTGAAAGAAATGGACATATTTGAAGTCCAACACCTTTTTCCAGTCACATTATTAAAGCAGACAAACTACAAGCTCATTTTCATTCCAACAAGTCATCTTCTGACCTGGACTAACAACACTGGTCTCTATGTGCAGCTGGCTGTGAGACCAGTGCTCAGGGAGCGTCTACAAAGTGCAACACTGAAAGAACATCACACACTCATTTGCTTCCAGCACTTTCACACAAACATCTACTGTCATTATTGTCACCAAACTCTGTGGATCCTTTATTGCAAATTCAAATGGGATCAAATGGTCAGACAAAAGAGGGTTATGAGGAAATATGATGAAATGTTGTGTATTAGCAGCAAGTTATTGAATCATTTTCCTCAGAAACCAAACAAAATGATTGACAAACATGTTTTTACAAACTCAGTGTTGGACTTGGATCAGCAGGATAAGCTGATGTTTAAAGGCATTTGAGTCTCGCTGTATGAGAGTCCAGTTATTACTCAATATTTATGGATGATGTTCTTTCAGTGTTGCACTTTGTAGACGCTCCCTGAGCCTCACAGCCAGCTGCACATGGACCAGCTGACATTACCCAGCATTAGAGGCGGGTGTAAAAAAATGGATTTTCCTATTTAAATGGTTTTAATTTGAATAAAGCGATGTTGATTCATTCAATCCTGAATCGATTTTTTATATAAATGTATTTTGCCAGAATCTCAGGTTAAAGCTCCCAAAAGTATTTCAACAACAAGCAAACAGATAAAACAGTAAATGAGAGCAGCTAAACACACAAAGATGGAAACACAGAGCGTGGATCGTTCACTCGACGGCACGTACACGGACACGCCGTCGGGGCTGAAAGTGGACAGCTCACAGATCCTGAAGCTGCAGGTTTCATCTGTCTCCAACCAAAACTGAGTGAACCAGCAGCAGAAGAAGATCCAAACTACGCTTTACGTTTGATGAACATCGTCATGAATTCTCTCTGACTTTGACGTTTACTTCCTGCACAGCTCTCTCTCTCTCAGTGTACTTCAAGAACAGTTTACCTTCAAAAATCTGTTTCCTGCATTATTCACTGCTTATTACGCACCAGTCTGCTGTTGTGTTCACTGCTGTCGGCCTCCGAAAACAAAGCCTCATTTCTGCTGTTCAATACTGAAGAAATGTAAACCTTTTAAAATGATGACAGATTACAAACTCTCAGCTGTGTCTGTAATCAAACCTCTGTAACTTTGCTTCCCTTCAGCAGCATCAGCTCATGTTCACATGTTGATTCATGGTTTGCTTCAGTTTTTGATGGACTGCAGAATATTTTGAAGGTTATCTGCTATAAAAAGCCAGAACAGGAAAATCTGCTTCATGTGTTTCTGTTTGATCCTCAGTGACTTTGACACAAAGGCCTCTGCTGTGATGATCACACCTCTGATCAAGTCTCACAGTGTCAGCTTTGTTTTTATACATATGGATATGTGCTGATAAATGATCAGAATTATAATCTTTCCCACTGTCTGCTGTGTGCCGTGACCTTTGACCTGCTAAAGACAGTCAGCTGTGGATTATTCATTGTTGTGTCTGATACTTAGAACTGTGAGGAAGAACACTACACAGTTAATCAGGGTCCCCTCTCTCTGAATCAGGAAAGGTGGGCAGGCCGCGTGTGGGCCGCGGGCCATACGTTGAGTCTCACTGTTTGAAATGTGAACATTGTTCTGCTGCAGTCAATGGACTAAACCAGAGAAGAAGAAAACAGACTTTACCATGAAGATCCTCAGTGTGGATCAGTATAATATCAGCCTGATGTCTGCAGTTTAGTGTCAGCACAACTTTCACATCATATTCATCTCAGCACAACTAAAACATGCTGACTGACCTCAGAGTTTCAAGTCCACATCCTGGACTCTCCAGGAAACCACACAGATGCTTCACTCCTGAATCCTGCAGCTTTTTGTTGTAGGTCAGGTCCAGCTCTCTCAGATGGGAGGGGTTGGACTTCAGTGCTGCTGCCAGATAATCACAGCTGATCTCTGACAAACCACAGCCCCACAATCTGTATAAAGAATGAAAGATGTAAGTTTATTAGACAAAGTGCTTGAAATCATTCAGTGTTTCATCATCTGTTCAGAGCTGAAGAAGGTTCAGAATGTAGAAGTTTAGAAAATGGAAACTCCAAACAGCTGAAGCCAACAGGAAGCAGCTTCAAACAAACACAACAAGAGAAAAAACTCTGAATGTTTCACATTAAAGTCGTACATTTATCATAAAAACAGGACAAAGACTTGAAAAAGTCGTGTTTTTCCTTCCAGGAACCACAAGGCTTCACTTTTAAAGTTGAAGTGTGAAAGAAATGGACATATTTGAAGTCCAACACCTTTTTCCAGTCACATTATTAAAGCAGACAAACTACAAGCTCATTTTCATTCCAACAAGTCATCTTCTGACCTGGACTAACAACACTGGTCTCTATGTGCAGCTGGCTGTGAGACCAGTGCTCAGGGAGCGTCTACAAAGTGCAACACTGAAAGAACATCACACACTCATTTGCTTCCATCATCCAACCTGAAGAGGAAACAGAGACGCCTCCCCTTCAAAGTAAAAGCTGCTCCTTTTGGACACAGTATCAAAGAAAGTCTACAGTATAACATAGAAGACAGAACAAAGTTTTGGTTGCGTTTAAATTGTGCAGAAATGAAACTACACTAAGCTCAATTATGTGACAGACATTTCATCCCATGTCAGTTTGGCCTCATCCTGGGCCGGATTATCCAGCACACACTCTGACCACAGGCCCAGGGGCCACGCACAGCTGGGCTCCATCCAAGAGACAGGAAACAAACCAACACAATAATAAAAAGCACCATGTGATCTTCTTACATCTTCAAGACAAACATAGTAAAAACATGAGCATATTTGTTTCCTGATAAAATGATGTGACAGGTAGAACAGAGTAAAGTGGTGGTGTTACAGCCTTTCTCCCCTCTGCTGCCGAGGCTGTTAGTCTCTCCCAAACTCAGCTACAGGACTTCCAAATGAATGAAAGCAGCAGAAGTGGCTTTACAAATGAAAGAGGAAGAGGAGAAGAAGAGGAGAGGGCGGCCACCCTGACCATCACTCCAGCTGAAAACATCACACTTCCATTAAAGTTGGTGAGAAAATGTTGAGCAGGATGAGCTGCTGGCTAATCTGGAGGCTGTAGCAGCAGCTCACAGTCACAGTGGATTTCCACTCATGAAAAAGCTCTGGCTGCTTCATTTCTCATCTCATATCAGAGACTTTAAAGCTTCACTGAAGCTGTACTGTGATGCTTCCATATCCCAGTGAGGCCTCCATAATGATTTCAGCTGTTCTGTACACACACTGTGTGCCCTGTATGGCTCAAAGTCTCTGCAGCCTGTTTTTATCTGCTATCATCAGATCTTCATCATCCTCATCCACATCCCTCACACACTCTACAGCCTCATCAGCACTGACTTCATCTTCACTGACTGATGGAGCACAACATGAACCTGTGGAGGCTGAAACACTGTCCTGTCAAACATCTCCCCGTCACCACTCCACTTCTGTCAGCCTTTAAATGAACCCTGCTCAAGTCTGTCACTTCTGTTTGGAGCCAAAAGGAAAAACTGTTGTTCAGTTGTTTGGAAAGACAACATTTCTGAAAGCACTCAAACTTCTTCACATTTGTCTTCAGACACATCCTGAACATTTAGGAACTAAAGAAATTTTCAAACATCAATCAAAGACCTGAAATATAGAAAAACAACAACAGCCGCAGTCAGTGAACTCACCCCAGAGTCTCCAGTTGACAGTTTGGACTCTCCAGTCCAGCACACAGAAGCTTCACACCTGAATCCTGCAGGCTGAGGTTTCTACTCATGTCCAGCTCTGTCAGATGGGAGGGGTTGGACTTCAGAGCTGAGGCCACAACTTCACAGTGAGACTCTTTGAGTCCACACTGAGTCAGTCTGTGATGATAGAAAATATAAAATGTGTTATTATAAAAGCAGAAAATCTGCATTATAAACACAGACTGAATGTATATGAAGACAAAACAGAGTGAGGTCATAATCTGATGAATCTGCTCTTCACATCTGTGCTTCAGCTCCTCTTACTGTGTTTGACATGACACAACGATTGAGTCTCTCTCAGACCTGCAGACTTTTAATGAGAATCTTTGTTTGGCTTTAATCTGCAGATGAAGGAGGAAGATGGTGTCACATTTAGGCTTCCATAATGTCCACAGTCTGTCACTGAGATCTGATCCAGAGTCAGAGTGAAGACACACATTTGGACTGTTTCCTGTTTTGACTCCAGAACATTTTGAATGAGTTCAGCTCAGTGAAGAGTTCCAGCTGGAAAGATGATCTCTGTTTGCTACCTGCTGTCAGGTACGACTGTTCACGTCCACACGCAGGAAAAACCTGCTGACTGTTACCAAACGGAGCAGAAATCTCATCACTGGACAATAATGATGAATGAACTCAGAGCTGCTGATATCAGATCTGATTTCAGGGGAACTAAACACAGAAATGATTGGCTCATTTTAGCTTTCTGAGCCATTATCTGCTGGTGTGTCGCTAGTTGGCAGAAAATGATTTGTATTCCTGTTCAGGGCTTCAGTGTTTATGAGTCCAGATCCAGGTGACAGCAAGTCAAAATGATGTTACCTGTCTGTGTCCAGCAGCAGCCTGTATTCACTTTGAATATTGTTATAACCTGACATGGATCCGTTTGTCTTTGATTGGTTTGTAAATGAGCAGAGTGAAGCTGACCCCCCACCCACTTGAAACGTAAAGGCAAATAGGCGGAGCGGTTAGTGCTACGTTTGTGCAGATTTGTGCAGGTAAAATTAGCGTTTGTGCTGCTACGGTTTCCGAGATATTAATGAAAATGTAAAGGTCAACCAGCCCCCCCACATTACCCAAATCCAACAAAAGTGGTATCAAACGTTTGTGCTACGTTTGTGCTGGTTTGTGCTGCAAAGATTTTCGTTTGTGCTGCTATCATTTTAAAGATATTAATAACAATTTCTAGAGGTCATCAGAGGTCAACCAGCCCCCCCACATTAATTAAATCAAACAAAATGGGTGTCAATCAACTGTGCTACGTTTGTGCTGGTTTGTGCTGCTAAAATTTTCGTTTGTGCTGCTTCTGTTTTAAAGATATTAATGAAAATGTAAAGGTCAAAAGGTCAACCAGCCCCCCCACATTACCCAAATCCAACAAAAGTAGTATCAAACGTTTGTGCTACGTTTGTGCTGGTTTGTGCTGCAGAAATTTTTGTTTGTGCCGTTATTATTTTAAAGATATTAACAAAAATTTCTAGAGGTCAACCAGCCCCCCCATATTAATGGAATCAAACAAAATGGATGTCAAACGTTTGTGCTGGTTTGTGCTGCAAAAATGTTTGTTTGTGCTGCTAACATTTTAAAATGTTTAATAAAATAACGTCTTGATGCGTGCTTAATCATCCAGGTAAGTAAATCCCAAAAGGTTGATCTTTCGCCATCCTACAATGCTGTGATTGTAGCCATTCCCCACTTTCTGTGAATGGTACTCATGGCCATTGATCAATAGGCTTTGATTAGTTGTCATTGATCAATGGTCATAATAATTTGCATACTAACAATCATGGAATTAACCCCCCAGCACATTGTTCATTCAGTGGCGCTAGTTTCCTTCACTATGCAAATGTACTGTTTATATGGTTGGGGAAACCTACAGTCAGCTGAGACTGAAGAAGTGAGTGACGAAACGTTTCTCCAACTGAAAATGTCCAGATGAACAGAATCAACCTTTTGGGATTTACAAACAAAAATTTTGTAAATGTCACTGTTTCCATTGGACCTGAGTGACGTACAAAGACAGAGAGGGAGAGAAAGGAGAGAGAGGATGGAGACAGCAAAGAGGGAGCAAACACAAACAGGTGAGAGTGGACAGGTGACCAAGGTCAGCAACCAATCAGAGAGCTTCTGTTTGACCCACAGTCACTGATGATGACTGCACATAACCAAGCAGTGTGTTACTCTGATATCAAATATGGATCCTGCTCTTATAATAATGATCATCAGATGATGTTATTGTGTTATTTTGTAGCTGAATACGATGTTTGTGTGATTATCAGTGAAAGAAGCAGTGAGGAGGATGGAGAGAGAGAGAGGACAGAGGGTGAAGTTAGAAACACTAAAAGGATTTTTCATGGATTTCATGGATGATGTGAGTGATTTCCAGCAGGACACTTAAACATGTCAGTGGACGTCCTAAAGAACATATTCACTGATATGAAACGTGTCATTGAACAGGATCAATATCAGTGGAAACATGGTGGAAACAGCTGTGACTGCATGGATGTGACACACTTCAAATCTGTTCTCCACTCTTGGATTTGGGATCCATGGAGCTGCTGCTGAGTCTGTACAATAAAGGAATGGTGTGGAAGGTTGCAGCGTACGGACACAAACACTTTGTGGTTACAATCTGATTTTATTTTCAACATTAAACTACTAACCTACACTGATCAATGATGTTAATGATCACATCTGGACTCACCCAGCCTTTCTGCAGTTCCTCACAGCTGGAATCAGTCTCTGTCGTCCCTGCTCTGATGTGTTGTACTTCTGCAGGTCCAACTCATCCAGAACCTCCTCTGACATCTGCAGCATGAAGGCCAGAGCTGAGCACTGGATCTCAGAGAGTTTCTTCTCTGATCTGTTCTCTGACTTCAGGAACTCTTGGATCTCCTGATGTACTGAGAGGTCGTTCATCTCCATCAGACAGTGGAAGATGTTGATGCTTCTGTCAGGAGAGATTTCATCACTGTTCATCTCCTTCAGGTTGTTGATGACTCTCTGGATGGTTTCTGGACTGATCTCTGTCTGACCCAGCAGACCTACTAAGAGTCTCTGGTTGGACTCCAGACAGAGGCCATGAAGGAAGCGAACAAACAGGTCCAGGTGGCCATTTTTACTCTGGAGGGATTTATACATGACTCTCTCAAGGAAATCATCCAGAGAGGACTCGTTGTATTTTTGTCCCAAGAAGTTCTCCAGCACCTCTGTCTTCCTGCTGGTGTGACAGTGGAACATGTAGACTGCAGCCAGAAACTCCTGAATGCTCAGATGAACAAAGCAGTAGACTGGTTTCTGGAAGATCACACACTCTCTTTTGAAGATCTCTGTACAAACTCCTGAGTACACCGAGGCCTCTGTCACATCCAGACCACACTGCTCCAGGTCTTCTTGGTAGAACATGATGTTTCCTTTCTCCAGATGTTCAAACGCCAGCCTCCCCAGCTTCAGAAGAACTTCCCTGTCAGCCTCCGTCAGCTCCTGTGGACTCGTCTCACGTCCCTCATGGTACTTGTTCTTCTTCCTCTTTGTCTGAACCAGCAGGAAGTGTGAGTACATGTCAGTCAGGGTCTTGGGCAGCTCTCCTCTCTGCTCTGTAGTCAACATGTGCTCCAGAACTGTAGCAGTGATCCAGCAGAAGACTGGGATACTACACATGATGTGGAGGCTCCTGGATGTCTTCATGTGGGAGATGATTCTGCTGGACAGCTCTTCATCACTGAATCTCCTCCTGAAGTACTCCTCCTTCTGGGCGTCAGTGAAGCCTCGTACTTCTGTTAGCCTGTCAACACATGTAGGAGGGATCTGATTGGCTGCTGCGGGTCGGGAAGTTATCCAGACGAGAGCCGAGGGAAGCAGATTCCCCTGGATGAGGTTTGTCAGCAGCTGGCTGACTGATGACTTCTGTGTGACATCAGACAGCAGCTTCCTGTTGGTGAAATCCAATGAAAGTCTGCTTTCATCCAGGCCGTCAAAGATGAACAAAAGCTGAGAGACAGCCAGCTTCTCTGCTGTGACCTTCTGTAATGTTGGATGGAAAACATGGAGCAGCTCCAGAAGACTGTACTGCTCATCTCTGATCAGGTTCAGCTCCCTGAATGAAAGCAGAACCACCACACTGACATGTTGGTTCTCCAAGCCCTCTGCCCAGTCCAGAGTGAACTTCTGCACTGAGAAGGTTTTTCCAACACCAGCCACGCCGTTGGTCAGAACCACTCTGATGGGTCTCTGTTGGTCAGGTAAGGCTTTAAAGATGTCCTGGCACCTGATTGGAGCGTCATGGAGGGTGTCCATCTTGGAAGCTGTCTCCAGCTGCCTCACCTCATGTTGGGTATGAACCTCTTCACTCTGTCCCTCTGTGATGTAGAGCTCAGTGTAGATCCTGTTGAGGAGGGTTCTACTTCCTGTTTCATCACTTCCTTCAGTCACACGTTCACATCTCCTCCTCAGACTGATCTTATGTTCATCTAAAACCTCCTGCAGACCAACATCTGCTGAAAGAAAGAAAAACAATGAGACTAAAGAGAAAGAAAACTCTTCAATGTCTGAACAACACAAGAAGTCCAGTTTTCAGAAATGAGTCCATCAGCAGACAGATGTTCAGTCTTACTTTGTACACAGCTGCTCTGACTGGCTGTCTGCAGTCCAGCTCTGCTTCTGGATCTTTCTCCACACTGGGGACAGGAGGAGTCTCCTGATGAAGCAGACTGGTCCCAGTATGAGGAGATGCACTGTCTGCAGAACCAGTGTCCACAGCTGGTAGAGACTGGATCCTTCAGGACGTCCTGACACAAAGCACAGCAGGACAGCTGCTCCTCCTCACAAACACCACTCCTCTTCCTCTTCCTCTCTCTGTGAACACATTTCTTCATCACTAAAACATTTACTGTCAGTGAAAAACATCCAGATGTGACCAAACTGCAGTTCCTCACAGTTCCTTTGATGTCATCAACACTAATGAGCTGCTCTTCCTGTCTGCCTGTCTCATTAAACACTGAGTGATGAATACAAACTCAACACTTCCTGCAGACTTCCTGACTTCACAATAAAAGCTTTCCATCAGAGAGACAGTTATGACTTTCACTGTTTTACAGCCGCTGTGTGCAGATTATCTGGGTCAGTTCACTCTGAAGCAGCTTAGAAGTATCCGTGTAGAGCCGTGGTCTGACACACAGAGACTTCTGATTTTCTCTATTTAAACAAACATGATGAAGATGAGCAGGTTTCTCTTCTAGTATAAACTCTGTGTCTCTCTGGCTGGCTCATGATGGCTTTTCAGGTTTTATGTTTTGCTCTCTCCTGCTATGGTTTTGCCTGCCTGGGTGGAGCTTGTAATGGCCTCTCGTTCTTGGTCCACACAGCTATGATGATTACACCACCTGTTGCTGATTCACCTGGGTTTACCGGTAACCATTTAACGCTGCGGCATGGAGCAGTTTGTCGCTGGGACATTGACCCTCCTGTGTTCATGATCTCAGCTCTTTGCTAAGAAATCTCTCTCTAAATTCACCAGTTGGGTTAACTTTGAGTATACTTTGAGTAAATATTTCCCCGGACCTGGTTACAGACGCTTACCTGTGACTCCCGTGTGTGGCTGTGTGAGTGGAGAGCAGGACAAGAGTGACTGAAGAGGAGTGAGAGTGGACTCCCTTCCCTCTTTTCCCTGGAGCCCTGGACCCCCTCCCCAACTCACTGTACATATATAGAGCACTGTGGTTCACCCCTTTGGTAAATAAACTGTCACCTTTTTGTTTGTCAGAACTCAGTCTGTGCTTGAGTTCCTCTGTTAGCCATGACATTTTGTTGGTTCTCTCTCTTCAGGTCCCTGTAAGTGTTTGATCTAAAACATTATATTTATTCTGCTTTGATTGTTTTGTGTGCTGAGGGACATTGTTGCACGATCCACTTTTTCTTATCACTCAAATATCCTGATACTTTCAGAAAGTTGGAGAGCTCTCCTGGCTTGCTTAGTCTTTGCTCTGTACTGCAGTACTTCCACTGGTTTCACTGGACAAGTCTGCATGTGAATCTACAACTGATCTGACATTGTGGCACAAACACAGTAAACAAACACTACGAGCACCTTGTTTCATGTGCAGTGGCTTTCTTCTCATTCTGTTACTGAACACTGTATGAAAAGCCTCTCACTGCCAGCATTCTTCCAGCCCCACGACAACAAGACCAACTCACATCTTCACAACACCAAGAATTTTTCCCCTTTTCTTTGGAGAAACTGAGAAGCCAATAGGATTGTAGCTCAAACTTGCCCACAGTCCTGCTTCATCACTGCTCACTCCTACCTGTGTTGGTGCTCAGTGGACAGTCATTAGGGTTGCCAACTCCCTGAAAAATAAATAAGGGGCACCTCGTGGCCAGGGCCGGGCAACCTAGTTGTCTTCACCCTTCCCAGTGTGGTAGCTCTTTTTTGTGTGTGTGAAATTATTTTTTAACCATTTGACTTGAACTTGATTTAAGCAGATGCATATTCTTTGTGATATGACCATATGAGAAACAAATGATCATTTGGCCATTTATTTTTAGCTCAAAATGACAACATTAACACAGTAAAACAGGTCTCTTTCTTAAACAGAAGCCTGTCATGCTTAACTTTTGAGAATATAAGTAAATCTTTCTTTAAAAGAACTCTGTCCTGCTTAACTTAAAATTATATAAATTAATAGAAAACAATAGAACGAAAAATATTCTTGTAACAGTGCACATTTAGTGCATTTAGTACAATTGGCTTCAGTTGAGGTATTATTTCAGCTTTTCTAAAGCTAATCAGCTGCTCCTGTTTGTAAACCCACTTGTTCCCATGATTACACATCATAACTCATCATCATTATTCATCTATGTATTACTTTTATGTATTAGTCATCTATTTGTTGTAATCATCTATCCTTGCAGTTGTTTATCACACAAAATAAATTATATTATCACACTTCTGGCCACATAGCGCTGATATTCACCGCACATGCCCATATTAACCTTAACCAGAGGGTTTAAAAAACAAACCAGTGTTTACTAGGGGTGCAACGATACACAAAATTCACGGTTTGGTTTGGTTCGATACTTTGGTGTCACGGTTCGATATTTTTTCGATACAAAAAAAATGTTCATGCCTTTTTAATTTGTCATTTATTAAAATTATAAATATATATTTTAACTCAAAAGTACAGTTTTTAAATTTAACCCTAACCCTTGTGCGTGTTTTTTATTTTGACAGCGAATGCGCACCTGCGGACCACTTATGTGCAGCCCTGGTTATTTAGCTCGTCATATTGCAGCCACAGAAATTCTTTTGTCCATGAAACCATAAAGCTGCACTTTCTTTTTGCCTTATAGTCTGATTTGTCATAACTTCTCCGTTTTGTGGTAAGCTTTTCTTTGGCTGTCACTTCTTCACCCTGACCTGTCTTATTTGGCTCAGCAGAACTAAAATATATATCCTGCTGCTTTTACACACTCACTCACATAAGCTCAGCGATTCTCTGCGCGATCAACCTCTCACATGTTTAAGCTTGCTGCGTGAGATTTCACTTGTCATGTTTGCATAGTAAGCTAACAATTAATAAGACGATGTCAGAGGAATTGGTGCACAAATTATCATCACTCACAGATCAGTGCTGTCGCTCTCTATACACAGTTTGCGCGATTGCAAAGTGAAAGCAAAAAAACAAGCGCAAATTCAAACGCGATTTCAATATGTCACATATTGATAGTGGCTCACCGATGCCAATGACATAATTACCCAGCTACATTTCTGAAAGAATGCAAAAGCATTGACATATATTTTTCCTTCCTACAATAGCCCGACGGGCAGGGAAGAGATAGATTTTGGTAGCCCGTCTGAAAAAAATCGCTAGCCCCAGGACGTCGGGCTAGCGATTTTGCGAGCCCTGTATCTGATTGAGGAATCACTCATCTTTGGAAAAGAGAGTTTATTACAGAGAAATGTCTCTTTCCAAAATAAAAGCTATACTATCCGCTTCTTCTGGGCTATATTCTCAGCAGCATATTAAACATGTCAGGTCCCCATAAGGAGAATCATGTGCTAACGGCTGTCTAAATGACTCGGCTAAAGTTAGTAGCATGCTTGTTGTTTTTGTCTTTGCACTAGGATGATGTCGGCGTAAATGTGCAGTCATATTCGTTGTGTTCCCACTAGTGCTTTCAGGTTGATCTCGTTGAAATGACCTTAACGCCACAACACGGCAAATCTCCGTTAACGAGCTACCGCCGATCGCCCCGTGCATGGGGCTAGACGGCCAACACGTTAACCAGCTAACTGCGCTAACACACTAGTTCACACCAATGTAATTGAGCATTGCGTGGCACATCCAACATACTGTTTTACTTTAGTCCATGACTCGCTTACCTTCAGGGTCATACGTCACATGAAAACCAAAATAATTCCAAACGCCAGATCTGAATGAGGGTGGGGGAGGTCCATCTTGCAAGGAGAGCTTAACTTCTGTCTTGCTAGCTTGCCCTGCGCTCTTCCTTCTGACTATGCTGTCTGTGTTGAGCGCTCAGTGGATCTGCGCTGGACAGTGCAGCCTAGGCGGAGTAGTCGAACGCAGATTCACTGAGCGCTCAACACAGACAGCATCGTCAGAAGGAAAGTTGATAAAATAAATTACAAATGTTGTATTGTTCGAAAGCACTGTATCGAACGGTTCAATATCGATACGAATATTGTTGCACCCCTAGTGTTTACATACCATATCTGCTTCTGCCGTGGCCTGGTGGACAAAAAATTGGTTAAGGGTTCCCCGAGCTTTCACGCCCCTCATGTTCTTCATGTGCCCCCACCATTAGAAGCATGCCTATGGAAAAAGTGCGCCGGCACACAGTGCAGTGCGCTTTATAGGTGTTATGGTGACCTTTTCCAGCCAGGTGTTTCCCTTTTCCCATTCCTCCCTGTACTTTTGCAGCCTTTTTTCTTTCTCTGAGGGGAACAAACATTGCTGCTCTAATGCTGGGCTCACACTGTGCGATTTTTGGCCCATTTTGAGACGATTTTTGAGTCGTGCGACCGATTTGGTGATCGGCCCGATTTTGGCCTTCATCGTGCATCGTGTAGTATACGTGGGGTAACGAGAAGCGATTAACACCTCGAGCAGCTCCCGATCATCAATCGCTCGTGAGCCGCTCACACTGCTCACGCGCAAACACGTAAACGTCGGTGAAAAAGACGGAGCAGCACGGCTGTGCAGCGTGTGATCTGGACACAAGCGATGGAGGCACAACTTGTAGAACTTTGGAAAGCTCATCCGAGCCTTTTCGATGTGGCCTCACAAAATTATCACGACCACAACAACCGTGAAAATAGTTGGATTTACACTGCTGCTCATTCACAGCTGCCTGATCAGTGTTTTTCATTAGCAATTTAGCAAAGTTGATGGTGGTGGTTTGTGTGTCTGTGTGAGTGAAAGACAGAGAGAGAGACAGATTTTCTGTTTATAACCTTCATTTTATGGAGGCACAGTGTGAGCACTCAGGTCGCATCAGAGCATCGGGCGGTATAGTGTGAGACCTGCATCGTGACCTACCAACTTCTAACCCCTGCGAGTCAATCGTGCAGTTTGAGCAGGAGCTGAATAACGTGACTGAAAAAATCACACAGTGTCTGCCCAGCTTTAGGTGTACTGTCGTCCGAGACTTGCACCGCAGTGTCGGCGTTTGTTTCCCTGTTGGCCATGCTTCTTGTTGTGGTCATCTGTTGTCTTCCGGTATTTTCTCCGCAAGCGACCTTTCCTCGACCAATGAGATGAGCGGTAATCTGAATTGTCATACTCGAATTGTCAGCTCATTGGTCACAAAGCAGGAGAGGGGCTGGAATTATGTTTTCAAACAAAGCGTTAATTCCATAAACATTTATAGACCACTTTTGATTCTCACTGTATTACGGGACAAAGTGCGTCCCTTATTAGCTCAATACGGGACGTGTACTTTTGTTTCTAAATACGGGACGATTCCGTTTTTTAAGGGACGGTTGGCAACCCTAACAGTCATAGCCTGCTGCTAGCATGAATGCTAAACGTACTGCTGTGGATGATCAGCAGAAAAACATGTGGTCAGTTTGACTGTTTGCTGTATTTAAAGTGTTTTTCTCAGTTCGTCTGTATTCAAAGTGCATTCGGGGCTTTAGCTGACAGCTCTTTGTGCTAACAAACTAAACTCTCTTAGTTTAAGCCAGCAGACTTTACCAAACACAAAGCCTGCTGCTGCCTCCATGGGTTAGCTTGTGTGACTGGTGTTTGCACCAATGAAATCTAAATCACACTAATGTGTCCTCCAAGGTGTTTGGTGGGAGCACTGAGTGAAACATAAGAGCTCTGGTTAAGCCTCATCAGCTGGATAGGCTGTCCACCCTAGTCCAGGCTTTAACTCAAATCTCTGATTGGCTTTCTAACAATTACCTTGTTAGAACAAGACAGAGACCATGATCATAGCTCCTCCTGATCTATATTCTAAAATCAGTCAAGTTGTTGCCCCTTTCTGTTCTTCTGCTGAGCCAAATATTCGAAATCTTGGAATAATATTTGACTCTTCTTTGGGCCTTGACTCACATGTAAAGTCTCTGTCTCGTTCCTGTTTCTTTCATTTAAGGAATATTTCTAAACTGCGACATATGGTCTCCTTAGCTGAACTGGAAAAAATTGTCCATGCATTTGTGTCATCGCGTTTAGATTATTGTAATTCCCTGTTTACCAGCTTGGATAAATCATCTCTTTCTCGCCTCCAAGCTGTACAAAACGCAGCACCCACTCTACTAACTCGCTCTACCCAGCGAGCTCACATCACTCCTATTTTATGTTCTTTACATTGGCTCCCAATAGATTTTAGAATTCGTTTTAAATGATTGTTTTAACGTACAGAGCACTAAATGGCCCCAGATTATTTATCCAAGCTTCTCACTAAATACACTGCTGCTCGCTGTCTCCGCTCACAGACTCAGAGTTTGTTGGTTGCTCCCAGAACACGTCTGAAGATGAAAGGGGGCGGAGCCTTTCAGTCTGTGGCACCAAGGCTGTGGAACAGTCTACCTCTACAACTACGTTTGGTTGACTCTGTGGGATCCTTTAAAAAACAGTTAAAAACTTTACTGTTTAAACAAGCTTTCTGTTGACCAATGCTGTTTACATTGTTATATTTTTCATTTACATTTAAACTCTATATTGTGTATATTGTGCATTTTGATATTTATCGTACTGTTTATTTTAATCTCTGTGTGCAGCACTTTGTGACTACCTGTCTATGAAAAGCGCTTAATAAATAAACTTTACTTACTTACTTACTAAAATAACAAACAGGGCTGTGAGAGCAACTGAAGTGATAAAAATACTGTTTAAAGATAAAAAACACTTTGATGTTCTCTCGTCACCTAACAAAGTCCAAACCCTGTGAACTATTTTAGCTTTAATAACTGTGGATTCAGGTATCCTGAACCCATCTTTGGACATTTGTAATGAAATATTTTAAAACTCCATCAGAGACTCCTGATGTGGCTGTTTGGAGAAGGAAAAGAGGGACAAAGTGGAGCGTCGAGCTGAGGCTTCATTCACTGCAAACCTACAGTTATGTTTCCTTATTTCTGCTGTTTGCATGTTCACAGCTGAAATAAAGCTGCCTCTTTGACTTCATCCTGTTGTGTTTGGGTCCAATCCTGCCTGCCACACAGCGCTACAGGACAAAGTCTAAGATTTTTATCTTTTTAATGAATCTTTGGTCATATTTATCCAGGAAAACACAAACATGTAAAGGAGTCATCACAGTTCTCTGACCTCGTTGGTCCAGGTTCAGCACTGAAGTCTGGAGGGTAATCTTTGGACTCATCACTCCTCACAGACGGACAGCTGGATCCTGCAGACTGTGACCTCTGACCTCTGCAGACACAAACATGTTTTATTCAATGATCAATTCTCTGATGAAGTGATTGAAGCAGCTGTGATCACACAGACTGCAGATAATGCAGCTGTTTCCTGTCAGTAACAGTCCTCTTAGATTAGAGTTCAGCTTTTTACAGGAAAACAAATGTCCCTGAATGCAACAGTGAGACACAGTCTGCCTGTGTGGCTGTGATAGCTGCCGTTAGGAGCGCTCATGTGTTTGCAGTTAGACGAGGAGATGTTACCATCATGGACACGTTAACAAATCCTGCAGCATCACGTGGCACAAACACTTTGTGTTCCTGTCATCTGCAAGCAACAGGAAGTTCATTAATAAAGGCGGGATGGAGACGCGACTGTGATGGTTCTCCTTCATCCAGCTGTTACACACATCTGGGCTCACACGACGAGCCTTTGTCTAATACAGCAGCTGCTCTCTGAACACTTTTCTGAAGAGGAGCTGCACAAACCTTTGTTTGCTTTCTAGAGCAGCGTATCAAAGTCAAACTACCCACTGCTAGCAGCTGTTTCTATCATAGTTTAGGATCCAGATGTGTGAGGTCTAGATTTACACCTCTGATTAAAATACATAGTTAAAAACAGCCAATTGAGTCCAAATGTGTCTTAAACCAGATAAACTGACAGTTACAGCTGAGCCTGTGTGTCCTTGGAGACACTGCTCTGCTACAGAGATGCATTTTAGAAACCAGGAAACATCAAAATCATTTAAATCAGAGAGTTCTTGTTACTAACAGCTCACCTCTCTGCAGCAGAGACTTTGAAATTAATGAAGTCATCTTTAGACACGTCACTCTGTAAGGACACAGAGCTGGGTGGAGGTCCAGGCGGGTTCCTGTGAATAATGATGGAGCAGTGATGTGAGTGCTGAGCTGTGACATGGAGAAGAGTCATGGACAGTTAGAGATGGTCATCTCACCTCTGAGCTTTGGTCTGGCTCTCATGTTCCCCACACAGAGTGCTTTTAGAGGGAGGGACTCCCTCCTCTCTGTCCTCACACTGATCCATGCTGCTCAATTCACATCAGCTCACACACACTTTCTACCTTCACCTGCAGAGGAAACACAAATCAGCCCAGCGACACACTGACTGACCCACTCAGCATCCACTGATTAATTCAGACACGTTTTAATCCCCAAAAGTTGATTCTGTTCATCTGGATGTTTTCAGTGGGAGAAACGTTTCATGACTCATCCAGGTGACTCCTTCAGTCTCAGCTGACTGCAGGTTTCCAACCTTATAAACAGGACATTTGCACAATGGCTGGGAGGTCATGACCATTGATCAACAACCACTGATCAATGGCCATGAGTCCCATTCACAGAGAGTTGGGGAATGTCTGCAATCACAGCATTACTAACCTAACCCTTACCTGGATGATTGAGCATCAAGACACTTTTTAATATTTTACTAATTTCTGAAGCTTTTTACCAACTTTGATCAAATTGGTCTGCTGTCATTTTATTGTTGACAAAAAGAGATTTTGAGTTTGAGTGTTGACGTTTCCATGTGGGACTGTTGCTGCAACACCAGGATGTTACTACAGAATACACTTTATATTGTGAGCACTTGGATGTTAGTCCAGTGGTCCTAAACTGACACACCTGCACCTGGATTCATTCTGACCAGATTTTAACCCAACAGTGTTTCATACTTAATACATCAGACACAAACTCTGCAGCTGTCATCGTGTGCAGTGTGTGTGCAGTGTGTGTGCAGTGTGTGTGCAGTGTGTGTGCAGTGTGTGTGCAGCGGGACACCGTGTCCTATGAGTGTTATACTACAATAAACAGAGCCTGACCGCGGGCATAAAGAGGGCAAAAACCCACTTATGCTCTAAAGATGAAGTTCTGTTTCTCTTCAAATGAGCCTCAGAGCATGTGGAGGGTCATTGAACGCATCACAGATGACCTCAAGAACAACAGGCTGAAGAACATAAAAACAAACGCAGAGTTTCTGTCTGACGGTTTGAACATGAAACAGGAATTATTGAGCAAAAACGGCCAGTTTATTAATTTATGATCAATCATCAACGCATTCACCTACAATACACGAATGAACATCACCAGTTAAACTGAAAATAACCTGCATACAAATACGACAGCAGACTATAGCGAACGAGCAGAGAAATGCATTTTATAGATGAAGTGTTGGCAGCGACTCTTAGGACAGCCTGTCTCACTGTCAGCAGTTAAACAACATCCACACACTGGAAGCCCGTTTGCGTCACTAAAAAAAAGAAGGATCCAGAACTCGAAATTTCGACTTATTTTCTCGTAATTTCGATTTATTAACTTGGAATTTTGAAAAAACTAACTCAAAATTAAGAGTTAGTGCTGTCAATCAGTCATTTACGTGAATGACGTAATTTCCTTGTTACCCGGAAGCTGAAGCCCTCAGCTACAAATGCTACAGCTAAGACACCAGAATTACAGCCAGTCATAAACGCACAAGTCGCTGATTATTGTCTGTGTGGCTTCACAAATGATGAAATCCTTCTGTTATTAGCTGAATCACATGGCGTTAATATCAGCTAACGTACTCTCGAAAGCGCCGGTTTGTTGCGATGCGGGTTTGAGTGCGCATTGTAGCTGGATTACTGATTGGCAGAACTAACTCGACATTTCGAGCTACTTTCCTCAAAATCTTCGAGTTATAAGTCGAGATTTCGAGAATGGATCCTTTTTTGTGTCGGAAACGGGCTTCCGTAACAGACTGATGGAGGCAGGAGAAGCTGCCTACAGACATCAGTCAGTGGATCCACAGTAACATCGAGTTCAGCTGCTGATCATCAACTGTTTCTGTCTCGTTCCCAGACTCTGATCTCACATAAAACGAAGCAGATTTATGCTGAAACTAAGCTGCACACAGCTGATGTCAGCCAGGAAAACAGTACAGACTGCTAACGTTACCTTAACATGGAGACGATCAACTGCGCCACAACATTCACGAAAGCGAAAGTAAAAGCGACGGAAGGAAACGCCCAGAGAGGCGTTTGAGGGACGGTCAGAGTCAGGAACCTCAGAAACGCATCAGGCTGGAGTTTAATTCTGCTTTCATCTTTAGAAACATCTGGAAATAGTTATAAAAACGCTGCGTAATAAAGAAAAATAGTGTAGATTAGTTTGAGTTGTGTTTAGCTGAGCTGTGTCTTTAATCTGAAGTTCATTTTGTGGAGGAGCAGCAAGACTTTCAGTGTTACTCTCAGAGAAAGCCTCCCAATGTCTGTTGTCTTAATAGTGGAATTATCTGGAAAATGAACCAGTTCTTATGAGCTGCTTTTCTGTATGAGCAGTCAAAGCATTTTATACAGCGTGCTTCATTCACACAAGCATTTCTTTTTCTAACAATGACACTATGATGGATGCATCGGAGAGCAAGTCGGGGTTCCACATCTTGCCCAAGGATACCGTGGCGTGCAGACTGGAGCAGCCAGGGATCAAACCTCCAACCTTCCAGTTAGTAATTCTACCTGCTGAGCTACAGTCTGTACTTCCTGAACATCACACCCTCCTTTTGTTTCTTTATTTCCAGTAGCAACCAGGACCATAATGAACCCTGACTCCCACAGACACTCAGGAGCCACCTGCCCAGTAAGTCACCCGCTAACTGCAACTATCAGAGCCCTGACCTTCTGCAGAGACGAGTCACACTGAACACAGCAAGTGTCCCTGCTCTCAGATACAAAACCTGCCTTTAAAAGTTCAGAGTAATGAAATCAGCAGTTCTGGTTCTAGAATCTGTAGTCTCACACACTTTTGTTGTTTTGGTTCACATCGGTTGATATTCTGCTGCAAACAACTAATGAGAACATTTTATAAACCTTTGAGTGTCCATCAGGATCCTGTAGAAACAGTTTCCATCTCAAATACTAAACATCATTATTTACATTCTGTTTATTTATTTTTTAAAGTCCCTCTAGCACAGATTTCTTTAGCCGAATGTCTTTCTGTGTCTTCCATACAAACATTAAACATGCAAACACTCAACACAGCAACACTGAAAGCATTTGAGTGCAACTTTCATTCAAATCAAACTTTATACACAATTACAATAATGGAAAAAAGACAATCTAAATAGTAATACACAACAACCACTGCAGAAATAAATAAAAGAAAACCAAACACAATCCAGACATAAATACACAAATATATTTAAATCTATATATTTATACATTTTAATATGATGTAAAAGAAAACAAATACAAAACCTATCAAACTACCAATATAAAAAAAACAAGACCAGAATCAGAGAGACTTTATTTATCCCCAAGGGCCAATTAACATACAACAGAGCAGCATGACGTTGAAGATCAGCACAATAAAAGTGAGATAATAAATACACAGAATATACAGTTTTAAAATTACACAGTTTTAAAATTAAAGTGACTGAAGGTGAATAAATAACTGTAAGTGACTAAAAGTGAGTAAAGTGTTGGTAGTATAAGAGTGTAGTTTATGTTTCTGTGGGAAATGTTCTTATCAGCTGGAGTTAAAAAGCAGAGCTGCTTTGGGGACAAAGGTGGCGCTCCTCCTCCTCTCAGTCCTGCAGGAAATGCAGCGGAGGCGTCGCCCAGAGGGGAGCCATTGAAATGCAGGGTGAAGAATGTGAGAGGGGTCACTGATGATTTTGGCTGCCTGTCTAAGGGCCTGTTGATGAAAACCTGCCAGAGTTCTGACAGGCAGGCCAATGATTTTAGAGCACACTGATGCTGCAGTCTGTTCCTGTATGAAGGCTGAGAGAGTGGGACCAGCAGGTGATGGAGAAGGTCATGATGCTTTCAGGAAGACGTAGTAAAAAGTCATCATGATGGGTGTGCTGACTCCAAAGGAGTTGAGTTTCCTAAGGAGGTTTAGCCACCATGTCCCCTGCATGCTGGTAAGGCCTGGTTGACACACACATCAGCGTGAACAAAGTGGGAAATGTGTTTCTTCTAATTTTGTTACCATTTTTATTTAAGAAAAAAGCATTAAAAGTGCCAGGACACGTGTAAGTAAGTAAATGCCAAACACAGCTTCTTATCATTGCAAACTCTTATGGCTGCAAATGTTTTACAATAAAAGCAAACGTAAGCATTTGTGAAAACAACAAAACAGCTCAATGATTTGCTAAATTTGTACTGTAGCATATATCCAGAGGGTTTCCCAGGTTTTCACTAATGCTGCTAAAAAAGCTGCATGTACATGTTAGCAGGCGTAACAGGCCCCGGGACGATGGACAGTGTGCACCAGCTGGTTAGAACAAAGGAAATAATCAAATAAAATCATCGTTTTATTTCATCAACACACATAAAGGCCAGTTCACAAAAACTGACAAGCATTAGCTAACAGCTAACATGTAAAGGACGTGTGCAGGAGCCTGGATGCAGTTTGTGGAGTTTATATGATCAACATAGTTTTTGGGTTAAAAGTTAAAACTATAAAGTTATGGCTCACTTGCTTAGAGTTGTATTATATGGGAAGCAGTGCTTACAGACTGACATAGTTTGATTTCTTTTGCTTCAAATGTATGCTTTTATTTTGATAGTCTGGCAGAGACAGGAAGTTAGCTGCCTCTCAGTCTCTCTGTTTGAACTGAACTTTGTAAGACTTTGATCCTTCTGGATTCAGGCACGTGTAGCTGCTCTGGACATTTGTACGGAAATATTTAAAACTGGACTCCTGCTGATTTTTGGAGAAACAGGGACTCAGTGGAGCGTCGAGCTGAGGCTTCATTCACTGCAAAGCTACAAAGTGCATTCATTTATCTTAACAAGCAAAGTTGATGTGACTGAAAAAACAAATATTTCTATGTTTCTGAACTTTCATCAGCTTGCTGAGCAGAAACATCTATGAAGAGTCCAGTCAGTGATTATTACTCATTAGAAGGGAAGATGAAGAATCCTGGTGTTGGAAGCTCACACTGTCTGCACTGTGCATGCAAAGTCCACTGAATGAATGAACCAGTGAATGTAGGAAGTGCCCACTGTTTCTGTAAGTATGGGAGGACCCACCTCTCTCTGCAGATGTCCCTGACACAGGCGGCCCTGGCCAGGATCTGCTCCCACTGGGCGTCCCTCCCCAGCACCACCCTGCTGTCCTGCTGGCTCATTAGACGCTGCAGCTCTGGGTAGACCCGGTCCTTACAGACATGACCAAAGCAGCACACAATCAAAGACAAACAGAAGCTTTGAACACATGAATATGACATTTATAGTAATGCGTTATTATTACAAACCTGTTTTTTCCACAGAGCGGTCATGAGGCGCAGTCCCACTGCTCTCAGCTTGGGGGAGCCGGCCAGCATGTGCAGACTGTGCAGCACGATCGGGAAGCACAGCTGGAATATTACAGCACATATGATCAGAGCCAAGTTTACAAGAGAAACACACGGTTACAGCTGAAGAAGGCAGATGTTAGACGATGACTGCTGGTTTGGAGAGTCCAGCTCACTGACAGAGTGCTTTATACTACAGAGCACTGCATCTATCCCACACAGAGGCTGCTGTGGTGGAGTCCAATCCCAGCTCCTACAAACTGGGTACAAGAAACACTGTCTGTGTTCACACAGAGAAAACTGTGTGGCAGACGTGGGAATTTCTCTTTGTTCCTTTGTCAAAGTGCTAAACATCGAGAGGGGAACATTTCAGTTATGTGCACAAACTGATTTACCAACATTTGCCACACACAGTGTCCTGCTAATGGTGCTAATATTTAGCACAGTTTGTTTAATGCAGTGTTTGATTTGTTGCTCTTGATATTGTGCCATTCATTTGTGCACAGAGATGGCATCACAGAGATTTGATGGACATCAGTCTGATCTCTGCTTTTACACTGATAAACCTCAAACACATCTTTGTTTATTAGGTTCATTTCAGGACCACAGACAGCGCAGGACGATCAGCTGTGCTTTATGGATCTACATAAACTCAGCTGCATTTGATGTGACAGCCATGAGCTGTAGATCACAGATACACACACCCCATCAGCACAGATGTGTTAGTGGTGCTGTTAACACCAGCTGGAGACATTTACAGTTTGTTTTATCCCTCAGGTGTTGTCTAAATATAAGAATGTATGTGTAGGTAAAATACAGTGGGTTGCAAAAGTATTCGGCCCCCTTGAACTTGCACACATTTTGTCACATTACAGCCACAAACATGAATCAGTTTCATTGGAATTCCACGTGAAAGACCAACACAAAGTGGTGCACACGTGAGAAGTGGAACGAAAATCAGACATGATTCCAAACATTTTTTGCAAATCAATAACTGCAAAGTGGGGTGTGCGTAATTATTCACCCCCCTGAGTCGATACTTTGTAGAACCACCTTTTGCTGCAGTTCCAGCTGCCAGTCTTTTAGGGTCTGTCTCTACCAGCTTTGCACATCTACAGACTGAAATCTTTGCCCATTCTTCTTTGAAACAGCTGCAGCTCAGTCAGATTAGATGGGCAGCGTTTGTGAACAGCAGTTTTCAGATCTTGCCACAGATTCTCGATTGGATTTAGATCTGGACTTTGACTGGGCCATTCTAACACATGGACATGTTTTGTTTTGAACCATCCCATTGTTGCCCTGGCTTTATGTTCAGGGTCGTTGTCCTGCTGGAAGGTGAACCTCCGCCCCAGTCTCAAGTCTTTTGCAGACTCCAAGAGGTTTTCTTCCAAGATCGCCCTGTATTTGGCTCCATCCATCTTCCCATCAACTCTGACCAGCTTCCCTGTCCCTGCTGAAGAGAAGCACCCCCAGAGCATGATGCTGCCACCACCATATTTGACAGTGGGGCTGGTGTGTTCAGAGTGATGTGCAGTGTTAGTTTTCCACACAGAGCATTTTGCATTTTGGTCTCATCTGACCAGAGCAGCTTCTTCCACATGTTTGCTGTGTCCCCCACATGGCTTGTGGCAACATGCAAACGGGACTTCTTATGGTTTTCTGTTAACAATGGCTTTCTTCTCTCCACTCTTCCATGAAGGCCAACTTTGTGCAGTTGTGATGGCATGCCACACATGGTAAGCGCCACACCTCACCACCCGTTGATTCACTTTAGTTTAATTTACAGTCACTACTTTAAAATATTCTTATTGTTCAATATTGTTTCTTTATTAAATGTATTTATTTTTCCATCACACCTTCCAATGTTTATATGGCGTGCACACATATTAACCTTGCAAGGTCAAAGTTCCGTTTTATGTTATATTAATACATCTTTTCTTTGTTTGAGTTACCTGGGGGTTGGCTTCTCCTCCTGTCTGGCAAAAGGTGTAGCAAAGGGCTGAGAGACCTGAAGTACCACTGACAGCCTAATTGGATTGCACCACATGCTTCATTGCCTGGGGGGTGTTTCATGTGTGTTTAAATGTTTTGTATTAGTTGGTTATATGGCAGCCATCTTGTTTTCCCCCGTGTGTGTCATTTGGTTTAGCTAAACCAGTATTTAAGTTCCCCTGTGTGTAGTGATGGCCAAATGAAGCTTTCTGAAGCTTGTATTGAAAAACGGTTCATTACTCGAAGCTTTTAAACACAGTCCTCTCTGATGACATCTGGTGGCCAAAAATACAAAGAGCAGCTTGAATCCACAAAATAAAACCAACTGCTTCATAATGACTGCTCTCTCTACAGAGTGGAGTTCTGTCTGATATTGGGCCACTGTTGCTTTGAACGTGTATTTTTTTGGTGGTTAAAAAAAATGTGTTTTATTTGTTTAATAAATAGTTTTGACCAGTAAACTCTCCTTGTTTAAACATGCACCATGGTGTGGTCTTTCTTTGCTTGTGACTTCTTGATGTTAGTAAATACAATAATTGAAAAATACCACGTTACATATAATATATACATATAATAATGTACAACACATTATGGAGTAGGCTTCTGCGCTGAGGTCCTGCCTCCATGCACTTATGCAATTAATCGCTAGACAGGTGTATTTATAAATAATATTATATCGTTAGCTTCATAGCATAATTGCCTAAGTCATTTGACTAAGTCAATGACTTAGGCACTTATGCTATGAAGCTAACGATATCAGGGAAATTTTCCCAGACATATTTTTGACCTGGGGGTAGAATTGATTGTGAAATGGAAAAAAAAAAAGCTTATGAACTTGCAAATTACAAACATGATGCATTTAAGGTAACCCTTTTTCATTTTTATTTAAAAAGAGAATTTGTTCTAATGTGCGATGGTCGAACCTGTTCCTTTTCGTGGAGATAATTTCTCCTGCCTTAAGGAAAATCCCTTCACATGGCACAGAGGAGGCTGGAGCGCAGAGAAACTGGTAGAGATGCAGTTTTACAGTCTACCTGGGCCCCACAAACTATCAGCTAAAGAGAATAAATAAATTCAATTGCTGCACATTTGGCAGACTAACATTTTCAGATTAATTAAACAATAAAATATATATTTTTACAACATTACATGTAAAGAGTCAAGTGGAAGTTTTTCTAAAGTTATTTAATGATATTTATATTATGGAAGCAGATTTTTGACATTTTACCTTTTTCCCGTTTTCAGATATAATAAACACGCACAAAACAAAAGCAAACAGCCAGAACACAAAGCTGGAAAACCCACCCGATTGACCAAAATCCACTCAAAATTCTCCCACACAACAGAACCTCCTCTATTCCTCGCTGGCTCCAAATCTCTCAGTAGAATGATCAGTGGTTCGCTATCTGTCACCATCAAAACACTCCACAAATCCCGCGAATGATTCGCTTCCTTATAAACCATTGAATCAGATACCGAAGCAGTTAGGTTCTAAATGACGCTTCGGACGTCCCCGATCACGTGACTCTGGCCAAACGAATCAAGCTTCGACACAGTGCTTCTGAAGCAGTGTGTTGATCTTTCTGACACACGCACCGGAGCTTCAGCTTCAAGCGGGCCATCACTACCTGTGTGTCATTTCAGCAGGTCAGTTTGTCATATGGTTGTTTGAGGTTTTGTTAATTATTATCTTGAGTTTAGTCTATTGAGTTGACCTCTTTTATTGGTCTGCCTGTTTAAGTTTTGGCTTTGTTAAATATATTTTCATATTTTTGGGTCAATAAAACCCCTTTTTTGAATTAAAACCACCTGTGTCCTTTATGCTTTACTGCTTGGTCCCTGACAGCAGTGCACGACTAATAGTTGTCCTATGGACAGATTCCCCCACCTGAGCTGTGGATCTCTGCAGCTCGTCCAGAGTCACCATGGGCCTCTTGGCTGCATTTCTGATCAGCGCTCTCCTTGTTCGGCCTGAGTTTAGGTGGACGGCCTTGTCTTGGTAGGTTTACAGTTGTGCCATACTCCTTCCATTTCTGAATGATCACTTGAACAGTGCTCCGTGGGATGTTCAAGGCTTGGGAAACCTTTTTGTAGCCTAAGCCTGCTTTAAATTTCTCAGTAACTTTATCCCTGACCTGTCTGCTGTGTTCTTTGGACTTCATGGTGTTGTTGCTCCCAATATTCTCTTAGACAACCTCTGAGGCCGTCACAGAGCAGCTGTATTTGTACTGACATTAGATTGCACACAGGTGCACTCTGTTTAATCATTAGCACTCATCAGGCAACGTCTATGGGCAACTGACTGCACTCAGCCCAAAGGGGGGTGAATAATTACGCACACCCCACTTTGCAGTTATTTATTTGTAACAAATGTTTGGAATCATGTCTGATTTTCGTTCCACTTCTCACGTGTGCACCACTTTGTGTTGGTCTTTCACCTGGAATTCCAATAAAATTGATTCATGTTTGTGGCTGAAATGTGACAAAATGTGGGAAAGTTCAAGGTGGCCGAATACTTTTGCAAACCACTGTATTGTACTTCCAGTCCCAGATTGGAGCCTTTGGATCATGTAACCTCTGTTTATATGATTTCATTACAAAGCTGGGGCTGTTCTATTAGCAAATTACTGGCAACCAAAAATCTCATGTTGCTCTGAACTGAGCAGCTCCTGGCAGACTGAAATGACGGCTTTGCAACTTAAATCACCCAAAAATCTAAACTAACATCTATCGCTGCTATTGGTGGATTGTGCTCACAGGCTGGTATTTGGGACACGCGGGTCCCTGGTTTTTAAACTCTAGGAGCCTCCTGGATGAAGAGAAGCTCCTCAGACTACATGACCTGGATGACCCCACAGATAAAAGCTCACATGTGTGTATGATGGACTAAAACACACTGTGAGCGCTCAGATGAAGTAGAAAGGTGCTGCTGATGTTCCAGCCCCGTCTCCAGACGCTCACAGTCAGTACAGGTTCTTCTTAGTCGTGCTGCGTACCTTATGAGTGCCGAGGTTTGGCAGGCTTGTGAGAACAGCGTGAGCCAGGACGGGATTCTTTTCTTTGGTCAGTTTGAACAAAAGAAGCAGCACGAGGGGCGGGACCTGCAGAGGGAAACACCCACATCAGCAAACACACCAACCAAACATCAAATGCACTTTGTCAGACCGTACAGAGGCTGCATCACTGACCTGTACGTGCACACAAACCGACAGCTTCACAGGATGTTCAGCATAAACAGATAGAGCAGGGTTGAGTCTGCCCTTGTGATACTAAATGTGTGGTGCCCATCTTGTACTCTGCAGTCAGTTAAAGCTTCATAGATCACACATGAAGTCCTGACACTTTAGTATGAGACAGGTTACAAATAAGGAAACAGTGAGACAGCATCACGGTCCTTAGATACATCACGCTGCTGTGCAGTGTCACAGCTTAATTACCACCACACACCTAATGGCACTCCGAGCCTTAAATGTTGCAGAGCGACCGCTTCACCTGCACGGCCCGAGAGCGAGAGGGAGGGGCAAAGAAAATAAAGCTGAGCGATGACACGTTTAATGCTGTCGAGCCAAAAACATCACTTTGAATCAACATCACTGCAGTAAATCATCATTAAGGTTTCATAGTGGTTAGCTTCTGGCTTTTCCTGTAACAAAGACCTGCTGCTGCACGTTTAACATGACAAGTACGAGCGAGCAGAGATCTCCAGAGGACTCAAATATGCCAACAACCTTCAACCAGTGCATCCAAACACCAGTGTGTGCAGCACTCTGGGAGCAATTAGAGCAGAAGGTGAATCCTCTGGGGCCCGGTGCACGCTTGAGTAATGAGGGGTAAACTCACACTTCATCTGCAGCTAGTGACTCCAACACAAGTCCAGAGAGAGGTCTGTCCCCTTAGAGCACTCCCTAACCTCTCCCTTTATACGGCAGCAGATCAGCAGCAATCACACAGCAGTGACAGCTTTTATCTTCCTGCTGATCTGAACCATTTCAAAGTCATGTGTTGGTGCCAAAACACCAGGTTATCAACATGTGTTTCCTGCTCTTAGAAAGACAAACACAAGCTAGCTGCCTCACATACAACATATCTACATGTCAGAGGGAACAACATGCATTACTTTATATTCAGTCCACAGATTTAAGAGAACAGTTGTGTGGGTTATCTACCTGGCAGGGGTCGGCAGCAGCGACAGCCTGGCTTGCTTTCAAAGCCAGCTGGCAGATGTTTTCCTGACCCATGATGATGAGATAAGTCACAATCAGGACAAGAGAGGAGGACAGGCGCTGGCTGGACGACAGGGCGGAGCTGACCGCCAACAGCCAATCGGTCGCTGCTGCTGGATTGTTGGCCACTTTGCGCAGTACCGACAAATAGGGATGGGTATTGATACGATTTTCACGATTCCGGTTCCATTTTCGATTCTTTATCGATTCTGTTTAAAAAAGGAGAACACTAAGGTCGATTAGCTTAGAACTTTGTTTTATATCTTCTCTTTGAACAAGGTAGAAATTTAGGAGTAACATGGCCTTACAAACCCAACAGTGAGACCTTAAGAGATCCAGCCTACAGCTCTTCAATGGGTGTCACAGGGTCCCCAGGAAAGAAAAATGTAAATGTAAAATAATAAAATAAATATTCTTCTGTAGCAATAACAAAGTATAACATAAATTATTCTGTAGCAATTACACAAGAATATCCAGTAATGTCCCTACAATTAAACCCATTCACTTACCGAAAATGTGTGCAAGCCTTTGACCACAAACTGAGTCACTGCTCGGTGACGTTCGTCTGTCCTGCCTGAAAGGAGACGCTACCGGCAGACTGCAGCGAGAACTGCCAGCATCTGAGCCAGACTCTGTCTCTCTCATCATGGTCACTAAATGCACAGTGATGGCAGGTTTGTAATAAGGCAGATCGCGCTAACATAATGTGCACTGTTAGTTGATTATTTACCTGCCGCATTAACGGGAGAGGACGTGCAAACGTTACCGCTGCTGCTGGGTTGAGATTCACGAGTCCGGAGCGGAATTAAAAACACGACATTCATTTAAAGTTATCGTGTGTTATAATATATATAATATATAACATATATAATATATAATATATATAATATAAAGTTCTTCCTCTCAAACAAATATTCCCAAATGTTTGTCCCAAACAACAAGATTACCCTTCAGCCATCCACCCACTAACTAAACAACACTTTGGTTTTCTTATATATTTTAATAAGAATTTATGCTTCTTGATGTTATGCAAATGGAATATTTTGCACAAATAGAAATTCTCTTTGAGTTGGACTGAATGAATTTCACTTAATCTGATAATAATATTGATAATAATAACAATTATTTATTACATATACTAAACAATGAGGGGATGAGCAGCATCAGTAAACACATATTGCTTTTGAATACTATTAATATACTAACACAGTAACCCAAGCCCCTCCCCAAACACACCCAGTCCCACCCACCTGCTGTTACCATAACGATAAGCCAGGCTGTACTGTCCACCTGCTACCAGCAGCCTGTTTACTGGCTCCCAAAAACAGGAACAGGTAAGTCAGCACCTGTTCATCTTATCAACAGCTTATTTACTACAATATGTAGAACAGAGTTACTGACCAGTCAGAGCAGCGTGACAGTGCACACACACACACACACACACACACACACACACACACACACACACACACACACACACACACACACACATCACTGCACTTTAAATCTGAACACTTTCAAACGTGTCACCAACATGAAGAAGACGTTCCAACAACATAAAGAAAGCCTTCATTATATTTTAGGTGATGCTGAAAATAAGCTCAGTCCTGTTTCATGGCTGTGAATGGTTTGAAAGTCTGAAACCAAACAGTGCCAGCGGTTTCTACAGGATGTTGCCTATACAGCAAACAATACAGGCTGTGCTGTAATGCTAGGTCTGCACTAGCAATACAAGCCAGAACAATGCATGAGCACGATGCTTTAGAAATGACACCACGGAGGCTTTGCTGTGCAACACTCAGACTGCACGAGCCCGACGGGCCTGACGGGCCGCGGCTTTTTGGGAGAGCACTCAGCGGCACAGTGGCAGCCTGTGATTGCTGTGGTGGAGCCCTGAGGTCATCACAGTCGGGGCTTTGATGGGCAGAGCTTTGACTTTTCTGTGTAAGTACATGAGATTTATGGCAGTTACTTTTCATTTTGATATGTTCTCGTTTATTCTTGTGTTAGTTTATAGAAATGCTTTAGTCACTCTGGGGTCACCACAGCAGGAAGCTCCATTTGTTTCATATGGCAGCTTTTATTTTTTAAAGCTTCTTATTTGCCTTTAAAAAGTGACTTTGTCACTTCCTGAGCCAACGTGTTACCATGACACTAAGGAGGAACACTGGGAATACTGGGAATACAGTTTTAGACCTGAGGCATCATCTGCAAAGGATTTTCATCAAGGTATTAAAAACAATCTTTATATTTAAAATGAATGTGTCCAATAAATGTGGTGAGAGCATTAAAATATTTCTGAGAAATGAAAGCAATACTTTTGTTAAAGCTTCAAATCTGTACTTGAATCATGATTTAAACTGTGGTTGTGAACAGGGAATAAAATGATGTAATGAGGTGATGTTGCTCCTCCTCACCTCAGAGACATGTGATCAGTCTGGATGAAACTTTATATAAACTTACATGACGTGTACATTGTTGTTTCCAAATGCACTTTGCTCAACTATTTTAGTACTGTGGCAGTGTGTTGTCATGTATATCTATTAATAAGTGTTCAAACAGAGATGCTAACAGTGCCTGATTACGTCATCTTATATAACAAATATGTAGCTTTCAAAGAGAACACATGGTGATAGATGATGAAGTCTCCCAGCAGCCCTCCTACTGCAGTGTTACTGGGATACGGCTCAGAGACACCTGATCCAGTTCTAACAATAAGCTTTAGAGAAAAAACACAAAAACTAAATGGGGAGTCTCATGAATCCAAGCTGGGAGCTGGTCCACAGGAGACGGGCCACTGAGAGACAGCTGAAGGCACTGCCTCCTATTCTACCTAGCAACAACAAATAAGGCTGCAGTCTGAGGAGGGAGTGCTCTATCAGTATAACTTTGTACTACAAGCTTTTTAAGAGACAACAGAGGCTGATTATTCGAGACCTCGTCTGTCAGAAGGAGGACTTTAAATCTTGGATTTAACAGGGAGTCAGTGAAGAGGAGCTAATATGTGACAGATATGCTCTCTTTCTACTTCCTGTTGGTACTCGTGCTGCAGCGTTTCAGCTTAACTGGAGGCTTTGAGGCTTTTCATGGCACTTGTCTGATAACACTGACTCACAATCGTGCAGCTAGAATCACTCTCAGCTTAGTTCACAGACCTACGTGGTTGTTTGTGCACACTGAATGATATATTCTGCTCAAAGATGGCTCCTCACAGCTTCACTGGAGGCCACGATGATGCTGTTTCTAAGAGTTTTAGGGCCGAGCACAACAGCCTGTCTGGATTTAGAAGCAGGAAATTAGAGGTCACCAGGTCTTTTAGGTCTCTGTGATCAACAAATCACAACAACAGTCACGTGAAGGCACAGACCACGAAGTACAGAGAAAATCCCACCAACCGCTCAACCCCAATGAGCAAGGCCTCGGCCACAGCAGGAAGGAAAATCTCCCTTTTAGCCGAAACAGACTGGAGGACGGGCAGACGTCTGACCGACTGGTGGAGAGGGAGGGACTCACATGGTGGATACTCATCTCTCACAGACGGTGAGAGGACAAAGACAAAAGTGTCACCTCATATCAGGCGGCACCTCCAGGGCTGAAAACTGAAACCTGTGCAGAAGTGCCAAAAACTGCAATTCCCCTAACGGCCCCTGGAGCCTGCATCCAAAAGTGAGACAACCCCAACAGCCCCCTATATGAGCACTGTCACAGTTTACAGCTGTAGCTTTTTACCAGGCCTCACCTCTGCCCATCCAAGTGACCCACCTGTGTCACACACACTGTGAAGCTGAGCAGTGTGTCACTATGAAAGCTCTGCTTCTTCCATGGTTTATATACACATGCTGTGTGGATCTGTGTCTGAAGGAGCACAATACATTGGGACGCACACTCATTGTGTCCCAAGTGTCACTTTCAAACTATAAAATACAAAAATAAAATCAGCAGCGTTGCTCTGTTGGTCTCTAAGAGGACATCAGGCTAACATCTACTGTTATTAAATTAGTGCGACACACCATGATGAGCTGCAGTCACACTGATACAGCCACATAGTACGAGACAGCTCAAATAATTAATCAGGAGTAATCCCCCAGATATATAACAACGCTCAATCTGGAAATGGCAAAGCCGACCACCCAAGACAGAGCAGCATGTTTGTTTCCTGCGGTGCGCAGCTCGTCCTGGTGTTTCCTACATTTCCCACAGGCCAAAGCGCTTCACCACGAAGCTTCCGTACACACGAGGCCATCCACAGTTATCTGGTGATCGTAATACGGAGAAAACTAAACTGTAAAGTCGCCCGGACACAACTTAGCGCTGAACAGGACCTGCTAATAGCAGCTTAGCATCAACACAAGCTAATGCTAACGTTATACAGCTGACGGCAGGTTCACTGTAACAGATACGCGGCTGTAACTGTAACTGCAGCAGGCTAAGAAAGACTAACGAAGCTCAGTTAAAGTTATACATGCTGTTCAAAAAACTTTACCTCCTCCAAATCTCATGAACCCATACTTTACTCATAATGCAACATAGAAAAGAAATGAGCTCATTGTGAATTTGGTGGCAGCAACATCCCAAAAAGCTTGCAGCATGGCCATGTTTCCAACATCACCTCTACTTTCAACAACCATCCATAAACACCTGGGAACTGAGGAGACCAGGTGCTGGACTTTTCGGAGAGCATCATTTTTGTCTGATATAAGGGACAGAGCTGCTCAACAGTCCTGTGGCTTTTCCTCTCGTGATGTCACAAATATCATCAAATATCTGGTTCAGAACTTGCGGTCTTCCACTACAAAGCCCTGCTGTAGTGTGCAGCTTAGCAACATCCTCCATAAACATGTAAAATACATCATCTCCATGGGAGCACATGTTGCTCTAAAACCTGTGTATATAATTCAGTCTTGGTTCCTTTCCAAATGTGCAAGGTGCCAATTCCATAGGCACTGATCTAATGCCAACCATCAGAGATGCAGCCTTTTTAAACACTGATAACAAACTTCAGCTCAGACCATTTGGATATGTCAGTGTTCACAGGCAGAACGTGCAGGTGTTCCTAAACCCATGCAATGATTTCCATGACAGCGTGCCACCTGAGTAACAGAAGATCATGTTGGTTTTCAGATCTTTACTAGATTTACCCAGTAAAGATTTTACACTGCAGAACATTATTCTGATATTGTGACACAGTTTGTAGATGGGTAAACCAATGAGAGCCCTGTTCTTCCAGTATGCTCCTTTTATACACAATTAAATGACTTCCCTATGGCCAGATAAGCGAATGAGTTGCAAAATATTCCTGTCCCTCCAACACTTACTTCTCTGGGTTTTTCTTGTCCCCGTCCCACCTTTAGAAAGATGAGGTGATGCCCTTAAATTCAAGATCAACTAATACTTTTCACAAAGTAGTAAAATCTTTCATTTTAAATATTTTTGAACATTAATTTAATTAATAACTGTTGCCTGAATGTACAGTTTCCATTTCGTGAATACCATGTTTCATATGCATAGCCTTCTGCTGATATTATTCCTGGTAAATCTCTCAAAGATACCTTTCTGGTCATCTCCCCTTTCCTTCATGTTATCAGCTTTTGCTTTGGATACCTGAACACTTGAAGGCAGCCTGTGTCTTCCACTGTTATATAATTACAGCCACATTTCTAAAATACAAGTCGTTACTGAAGTTTTCCAAAAACCTGCTTCTTCAACTGGTTAAGGAACCCTGCACCTTGCATCAGTTCTAATCTAGTTTCTCTCAGAGTCACAGCACTAAAACACCATCCATCCATCCATCCTCTTAACCTCTCCTCCAACTTAGGAACCTGTGGTGTCACGAACCCATCCCACCTGTCATGGGTACCTCTTGACCTGCCACTAGTCCATCACTGAGAGACAGAACCACACACTCATATTCACACTATGGTCAATTAAATTTAGGGCCCTTGGATTGTGGGAGAAAACAGGAATACAGCCCCCCGCTGACAGGCGTTAATACCAGCAACAGGTTTTTTGCAGGAAGGCACCAGTGTGTAAATCACTGTGCCTGCTGAAACTCCAAAACAATATTCTTGAGTAATGGTAAGGTGATTAATGCCATTCTAACAAACAGAATAGTGAACTGAGATTATAGTTATAGTGATGCTCTCACATAGTTTTCATCATTCTTATCTCACAAACACTTCAAAATTCATATAAATAACTACAGGGCTTACTCCACTCCTATGGGATCCCACAAGGGTCAATCCTCAGACTAACTCAGCTTTCATTGTGTGTTAATTAAGGGTAACTGGACACATTCAGTGGGAAGAATATGCAGCAGTCCTATACTGTACTATGTACCAGTAATAATTAGATGGATAGATAGATTAGATTTCCTTCTATCTCCATCCATTTATCCATTTCCTATTGACTATGATTCACACCACTGCTTTAATGTTAATATGTTTGCAAGAAGGATCTGTAACAGTTTATGGTTGAATATACATATTTCTATACTGTGTGATGCGATATGTAGACCTCTCTGTGATGTGTTAAGAGTTTCAGAAATGTGTTTTAAATAGTGCTATACAATAATGATGGTTATTTATTGTTGTTATTATATGACACTTTAAGCTACTTCTCTGGAGTACACTGAAGGCTAGTTTGTATAAGAGGGTTTTTCATAGACTTTCTTATTATTTTGTCCAAATTTGGGCGTTATTATGCAGTATAGTAAAAAACCTTTTTAGTAACATATATGCACAGAAAAGGGGAAACTGGAGTTCACTGAATTACTTCTTTTCGTTAGCCTGGAACAATCAGATTATCATTTTAAACTCCAGTTCGAGCGACTTTGAACGTTACATTTAATTGTTTTAAGGCAGAAACATCAGGTTTCCTTTGGGACCTGAACGTAGCGTTCTTACGGGAGGTTGCCGATAGTTGATTGGAGATCTGTGGATCTGTTGTTCTCTTATTGGTTCTTTGCATCTCGTGCTCTTTCTGAGGCCTCAAGCGGGTACGCCAAGCCGCGCGTGCGCTGTGCCTCTTAAAGCGATCCGGTTTGTTGAACGTAACAAAGACCGTAACGGAAGTGACCGCATTTCATGCTCAAAATAAAATACTGGATAATTTTTGGAAAAAGTGCATCGTAGTTAGCAGTCATTAAAATGAATTTAAAGATAAATAATGACGCTGTAGTGATAATTAATATTAAATATTATTAATTAATAATTACTATTAATATTGAGTATTAATATAATTATTAATTATTAATATTAAATGATTTCCCCTCGGGATCAATAAAGTATTCTGATTCTGATTAATATCACAATAGCTAGACGATATTTTACTTTCTTAACAAATTGGTTTAAAGTCATGGCAAACAGACTTAACATCCAGTAAGTGTGTGAAAATATTCTCTTTGCCGCTGAAGTCCTTTAAAGACTTTATAGACTGTAAATCTCAATCCAGTATCAGTGCTGGGAACCACAGACACGCAGTAAGAGAACAGAGACTCCAGTGAAGGCACTCCTACATTCCTTACTAATACTGCACAGTGAAAACATGCAATTCAACTAAAATAGAGCTTCAATACCGGCAAGACTTGTCGAATGCACGGACAGCTTCAGGAAACACAAAAAGGAACCTACAGTCATAAAATTAGAGAAGCATAGCTTAGTTTTAATCCTGGCAGAGTGGAGAAGTCTTTGGAGCTGCATTAACAGCTTAATGTTGGAAGTAAATGTCTGTGCAGCTGGATTGCTGGCAACGGTATAAAAAAAAAGTAATTTACTAATTAAAATGATTCATTCTGGGTCATGCATATACAGGTTAAAATCATACACGCCAGGATTATAAACAGCTGTGTGTATATATGCTAACAACAAAGTCGAAAAGTAGTTAAGAAACCTGAAACTTTTCAAATAAACACACGTGGAGATGGTCTGAAAGACAAAACAAAAGAAAGACAAATCTAAAGAAATATATATAAGGAGAATGTTAGGTATGTGGGGACCTGGAGTGCATCTTTACCGCAAGTGTTTTACTTTGAAAAGCCCCAAGCGGATACTGTCCACGTCATTACAGACGCTTTACAGCCGGCGAACCTTTCAAAGTCTTGGGTCTGAGTTGAGTCCCTAAGAAACCATGTCGGCCGTCATAGGCAAACTGCACTCACCTCTCATTTAATATAAAACGAAGTCTCCATGAAATAACAGGAAGGCTCGGCCTCAGCTATGGCCAGCTCGGTAAGTAGCTGCTCACGGTGCTTTGCTGTTCCCGGCTCGGGTTTAAACACTATACGCGTGGACATTTATGGCACACCGGAGGGGTCCGTGGGTTTTTCTGCAACAAGGGTTTTCGGGCTGTACTGCTACTTAGCGCGCCGCTACCACATGAAATAATAGAGATGTTAAATTCCCCTCAGAGACAGACAGAGGAAAATCTTTCGGGAGAAACCCCCAAAACGTTTTGGCTAATGCGCCGATAGAGTGTTGGAGAGCGGCTGTAGTCAGTGAGAGGAGTCGCTGGGCCGGTAACGCAGACATGCCAACTTTGTTGAGAAGTTTGCTCTTTATTCTTACGATGTTACGGTTTAACAGTTGTGTAACGTTAGCTCAGGAAACAAAGCGCAGGACACACGAAGGTTGAAGCTCGTCGTGTGTAAGCGTGTACCTGTTGCTTCAGCTGAGAGGAAACAGACGTTGTTGGACAGCAGCAGACTGCAGTGTTTCAGGAACAAACACCTGCATGAAACATGGACCCGTGACCCGTCTTTAGTAACGCTAACCCTGCGTCTTTGTGCTTTGCAGGGTGCTGTACAGGTGAAACTGGAACTTGGTCATCGTGCCCAGGTCAGAAAGAAACCCACGGTGGAAGGGTTCACCCACGACTGGATGGTGTTTGTGCGAGGACCAGAGCACAGCAACATCCAGCACTTTGTGGAGAAAGTGGTTTTTCATCTGCACGAAAGCTTCCCGAAACCAAAGCGAGGTGAGGAGAGCTGCCCTGGTGCTTTGTGTGGAGGGGTGGAGGTTAAGGGCTTCACATCTGTAATTGATCACACACACACACACACACACACACACACACACACACACACACACACACACACACACATATATGTATATATATATGTGTGTGTGTGTGTATATATGTATACTTTTAATGTGTGTTGTTTCTTCATGTGCGTGCATTTATTTCACACCTGTAGTGCAGCGTTTGCAGAGTCAGGTTCTCACTTAAAGTCCTTTCTGTCTTGTTGTCTGTGTAATGTTACGTCCTGGTGTCGTTTCACTTTTCATGTTTTGACACCAATAATCACATAAATAACAACAGACAACACAAATTAGTGAGTGAAGAGGTGCAGGCTGGTGCTTCGGCTTATTATAATACAGTAATAACAATGATGACAATAATCATATAATCAGGTGAAGTCTGTGTCTACATGCATCTTTTTTATTTATAGCAGCAGTAGTAATTAGTATAACATTAGTAGTAGCTGTAATAGACACAATAATATTACTACATACAAAACTTTATTTAAGTATAAATAGTTTAGTGTGTCATACATTCATTTATGAATTTCCAAACGTTTCCCAGACCAGTACAAACCAGTGTAAACAACTAACCTTGGAGAAGCCCACAGTTAACCTTCAGACTGTCCACCCAGTGTTCATCACATAGCTCCACAGACAGTAAGGACGATCAGTAATGTTGAACTTATTTAGCTCATACAGCCCACCTTTATCCTGGGCCAGATCAGTGAAACTCCCCTTTGTGTCAGTGCAAAGAAGTTAGACTCCGAGGTATCTTAAAATAAGGAAAACAGGACGTCTCAACTTTTCTACATGATAAAGAAAGAAATCTGTCAGCGTGACTCTTTGGAATTAAATTCTAAGAAAATGTCTCAGATAAATTAGTAAAGTTCTGGTAGCTCACTTACTGACCTATAAATCTAAAACTGGACATTTTTAATTTACACAGTTATCAGATTTAACTGTTTCTCTGTTGTTTTATTATGTTAGTGTAGTATCAGTGCCCTTTATCTATCGGAAAAAGCTGTAAAATGTAGAGAAAAATGCCAAGTTTACGCCTTCACAGTGTTTACAGCTGTCCAGTGGGTCAGACTGAAGTCTTTGCTAGACCGATCCTGGTCCCCGGGCCTTATGTTTGACACCCCTGATCTAAAACAATACTGGTGGCCACACAGATACTACTACTACTACTACTACTACTACTACTAATAATGATGATCATAATAATAATAATGAAATTATTACAAAAATTGGTCTGTAATCAAACCAAAACTGTATGATATAATCTTATATAATATAAGTATAAGTAATATATAGTCTTCTAAATGTATTTAACTTTGTTATCTTATCCTGTACTCATCCTAAATACATAACACGTACTTTGTCTAAATTTTTTAATCATTATTTTTATTTTAGGAAACAAATGAGAGACTTTATTCAGACTAAAGTTGGGCGATATGTAAAAATTTTCCAACCGACAATCATCAGTCCAATAATCGGCGATGGGCGATAAATTCGTGCGTCCACAGACTTTTTGATTGCAGAGCAATGTAATCAGTGTAGTACGAGCAAAGTACTCAAACTCGACTAACATGAGCATGCACGTGTCCACCATCCGGCTGAGTATGCTCAGCCTATCGGCGATAGTCGAAATATTCATCCAGTCGCCCGACCCCAATTCAAACTCATTTTAATTATGTTCTTCTTCTACAATAATTCAGTCATGTAGATGGTAAAGCGTTGTTTGTTTGCGCCCATTGTTCATTAGTAGATCCTGAAATATATTTTACCGCAATAATCTGTAATGAAATTATGTAAAATAAATAAAACCTTTAAGCTTCAATAGTTATTTTGTTAAAGCTAACATATAACTGGGAAAATTTGTTGAAAAATGAACAAGTTAATGTTTTGAAGGTACAACTTCTTCACCACGTGTTGTTGCAGGAGGGGGTCAGAATCGACCCTGTGGTGTCAGTACTGAGTTTGAAATTGTAGTATCCTGACAACCTGTTCAGCAGTGGCAGACATCATCTGCTTGGAGTGACACACAGTTGAGTTTTTAGAGGAGTACAAGTACAAGATTAACTGTTAATGAAACACGGCACCCAGCTGACACAGCCCTACACACTAGAGCCACTGTGGAAAAGAAGGCTTAGTGTGGTAATATGGAAATCCACCACTGACGGGTGAGGTGATGGTGCTGGTCATCTCTTCATCAATGCACCTGTTGGTGAGTGGCATAGATCAGGGAGCATGTGAAGGTTTTCTCTTTAATAGCAGGAAACATGAGCAAGCATAAGGGTTTAAGATTGTGTTACTGCATCTCTAAACCTTCAGCTCCTATGGGATGTTCCCAGGCTGCACTGGTCAGTATCTATCAAAAGTGATCTAATGAAGGTAGGGTTAGTGTTAGTAAACCAGTGGGGTGCAAAGACTGACCTGTGTGTGCCAGTCCAACAGGTGACTTACTGAAGCTCACACTGGTGAAAACGTTGATGCTGGTTCTGATAGAAACGTGTCAGAACACACAGCGTGTCGCAGTTTGTTGCACATGGAGCTGCACAGCAGTAAGGATGTCCACGCTGACCCCCGTCTACTGCCAAAAGGGTCACCAGTGGACACCTGAGCATCAGGACAGGATGATGGAGAAGTGGGAGAAGGTGCCTTCTTTGAGTAGCACAAACTGGAACAACTGGGACAAGTCTAAGGTGTTGAGTTGGGCTTCAGATTCCACAGATATCAGTTCAGTCGAGCATCTGTGGGGCGTGTTGGACAAACAAGTCCAGTCCAAGGAGGCCTTGCCTCACAGCTTACATGACTTCCAGGATCTGCTGCTCCAGTTTAATCTGCCCCCCGATGGCTCACTGACTGGCCTATAATTCATTTTTGACATTTTCATTTAAACTGTTCTCAAACTGAACTTTATACCTGAGTATTTCCTAGTTTTACACTAGTTGGTTAGTCTAATGTTTTCCTTGTTTAATCAACTAAGAGATCAGTCACCAGCACATGTTGTTGCACCTGGACGTTGTGTGCTTCGCACAAAGATCTGAGCTCAGCTGTTTTTCTTGACATGGTTCCTTTCCAGTTTAACTGAAACAGCCACACAAGCTCCACCTACACACTGAAATAAAACGGAGACATTTAAAGACGTCACGAGCAGATATTAAAATTACAAACTGAAGTGAGGACTAACAGTTTGCTTTAATGGCAGCAGGTCGTGTGCTGATTTATACGATAACCTTTGCAGCAGTATTTACTACAGATGGTTATAAACTGTAGCCTTGGAAACCAGAGGGTTTGGAGGTGGGGGGGACTAAATGGACGTGGACGTCCTTTTAACATGTCTCCATTTCACTTGGCTTGTCAAATGAAATATAAGCTTTGTATGTCCACCTGGACATATCTGGGGTCTGTCGGGACGCCACAAAAATGTAGAAGGTGCTGAACATCAGTCCTGTAGCTCTGCTGTTGTTTACAGTTGTCAGCTGGTCTTTATTGGCTTGTGTAGCAATACCAAACCAAACTAGGTCCACTGATAAGATCTCAGATCCTAAGTGCTCTCAATATAGTCTTCTTCATATGTCAGCACATCAGTGTTTTCTTATCAATCCAAACATCGAAGGGAGTCAGAGCGAGAACGCCAAAAGATGGCGCATGTCTAACTTCTTCTCACTCTCCAAACGATTGGGTGTGTAGCTCGGAGAAGCTCCCCGAGTCGGCGAGTAAAGCCGCCGTTGCGCTTCATCATTGCTGCTGTTTAGTTAGCAGGCCAGCATGGAGGTGTTTCCATGGTGACAGCCAAATGGCAAAGCTGTCTGAACAAATGGAGGTAAAGACGTTGTTAGGAAGCAGCGAAGGCGGTGCTGTTTTTGGCAGCAGAGGCTCGTGCTGCTTAAGCACCTCATTTGGATTCTGTAGTGCCGTTTAATCTACAGATGGAGGGAATCTCTTCAGAGGTGTTTGATATTTCAGAGAATTGTCACTTTTATGGAAAGTTGGAAGATAAAAAAAAATGGTTCATCTCCCTGAAAACTGCGTGAAACGTGTAGTTTGTAACGTGGAGGAAAAATAAATAAGCTCTGAGAAACTGAAGGGCTTCGGGATTTTGCCGGTATTGTTCCTTGATTCCTCAAAAATGCTTCCCACTCATGAAGGTGAAACACAAAGAAAGCTCCAGGCTGGCTGCTGTTGTTTACAAGAAAGCATGGGGTTAGGAGGAGGTGCCGATAAACAAGGCGGCCACCTCCAAGGAACAGGAACTGGGCTGTAAATGCCAACTCTTCCTCGGTTCAATCAATGAAAGGAAGTTTGAGGAAGTGGTTTATTGAAGCTTGATTTATTTGGGGTGTCTGTTGAAAGCTCTTTCACTCCTCTCAGTTGGCCTTACCATAAAACATTTGTCTTTCTTTACAGTCCCTCCCCACAACAAAGCTCCGAGGCCTGAGTCAGGACTCGCTCTGAGACTCGTGGCCTGCTGGTGGAGTTTTATTAGGGCCTGAAACCTGTGAAAGCCTATGCATTCATTTATTATTACTTGTTAACCTTTTTGACATGAATATATCCATAAGTCTGAATAATAAGTCATTGTTGTAGCCATACTCTCCATACTGGGACGTTATATCCAGTACATGATAGCTAGTAAGCAGATGTAGTGCAGCATGTCTTACCTCGTGAGGTAACAGGAGGACAATAGTTTCAGGAAGTACTGGTGCACACCTGAAGCCCACCTCTGATGGTGGTGTAGTTTGGTTTCCACGTGCGTAGATTGTCTGTTGGATCTTTACCCTAAAATATGAAGCACATTAAATCGACTGCGCGTTGGTGCTGTACAAATAAACCACTCTTCTTCTTCGTCTTCTTCGTCTTCTTCTTCTTCTTGTGGCTGCTTCGTTTGAGGGTGCAGCAGATCACCCACCTCAATCACACCCTGCATATCCTTTATTCCCCCCCATGGAAAACATTAATATCGAGGAGCAGCACCGACTGGAGCTGATGTTACCAACCTGCTGTCTCTTTCTGCTGTTCACTTTTTCTCGATGGTTCTCGTAATGTTAGATTCGTTCTAACACTGGTTTGGCAGCTTTTATTGGACGTAAAGAATCATAATGTGCTCCATTATTACTTCCTTCTTCATCGGACTCATCAGTTACACGTCTGAGGAGCTACTTTCGTTATCATTATTATGATATGCAGATGTTGTCATAAATCAGATCTGAGTGTTCTCTGCTGTGATTTCAGTTTACGACTCTGAAGGTTCATCCAAACTTCGTAAACGGTCCTTCTCAGGCATGTTCGAGTTGTCCTACATCGTCTGCATCATGTTTGCTCTTCATCAAACATGTTGATGATGTTGACGCTAATAAAATCAGATCAAATAATAGGAAATTGATCAACCTTTTGCAAGAATTAAAGTTTGCCACCCCGGAGCTCACTGAGCATCCAACACTTCTGTGGTGGTTTTATAGGTGAGGTGTGGAAGTTTCACCCTGCTGTGTGTGCTGTTAGTCTCAGACCTTTGATCAGGAGTTTCTTTCAGTGCGTTTCTGTGGAGGTGTGTGTATCTTAACAGGCTGACATATGTGATATAGTGTGTATGCAGCCTGCTTCTGTATGTGACCTGCATTAGCATGTGTGCTAGCGGGGTGGGAGAGGTACGACGAGCAGCGAGGAGGATGCGAACCTTTAACTTGCTGAGGCTCTCCACCCGTACGGCCTAACTGACCTCCAACACAAACTTTAGCGTGTGCGTTCATCCCTGCTCTGCTCTTGCTGCTCAGGAGCTTAATGTTGACCTCATTTTGTCGAAGGGTCTTGCTGTTACCTGATTAGTGTGATGTAGAGTCAGGAGAGGTCGTGTAGAGTGGTGGAGTGCAGGGTTGTTGTTGGGTGCTCTGCTCAGTCAACCACAGACACTCTTCATCACCTGCGGTGAATATCATGATGAATTAGTGTTGTCTGTGCATAAATAAGCACTAATCAGATTCACCATGACATAAGAAGAATGCTTTTGCTCAGCTTTTTGTAGCGTTCATCCGAGAACAGGAGTAACTGTTGCCTGCTGGACCATAGCTTCATGCTGATGTGCAGCTTTGGTCGGTCCTTGCTCTTTGAGATTGGCTTAGTCAGTACTTTGGAACAGTTTTAATAGCACTGTCTCTAGTAGAGCAACAGTGATTGAACGTCAAAGTGCCTCTTTACAGGGATGTATGAATGTAAGGGTCCTACATTAGCACCAATATAAACCCACAAACAGATGAGACGCAGGCGTTTTCAGACAAAGGAAAATGTGACAAAGCGATTACTTAGATCCAGGTTTGGCTGCTTGATCTTTTCTTTCCAAACTATCACATGTGTGTCTTTCTTGATAATTCCTTCCACCTTGACAAGATTTCCAGTTCCAGATGGACTGAAGCATACCCACAGCCTAATACTCCCACGCCCTCGTTTCACTGTGGGGACGTGTTTTTGGGGTCTACATCAGTCCCTGCGTTCTCCAAACATAAGCAATGTCTCTATTAGGGCTGTCAAAAAATAGGCACTCAGATGTTAATCACTGACTCCAATGGTACATATTTGCAAGAACATCAATACAAACAGTGCTGTTTTCACATGGCACTGCTGCAGTAAGTCAGGCATGCAGCTAACAGCTGTCTTTAACACCGAACAGTCCTTTCAGAGGCATCTCCAGAGATCAGTGAAGCTTGCATTTCACTAGTATTAAAGTATTAAGAAATTATCATAAATATTAACCTGGCAGGAGCACATGTCAGCATTGCTGTTTAACTATTAGCAATTACCAGGATGTAAAGAGCTGCCTGAAAGGTCAGTTTGGAAATCCAGGCAGTGAGCGGTGTGAGCGTTCACAGTAAGCACTCTGTTTTCTGTCTTCTTCATTTCAACACAGCTAATACCACACTTTGTCCAGATGTGATACATCAAGAATGAGGGGATGTAGGGTTGGGAAGTTCATGCCATAGGTGCTCTTCTAAAGAGCTCAGCGTCAAGGTCGGGGATCAAGGATTTGTAAAGTCTTGTGAATGTGATAACTCAAGGAGGAGGTCACCTAAGATTTTCAACTTGATACCAGAGGTGTATCTGCTGAAAATCTCAGATGAGTTTGAATCCCGCTGACCTCGTGGTCGGAGGACAACATCTCTGAAAATCAGCTCTGATTTTTAAATTCGTGTCTTTGGCTGAGGGGGAGCGCTGCAGGCCACCAGGATTGATTTTATTTAAATCAACTTTATATTTGAAAGAATTAGTTGAAAGGTAACAACTTGACATTTTCAAGATAAAGTCTTCACCATTACTTCTGTTGGTGTAGGATGCAGTTATACTCTTCACCATGCTATTTTTCTGGGTATTGGTATTAAAACTGAAACTGTAGTATTGTTACAAGCCTAGTGTCTATGACACATCTGTCCTAAAATAAGGATCCTGGTTCATTTTGAGGGTAACAAAGGCTGTGACATTTAATTTTGTCAAACAGCTGCAGATTTAAAAGTGTGGAAGGAAAAAAAATCCTGAAAAGCATGAAGCTAACGTTTCACAACAATCATTATGTGCTCCATCAGGTCATGGCTGCTTTTTCAACCTAAACCACTGAAACCTGAGCACATGTAGGATTTTCAAACTGAGCACATAGCTGTGTATACAAGGACACTGAGAGGTGCCACTGCTGTCATAGTATGAATACATGGACAGATATAGTTCTAGACTACTGGATTAGATCCGTGACCAGTAAGTAAAATAGTTTGTAACTTATTAACAACAATAATTTGAAAAGATGTGATTTTCAGGAACGAAGATGTTGGAGGCAGCAGAGGGACGATGTGAGAAAGATGTCGTCCTTCTCTACTCTCATCCATCCGTACAGCATTTCTACACATTCACACGCATCACCATCGTAGCTGCATGCTGTGATGTGTCAAACGGACAATATTTGAGAATTAAGCAAAGCTTCCTTTGTTCAATAAGCACACGTAACTTAATTAGTACATTTCCTGCATTGGTACAGTTTGTGACTCAGGAGGGATCCGCTGTGATCCGTGTGCTCCTCTACGAGCATGCGTGGACGTCTTGGCCTTGTCGTGTGTGTTTAAGGCTTTGGCTCTAATGGACGCCCGCTCTCTGTATCGATGCATCAGAGTAGGCTGCAGAAATTGAGTTAATGAGGTCTCATGAGAACACAGCTGCAGGATTAGTGTGTTTAATGACACAATAAATGAAGCAACAGTCTTAATACAGTCCTGTCACCTGGTTCAGGTGTGGAGGGGATGTGATTTATGTAATGGTTGGGTTTTTTGTGTTTGTCAGAGCGGCCGTCTCCCAGCAACCCAACCAGATGGCTGCAGCACACTCAGCGCTGCTCTGCATTTCATGTAACTGCATGAATTTAAAGCAAGCTTTGTGAACTGTCAGCCTCCTGGTGCTGAAGTCTAACAGCAGTTTTCTCTTTCAGTGTGCAAGGATCCACCGTACAAAGTGGAGGAATCTGGATACGCAGGCTTCATCTTGCCCATCGAAGTTTATTTCAGAAACAAGGTACATTTAACAAGCAGCACTCAGCTGCCAGGGTTTGTGTCTGTGGGTAATGCACTATTGTTGTAAGACCCTGAACCTCTAAACCATGAAGGGGTTTTTGTGTATGCTCTGAACATGTGTCGGGTTTGCACCAGGTCGTTCCTGAACTGCAGCTTTGGAGAGGCTGATTGTCAAATGTGTCCATTCAGAGCTGTTTTCATTTTTCTATCAAGAGTCACGTCTTTTCAAGCTGTTGCAACATTTTATGTATTATGTGGAAGCTTCTGCAGCGACGTTACTGAAGGAGTGTACGCGTGATTCAGTTGTGCTCTCTTGAAAGTGTTTTTGCTGGAAAAGAGAAAAAACTGGCCTACCATACTCAGAGGTGTGTGTGCAACTCTAACAAAGCAGCAGGTCACACACACAGCTGGGCCTAAAGGCGATGCCACCTTTGCCATGTGAGGGTAAAGGCTGGATGAACTGGTTCTCTCTTTGGGTGACGACACCTGGTAACGTAGGTCATGAATGCAGAGATTTAAATTAAACGACCCCACACAGATACTGGGTCAGAGCCATGAACTGGCACATCCAGTGGAGAGAAAGGTGCATTTTGTAGTGCTGGAAGAGCTCCATTATTGGTTATTGGTGCAAAATTCAGAAGCAGCATTTGTTCCAGAGTTTTAGCTTGTTACTGGTTCCACTGGCTCTATTTTCTTTGACGTTTTCTAGCAGAGAGCCTTTCGAACACATCTAACAGATGCTGACTCCTGAGCAAAGGTCGTCTCAACCCAAACTGTCATCATTTCATCAAATGGTGATTCAAACTAAAAAAGCCAGTAAAAATAATAAAAGTAAGTCCAAAAGCAAAAAATCAAAGTTGATCTTAACCCAGGAAAAACATGGATGTTCATTTGAAAGCTGCCTTAAATTTCTCAACTTATTTTTTTAATTACAATCAGGACTTGAGTTTGCTGTGTTACTGTGGTACTTACTTAGTGCCTCGTGTATCATATTTAACAAATACAGTTCTTGTACATAATCAGTGTGATTTATTTATTTTCCCCTGAAGAAAGTAAATAAATTGCACAACACATTTTTGCCAGATGTAGCAAATTCAATCAAAATGAAGGGTTTATATGAAATTTAAATTTTAATTAATTAATTAAAAAAAAAATTCTGTCTGTTATTTCATGGTTCAGGCTTCAGAGGGTGTTTGGGATCTGAATAAGGTAGTCCGGTCACAGCAGATGGCCCCGCCCCTCCTGTTAAAAGGGAGTTTTTCCTTCCCACTGTCGCCAAAGTGCTGCTCATAGGGGGTCATATGACTGTTGGATTTTTCTCTGTATCTACTGTCCAATATAAAGCACCTTCAGGCGACTTTTGCTGTGATTTGATGCTGTGTAAATAAAATTGAATTGAATCTAATTAAATGATGCAGTCAAAAACAGAGCATGATGTGGGTAACGTGCTGCATGACGGGTTTTTATTGTTTGTCCCTTTCGTGGTTTTCCTTCCACTTCTCCGTAGGAAGAACCGAAGAAAGTTCGCTTTGATTATGACTTGTTCCTCCACCTGGAAGGTCACCCGCCCGTCAATCACCTCCGCTGTGAGAAGCTCACCTTCAACAATCCAACAGAGGAGTTTCGTAGGAAGTTACTGAAAGCTGGAGGGGTAGGCACGAGGGCGTGACAGACCAGGTCCATCCTGGGCTGTCGCTTTATATCATGGATGTAGTATGTGTGGAGTATATGTGTATAGTCTTTACAGCAATGACATAAGTTTACGTTCCTCAGTAAATCTGAGGGTTTTAAAACTGCACTTCAGTATTGATTCACTTTATTTGACATGTCTGGAGCCTCTGATTGGCCCCACAGTGGGCTGAAGTGCTACAGTCAGTCTGGAGAGGACAGTCAATGGCTGAACTAGTTTACCCTGCATATGTGAGATATGAATAGTAATGAATAGTTTGTATTTTTCTGTTTACCAAGATTGTCACCCTGTTCTTCTGTTGTCCTTCACAGCAACGAAATCCTCACAAAAGAAGTTCAGAAGACTCAAAGGTAAGATTTCTAACAGGCTTGTAGCTCATGACTCCTCCTCCCTGTTACTGTTACCACCTCAGCAATGACACAATGTAGCAGCTATTGTTGCTGCAGATGTTGAACTTTGTTGTAGCACTTTAATGTAAGGGATTTCAGTCAAAACCAGTTGTTTCAAATGTGTCCCGTTACTAAATTGTGCACTTGAACGACTGTCAGATCCACATAAAACGCCTGCAGTCATGGAAACACGGCGTTCACGGGGCAGTGTATGTACGGCCCTGCTGCTCCACACCAGCAGAGGTTTTGGTTGTTTTCTTGTCTGGAGCGTTTACATCTACGTTAACATAGTGCGACTGTCTTCCTGGAGTTTGCCAAAAATAACAGAGCAGCACAGTTGAGCTTTACAAAGTCACAAATCTGTGGTTGTGTATGGACAGGACCAAAGTGGACATGTTTGCTATAATGTGCAGTACGAAAATCAAACGCTGTTGCTAAACATAAAGCATGTGTTTCTTTTTAAAGCTGTGCCAGAAATCGTGGAACAACGGTTTATGTTGTTAAAATGTTGATAAAGTGTTTATAATGAGTTCAATAAACACATCTTTAACTTGCCATCCTTTGCTAAGCTTTTCAATTCCCTCACTGGGACTTTCATGTGCACTGACTTCATTTTAATCCAGTTTATTTACCTCCTCAACATGTCCTGAAGTTCTCCAGAGGCCTGGTAATGAGCTAGTCATGTGATTCAGGTGTGTTGACCCAGGGTGAGCTCTGTAACCTGCAGGACACCGGCCCCGCCCCTGCACTGCGATCTAAGATGACAGCAGGTCCACTTCATGATTAGCCGTAATTAGCTAAATGTTTAGGCTAGGCAGGAATCGGGTTCTGTTCTTGAGTAAGATTTCAGACCACGTGAGGCGTTTCATGAAGAGGGGTATGTGGTAGCACATGATGACCTATATAAGCATTCGATCAAACGTTTGGGAATTGGAGTTGCAGTTGGAGCGGTGCTCACTTGTTGTGCTTCAGGTGAACCTCGAGTGCAGCCAGTATAGTCTATGGTCATATGGTTTTGTGTGTGTTTGGTAACTGTGTGGCATTTATGTGTTACTCTAAATCTTCATGATATCCATCTTCACTTGTACAAGTGAAGAATCCTTTGTTGTTCTTTCTTTGATTGTTGTTGTTGTTTTTGATGCAGTTTTTTTTTTTTTTTTTATGGGAATGGGTTTGAGCCAAGTCAGTTACATGTACATGTGAGGCACTGATGTCACTGGGATGACTGGGATGAAATCGATGTAATATAGAACAAATATGTACAAAAGTGCTCACACAAGCTGCTTGACAGTAAAGCTGAACATTCTTTACTGATGTCCTTTTTTCTGGTACTTGACTCTACAAACACAGTGATATTACTCAGTAAATGACTGATTCATTATCAGCTGTCCTGGTAGAGACTGAACACTCTACATTTACTGAAAGCAAAGAACTCTGCTCATTTAAGCTGCTGATTTTCCTTTGGCAGGTGATGATAATGCAGGAGGGCTCAACCTCCCTGTTTGGTTCCCACCTCAAGCTGGCAACACTTCCCAACAGCTCTGACACAAAGAAAAGCAAAGGCTTTACTGCGTCCAAGGTCAGTGTCTCTGCTCTTTACCTTGCTAGCTTATAGCACCGCTGCTACAAAGGTCGCTCGTTTTGCAGCAAAGACCAGCTGCTGCAAAAAAGTTGTAGCACAAGCATGAAATATGTTTTTTAAACCTCAGGGTGATTCCTGCTTGTACTGCACTAAACGCTTTGGCCTGTCGGGGCCTGGAGCCTCTCCCAGGGTGCACCGGTGTTTGGTACTAATTTATTTATTTTGTTTTAGATGAATCACTAAAACTACAATATTGTTAGTTGATATACTTAATTAAAAAAGTAAAAAAAATCAATCAATAAATAATAATATGGTGGTAAAGTTTATATATGCTAAAAGCTTGTTGCTAGGCAAAATGATTATGTCATAATGTGTATAATTGAGCTGTGGTGAACAGAACTGAGATGGTGTTGTATGTGGATAAGAGTTTTCTCTGTATCTGTTATTATAGGATATACTGTACAATGTAAAGCTTGTTGTGATTTGGCTGTATGAATAAAATTGAATTGAACCGAGGTGCTTCGGCCTATTCTTAGCAGGAATGTGCCTGAATCATCAGAGCTGCTGTCATTAGACGTATCAGAAGAACTAGTTGTTTAATGTTAACGCTTTAATTGGTGCCCAATGGGAGAAAATTGTGTCTCCCATACGCAGTCGTCTGCCAGCAAATGGCAAAGCAGCCATCGCTTATAAAACTAGGCCTGTTATTGTTACTCACTGCTGAAGTGCAAAGAATGAGATCGCAGATGCAAGACGTGAGCTTTCTCCGAAGGTGGGCTTTTGCTTTGTGATAGGGTGACGAGTTCAAGAGGGACTCGGACTGCAGTCGATGTCCTTCTACATCGAAAGGAGGGCGATCGTGGCTCAAGAGTTGGGAGTTCGCCTTGTACTCGGAAGGTTGCTGGTTTGAGCCCCGGCTCGGACAGTCTCATCGTTGTGTCCTTGGGCAAGACACTTCACCCGTTGCCTATTGGTGGTGGTCAGAGGGCCCGGTGGCGCCAGTGTCCGGCAGCCTCACCTCTGTCAGTGCGCCCCAGGGTGGCTGTGGCTACAATGTAGCTGCCATCACCAGTGTGTGAATGTGTGTGTGAATGGGTGGATGACTGGATATGTAAAGCGCTTTGGGGTCCTTAGGGACTAGTAAAGCACTATATAAATACAGGCCATTTACCATTTGAGTCAGCTGTCGCCGGGGTGAGGTGTTCAGGGCGTGGCCTTCTGGGAGGCGGTCCCAGGAGAGGTTGCTTCTCGGCTGGCTTGGGAATGTCTCTGTGTTTCCTTGGATAAACTGCAGAAGGCGGTTGTTGTGAGGGAGCTGTGGGCTTCTTCACTACATTTTCATTTATACTGTTTCTAGCACGTCCTTGGGTTTCATGTGAGGCGCTCTGCAAACCAAAGTCATTATTGATATATTTATTTTAATGCAACGACCCGTCAGAGGAAATGGATGATCATTTATGGTGTTTCTATGAATTGCATCAATGTGCATCATTAATAATGCACAGCACAATGTGCCACAGTGTATTCGTTTTGTCATATTTAATAGTGCATGAACATCTTTAGTAGAAAGTTATCTTCACATCATATTTAACCTTTAGATGAGAGACTGGACCCTACAGTCTTCCACAGGAGGGTCACAAATGTTCAAATCAGTGTTTTTATGCCACCTGTGTTATTTTGGTTACTAGTAACCAAAATGTTTTGTACCATATTGTGCTTTAATGTTTGAAATATTTTCTTTTTAACGTTTTAAACATTTTTTTAAACACTTTGAAAATTGGAAAAAGGGAAAATAATTCCTCAGCAGCAAAGATGTCATCGTCCGTTGTGTGTATATGCATGAGTACATCAGTGTATGTGGTAAGTTTAAAATTAAGATGGCTTGATATCAAAATCATGTTTTTATAGCTGGAACATGAAACCAGAACAACTGCTGTTAAAACCAACCTCAGCAGGTTAGTTTGGAGCCTCTGATGCAGCTGAGGGTTACCATCAGGTTACCTGTTTCTGTTCTGGGTTTAGTCTGGTGTTGGAGGATAACGTGTTCATCATGCACGATGTGAGACGCCACACAGCTGAGCAGCATTTACAGTGTTTGTCCATTATACAGCCCTCAAACTGAACCCACAGTGTGTTGCAGTGTTTCTTAGTTTCACAGCAGCCGTTTGGCTTTCCTCGTTTAGTCGGCTTAGAAATGAGTGGCCAGGAACGTCCCTCATTTTTCTGAGATTGTTTGGATCCACTTTATAATATCTGACGTACATCAGAATGTCAGGGGCCGAAGATTTACCCGTGTGGATGTTTGTGGACAAAGAAACAGATATTTAGTGTTTTACAGTAACACAGCATCAGTGTTTCGCTGTACAGTTGATCATTGCAGTGTTTGTCAGCCAATATTGGGACACTGCGTGAAATGTAAATAAAAACAGAATGCACTGATTTAGAACTCATATTTACTCAGAAAAACTTGGTTTAAACTAAGAAAATGTAGAAAGATATTAGCAACACATTAGCAAACAGAATCAGCTGATCTGTTCCACACTTTGTGTTTTTGTTTCGCCCAATCAGCTTTGGTTTCAACATCAGCGTGAGGGACAGTTGGGATTAGAGCCAATCACCTGTTCAGATTATGATCCCACAGACTGGGACGAAACCACACCTGAGCAGTGTGACTGCTTCCTTCATAAAGGAGGCGTCTTGAAGCTGTACTATCAATAAAGGTTTTTGTACAAGTTTCAGTTAGTGTGTTCAGCACTTTTCCCTGCATTGTTTTTCATTACTATGCATAACTTAATATGTGCACGTGTATGATGTCTTTGCATGTGTGGACTGAGTGGGTTTCATGTCCACGGCACCTTTAAAAACATCTTTGCTTGTAAAATCGGTGGCGTGTTCGATACTGTATCAGCTGACAGCGGTATGGTCTCATTAGCGCCCTGACAGCGCGAGGAGCTTCCCTTTGCCTTGTGCCTGAACACTCTGAGCTTTACGTGTTTTTCCCGTGTAGCTTCAGTCTTTCTTTCTCTTCTGTTATTGTTTTGCTTGATGTCACTTTTCATCTCCAGCTACTTAAATATCCGACGCTACTATCTGATCTCCTGTGTTTGTTTCAATCTGCAGGATGGCTCTACAGGAAACACTTTCCTCATCATGGCCACAACCACCAGCTCTGACAACAGCAGCATCTCCAAACTCCACAAGCCATTTAAGGACCATATAGACAAGACCCCAAAAGATTTAAAAGACCCCAAAAGTGCCTTCAGGGACTCGGGCTGGGAACCCGGAAAAGCCCCCAAAGAATCTTCCAGGAAACCCAAAGAGAACCAGCCACTTAGAGAGATCAATCCTAAGATGGGCTTCAAGCAGCCCAAGTCTTTGTCTAAGGAGCGTAGGACTGAGGGGATAACTCATGCGTCGAGGTTAAACAAGCGCTTGTCCGGCCTCGAAGGTGACGATCACGGGACCAAAAGACGCAAAAAGGGGTTTGTGAATTCCTCGGAAATGCAGATTTCAGAGTTGGACGGTCCGTGTTTGGATAAGAAACTACTGAGAGACAGATCGCAGCTGCACAGCAGTAAGCTACGAGCAGAAAGCGAGGATGCAGACCTCAGGAGCGTGTCCACGCTGCCGCCATTCCAGGACCTGGTCGATGCTAATGACTCTGATATGGAGGACCAGTCTGCCAGATCGGATGTGAGTAAACGTGACGCTTTACTGTCGTTACAGCTGGGAATGAGCTCATCTACTGGTAACTTCCACCAGTAAACCTGATGGAAGTTCTGGTGCGTTCGTCTGCACATTGATTGGTTTGGGAGCAAACAGCTGATGATGAAGATGTCGAGTGTCTAACAGAGTGTCTGCGTCTTCTTCAAACCCGTGAGCCAAATTAGGAAAATGCTGCAGCTTCATGAACAGGCTGACATTTGACCTTGTTGCCATGCCCACGCTGGTTTGCAGAGAGCCTCCCCATAAAGAAGTTTTAAAGCCAAATCACAGACGAGAAAGATTTATGGTTTTACGGCACCTGAGGAGAAACGAGGGCCGTAAATAGCACAGCTCCTCTTTAATTCTTTTAGCTTTGAAAGAATCAAATGGCTGCGTGTTTGTGCTTCACAGCATTTCTTTCTGCAGCAGTTTTTATTTCTGTTGTCAGTGATTGTATGAAGTGCAGCTCTTTCATGCATCGTTCTCTGCCGCGTGGTTAGTCAAAGGAGTTCTCACAGAGTGGCACCGAAACCTGTGTTTTTGTCATGAAAGTAGCTTTGGGGTGGGGGCTGCTGCAGCTACTGGTTGTAAAAAGCATGTGGGCTGACAAATTCCAGGCATTTGATTGTGCCCAGGCTAGCAACCCTGGTGGGCCTGAGGCGACACAGCCCAGCGCTCCCATTGCTTCATCTTTGATCTCAGAGTTTGGGAGCGAGTGCTCGGATAAAAACGGCAGAGAAGGAAACGCGGACGAGGTGATGACATGAAGGAAGGGAAACTGGGTGTGGCCTCCGACCAGCACACGTCTGTTTAAAACGAATCAGTTTTATTTCCATGGCGCCGCATCGTCGAGGCGCTTTGTGCTGGATGGTCAGGACCCCACAGAGATGCTGGTGTCTCAGGATGCTGACGATGTCACACTGGTGACGTTCTGGTGACAGATAAATTTAGTAAAAGAAAGTTTATCATCTATTTGATTTAAGTGTCCACTCATCATCATCACACAGCACGAAGAACATTTAATTATGGAAGAGTGTCTAAAAATTCAAACATGATAAAAATAATATCTTTATTTTGAATGACAGTATTCATGTTATCCTGAGTCTGTGCAGTGTTTTTCTACATTCAGCTGTTTTAATCACATCCCAGATTTGTTTGCTCTTCATGAGATGTCGTCTGCTGCTGTGGACAATCCTCTCACTCTTATTTTCAAACTGAAATGAGTGCCAGCCATCTGTTGTCATTAGCTTTGCAGGTTAGCGGGATTCATTATTGTAGGCTGAACAGATCACAGATGGGATATTGATCTGTGACAGTGGACGCGTGGAGGAGCGAGCGGGTTGCTCGCTGTGCAGAGCAGCGGGGGAACTGTAGCTGAACCCATTGTTGGGAACTAATCAGAGGAAATCCAGAGCAGATGAATCGGATGGTTCGAGCGTGAGGAGCAGAGCTGAGGCAGAGCGCTGCGAGCTGTGGATGTGAGAGCGGCTGCAGGCATCAACTTTTCCCACTTTGTTCCCCATGGTTTCTAAACTAGACCGTCAGACAGTTTCCTGGATGTGCTGTCGGTTTATTGTCTCTTGATGTGATTGGGTTTGCTTACTTGGAGTAAAGGAGAACAAAAGCCGTAAACAGGAGTGCCGGTCAGATTTATGACACTTTGAAGAAGCCTGTAAACCAGCAGAGCAGCTGTGCGCTCTTTCTCTCACGTTTCTCCTCACCATGTTTTGCACTGTGAAGGTTTCCTTATGTATCTGTGCATGTACATTGAAACACGTTTAAACGTGCACTGTCATTGTTTAAGTCCACATCTCAGTCGATCTGAAAGAGTCAAACATCCTCACTCTGGGCTGTGTGAGCCTCTGCTGCCTGTGGGCAGATGCTGCTTCAAGAAAGGGTTTAAAAGAACAATTTTCATTTTTGGCTTTTATGAATCCAAACTACAGACGTGTCAAACACAAACATGGACATGAAGGGAAGGACTGTATGGAAATGTTAGCACACACTGTTTCATGTGAACTGTGTGTGCTGTTATAAAAGGTACTGCTTCAACCTTGAACATTTACACAGAAATCGAATTTTCTCTTGATGCTTTGCCGACCCAACAGACGATGGATGGCACTATGAAACCTCCTGTTGGAGCTTTTCTTTGTCCAACTAATGTCAGGACAGATAGTTTTGACATTAGTTGGAAAAAGACATCCAGTGCTCTCTGCAGCCTCGTTTGTTTTATGTTTGTATTTGTTGAAAATAAATACAAACCTTGATAAATAAACATATTTTTAATAAAGAGAGTCCCCCTCACTGTAACTCTTAATTCCTGTCCCTTGGAGGTGGTTTGAAAGCCGAACGTGTTCAGAGTGGGAACACTGGTGAGTCCAGGTTGGTCCACTCCTGCTGGGTTTGGTCTTCTTTCAGCACATACATAATAATAACAGTAAATGGTAAATGGCCTGTATTTGTACAGCGCTTTTCTAGTCCCTAAGGACCCCAAAGCACTTTACACATCCAGTCATCCACCCATTCACACACTGGTGATGGCAGCTACATTGTAGCCACAGCCACCCTGGGGGGCACTGACAGAGGCGATGGTGTTGGACACTGGTGCCACCGGGCCCTCTGACCACCACCAGTAGGCAACGGCCCAAGGATACAACGACCGAGACTGTCGGAGCCGGGGCTCGAATAGTATTCATTTGCTTCTGTGTTTGCAGAACCGCCACATTCAGTCAAACAGCAGTTTGAGTCATATTTTTATCATTAATCGCTGCCTGTCTCTCTTCTTCCTCCCAGTCTGAGCAGCCCAGTCCAGCGGGTTCCAGCTCCAGTTCAAGCTTTGCTCCCACACCCCACAAACGACAAGGTAACCGACTTGGACCGTGCACACAAGTTACAAAGTTTAGTTTGTGCTGTTTGTTAGTGACACTAACATCATACGTGACACTTCGTGCAGTCAAAGCGATGTAACCAATAAACTGCACCGCTTTGATTTGTTTGTTTTTGTGATTAGATTTATATCATGAGTGCCACGTGAAATTAAACATAATCGTGAGCAAATGATTTAAACTGTACAGGCACATGTGTTCAGTGCCATTCAGCAAACAGCCGCCTCGCACACATGCGTGTGCTCATCAGCACCGTAGAAGAATTGAATTCACTTTTTAATGACTTTTCTTTTCAACAAATCAACAACAGCACAGGACAAAGGGGGGGTGGGTGGTGGGGTGTTGAGATGTAATCAGATAAATCTGGAATATTAACTGTGATAACAACAATTATCCTAATAGATCTTCAGCTGCTTGTTGGGAGAATCTGGGAGAGGAAAACTAACGTGAGCACAAAGTGTCTGAATGTTTTCCCATCGTCACTTTCCACGATGCACAGAGGACAGGGCTGGGGTGATGTCAGGATGTGACGAGACTATAGTGAGTCCAACTGTTGTGTTACACAGGTGGAAGTATTCAGTCTGGCAGTGTGAAGCTTAAACAGTGTTTTTAACATCACTTTAGGTCCAGCTGACATAAACTTATCACACTCACTGGTAGAAATCAAAGAAAGCAAAATGATGCATCCAACAGTCTGTTGTCATGCAAGCGTAACACCAAGTACACAGTGGTAGCCTAACACTTATTGTGTGCCCTGTAGAGACTGTGGTATGGTTGTCATAAGGTTGCTACACTGTTACAAATTAAAACTAACATTTCCTGTTGGATTAAACGCTCCTTAGCAGCAGGATCGATATTGAACAGTGTTGTTTCACCGCCTCCAGCTGACACGCAGCACCCCTGCACACAGGCAGACACACAACCTCTTTCCTCACTACGACACATGTAGCTGACATTCACAACAATGCACAGCACTCAGCAAAACTCCAATGTATAGAAAACTGAAGTGTTACACAGTTACCATAATCGTTAACCTGCTTGGTGGGAATTTAACATGCTCACGATTTGAGATAATTAGCTGTTATCATTAAAGTGGACATGAAACTCTACATGTATGAAGGCTAATTTACACCACTGAGCCCTGCTCTCAAAGGTAACGCTGTCTGTGCAGCTCGATTTAAGAAGTAAGTGCTTAAAGTTTAAGTTTATATAACACGTTTACCGACATCAGCATGTGATGTCACTGGGTTGGTTCGTTTATGTTAGCTTACTAGTAACAGTAACACTTTAAAATAGTCGGTGCTAGTGCCTATGGCTGATTACAAAACAGTAACAATACTGTGGCTCTATGTTAATTACACATGGAGGCGTTTGCCTGAAAAATGTTATGCTCATGTTAATCTCCTAGGACCGGGCGTCCACATATGTGGACATCACATTTTGGGTTATTTAGACCAAAATACTAAATTTTGCTCTACAAGGGCCTGATATCCACTTACGAGGACATTATACTGCTGCTGTTCTATAAAATTTTATCAGATGTGGCTGATATTTTTCTTAAAAACAAAAATAAGGTAAAAAACCAAATCTGGTAATTCTTTGTTTTTACATTCATCGGGCCCCAATGTGACCAAATATCAAAGAGAAAGTCTGGAACTGAAGTTAAGAAGTACCCACTGAAGGAAGGATGAATGGCTGGATCATGAAAACCTGACATATCTCTGCATGTTGTGTTTTTCCTCTCGGCTGTAAAAAGGCTGATTGTCATCACCCCGCTGGTCGGATGGTTGGGGTGGAGAGCCAGGTTTGTGCATGCAGTACCTCAAGAACGAGGCTACGTAGGATTTAAGCTAACGACGTCGACGAGTTTGAATCTCGGTGACCTCGAGGTCTCTGGCAGTGGACCCGGTCATGTGAGAAATGTTGTGCCTGGCTCTTCCACTTTAGGGATTACAGCTCCTAACGCGTTCATTCCTACTGGGACCACTTCGTTCTTGACCTTCTACGTTGGCTCCAGTTTTTCTCCTGCTCCCCTTCCTGACATGCTCTCTGCTGGGACTGCCACATCTATCACAACTGCAGCCTTCTGCTCCTTGTCCAGCACCACTGTGTGTGGTTGATTAGCCAGCAGCTGCTGCCAGGTGTTCTTGGAGGGCTGTTTGCCTCTTTAGCCAGTAGGTGTCCAGTACTATCCAGCTCTTCATTGTGGAGTCATTGTTGGATGTCTGTGTTTGTTATGTTGGCTTTTTCTGGGAGGTTCTTTGGTCTGCTGTTGGGTCCTCCAGCCACCTGATGTTGGTGTTGTGTGATGCTACTTTCTCACAGTACTGCTCAGTCTCAGGACCTGGTCATGGCGCCATCTCTGTCTTCCCTGGCTAACAGTAGTCTTGCATTCTTCCAGCCTGTGCGCCATCGCCCCACATAACCTGCACTGTGGCTCCTCCGTCATTGACTTGTAGACTAAGCGGAGCAATATTAAGATGTGGAAAGGCTCCAAAGTTAAAGCCAATTAATCGTCTGCTTTGACAGGTCCCACTATGTCCAGATTCCTTGTAAACCCAGTTCCGTGCTTTCCTCCTCTAGCTGCCGGACCTCGGCTCGGACCATGCCTCTCCTCAGCCAGGGCTCAGCTATTGCCCATTGTTGGAAGTGGGTGGACCCGAGTCCCTAACGCCCCATGCAGGACTTGCCAATGAGTCTTGGTACTATACCATGCTGGTATAGCCAGACCTTGAATTCGCCTGGTATGCCTGAACCTGCATCTTATGTAGCCACTCTACATCGTGCTCCTGCAGTGGACGAACTCTCATTTCCAGCCCGCTGGCACAGACTTTCCCAGGAAGGCTGAGGAGAGTGATCCCTCCTACATATTCTAATATGAACCATAAGCTTTATTATTGTAAAGTGGAAGCATTAACTAGCTGTGTATATCATATTGTCTGCAATCATACCGGTACAAATTCTTACGTGATACAAAACTGTCGTACTGAGATATCATTGCTATAGCAACACCAGGTGGTTATGATCCCTAGTGCATGCAATTAAGAGACAAGCCTGGGCATGTCTGGGAGTGAGAGCCACATGTGTCAGTCTGCAGTGGAGCAACTTCAGGAACCTCCAACAATCACAGTGCTCTGCAACATATGCAAGAACCTGTTTCAGCCCTTCAGGTGAAAAAACTGTGCGCTACAGTCAGGCTGTGTGTGGGGAGATATTAGCTGCTGGTGTCATGTGACCCAAATGTAAACAAATGACTCCACCAAGTGTGGCTGAAGGACGTCATGTGACAGGAAGAGCAAACAGTGGATGAAAGTTACTGATACAGTACATGGTGCAAGACCAAAGCAGCAGGTTAAAAAGCTCAACTCATGACCCAACATCCCAGGTAGAAGAGAGTCTTCAGTTTTATTGTGAAAATATTGTGCAGGTTCCTAAAGAGTCACAAGGTTAAGTTACTTTAGTTACTGTTTAACAAAAGTTTCCAGGCCAAACTACGACTAACACCAACCCTGTTTCTGTACTACATTTGACTTATTCTGTGTTGCAGTGCCGTGCCACTTTCACGCTGCTGCAAACGGCACTGTGTCATCAGTGACAGTAGCTCATTGGAAGCAATCATGGGATGCCCTTCATTTAATCAAACTTAGAAATGCTGCAGAAAATATCTTTTTGTGTAAATGATCAGAAACATTATTACCACAAATCTTCTTAAAGTATCACTTTGAGCCTGTAAACAAACGGGCACAGCCCTGGTTTATAAACTTTTACTTTGAGTCGGTTCAGAAAGTTGAAGACGTCGTAAGAGAGGCTGCTAAATCATTTTGAGATTGAAGAACATGAAAGAATCATGTTGTTTTCCTGAGCAATGAGAACAATTGAAAACCAGAGCTGTAAGTCAGCTATGTAGAGTTCGAGATGTGTGCATGTTCCCTTTGAAAGTCAGATCACCACATTTGCTGAGCTTTACAGTACCAACGTCACAATCTGCAGCTTTCTGCTTGTATTCCTGAGGTTTAAACTGCAATGACTGAGGCTTTATTGAACTGTTCCACTCAGTGCTTGGCCCGCTGCAGTCAGTGATGCAGGATCTGCACTCGGACGACGACGACGATTCAGAGGACAACAACGACGACATGGATTCAGACACGGATCGAGCAGCACACCTCACACACCACCAGCACAGGTTAGTAACCCGAGGGCAGCTTTTCGAATGGCTGAACCGCACACTAGTTTAGTTTCATAGAGCTGTGTGCAGACATTGGTAATGAATTCCTTTTAACCAGGATATTGCTATTATGAGGGCTACTTTGTATCTCACATGTTTGTGCAGTAGAGCCAGCCTTTAACAACAAACCTGTAAAATGATGAAGAGCCGCCATTTAAATCTTGGTTAAAATTGCTTGGGGCAGTTTCTAAAGGTTCTTTCAACGTGCCTTTTACTAACTTTTCAAGTATTTCATGTAAGCTCTTTCCAACTCTCTCCACCATCCTGTTGGTGGAGGCGTGCCGTCAACCTTGGCCAAAAAGCATAACTTAACCAGATCGTCTCCGTCTCCAACAGTTGACCGGTTTTCTATCATCTATGCCAGGGGTGGGCAATTCCAGGCCTCGATGGCCGGTGTCCTGCAGGTTTTAGATGTGTCCTTGATCCAACACAGCTGATTCAAATGGATAAATGACCTCCTCATGATGTCCTGAAGTTCTCCAGAGGCTGGTAATGAACTAATCATGTGATTCAGGTGTGTTGACCCAGGGTGAGATCTAAAACCTGCAGGACACCGGCCCTCGAGGCCTGGAGTTGGACACCCCTGATCTAGCAGGCCCCTCCCTGACACTGATTCTGCGAGAGTCATCTTCATGTTAAAGACCGTCCTTCGTCCCCACTCTCTCAGATGGGGGATTTTTCATTGTTAGCGGTTTTTAGCTAACAGCTGAGACAACAGTTTTAATGTCTTTATTCTTTGTGACTTCACACTTAGGATTAGTTTAAGTGATGGCAGCAGAAGTGACAGCTCCTCCCATTCCCCGCTGTCGTGCAGTGAGGCCCCGCCCTTATTAAAGTCTACTAATAACCAGGTAATCGTATCAGTGATATACTGGCTTAGATCAGCATGATTGAAAGCCACAGTATCCAGGTGTGTGCGTGACCCTGGGTGACTCTTTGCTCTTCTGTCTGTCAGATAGTGGAAGTAAAAAGTCCCACCAAGCAGAGCAAGCAAGACAAAAGCATGGAGTGTGATAAGGTGAGAACGAGTGTCTTTGGTTTTTAGAAACAGTGCGTGTAATGTGGAGTAGACTAGTAAATATTCTGAAATATAGAAAGTGTTGTTATGTCTTGGGGTTTGTTACCATCAGCCACTGCTACATCATGACAGCCGTCTTTGCTGTGTGCTTTTCAGGTTTACCTGGATGAGCTGGTGGAGCTGCATAAAAGACTAATGACACTAAGAGAAGGTCACATACTGCAACAGGTGAGCTGATGTCAGCAGTGTCCGATACGTCCATCAGACACAAACCCACTTCTACAAAGTTTGGGATCCGTGTCAGATGTAAAAACTGAATTCAGTGATTTTCAGATCTCAGATTTTATTCACACGATTTAAATCGACCAGTTGAGGAAACACGTTAGCGCAGGTCGAAGCTCTCTTCTGATTGGCCAGCTGAGAGCGTGCTGTGCCTGTAGCAGATGACTGCATAAAGAAATCTGCTTGTTTAAAATAAATATTAGACCTTAGACGAAATAATAATGATGAAGTAGTAATGTATAACAATAGTTAATAGTTGCAGACTTTACTTTGACCCAGCCTGTGCCCACCACTCTCACTTTCTGTCTTGCAGATTGTAAACCTGATTGAAGAGACCGGACACTTCCACATTACAAACACTACGTTTGACTTTGACCTTTGCTCTTTGGACAGAAGTACAGTAAGGAAGCTGCAGAGCTATCTCGGGACGTCCTGAGGCACACAGCAGTTGGGTGCTGGATCCGAGCCTCTGACTCGTCCTGTATCAGTTCCAGCTGTAGTTGGCGTGTCTAAACCTCACAGTGGGTCCAGCCTGCTGCTTCGACCCCCCTGAACAAAGAGTTCACCCTGCTGCAGAAATCGGGGGTAGATGTACGAGATCAGGATGTCAGCAGGCAACAATCTGAAAGCTTGATATGAAGGGTTGGTGGGTGGGAGTGATTCTGCTGCCATGTATGTTGTTGTTTATCGTGACAAGTGCATGATCAACTTTGCCTTACAACATTGTACGTCTTATTTATTAAATTTAGTTTGCAGGTGTGTGTGCGTGTGTGTTGGGTGGAAAAAAGTGAAACAGGACTTTGAAGAGCTCTATAAGGCACAAGTCTGACCAGTAACACTACTCTGCTTCGGTCTCCGATCAGATATCCGATTCATTCATTTCCCTGGGATCAAACAGCGTCCGCACAGATGCATCTCTGTTGTTCTGTTTTGTTGTGTGCGACCTCACAGTTTGCAAAGACGTGTGAAATATGAAGAAGAATCCAGCAGGAGGTCTGGATACAAAGTGACACATCACGGCGAGCGTGCTGAGTTGAGAGCGCCGTCGTCTGAAAACTAAAAGTTGAGAAGTTTCTCCAGTTTGTTCTGGAGTTAAAGCTTTAAAAAAAACTTTATTTGTAAGTGTGTCTTTATTAAAGCCACCTTTATGCAAACTCTGAACTTTGAATCCACTGGAGCTTTACAAAAATCTTTGGCCTTGTCTCCTGCTGAAAGTGTCCTTCCTACATAGGAGTGTAGGGAGCACATTAACATAAAGGTCCTTCTGAGAATAAAGTGGAAATGTGCAGATTAGTTATTGCAACTAAACCTGATCCTGAAGCATTTCACCAGCTCACAGTGCAGCCGTGGCACTTAAAACGACTGTAATCGCCACATTTCAGTGTTTTTCTCTAAAAAGATTTTTGACTTTATTCTCAAAATGATCGACATTGTTTTTTAATCTTACTGTGGTCCTGTTATTCGGCTCTACAAAGTGAACTCATTTTACCAGCTTTAAATACCAGATGAACTCATGTCGGCTGCTTTAAAAACCTGTTTAATGTTGTTTAAACAGCAGGGCATGAATGGCTGCTCGCCTGTGCTGAGCACTCATCTTTGGTACAGGAGAGCTGCCTCTCAGGAGGTCCTGCCCACTAAGCTTTTGCTTCTGATCGCCTGCCTAAGCACAGATCATGGGTTCAGTTGGTTTAGGATGTTTGTAGACAAAGATCCACTAACACGTGGAGTCATACAACCGACCCAAAACCTGCAGGAGGAACCGTTAACAGGTACTCTGAGGTGTGGATGTGTTTCACCTGTTAAATCAAAGCTCAGCGTGAGACGAGGCCTTTCTTGGAGTCGCCACAGGGACACGTGACAGTCTGATGAGGATGATTTCGTATTTTGAGGATTGAATGAACTATAAATGTTCTGTATGATGTGCAGATCGCACACATGTGGATGAGCTGGTTTTTGTATGTGCGTCTGAAGTAGCTGTGTACACTGTGCACAAATTGTGGTGTCAGGCCCAAAATGTTTGCTGTGTGCATCTTACAGCAGCCTCTGATCATTAGTTCAAAATATCAGCTTTTAGCTCCACCTAGTGGTAGCATGTTAAAACTGCTGCACAGCTCCCTGAAGTGGGAAATCCACAGTTAAATGATTCATCTCATCTTTATTCACTGCTTATATTAAGTTAATGTGAATGATGCATACAAAGCCCTGCCTTTGGTTCAAGCAGACTTACTCCACGATTCTGTGACCATCGTTACCCCCAAAGTCGATGTGTTTGCCTAAAAATATGTAAAATGTTGTTTCCTGGTTAAAGCAGTCACAGGACAGCCCTCCGTAAAGGAAGCTAAAATAGACTGATTGCCCCCTATTGGCTGTTAGTACAGGCCGACAGCTTCACCCTTCTGTACTACACCTTAAAATAATATAAACTCATTAATAGCACTAATAAAAATGTGATTATCTGACCGGTTTTTGATGTGATGCTTTATAAACAGTGCGTTTCGTTATGGCTGACAGCTGCAGAGGCCCCTGTTTAGATTACAGTAGCTGTTCTGCATCCTTAAAACTAACCTGCCTGTTCCAACAACAAACTTAAGTAGTGCAGCTGCTAAACTGTAGTGATGTACTCAGAGCCTGGAGACCCAGACAGCGCCACTGGTAAAATCAGTTCCCTCGTTTCCTACAAGCTAAACAAGCAAAAGTAGTTTTGGGTTTTTTGGACTTCCTTCATGTTCCTGCAGCTGGAGGATTGGTACCTTCTGTATTTACTTCCATAACTGAATCTGAGGCCATGGTCCTCAGCAGGAAAAGGGTGGAGTGCCCACCCACAGTGGGCTGATCTCTTAGATGGACATTAACACCCCCCACCCCTCGTCAGGTTTTCCAACTGCTTTGTGGATAAGACGTCTTGGACGATCATCTTGGGTGTTGCAGGAAACAGCGGGATGTTTCATCCCGGGGATGGAGGTGCCATGTTTCTGCTGATGTTCTAAATGAGCTCATCTGCACAGCATAGTGGAAGCATGTGCTAGGATCATTGTAGTCTCCCCTTCATGCTACCATTGCTACTGCTATTGTAATCATTTATTTAAACTGCATTATCTCTGGTGGACACGATAAAGGCTTCATTACGAGCCACGAGGGTTTTGTGTTGCTTTTTTAAACTAAAAGGGAAAGTCCCCACTGAGACTCCTTTAAGCCATTCTCGCTTGAGAAAATGTAGCTGAGGGAGAGGAGCTGGGTACAAAGGAAGAATGGAACCGAGGGGTGGGAGAACGCTTCAGCGGTCCGGCAAACACTTCCTCCAATAAAACTGGGAGACCTTCAAAATAACCTCCCGCAGAAGAGACACAGAGACATCGACTGTCACACTGGCATAAGGCCAAGGAAGTGAAAAACTGCCCACCCACCAAACCCCACCCTCACCTCCACACAAACCTCTGCACATGATGACACATCTGCCCTTCCTCACTCGTATCACTGCCTGCAGCTGTGAAGGCAGGCTGCTTGGGGAAAACACACTTCCTTCACTTCTACACATAAGCAAGTGCAACTGACTGATTTCATCGTAAATTGTAAACAAAATAAATATTAATTCATTTAAAAAAGTGTTCTTTGAGTTTCCTTGGCATATTGTTTACAAACAAGCATGTTAGCACAGCGGATTTATCACTGAACACAGTAGCAGCTCGATCTGCATGTTTACAAACCCTTTGTAAGTAACCAAGTTCAAGCAGCCACATATAGACTCATCAGACTTTGGCTCAGTGACGTGAATCCGTTGAGATGAAGCCTTGCAGATAAAGAAGATATCCGACATCAATAACACAGTTCCTTGAGGACTGCAGTGCTAATAGGACCGATGCAATGAATGCTACTATCATCAATTTGGTTAAATGGTTAATTACTCTAAGCTGGATAACTAAGCTAATAAAATATTAACCGATGCATCTCAAAGTTGGGACAGGGCCATCTCTACTGCTGACCATGAAACAGAGCTTTTGACCCACTGTTAGTTTAGTTTTCAAATCAAATCAAATCACTTTTATTGTCACATCACATGTGCAGGCACACTGGCACAGCACATGCGAGTGAAATTCTTGTGTGCGAGCCCCACAAGCAACAGAGATGTGCAAAACACAACAACACAAACGAGCAAAATACAAGAATGGCCAACCTGAAACTAATAAATATATGTACAATATATAATAGTATATGCATTTCTGGATGTGTATACTAAATGTTTTTCTACGTGTGTGTGTGTGTGTGTGTGTGTGTGTGTGTGTGTGTGTGTGTGTGTGTGTGTGTGTGTGTGTGAGTACACATTTTTACAAATTAAATAGTAAAAAATAATAAAATAAAATATATAAAAATATACAGAGTTGAATATGTGCAAAACAAGTGGCATTTATATACAGTGTGTAGTGCATAATGCTGAAGTTCCAGTAGTGAAGCTGAGGTGTCTATGACGTGTTCAGCAGTCTGATGGCCTGATGGAAGAAGCTGTCTCTCAGTCTGCTGGTACGGGACCGGATGCTGCAGAACCTCCTTCCTGATGGAAGCAGTCTGAACAGTTTATGGCTGGGGTGACTGGAGTCCTTGATGATCCTCCCCGCTTTCCTCAGGCAGCGCTTCCTGTAGATGTCTTGGAGGGAGGGAAGCTCACCTCCAATTATCCGTTCAGAGCACCGCACTACTCGCTGGAGAGCTTTGCAGTTGTAGGCGGTGCTGTTGCCGTACCAGGTGGTGATGCATCCAGTGAGGATGCTCTCAATGGCACAGTGATAGAAGGTCCTGAGGATGCGGGGGCTCATGCCGAATCTTTTCAGTCTCCTGAGAAAGAAGAGGCGCTGCTGCGCCTTCTTCACTGTTTTGTTTGTGTGTACTGACCACGTAAGATCCTCAGCCAGATGTACTCCAAGGAACCGGAAGCTGCTCACTCTCTCCACAGCAGCGCCGTTGATGGTGATGGGGGTGTGTACTTCTCTGCACCTCCGGAAGTCCACTATCAACTCCTTTGTCTTTGCGACGTTGAGGGTGAGATGGTTGTCTTGACACCAGTGGGTCAGGGCGCTGACCTCCTCCCTGTAAGCCGTCTCATCACCGTTGGTGATAAGACCCACCACTGTAGTGTCATCCGCAAACTTCACAATGATGTTGGAGTTGTTAGTGGCTGTGCAGTCGTAGGTGTAGAGTGAGTACAGGAGAGGGCTCAGTACACACCCCTGTGGAGCACCAGTGTTCAGTGTGATGGGGGATGAGGTGATGCTGCCCAGTCTGACCACTTGGCGTCTGTCAGACAGGAAGCTAAGGATCCAGCTGCAGAGGGAGCTGCTCAGTCCTAGATCCTGCAGTTTCCTGTCCAGCTTCAAGGGAACGATGGTATTGAATGCTGAGCTGTAATCTACAAACAGCATTCTCACATACGTGTCTCTCTTCTCCAGAAGAGAGACACATGATGACCACGTTTTGGTCATCATGTGACCTGCAGTCAGCTGAGGCTGAAGCAGTGATGTGGTCACTCAGTGAAAATGCAACATCCAGATGAACAGAATACACATGCAGGGATCTCAGCTGAAACGTTTGTTCTACTGTCCATAAAATATGGAAATATGAAGTTTTACATTTTAGAGCGTTCCAGCTTTTCTTGGAATTGAGATCGTGTCACGTTATGGCATTTATTCACCTCAAACATACAATATGCACATTGACCCACACAGAAATAACTGCAAAGTGAAGATAATCAAAATTAATGAAATCACAAAAAAAAATCAGGTTCCAGCTCACGAATAGTTTTTCCTCCTCAACTCATTCCCGTTTCTCCCAGCGGGGAAGCTGACAACAAAGTGAAGACCACCAGAGTGTACGTGGCCTCTGTTTGCAGAGGGATCCTCGACCTCCCAGCCATTGTCATCAAATTTGCAAAGAGCTGCCATAATTCAAACACGTGCATGGATGCTATGCTTTTGGCTCGCTCGTGTCCGTCATTTCCCCTGTGGCCAATCATGTTGGTCTTCCTGTTGCTCTCCTGTGGAATTCTGGGTGGGGGGCATTTCTGTCTTCCTCCCTCCCCCACCCTTTTGCTCACAAAATCCATAAGAATTAGCTGTTCAAAAAATTCAATCAAGTTATGTAAAGGACAAAAGCAAGCAGACTTCAAAGGGGCTGAGGGATGAGGAGACATGCTGCATACAAAGGCTCCAGACACTTCTTTCAGCACTCAGACCCCCTGCACCAGCAAAACGGACCCAGCCTCTTGGAACAAAGCCCAGTCCTGAACCTGGTCTTTGATTTCAGCGGTCTTGGCACTGCTCCTTCTTTGCTTTGTTCGTCTTGATGGAGCTACGCTGTGTAGCAAACCGTGACCCCTGCAGCCCACCCTGTTTGCATGAGGCAGCACACACAGTCATACATGCAGACAAAGCCAAACTGCCATAAAACAGGAAATAAGAAGAAAGCTGATAAGGGAAAAAAACCAGTGTGCTGACAATACAGTCTCATCTCTCACAGATTACAGGCACCGTGAGTGTTGCTGCTGCCTGTTCTGATAAATTAGTCATGTGTGATGGTGCGTCTGAACAAGGAAGCGGGAAGGGAAAGAAAAACCAAACTTAGAGTCCCCGCTCTCCTGGAAACCGCCTCATTGTCTGTGTTGTCCAACGCCGCATTTGTTTTTTAGCGTGCCAGTTTCTACTCCATTCTCAAGCTTTTATAAAAATCTAACATCGGATATGTTTATTTAATTTACTGGGGTTGTATTTGAAGAATTACTTGCAGTAAGTAACTGTGCACTTCTGGAAACGAGAGGCAAAAGACACAAGCAGTCAGCTGATCCAAAAACAGCTACAGTAAGTACAGCAGGTCAAAGGTAACGCAGGCTCTGCTTTGTTTTAGCTACTTTTACAGTTCAGCAAACTCAGACTAAACCAGGTAAATCTCAAACTGACTGTTTTATTAAGGTAGAAGTCCACAAGATGTGAAAAACAGCACAATTTTTACAACACAGCTACCACCATGCTAATGTCTGCAGCCTGTTAGCAGCCCAAATGAAGCAGCAGCATTACTTAACAATACTGTGGTAATGAGCATCGACTATAAAGTTTGGGCTGACCTGACTGCGTTTGTGTGTTTGTAGGGACAGAGATGAACAGGGAGACAGAATCAGATGAATTTTTCTGAGTGCATCCTCCACAGAGCATACACAAGAAGAAAACCATAATCATTTGTCCTCACTGTAAACAGAAGCTAAACTAAAACCACTGCAAAAGAAAACATCACAGTGAAACAGTCCAAGGACTGCCCACGGGGGATCTTATCACAGCCACAGAACACAGCTTTAAATTGTGTAATTTAAGTGATCTCGATAGCTCTGTTTTGGAAGTTCAGTTAACGCTAGAAATGTGTTTTGGACTTTGTACATGCTCTTTGGAGTTTGTACGTAACCACTTTTTTTACATTAGAAATTCCTTTTGTGCATGATTTTAATAATAAATTAATTAAAGCAACAAAACAACCTGAAGAGCCAGTTGGGAGCCGAAAGAGCCGGCTCTTTTTAGTGAGCCGAGCAGAAAGAGCCGGTTCTCTAAAGAAGAGGAGAGTCCTGGCCCCTAGCCCTGCCAGTGTTGCAGAAATGATGAGGATGATGATACAGCAGCAGGTGTTCTTCTCTGCATGAGTAGCTTAATGTTGTTCGTGTGTAATGTACGTTGAGTAGGCTAACCACGTTATTACATTAATGCACATAAGGTGAACTAGCAAACACCATTGTACCATGCGGCTGTCTTCTTGTTTGATGGCAGATACTCCCTTCACCCTGGCCAAAAAGGCTAAAATGACCAAAGAAAAAGTGGAAAACAGCTAAACATGAGAGGTTTTTGGACAAAGTTTGTGTTTTTCCATTGTTTAAGCACTGCTTCCAGCCAAGAGTGATACCATATATGCCCCTATAGCTGCAGAAAAGGCTAACATTGTTATCTTTTTACAAAAAAACAGCTGAACATGAGAGGTTTTTGGACCAATTTTGTGTTCTCCATTCTTTAAGCACCAGTTTGAGCACCGTTTAAGCACCGGCACCGTTTCAAAAGTACTGGTTTGGTACTGGTATTGGATAAAACCTAAACGATACCCATCCCTACATGCTACCAATCCCAAAGTGGCAAAAAGAAAGGGAGAAAACAGGAGCTTTCTGAACAGGTGGGAGAATATGATGAAAAAAATTAATTTAATTTAATTTAAAATTTAATTCAGAATGCTGCAAATGCAATTTTTATTTAAGAAATGACTTCAACTGATCTGTTATTTAATTGGAAATTTGATTTTGCATGTGTGCAATATTAAGTTTATATTAGTTTTATATATTGTTTAGTATTAAGCTTTGCTTGTTCCATATTTCGTTTTTCAGCAAAACTTGTTTGAGTCCATAAGAAAAGATTCCTTGTTATATTTGGAGGAAGATTTTTTTTCAATGATTATTTGATCCAGTTATGAACTGGTGCAGAACTGAAGAAGCTTCTCGAATGAGAGGTGAAACGTCTTCAAGTAACTTAAAGAAGTCCAGACGCTTTTCTTTGCAAGCTCCTTTGATCCAGTTATGAACTTTGGCCCACTGTGTATTTGAGTTTGACACCCCTGCCCCCTGCTTTAACGCGTAAAATGAAGTGGCAAACCGTCCTGGCTTGATCTGTCTTTCAACAAATATTTAATTTATTACTTAGTCTCGCTGATACTCGTGTAATTTTAGGAGGCGATTTTAATTGTGTACTTGATAAACTCTTGGTTAGATCCACTCAAACCTCCCAGTTGTTTAACGCTTCGACTGTTCTGAATAATAATATGTTGAGTTCTACTAACCTGTTGATGTTTGGAGACTGTGTAACCCCACTGGTAGAGATTACTCTTGTTTTTCACAAGTGCACAAATCGTACTCCAGAATAGATTATTTTTTTGCTTGATTCTAAATTGATGTCTAAAGTTGTATGCTCAACTTATCATAATATCTTGATCTTGGATCTTTAGTCCTGGACTTCTGTGGTACGAAACAACTGGCGTTTTCACCCGTCACTCCTGTCTGAGACATCCTTTTGCCGATTTATGACAACTAAAATATCAGAATTCTTGGAAACTAATGATAAACAAGACGTTTCTGATTCGATTCTATGGGAAACATGCGAGGAGAAATTATTTCTTTTGAATCCTCGTTAAAAAAAGGACGCCAGAAACGCCTGTTTGAAATAGAAGCTGAATTAACACAGTTAGAACAGGACCACAAGGCCTCCTCTTGTCCCTCTTTGTTTCAAGACATCATTAAAAGGAAGTTTGAGTAAACCACAATTTTATCTTGTCAAGTAACAGATCAGCTATTTAGGATCAGACAGAAGCATTTTGTGTTTGGAGATAAGCCCCATAAGCTTCTTTCTCGGCAGCTGAGAGGCCTACAGGCTAGTAGGGCTATACACAAAATAAAATCAAGATCAGGCGAAATTTTAATTAGCCCTAAAGCTATTAATGAGCGATTTAGAGAATATTATGAAGAGCTCTATATGTCGAAATCTTGGGGCAATATTTCTCATTGGTTTGGGAAGCAGGATCTCCCGACAATGAATGACGCTGCAGGAGAGGCTTTAAACTCAGATATTACTGTTGAAGAAGTTTCGAAAGCTATTAAGTCATTCCCCAGTGGAAAGTCCCCAGGCCCAGATGGGTTTGGCATTGAATTGTATAAAAAATACTCTGAAAAGGTGGCCCTGCTTTTATTGAGAATGTTTAAGCATTCTTTCCATACTCAAGCATTCCGCCGTGCGCTAATATTTCTTTGTTATTGAAAGAAGGAAAGGATGAAACAGAATGTTCCTCTTATCGACATATTGCTTTGTTGAATTTGGATATGAAAATTTCCACTAAAATTTTGGCAAACAGATTAAATAGACATGTTGGATCAATTATCCATCCGGATCAAACTGGGTTTGTCCCCCAGAGGTTTTCCTTCTTTAATGTTTGAAGATTGATGAATGTTATGTACAGTGTTGGGTAAGTTACTTTAAATTAGTAACTTAGTTACATTACTAGTTACTTATATCAAAAGTAACTCAGTTACTTCAAGTTACTCATTACTTTCAGAGTAACTAGTTACTAGGGAAAGTAACTTTGGTTTTACTCAGACTTCTCTTGTTAATGTGTTGCTTCTGTAACTGGATACCCAGCATTGCCAGTCTTCTAGCTTGCTTACTTGCCACACGTGCACTGTGCCACCTACCAATAGAAAGGAAAAGATAATGTGCACATTTCCAGGAGAGAAATCCCACGCTTGGACCGTTGTTGGCCGCTGCATGATTCATGATTCTCACTCGCTTTTGCAACTTTGTACTTTTGTGTTACTCGCAGCAACAACTCCACCTCATTGTTAGTCCATTTAAAAAAACTCTGCGCTTTTCAAAGAGACGTTTCTAAGAGCCGGGAAGTAAATAAGCGGCAGACAGAAATGAGGCAGGTCGAATCGTCTTGCGTTTCACGCATGCGCAGTACTGGGACGTAAGAGTTTCAACCCTTTCAATGTGGATGCACAACTCTGTGAAAACAGCTGAAAACACTAGTGTGGACGCGGAGTGTTTTCAGACAAAGACGCCGTTTTCAAATCTATCCGGGCTGGTGTGGACGTGGCCTCAGTCTGGAAAAGACGTGTTTCTCAATCCCACAAGCACCACTGTGAGCCTGTCTGCTGCCAGCTGCCGACTGGGGGACTTGTGTCTGTCAGACGCGACACAAAGTGTGATTTTAGCAAAGATTATTTAGTTTTGCAACATAAGAGAAAGAGGAATTTGGTGACCTTGGTCCATGAGAAGTCCATAACAAATAAGTTGGATATGGATGACTCTGTAAGAGTGTTTTTGGAAAGGTAAACAGGAGACTGTTGTTGTAGAGTGGACCGAGGAGAAAGGAGAGTGGAGCTGTTTAGTTGCAAACAGACTTCAGTTCCTTGCGAAACAAATAAGTTTAAAGCATGACAAAATCTGTTTTGTTCAAGAGCTGGTGATTTTTTTTTTCATTACTATGCCAACCCGTTTTAGTTTTGTAAATATTGGCTATATTGAGAAGTCTTATTTTAATCTTACTTTATTTTACAAATTTATTTGAGAATTAGGCCATTCAATGAAGATGGATTTGATGTTGTTGGTTGTAAAGATCTGGATGGATAGTTTAATTTATTCTTTATTTTCTTTTTTAATTCTATTTTTGAGTTTTATTTTTTAAGACTTGGTGAACTGTATTTTTTAAATAACATCGCCTACCCTTTTTAGTTTTGTTAATATTAGCAATAGTAAGATGTATTATTGCTGGGCTTGGATATATTTAATATAAGGCATCTAATTAGTGCTTTTAGTTGTTAGTTGTTGTTTAGTTGTTGTTAGAATCTGATGATGTCATGGTCCTGGGTCGGTGACCCAGCGCTTTAAGTTTATTATTATCATTTTCCAGTTTATTATCATGATGATTATTGTTGTTTGAGTTCTACGTGTTATATTCGGTCTGCATCTGTATCTCTGTCTGTCTATGGTGTCACCCCGTCTGTGTGTGAATCTGTCTGTTTAGTTCAACGTCTTGTCTCCCTGTGTCTGAGTTTCCTGTTTTATTGTGAAGGTCTGTGTCATATGTCAAAGTGTTCAGTTTTACCTTTCTCCTGTCTCGTTAGCCTACACTGAAAAAAATATGTTGTTGGATTTACTTAATTCAATGGTGGACATTTGTTGCACACAGATGTTTTGCTTTGGCAGCAACTTAAACAATTGAGTTAAATTAACACAATTTATTCATGTTCAATAAACCTGTGCAATTTGTGTTGATAAAATGTGACTTAAACATGTTTTGATGAAGTAATTTGATCTCTTGGAATATTTTAATCCTTCACAATTTTCTCACTTTATCCCAACACCATTCAATAACTTTTACCCAATACTACTTGGTCACTTAAATACTACATGTTATCTTCAAATTACATTTTGCTATTATATTCTAGTATCAAATACACAATTTTCAAATGGAGGCCTTATAACAGATTATATTGTTCTCTTCCAAGATGGTTGCTGGCATCCACCAGTAACCTTTCAAAACAAAATGTCTAATTTCACTGCATTGACAGTAGGTAAAGAATTAAACTGACATTACTCCACTACTGAATCTATATAAACCAACAGTTAAATAATGTCAGTTCTTCCGTGTTCTCTGGAATCAATCACAGCAAAGAAATTAGACTCTTTCTTTTGAAAAATGTTGGGAAAGAACAATACAAAACATTCTATTTAAGGCCTCTGACGTCAAGATTCAGTTAAACAACAATTATAACTAAACAATTTGAGGTAATGTTAGTTTCCATTAACATTAAATTAGGTTACTGAATTGGCAAACACCTTCCTATTAACATTACCCATTTTACCCCAATAACTAAAGAAATTAGCACTTGCAGGTCAAAACCTTTATTCAAGAGATGCAAAAATAACATTGATACAGTGACTGTCAAAAATTACGGCACTGATCATACTGTGACATCTTGGTTCAAAACAGCAAGCTTAGAAATATTCAACGTTCCTTACTTCAACTGAATGAAACTGAAAATACCATTTCACACGGCCCATATGGGATATTTAGACTGTATAACTGTTCACGCTACATCTCTTCACTAGTAAAAGAAAGAAAAAATACAAAGAGAAATTTAAAAATGCTGCCAAACAGACAGAGAACTTGTACAGAGCAAAAGGAAAAACAAACAACAACAACAACAAAAAAACAGCTCGTCCTCATGGCAGTTGCAGTGTATATAAAAATTAACCCTGCGATCTGTTCCTGGAATTGAGCTTCAAAAATGCAGCAGAACAAGTGTGAGATTTAAATGTCTTCTCACCTAGAGCTGGTCACCTCACATGCATAACAGTGAGCTTCGTTGCAGGAGCAGTTTTGTCTTAGTTGTGAGCTTTTCTTGAGAGCTGAGTTGCTTCCAACTCCATTACCACCCTTTGAATCACCTCAAAAGTGTAGCAGAGTTGTGATGGGTAACTCATATTGAAGGAATAAAAAAGGTCCAAACAGCATGGCTACTGCAAAGGTCACGTTATCCAGATCTTGAAGAACTATTATACCCTCGATGATGATGCCAACGTCAGAAAAGTCATTGCCTGGTGCATCCTCTGGAGACAGATGTTCATTGTGGTTTTCTCAATCTGTGCAGTGGCCTCAGTCAAGTCCTGGTTAAAAACAAAACATTTCTTTAAGATTCCTTTTTAAACTCATCTCTTTTGAATCTACCAGTTCTAATGTTAGAGTAATTTAAACCAATGCAAGCAACATAGTAAATAGCTATAGCCAAAGAGTGGCCTGCCATGCTGCCATTCATGGTCTAACAGAGTTTCTAAGAGAGGGTGAAAAACATAATTTCAAATGCTTTACATTAGTTTTTGTTAGAAAGACACCGGCCCATCAGAAATCCAGGTTTTGTCACTCAGAAGATGTTAGAATTTAGACTTTCAGCCCCACAATTTGGTTAGCTGTTGGTCTTTTTTTTTTTTCAAACAAAAGCTAATGTAAATATTGGTGGGATTTTCCTTTGTTCACTAGAATGACAAATTTAAAGTTTTTTCACACTGATGTGACCCCTAATACAGGGGTGGGGCCTCAAGGGCCGGCGGCTGAGTTCACTACCAGGCCTCATGTGAACTTCAAATTATTAAAGAGGACTACTGGTCCTAACTGGTCCAATGAGGATCAAGTGGATAACTAAATGCATTTTTAAATGTTGCAAAGCCACAATCTACTCATAAAACACTCACCATGAACTCCTGCACCAAGATGTTGCAATTGTCTTTCACACAGATGCGGAGCACTTTGATGAGACTCCCTTTGAGCATTAATGTCATCCTAAAGTATTATAACAAAGAAAACAGAGATTTGTGAACTTTTCAGTAGCACAGAAGAAAATGATCCCAGACCAAAACTTAAACCAGTCAACATGCAACACCAGCATCTACAAAGCAATATCAAAAGTTCCTGTTTGACATCCACTTTATGGATATATAGTTTCCAGAACATTTATTTTTTTAAAAAGATCAATTTTTCTCAGTGGGCCAGTAAATGCATGACGAAAATTATGGCATCCTTTCGGTGGAATCAGTACTCACAGGTAATAGTTGACTGTTTCAATGGATGCAGCATAAAAATCTTTTACTGACCTAATGCAATACATATACACTTTGTAGTTAAAGAATTTTAAAGTTCTTACTGTCATCATGGCAGCTACATCCTTTAGCTTTGTGCCCTGTTCCCCCGATCACTTTGCAAACACTTTCAGCAGACTGTCAGAGAAAAACTCAGCTCCGTCAGAAACCTTGACTGTAAAGGCATGGTTGGGATGCACTGGAATGCTGCATTTCATCTGAAATGACATAAAATTATTTTGAAATAACAGCAGGCACTGTGCTTGGTTAATAATCAGTAATGTTTTGTTGAATAAAAACTGTGTTTCCAGATCTTATGGGATTAAAAAAATGTTTATTTCTGATTTGCAACCCAAGAACCCACAAGTTACAACCTCATTTTAGTTCAAGTGTGCATTAATGTGAGTCCAGTAATCACCTTTCTGGCAATACATACAGGTATAAGTTAAACCTATGGCAGATTTTGGATCTCTCAGTTGTATTAATAGGGTGGTCTATTTGAGTATGCATGCACCTAATAATTATAAAAAACCTATTATAATTAAGTTACAGAAACCTTAAGCGAAAATAGAATATACTTTCTTACCATAACACCTTGAACCCACAATCCATCAGCTGACTCCTGGTGAAATGCAGAATAGATGTGGTCTCTCAATGTGCATCAACAAAAACAAAAACAAAAACAAAAGGACAGCAGGTGAGGGCAGGAGGGGTAGGGATGTAAGCTAGCATAATGCCGCTGATGATATTAGCTAAAGCTGTTCGATGTCCAAAATCTCACTAACACCACGGTGCAGTAAATACACAATGTAACTGAAGAGTCAGTTGACAAATCTATTCACACAGAAAACCAAATTATGTTATGAGTGCCTTGTAATTAGGTTTAATGTGATATTAGGCTCTTGTGCCAAAGACAAATTCAAATGAAAAAGCGCCAATTCTTTGATAACAGATAAAACAGCAAATAAGCTAACGGCTCTTTTTTAGCATGTTACATGGCGGCACTTTAGACGTTTAACTACATTTGGCTGAAATATGGTAAATATTAATTCAAAAAATCAAGACATACCAAAAAACGTAGAGTTGGCTGCTCGACTTGACTGAGATGGATGCATTTTTTAAACCACGATCCAAAGCCCGCGAGATGAAATCACGCGTGGTTTCACGAGATTTAACGTTGCTATCTTATTGACTTACTTCACCTGAACATGATATAAACAATTTAATACACCCTTTCTGCATATCATGTAGTTTTTACACTATATAGTTACATTTATCTTTAAAACATGAGGCAATTGTGTTAAATACATGCAAGATGCTTACATAAATCCAAGAGATGGCCAGTCCCTTTTTTTCAGTGTAGTTCCTCCCAGCTGTGTTCCCCACTTGTGTTCTCTGAGTGTATTTAAGTTGTGTCTTCTGTCATGGTAGTTGCTGGTTCGTCTGCGTCATTTCCCTTACGCCATTCTGTGTTTATGCCTCCGGCTTCCTGGTCATTCTCCCTGCAAGGTACCCTCGCTCGTGTTCTGGTTTTGTGTTTAGTTTTCCCAGTTTAGAGTTTTTACCGTTCTGTTTCTCGCCACCCCTTTTTGTTGTACTTCTCCGGTTGTAAATAAAGCTCACCCTCCACTTAAGCAGTCTGCATCTTGGGTCCGTTATTTATCCACACGGCCTGCCCCGGCAAACCGTGATAGATGAGGAATATTTTGGTTGTTTTGTTTTTCTGTTTCCCCCCTGACGGATTACCACCTTAATGTGGTCAGGGGGTTTGCGTGCCTCGGTGACCCTAAGAGTTAGACCAGCCTTCAGGTGGGACACCCAAGTTGGTCTAGTCTTAGGGTAGAGGCCTGACAAAGTGCAATTCAGTTACATGACAAAAACAGTTATTAAGAACACCCCACCCAACCCCACCCCTTTCCTGCCTCCACTTCCACCATTTGCCCCCTTTACATTTCGGTCTGCCCCCTTATATATGCTTGTCTAGAACCGGTCCAGGTCGACTATGACAAGTTGCTCCGTTTGGTTTCACTTTTTTCATAACTCCTCCTATGAGGTGTTCAAGCGCCCCCAAATTTAATCAGAGCACCTCTAAAAATACTACTACTACTATATTAATACTAGTAATAATACCAGATGTTAGTATTATTTTCTGGAATTATCATTAAACATTATATTTTCTTAACTTGCCTAATGATGACATACAGGACAGATGAGAACAAGTTTCATATGCAGTGTTTATGGTATCATGATGTTACAGTGCGCTCACACAGAGGCTGGTTTGTCATTAATCGCCTAATTAAGACTTTCTTTGCTGTGGCAGAAAGAAGATGAAGAGATCATGTCATGGCACAAATCAGTGATGCAGATTTAAAACACACTTTAACTGAAATACAGCAAAAGTTCAAACTGTCCTGATAATACGGCGACGTTGCTGTGACAAAAAGTTTTTATCTGTTCTCTAAATAGCATCAAAAACATTAGAGATTATTAGCTAACTCTAACCTTCTGATCCACTAGTCTGCTTGTATTCAGGGGCTGAGAAGCTGATGACTCAATACTTGAAATAGACTCAATACTTGAAATGTGCAATTCACTTGTATTTTTATTTTTATTCCTATTTATTCTATTTATCCCCTTCGTATATTTTATTTATATTGTCTCTGTATTTATATATATGTGTGTGTGTATAACTCTGTAACTTCTGTCGGTGCTGTGCTTTTTTGGAAATCGAATTTCCCAGAGGAACCCACCCGAGGGATTAATAAAGTTCTATCTTATCTTATCTCTTAAATTTATTATTTTAGTTCGTTAAAGATTTCTGTTCCTACTCTGATGGAATTGGGCTTCAGTGTTTGTTTACAGTGCAGCTCCGCATCCAGGCAACAGCAGGTGAAAATGATGTTACCTGTCAGTGTCCAGCTGCAGCCTGTGTTCAATATTGTTATAAACTGATGTGGATCAGTTCGTGTCTTTTTTTGTCTTTGTCTTTGTAAATTCTGTTTCACTGCAACATTGAACAAAGCCTGAGAGAGCAGGATGAAGACAGCCTTCAAGCATCAAACTTTAAGCGTGAGGACATTTCAAATGCAACGTTTCTATCAGCTCAACAAACATCAGCAAACACACAAACTCTTCATGTGCAGTTTGTGTCACAGTGAGTTGTAGCTAAAGGTCCAGCTGCTGTATTTCACAGGGAGGGGGTAAAGCTCACATGTAACATTTAAAGCTCAGTTTTTAAATCAAATATTGGGTCTGTACATGTGACATTATGTTTTTTCATATTCTGAAACGTGCTGCTAAACAAACTGATGAAGACTAACTGTGTTATTTAAAGGTTGCATGCTACTGCAGGATAAACAGGTTAGTTTGCTGCACTGTGATGGATTTAAAGTACAGAACAGTGTGTGACTGTGGCGCTTAGATTCACTGAATTCCACCTTCATAGCAGCTGAATAGTGTCTAATCTAAAGACAGCATAAACAATTTACTGTCAGTGTAGAGAATGGAAATCAGCCTGTTCAACTCATAAAATCATCAGCTGACATCTGGTTGAATTCACTTGTGTAAATCCACAAAGAGCAGCAGGTCAGCTGATCACAGCCTGTACATTCAGAAAATCCACTGGAGCTCTGAATAGAAATGATTGTGATTTGTGATCTTTTCCAGGCACTGAGCCATTACAGCTGATTTTAGGGTTCCTCCACCTGCTGAATCCACTTTAACTCCTGACTCCTCATTTTCCTGTTTAGGGACAAAGTCGCCCTCTACAACGTAGGCAACAGAAAATAGAGCCATGTTTTATTTTCCTTCTTTTTCTCTGCTCACGAGGCAGAACTCAGCTACTTTTTACTGTCTTACACTGAGTACATTTCAGAGCCTGTACTTTTTCACTTTTACTTAAGTAAATACATTGAATCAGTTTTACTGGAGCATTTTTAACACAGGTTTCTGTACTTCTACTTAAGTACAACGTGTGTGTGCTTTTGCCACATTAAAGTCTCCCTCTTCTGTGGTGCCGCCTTAAGTCTTCTTTATCATGATCTTTTTCACCTCTGAGGGGAAATTTTGATGCTCGTCCTCTTTGTCAGAAAAATGCAGTCCTCAGCTGACTGAATAAGCTCACTAGAGCTTTCAGCAGCTAGCAGTGGAGCTAAAGCCTGAACAGGTAATAGAGCTAGAAACTGACCTATGGTATGGGTAGGTGCAAGGTGCAGAGCGGAGCTCAGTAACAGTCACTGGGTAAACTAGGTTAATGGTGCCAAACACAGTTTCAGGAGACAGACGTATGGCAGGCTGGTTTTAGCAACTCTGCTGTTCTTAAGCTGTCCATGTTCGAAATAGCGAATCTTTGAAACAGTCTTTGTATACACAGATTCAGGCTTAGCAAACTCAGTAACTCTCAGCTCAGAAGGAGGTTACAGAAGCAGGTGTATTTTCACAGGCCATCACAGAATAAACTGCACAGTCCAAGGGTGTAACAATACCACAACAGTGTTAACAGTGACTGACACAAAAGCATGGTGAGCTGGTTTACATATAAATGGCTGTGAAACACAAAATCCAACCTAATTCATTATTTCTGAGGCACTAATTCCAGCATTTCAGCCAGTTTAACTATGGCAGGTGGCACTCTGCTACCATTTACGTTTACCAGCTGAGGCGCAGAAAATATCACAAACTGGGAAACTGGCGGATCAACAGCAGGATTACTGATGTCCAGGCTCCTCAGCACGCACTCTTTTATTCACAACTGTTGATGGTGTGGCTGGGCTCAGGCTGGGAAACCTCAGAATCAGCAGGCTGAGGAGGAAAACAGTCCAGTGGGGATACAATGCCAGTGATAGTGTGGAGGTGAGTCTGGGGTGGAGTAACAGTCCTTTGTTCAGCAAACTCAACAGCTGGAAAATCCATATTGGCTAACTCAGAGAAAACACTGCGAGCATTAGCAGAGTCTGACGGCTCAGGAACACAAAGATCACGAGCGAGGACAACCGGTGAATAACGTGACACCGAGGAGTCCCTCTGAACAATGTCTGTAGAGTTCAAACACACAGTCATCTGATGTAGCAGATACAGAGTCCACGGAAGACGAAGCAGTGTTACTCACAGTGGCAGATCTGTCATGAAGTCCAGGATCAGAATGCTGAGCGTGCGAAACACAGTCACTCTCTCCCACGGCTGCAGTCTGCTCAGCTGTACTGGAGCGACGGCGGTGTGAACGCCAATCTGACAGCGGCGTGACGTTTTGACAAACATCGGTTCAGGAAGCGCTCCTCTCCTGTTCAGGTGGAGTCATTTAGCGGGTTTGTAGAAACTGCAGTTTGCGGTTCTTTGAATTGAAGTTGGTGTTCTGCTAAATGCAGTTTGTCACTCTGAAGATATTTTAGCTGCTGCTTTGTTCTCAGTTTGCTTTCCTGTTTGTGCTGCTCGTTTGTTCTCGGTTGTGTTGCTGTAGTTCTTTTTGCTGCTGTGTGCATTGACTTGGATCATCCATCAGTAAAAATCTAACTCAAATGCAATACAACAAATTCATCATTCATATAAAAAAATCCACATGGACACAGACTTTCTAATCGGACATCACAAAGTTATTCTGAAGCTGTAAATCTGTAAAATTAAAAACTCCCCAAAACTACTATGAGAAAACCCTGAAAAGGTTCAATGATAGAAGAAAAATGCTTTACATATAAAAACCAACAGAGGTTCCTAATAAATAGACTAATAAACAGAGAATAGCTGAACAGTTTCTGTGACACAGACCTAAAAATGCATAAATGCTCCATGATTTTCGTTTCTATCCATCATCTTGAACACTGGCTATAAATGTGTTCACGTCATTATTGTGTGATTTGGTTTCTTCACGTGTCTCCTTCAGTGCAAATAAAGGATTGTTAGAGTGTGTGCTGTGTGTTTTTCTGAAGCATGACAATCCTTTCCAACAAGTATTTCCAGCTGTTTGTCTCCCCTCTGCACTTTAATCTTTCTTCTTGTCATGTCTGTGTTTGTCCACCAGATGTCTCCCTCAGCTCATTTACTCCAAATCAGAAACATCAGCTTTGTGGAGCGTGGAGATGCTCTGCCTGCCAGACACAGCTTAGGGCAAAGAAACATGTCTCTCCTCCACATCTGTCATCTGAAAAATGACATTAAATGTCATCACTCTAGATACAATAAGAACAATTAAAAAAAACTCAAAGATTCAATCTTTTGTTACATTTTAAAAGTTCAAACCTTTAAAGACATTAAGTTTAAGATCATATATGATCAAGAAAATCATGCTGTTGTTCATTCCGAGTATGTATTCTGTTGTGATTTTGCCATTTGTTAGGTTTCTGTTCTTTGCCTGCCTGCTCCCACTTCTCTGTGTTCCCTCTGTCTGTCCATGGAGTTATTGTGTCTGCTCATGAGTCTGCCTGTCAAGTTCAGTGTCCTGTCTGGTTCTCTGTGTCTGTTAGTTTCCTGTTTAATTCTGAAAGTTCATGTCTCATGTCAGTGTGTTCAGTTTTACCTCTCCCCTGTCTCGTTAGCCTAATTGTGAGTGTCTGGTTTAAGTTTTGTTCTTTAGTTTTCCATGTTTAGGTTGTTTACTCCCCGCTCTGCTCTTCCTGTTTTTGTCACCTTATCACCGCTGTAAATAAACACTCACTCGCATCCCAGCCAGTGCCTGCATTTTGGATCCTTTTCTCAATACACCACACGACTGCCCCCAGCCGTGACAAATCTTCACATTTCAGAAACTGGAACCAGCTTTAAATGTGATTAAAATAATGACAAAACAATCAATTCTCTGGTCATTGACTAACTGATGAATAACTGCATTTGACAACCCGCTACAGCAACAACCAGGGGCGGAGCGTGGGGGTGGCTTACTGGGCTTAAGCCCGGGTTGTTTTATCAGAAGCCCGGGGTCTTTTGGAGTGTAATTTTTTTCATAGTTAGATGCCTGGCTGACAACTGTATAAAACAAAAAGTACACACAATATTCGAAGCACATAGTGCACACCATGGGAATTTACGACTGTGCATGAATCCCCCCTCATATTGGTATGATCCGAGCTCAGGCACTAAGCGACTGAGCGAGGGGGCGGGGCAGCTGCTGCCTGTGTGCGCTGTTGGAGAAACGGAGCTAGCCATACTAAGGAGAGCTTAAGTTTGACCAGGTACCAAAGCAAATCATTCGTAGCGTACAAATAATGTAAATATGACGATGCATCACGAAAGATTGATATCAAACTGATCACTTGACCAATATTACGTTACTCGCTCTTCAAGTGAATCAACAAATGGCGAAATGAAAAGCCGAACAAATGCTATTTTTTTTAGAGTCTTAGCTTACGTGTGTTTATTTCATATTTTCAGTTCTTACCCTCCCCGACTAAATCGGTTTCAGTTATGTACTGAAATATAAGAATGGACATTAGAGGGTTCTTTCAAAGAAAAAACTCAGGTAAATGTTATTTTATATATTATGCTTTGTATGTTGTTCAGTATATTTCTATGCAAAACAAGAGGGATTTCAGTACACAGCAGGATATTCACATTTGTAACCAGATATTTACATACACTTTAGGGAGAAAACATAAAACATTTTTACTGTACAACATCAATTTAGAGTAAACTTTTCTTTTAGATAAATATTGAAATATCTTTTGAATTAGTTAAATGTCAGAATAAAGAGAGACAGAGCTGTATTTTTTTATCACTTTCATCAAATTTAGGAGTACATGTACACTAAGTTTATTGTTAACTAATAAGAAACTCCAGACGATTCCATTCTGAGCTGAAGAAGCTTCTGATAGGTTAGTAGAGTCCATGTGAGTAAATTTTCTGTGACATGGGAAAATCAAAAGATGTCAACCAAAACACCAGGAAAAGAACTGTGGAGCTCCATAAGTGTGGCTCAGTTTGAATACAATTTGGTGCCATTTGCAATTAAGAAATACAGATAGTTTCTCTCTTTACTCTTAAAGTTAACAAATATGTTTTTTAGATTTATCAGTCTAAAAAATAAACATTTAGTCTGATTTGATGTTACAATTAAAAAAGTGTTTGTGTTTTGATCTGAAGAGTACATAAATATGTGGTTTCAACTGTATATTTGATGATTGTCAGCACAAAGAGAGAGAGAGGAACAGAGAGGGAGAGAGAGGAGAATGAGGACAGAACAGAGATGAACAAGAGCAGGTGAGACACACATGTTAGTCAAATGGTTGTTTACCAAAAGTATCACCGTCCTCATGTATCTCGTACCTAGTGTTTCTTTTTAGGTTTGTTATTTTTCAAATTCTATATTTATTAAGTTCTGCAGGCTTGTTTGCACAACAAGGCTAAATAATTATATAAACTTTTCTCAATCTAAATATTGTACTTTGGTAGAATTAAACAATAAATGTACTGCAGGTCTATGATGACTTTTAGTGCTACTATCATCTAGTTCTGATTCTGGTTCTGTCTTGGTTAAGTCCTCAGTAGTCCTGATTTTGAACTGTTGTAGTCCTGTTTTAATTCCGGATCAGTTCTGGGTCTGGTTGAATTGGGGTTTAGTCCTCATGTCTTGATGCAGCCCCGATTTTGTTCTGCCTTGCTGCCTAATTAAAAAACTAGTTTAAGGTGTCCTGCACATGTGATATATATTTTTCCCTATATGAAGTCATTCTTTTTTGAACAAAACTCAAAACAGAGCCAATTAATCTTTCAGTAATTTCTACCCCCCCCCCCCCCCAAAAAAAAAAAAAAAAAAAAAAATCCCACATGCATACTACCCTTTTGGGCTAAGCCCCGTGTTTCAAATGTCTGGCTCCGCCTCTGGCAACAACAGAATAAAAGCACTAACCAGACCGATGAAAGGTTTCAAACATACTGAATATGAGGAGTAGTATAATTTAAACTCAAGTGACTCAAGCAGCTTCAAGCCTCAAGGTGCTTCAAACCTCCGGCAGATCTCACCCTGCAGCAGTTCTCAGCTGCTAGCAGCACTCTGCTTCAAGCAGTCACCTGCAACTTCCAGTAGGTGTCAAATAACAGCAGGTCTCAGCTTCCAGCAGCTTCAAGCCTCCAGCAAACATCCAGCAGCACTTAGCAACGCATGCCTGCTCCTCAAGGACTCACAGCCAACCACGAGGGGACTCGAATCTGCAATGTTCTGATCCGAAGTCAGACGCCTTGTCCGTTAGGCCACGTGGTCTGGCAGACGCTCCCACTTTTCACGAACGTTTGTTGGAGTCTGCTTGAGCCAACTGCTGGTGTTGGGTTGGTCACGTGGCTGGTGGATATTGCTTGATTGTTGCTTGAAATAATTGATTGTTGCTTGAAATAAGTGCATGCCACAGCATTTCTCCCATGTATCACGCTCTTAAAAACGTAGTCCTACCTGCCACATGCACAGTGGATCCACCCACTAAGCCAGAGTATCAACTGCCAATGGACGTCATAAAGCTTACGTGGCCCGATCTGTCACCTGGAAGTTGGCAGAAGTTTTTTTCTTGGATCCCACCAAACAAAACCACAGTCTACCATGAGACAGCACCTTCCATACTGGAATGGCCAGTATGGGGATTGAACCCAAGACTTTGGCATTATTAGCACCACGCTCTGACCAGCTGAGCTAACCGGCCCACAACTTGTCCCTAAACCGACACCTTTTTTTTGTCTAATATACCAAAAAAGAGGGTGGAAGAACTGTTAAGAACACAAGAGAAATGTGTGTTTACAAGAAATTACTTCAACATAGTGGGAAAAAAACTCTTCTGTTGACTTACAAAAAATGCTTTAAGAAGAAATTTGCCACAAAACAATACATGGTGTGCGTCTTCTACTGTTAGGGTCGATAGGTGAGGATATAAAGCAGCAGTTTTTGATGCAGTATGCTGTGTCAGACTTTGGAAATGAGTGATTTATCCAGAAAGTAGCTGGAAAAGTGATTTGGAGATTGTAGCTAAGCATGTAATGTATTCATTAGCTGTCATGTGTCAGTGAATTTTGTGGTTTGCTGTCATTTGTAGTTGCGTACATCACTCACCTGGAAGTTGGCAGAGGTTTTTTTTTGGATCCCACCAAATAAAATCCACAGTGTATCACCAGACAGCACCTTGGATGGCTGCTGGAATGGCCAGTATGGGGATTGAACCCATGTCCTTGGCATTATTAGCACCACGCTCTGACCAGCTGAGCTAACCGGCCTACAACTTGTGTGCGAACTGATCCTTTTTTTGTCTAATATACCAAAAAAGAGGGTGGAAGAACTGTTAAGAACACAAGAGAAATGTGTGTTTACAAGAAATTACTTCAAGCTGTACCAATGAAAGCCAACTCTTGGAAGCTCCTACTGATCAGAAGCCACCTATGCAGGTGGAGTTCCACCAACAGCCTGCTTCCAAGTCGTGATTTTTTCACCCTTGTCGCTTGAGGTCATGGCATGTTATTGACTTTCTATGGTTGCTTCTAAGCCAAGACTACTGGAGCCTGGCACTGATAAGGCCAAGTTCATGGCTTCAGTCCCCAACCTGGCCATTCGAGCCTCGTTTGAGAACTCGTAGAGTCTCTGTTGAAGGACATGAAGTTGACAACAGCGTAGCAATTTTGGATGACATAAAGGAGCCGAGGTTGGCATGCTGCGAACATATGCCTGCTCCTCAAGGACTCACAACCAACCACGAAGGGACTCGAACCCTCAATCTTCTGATCCGAAGTCAGACGCCTTGTCCGTTAGGCCACGTGGTCTGGGAGAAGCTCCCACTTTTCACGAACGTTCGTTGGAGTCTGCTTGAGCCAACTGCTGGTGTTGGCTTGGTCACGTGGCTGGTGGATATTGCTTGATTGTTGCTTGAAATAATTGATTGTTGCTTGAAATAAGTGCATGCCACAGCATTTCTCCCATGTATCACGCTCTTAAAAACGTAGTCCTACCTGCCACATGCACAGTGGATCCACCCACTAAGCCAGAGTATCAACTGCCAATGGACGTCATAAAGCTTACGTGGCCCGATCTGTCACCTGGAAGTTGGCAGAAGTTTTTTTCTTGGATCCCACCAAACAAAACCACAGTCTACCATGAGACAGCACCTTCCATACTGGAATGGCCAGTATGGGGATTGAACCCATGACTTTGGCATTATTAGCACCACGCTCTGATCAGCTGAGCTAACCGGCCCACAACTTGTGCCTAAACCGACCCCTTTTTTTTGTCTAATATACCAAAAAAGAGGGTGGAAGAACTGTTAAGAACACAAGAGAAATGTGTGTTTACAAGAAATTACTTCAACATAGTGGGAAAAAAAACTCTTCTGTTGACTTACAAAAAATGCTTTAAGAAGAAATTTGCCACAAAACAATACATGGTGTGCGTCTTCTACTGTTAGGGTCGATAGGTGATGTTATGGTTCAAAAATATTGGGGATGGAGACAAGAGAAAAACCACAATAACAACACTGGTCCGGTCGGGTTGAGTCAAACGATGATTTTAATGATCACACACGTGGGAGATGGAAACTGCAGACAGCATCAGATCTCAAAATGGTGGAGCATTGCTCAAACTTTTATAGCCTCTGGTGTCTCCACCTTATCATAAAAGCCTAAACATTCACATGCTTTCTCTCACACAGCGCCTAAGCTACGACCTTGGCTCCCTGTTTATCTGCTCCTGCTGAGATGGGGCAGAAAACTCCAGTATGTTCTGTTCTCTTCTAATCAGACAAATAAGGCGATGACTTTCTGCAAACAGTATTTCTTATAACTCAGCAGTATAATGCATCATAAAACAATATCATTCATTCACAATAAATCAGCAGTCTACTTTAATGCAAATCAGTTTAACTAATGCAATAGTTGTGGGCTTCTTCTAATTCAGGAGAATAATGCAAACTAAAACTACATAATAATTCACAATCTTTAATTAGGGGTATAACATGGCATAAAATAATATTATAATCTAACAATTCCCCCTGATGAGGTCATTATTCTAATGACCTCACCAACACCCTTCAATTCAGTGTGGCCGGGTTCATCTCTTCTCACTCCTGAGGTCCTTTGTCCCCCTGAGGGGCGAACCATATGTGGGATGACCTCTATGTTTGCGCAGTTCAGATGCAAGAAAAACTATTATTCCAACAATAGCGGGTACAGATGACACTCCCCAGTTCTCCCACAGCTTTTAGCCTTTATTTTATTGCTGCAGCTACCAGTGTCGTCCAGTTGGGTGATCCTCTGCTCTTCATTCTTCAACCTTAGGGGTTAGACAACCCTTCAGTCGTGGCACAGATCAGGGTATTATTCTGCCCCGATTTCAAACAACGATCTGTGTATCCTCCAGAAAAAAGAACAGGAAGGTGTCCCCCTTTTTTTTTTTTCACTGACAAAAACATGTTGGATTGACTTGATTCAATAGTGGACACTGGTTACACACAAATGTTTTGCTTTGGCAGAAACTTAAACAACTGAGTCAAATCAACACAACCTTTTCATATTCTCTCCGAACTAAAACTCACACCATTCACTCATCATTTTCACTCTGTACCACTGCTCCTTATCAGGCTGTGTGAAGCACAGTACACAATTCAGTGGAGGCCTTAAGCCATAAACAGACATCACGCACAGACATTGTTTTCACAACCAAACTGCTTTAGACCCTGTCCCCTAAATCTACACAGATGCCCTCTGTGTGGCATGAAATGCATTTAACCAATAAACAATCAATGAGTTCTTATTGTTGTAACCGACTCCATATTTGGATGTTTGTGTGCAGCATTTGTTAGTAAAGCATTCTTCATTGCATCAGCGTGTGTGTGTATCACTCTTTATTGCACAAGCTTGTAAATGTGTGTGTGTGGATCACTTCTCAGTGAATTGAATCAGCATTTCGATTTTTTTTTTTTGCACGTGTGTGTGTCATTTCTCACTCAATCAACAAGTGCATATGTTCATATGTGTGTTTCTCTTCATTCTGAGTCAGTGCATGTAGATGTGTGTGTTTGTGTGGGTGTTTGTGTTCATCACTTTCCTGTTCTGGTGTTCTGGGTAAACCAAGGCCTGAAGCAGGCCCTGGGGTCCTGCCCTCCTCCTTAACTTGACCCTTTTGCTTCTGTAGCTCCTTCAGGGTTTTGATACGCAGCTCAATCGTCTGGATGTCAGTGTCAAGCTCCAGTCTATGCTGCTGCTCCAGCTCTTCCTCTGTTTCTCCCAGCCAAGTCAAGATTTTGTTCAGGTCAAAGTTCAGCTGCTGTCACTGCTGCTCGTTCTGCTTTATTCTCATCTCCTTGCTGAGGTCCTGAGCCTGATTTCAAGTCGTGTGTCTGGGACTCCAAGTCTGATGGGTTCGATAATCAGCCAGCTCCTCCTGAGCCATGGTCAGTTTCTGCTCTGATGCCTTGAGCTCTCACTGAGGGGCAGAAACCTCACAATCTTTTCCGTCCACTTCAGATTGAAGTCCATCGATGTTTTCCTTGCTTTGCTCCACGGCCTTTTGCGGCTTTGCTGTTCGGCTCTTCTCAGAGGTCAGCTCCTGGCCGAGCCCCGACACCTGTGCCTTCAGCTTATTTTCTCCTGGTGTTTTGTCCATTCTGAGGTGCCTCCTGACCTCAGTTACTCCTCCTGTCTCTGGCACGCCCTTTTTGCTGCCCGATGATCATTGTTGGTCCGTCACTGTCCTGCACAGTTTTAATGCAGAGTGGTTAAGGTCAGCATTGTTTTGCTCGGCCTCACTTTTCATCTGGGCTTAATGGACGTCTCGTCACAGCTCTGTCAGCTGAAGCTGTCTTTTTCCATATGGCAAGAGTGTGAAGAGTGTGTGAGAGGGGTGTGTCCGATCAGGCACAATGCTGGTGGCTTTGCGAGTGCCTCGTTTTCCAAATCCAGATGTTTATTTGTCACGTACACAGCAACAGAGAGAACAGTCTGTTGTTGGGATGGCTGAGGTCCTTCACGATCTTCCTGGTCTTGGTCCAGCACCGCCTGCTGTAGATTGAGTGCAGGTCAGGGTGCTCGGAGCGGATGGTGCGCTCAGCTGATTGCACAACCCTCTGTAGAGCTTGTCTGTCCGGCCTGGTGCTGTTCCCGAACCAGACAGTGATACAGCTGCTCAGGATGCTCTCGATAGTTCCTCTATATAAGGTGGTCAGAATCGGTGGTGGGAGCCGGGCCCTTCTCAGTCTTCTCAGAAAGAAGAGACGCTGACGGAAATCTCCCCGTGTAGTGAAACGGGCCTTGGATTTAACTCTCTCCGTCTCTGCTGCATGAGATCGTTTTCTTGCAGCCCTGTTGACATTTTCAGGTTGTTGTTGTGGGTCCAGCTGCTGTAGCATTTGGTCAGGGTCACATCAAAGATGGTAAAGGAGAGAGCAACGATGGTAGAGGGGAGAGCAGGAGTCCAGGGTCAGCCTCGGCTTTTCTGGGTGACAAAGCAGCCTGTAATCAAGCATAAAGAGAAAAAACAAAACAAAAACAAAACAAAAACAGATGAACAGGAAAATGATGTTATTTTGGCTGCGTTATTCAGAGAGGGGAGAAACAATGGGACCAGGCCCTGTGTCAGCCTTCTCTCCCCCTTTTTTTGTTTTTTCTCTCCATCTAATCCACTCATGACCCGCCAAGCTGACAGGACAACACAGGTACATGTTAAAATTCTTAAGATCATGTTTAAAAGCACAAAAATTGGAATTTTCTTTCATTTAGTAATCACTTGTATTAATCAATCAGCAGAAAACATGTCACAATTTGACTTTTATTAACCAGTAAATTTGTCGTGTCTTTTTTTTCTTTTTTGAAGTTAAGTTGTTGTCCTGCAACCCAGAGAGTTTATTTGTTAGTAGTGGATAAACTTTATTATTTAACGGCGGGTATATGTTAAGTTTCACTGCTTTAAACTTGCTGGAAAATCTTCACGTGTTCATGGGTGTAAGCTGTTTCTTCATTGCGTGTATGTGCGTTTGTAGATGGGCTAATTTAACGTTTTTTCTTAAACGAGGCATTTCTCTAACATGTGCCTCTCTCACATTTCTCTGCTTGTGTGTTTTGTTTCACCTTTTGTTGTGATGCTCCGGACGCCTTCCCAACCTCCACAAGTCTGTTGGCCCCAATTTTATGTGTTAAAACTTCTCTTAATTTCTCCTTTAAAACTTCTCATAATTTGTCCTTTAACTCTCTGCTAGCTGCTGTCTTTTCCACAGCTGCTGATTCTTGCTGAGTTTGGTTTCCATTACTATAATTTGCTTCGGCCGCTGTGCTTGTGGGGGCAGTTGGTCCAGGCCCGTAGCCACCTGTATCAACACACTGAGAGATTTATTTAATATCATTTTCATCACTGTTAAATAGATCAGCAGGCAAGACGCCCACCTTTGCACTGCAGACTACATGCCAGTCTCCCAACACACTCCTCTCTGAGTTTCAGTTTTAAAACCCAACATCATTCACACCCTAGTCATTCAAAACCTTATTTGTAATATTATAATCAGCAAAATCAGAGTTTTAATTACAGGCATGTATCATTGTTTGCAACTCATAATTATAAAGCTCAAAAACACGCTAAACAGCAACAAAAGTCCTCTGTGCGCGTCACAGCTCATTTGCATGTTCACACACAATCTAAAAATAGCTCGCAGCGCTGCAGCTGCACCTCACCCACAGTCTCACACAAAGCTCAGACAAAACTCTTTTATTTTATATTACAAAGACGTCTTATATTTACAATCACTGCAAGGCCAGACAGATTCAGCACCTAACAAATTTCGACAAATTTAACCATAACGGGTCCAACCGAAGAAAGTTAACTTTTTTGTAATCAATCAAACAGTATCTGTTACTTCTGGAACAGTTTCTGACCTAATTTCTAAAGAGCACCTAACTCAATTTAACTTTGTCCAAAAAAGCACATAACACCGTTTCTGACGGTGAAGTGGTGAAACCACTTAGTTGTTCTGGAGTGCCCCAGGCTCCACAGTGACCAACTGACTATCCCTCAAAGAGGACGGGCATTGAGCGTCCCCAACCCCGGCAAGCGTTACCTCTGAGCAATGCGCTTCTTAGCGGTCCAACCGCCGTTCTATAATAATTTATAACAATTTGAAACAACAGCCAACGCCCTAAAACAAGAGTCTGACTAAGGCAAGTGCAACCTAGAGGTCAATGGAGCCTACCCTCACTTATAATCACACAGGTCCACACTTATAACCAATTTGGACTTTAACCAACAAAATGACCAATTCCCTACCAAACTACTTGAGCCTTTATCTCAATGCCTTGGGACTCTAACCCAGCATTTCTTTCATTTCCTTGGGACTCTAACCCAGCATTTCATACTTTTTCAACTTCATTAAAGACTCTTAGCCGACTTTAACTGCATAACACACGCGGATCCTCATCACAATCAAAACAGACCCTCTACCATAGCTGGACTGGCCATTGGGCATACCGGCATTTGCCCGGTGGGCCGCTGGCGATTTTTTGTTTTTATGGGCTGACGGGTTTTTTTGTTTTTTTTTTTTAGGAAGGGTATATATAATGAAAGGTGTTGGATTGGCCAATTGGTCATGATCGACTCTGGGCTGGACCAATTACAGCCGAGGAGGCCGGATGCACCCTCCCCCTTGTTTAGCAATCACGTGATTTTCGCGCATTGCATGCCGGGAACTCGTGGCAAAACAATCCAAGTACCGCATCAAATGCAAGCATTTGCAGGACCGCAAAACGTTCATTCTCCGGTTCCAATACTTTCTTGCTTTTTCTTTGCTGCACAAAAAAGGAATGTACAAAACAAAAGGAGAACAATGCCGGTCCGTACAAAGACAGACTCGACGAAAAGACAAAGAAAAGATACGAGTTAAAAATCAAAGGAGTGAAAGGGTCAGACCCTTACGAGCACACAGAGTGGACAAAAGACGTTAGCATGCTGCCCAACTTTCACCGCGCTCAGATTTATAATTATACGGTTCTTGGAGTGAGTGCATACACTCATGAAGTTTAGTAACTTCAGGTCACTGCAACAAGCCCAGGAACAGTTTACCGACGGATGGGTGCAGGACCTTGAAATGCACCGTGTAGAACGAAAGACCATCGTACGAACAAAGGTAAGTTTACCAGTCTCACAAATCGTCGTCATAAATACACACTTGTTAACCGTTTATTAATATAACCTTTGAGCTCAACGGTAATTAATTAGTAGTGGAAATAATTTCTGGTAGCATTACAGAAATGTAGCAGTGACAATAATATTGTATGCTGTAATCGCACTGGAAAATTAGTGATACAAAACAACTGTTTTACCCTGTGAATAAAAGTATATGTTTTTGTCAATGTACCATGGTAATAACAGAAGCGAAACGCAATATTGTGTCAGGACAATTCACTATTTATGCACAATAAACACAGGAGCATAGCGCGACAATTTCTGTTCACCGCCAGACTTGCTTGTAACCTATATCACTAATTATGTTAAGAAAAATGACGCATTAACTACTACAAAACTCTGACCTTTGCGGGAATGCTTGGAGCAGACTAACATGTGAGCTGGAGTGTTCTGAGACGTTATATTTGGTATATCCAGACCATCCATCGGCTCTTACTTCGGAAACATGGCTTAAAAGTTTCTCTTCGACGTAATCCGATAAAAAAAAAAAGATCTCTTTACCCTTCGGCTGTCATGCGACCGGCTATTGCAGTTAATAATACAACAGCTTCTTGCCATTTTTTGGGTTTCTTTTTATCGCTGTGTAACTGAGTTCAATTGAAAGCCTGCGTGCGCTAGTACCTCTTGCCACAAGTTCCCAGAATCCTTTGCGGTTTTACCCCTGAATGACGTCACATTTTCAATCTTTATCCTGGTGGGCCGGTCTCTAGTCAAAATGCCCGGGCAGATTTTTTGTCCCAGTCCAGCCTTGCCCTCTACCAGTAATTTCAGTGAGTAGACTTTAATTTAGTCATATCCAATTTGGCACACTTTGGAAATAATTCAACAGGTAGTGCCTTACCTTTAGATAAGCCGGCTTATGCCCACTCACGTCAGACCACTGGCTCGTGCCTGTCCGTTCAACAACCTCAGACCATCCAAACCTTTAAATTCCACCCCAATACCACAGGACGAGCCCCCAAAATGTTATGGTTCAAAAATATTGGGGATGGAGACAAGAGAAAAACCACAATAACAACACTGGTCCGGTCGGGTCGAGTCAAACGATGATTTTAATGATCACACACGTGGGAGATGGAAACTGTATGCAGACAGCATCAGATCTCAAAATGGTGGAGCATTGCTCAAACTTTTATAGCCTCTGGTGTCTCCACCTTATCATAAAAGCCTAAACATTCACATGCTTTCTCTCACACAGTGCCTAAGCTACGACCTTGGCTCCCTGTTTATCTGCTCCTGCTGAGATGGGGCAGAAAACTCCAGTATGTTCTGTTCTCTTCTAATCAGACAAATAAGGCAATGACTTTCTGCAAACAGTATTTCTTATAACTCAGCAGTATAATGCATCATAAAACAATATCATTCATTCACAATAAATCAGCAGTCTACTTTAATGCAAATCAGTTTAACTAATGCAATAGTTGTGGGCTTCTTCTAATTCAGGAGAATAATGCAAAGTAAAACTACATAATAATTCACAATCTTTAATTAGGGGTCTAACATGGCATAAAATAATATTATAATCTAACAGTGAGGATATAAAGCAGCAGTTTTTGATGCAGTATGCTGTGTCAGACTTTGGAAATGAGTGATTTATCCAGAAAGTAGCTGGAAAAGTGATTTGGAGATTGTAGCTAAGCATGTAATGTATTCATTAGCGTGTCATGTGTCAGTGAATTTTGTGGTTTGCTGTCATTTGTAGTTGCGTACATCACTCACCTGGAAGTTGGCAGAGGTTTTTTCTTGGATCCCACCAAATAAAATCCACAATCTATCACCAGACAGCACCTTGGATGGCTGCTGGAATGGCCAGTATGGGGATTGAACCCATGACCTTGGCGTTATTAGCACCACGCTCTGACCAGCTGAGCTAACCGGCCTACAACTTGTGTGCAAACTGATCCTTTTGTTGACTAATATACCAAAAAAGAGGGTGGAAGAACTGTTAAGAACACAAGAGAAATGTGTGTTTACAAGAAATTACTTCAACATAGTGGGAAAAAAAACTCTTCTGTTGACTTACAAAAAATGCTTTAAGACGAAATTTGCCACAAAACAATACATGGTGTGCGTCTTCTACTGTTAGGGTCGATAGGTGAGGATATAAAGCAGCAGTTTTTGATGCAGTATGCTGTGTCAGACTTTGGAAATGAGTGATTTATCCAGAAAGTAGCTGGAAAAGTGATTTGGAGATTGTAGCTAAGCATGTAATGTATTCATTAGCGTGTCATGTGTCAGTGAATTTTGTGGTTTGCTGTCATTTGTAGTTGCGTACATCACTCACCTGGAAGTTGGCAGAGGTTTTTTCTTGGATCCCACCAAATAAAATCCACAATCTATCACCAGACAGCACCTTGGATGGCTGCTGGAATGGCCAGTATGGGGATTGAACCCATGACTTTGGCATTATTAGCACCACGCTCTGACCAGCTGAGCTAACCGGCCCACAACTTGTGCCTAAACCGACACCTTTTTTTGTCTAATATACCAAAAAAGAGGGTGGAAGAACTGTTAAGAACACAAGAGAAATGTGTGTTTACAAGAAATTACTTCAACATAGTGGGAAAAAAAACTCTTCTGTTGACTTACAAAAAATGCTTTAAGACGAAATTTGCCACAAAACAATACATGGTGTGCGTCTTCTACTGTTAGGGTCGATAGGTGAGGATATAAAGCAGCAGTTTTTGATGCAGTGTGCTGTGTCAGACTTTGGAAATGAGTGATTTATCCAGAAAGTAGCTGGAAAAGTGATTTGGAGATTGTAGCTAAGCATGTAATGTATTCATTAGCGTGTCATGTGTCAGTGAATTTTGTGGTTTGCTGTCATTTGTAGTTGCGTACATCACTCACCTGGAAGTTGGCAGAGGTTTTTTCTTGGATCCCACCAAATAAAATCCACAATCTATCACCAGACAGCACCTTGGATGGCTGTTGAACCCATGACTTTGGCATTATTAGCACCACGCTCTGACCAGCTCAGCTAACCGTTGATGGAGGAATTAACAGTGAAGTGAGGAAGTAATTATTGAAGTTAACTCAGAAAGATCAATTAGAGAAAAAGAGTCTAACTTAACATCAATGGTACTAAGAGTAACTGTAGATAATATTGCATCTGTGGGATGATTATTGGTAATTTTTTCTCTAATGATAAAAATTTTATTTGTGAAGAAGTTCATGAAGTCATTACTAGTTAACGTTAAAGGGATGGTTGGCTCAAAAGAGCTCTGACTTTTTGTCAGCCTGGCTACAGTGCTGAAGAGAAACCTGGGGTTGTTCTTATTTTCTTCAATCAGTGATGAATAGTAAGATGTTCTGGCTTTGCGGAGGGCTTTCTTATAAAGCAGCAAACTATTTCTCCAGGCTAAATGATGATCCTCTAAATTTTCCTCTCCAGCTTACGAGTCATCTGCTTTAGGGTACGTGTTTCAGAATTATACCACGGAGTCAGGTACTTCTGATTTGAGGCCTTAGTTTTCACAGGAGCTACAGTATCCAGAGTCGTACGTAGTGAGGAGGTGAAATTATTAACAAGATAATCGACCTCTGTTGGGGTAGCGTTTAGATAGCTGCTCTGCTCTATGTTGGTACAGGGCATTGAAGATGATAACAGTGGGTGCATTATATTCTTAAACTTAGTTACAGCACTTTCAGAAAGACATCTACTGTGATGGCATCTACTCCCCACTGCTGTGTAATCAATCATTGCAAATGTAAATGTAAATTTTCAGCTCAGGAGGGTAACTCCTAAATTCCAGCTGCATTGTGCTCCTCAAAGAAGCAGAAATCCTTGTTGCACAAACAACAAAAACAAAGTTCTGGTTGTGTAGGGGGGGGCTTCCAGATGTTGAGCAGCTGCACTGTTTCCCTGTCTTTTGTTCCTTCTTCCCACTAAAGAAATATTCTTTAATAATATATTAATGTTCAAAGGCAAAGAGGAAACACACACTGCATACTAAAGTGTGTGTGGAACATGAGGACACATCACCATGGCAGAGCACCCGGTATGGATTGCAAACCATGATAAAAAACACTGACATGGAGTGCACATTATCTGCAGGTTTCCACAGGGGGAAATTAGACTTATGTGGCTGCAGCTCACAAGTTCTTGTTTTTATAGTTCTGTGTAACAAAAATAAAAGTAATGTTAACATTGCTGTTCACAAAATTTATAGCTGTAATAAAATTCTACTTTATTTCTTCACCTGCAGGAAGTGTAGTCAGCTGATTTTAATGCCATTTTTAACATATGATGATTGATATTTTGGTTTAAAATGATCAAATGTGTCCTGAAGCTGGGAGGTTAAATAAATCCAGTCTGGTGTGTGTAAAATAATCAGCTGTAGTTTGTTTCATAGGGTCATTTTCTGCAGAGACAATGTAGACTGACAGTCTCACAACTCTGTCTCAAGCCAGGCTGTGAAGTAATCATGACCTTTAATCTATAGATTCATAATCCACGACACAAAGTTTGTATTCATGGAATTGAAATTGAGGTTTTTCACTTTTAAGACATTAAAAAAGCACACACTTGGATAATGGAGGGGTATCAGCAGAATAAACCAAATTGTTTTCTCACACAGGGCACTCACATATTTTTTTTTTCTACTTGTTAACTACATTATTAATTTTACTAGCAGGGAATACATCCTCGATTAGATTAGAAAACATCTATGGAATGATACTGGAATAAGCAAACATTTAGGCCTGAGACGACATGTAAATGAGAGCAAACAGCAAGATCATTTAATGGGGTTGAGATGTAGAAAGAATGGGTTGGTTTGAAATACAACGGTTAACCTTTTTTTTCTTGACTGCCATGGTCATGCCTTTGTGCTCACATGCTCTCTTTCGTGCCCTTTTAACACTTTGAAGCATTTATTTATTATTTATTATTTAATTTAATTTTTATATTATGTTTTTATATTATATATATTTATATTATTTTATTTTTTTCTGGAGTCAATGTGACATCTATAGAATAATTATGAATTTATTCTAAACAAATTAAAACCTACTGACTGCAGTAACAAGAATATTTAAAACTATTTTTAAATGAAATAATTTGTGTATTATTCTCAGTTTCCTGTTTTCTTCTTTCTGGATAGAATCTCACACCAACACATTCAAAGAGAGATATAAAAAATAAATGTAAACTTTTTTATCACTCTGTGCTGTTTTTTGTTTGTTTGTTTTTTATGTGACTTATTTGTGCCTTTATGGTATTTTATATTCCCAATGCACCCTTAATCAAATGGGTGGAGAAAAAAAATACAAACAAGAAAAACAAGCAAAGCTGATGAACATTTGGAGCCAGACAACACAAGTTGAGACAAGAACACAGTGACAAACCTTGGGTGTATAGTAGAGATTCTTCAGCTTCTGCTCTGTTTGAACAACCTGTAAGTCTCTCTTCTTTTTACCATAAACTTATATATTTATTATATTATAGATCACTTTTTTGTGATTTGACATGTGAAATTCTAGTGTGGCTGGAATCAAATAGTTTGATGAACAGATGACATTTGATATTAAGTATCTGATTCAAAACACTGCTTCACAAACTAATGGATTTTCTACAACAGGAAGTAAATATTTGTTATCCTGATGGGATTAGACTGACAAAATTTATCATGTTAACATATCATAAATCAGTCTGTCAATCACTCAGAAAATTGAAAGATAAATACACAGTCGTCTTAACATCATATTTACACACATTTATGAATTACCAAAAAATGAACTGCTGCCTAAAAACAAACATAATTTTATTCAAAGTGGCGATGTTACAGAAGGTATTCAGTCGCTGGATTTCAGTACAAAATGGGCAAATTTCAGTGGGCAAATTTAGCACAATTTAGAAAAAACACATACATTTAGATATTGTACAAACACAACCCCCTTTTTTCTTAGTTTTAAAAAAACAAAGTATATTGACTCTTTTTCATAAGAAAGTGTATGACAACAGCAGGTAAACAAGAATTACTGAAACAGAAAAATGTATCTGTCATGATCCACTGTTTGCTCTGTTAATCATAACCAACAGAATAGATAAATTGAGCTTGTATTAATTTTTACTTTTATGTGGTCTGTTTTGGTGTTTGGCTTTAGAGACAGTTACAAACACTGGATTTACAATGAACTCTCTTAATGGAAGACTTGGGTAATGATGGTCTCCCTCCTTGAGAGTCTTCCTCACTTGGCTGATGTTGTGATGAAGGCTTTTTTTTACCGTGATAGGATCTGGATCATCCACACGTGTTTTCTGTGGAAGTCCAGGCCTTTCTCTGGTCTTTTCTTCTGTGAATGGACTGTTAAGATTCAATATTGAGGAAGGGTACAAGAGGTGATCGAAGAATAACCACACCGATCCGGCCGGGTGAAGTCAAACGATGATTTTAATGAATACACGCGTGGGAAGACAACTCTGTACGCAGACAGGAAGTAGTCTTCGACTTAATCAAAGCATGAACAGATATTTTATAGCATCAGGGTTTGTTTACTGACGCCCCTTCATGCGTCACCGGTACATTTTATACATAGATCAGATCAACATCATCATGACTTTTCACCCAGAAAATCATCTTCTATTTTCATGGCTTGGTACTTTCCGTTCTTATCTTAAAATGAATTGTTCCTCTTTCTTGCCGAGACAACAAGGACGGTTCCTCTAAATAAATCTAATTTAAAGTGTGTGTGTGTCACGACCTCACTCAGCCTCGATGTCACCTCTCGCACTTCTGACCTTTTACCAGACCAGAGGCTCACTGAGACTATGTGTATGTCTTCTACTAAATAAATGTTTTAACCAAGAACCTCTACTAAAACCTTAATATAAAATGATCTGATATATAAGTGTTTTGTAAGCATGTATTGCAATTCCTTCTATGGCTCCAAGTCACTTGCACAATAGATTGTCCGAACATCGCGCCGAACAAAGCTTCCGACCCCCAATTAATTGACCGAGCTCCAACTCTTTAATAAGCACAGATATGCATTGTGTATAAAATAGTCATAACTGCTTAAGGCCTTCTTAAAGCTATCTGTTACATTGTTAAAGCCTCGTCTTAGCCTGCGGCTCAAAATAACTATCTGCTTTCACTTCTGCATACAACTTCCTGTCAGCCTGCAACTCAGTCTTTCTGAAAGAGACACTGTTTAACCCCTGAATGCAATATAAACTCCAGATTTTATTATTAATGCAATGGTAATGATGACAATTATTTAACTATAGCAGTAAAATAATTTCCCTTCTCGACACTCCCTCTCATGACCTCTGGAACACCAGAGGTCACAATACATTATGGTTCACCAGGCCTCGAGATCTCCAGGATCCTCGCCCCTCCTGTGGTCGCCGAGATCTTCTGCAAAGGAAACAAAACACCTTTTCTTGCATCTCCCTAACTTATCCTTTTTGGGACTCTTTAATCAAAAGCATGATCCTAATTATGCTCTTAACTTATTGACTTGTATTTATGTATATTCTTCAACGTTACTCGTCAAAGTATATTGACTCTTTTTCATAAGAAAGTGTATGACAACAGCAGGTAAACAAGAATTACTGAAACAGAAAAATGTATCTGTCATGATCCACTGTTTGCTCTGTTAATCATAACCAACAGAATAGATAAATTGAGCTTGTATTAATTTTTACTTTTATGTGGTCTGTTTTGGTGTTTGGCTTTAGAGACAGTTACAAACACTGGATTTACAATGAACTCTCTTAATGGAAGACTTGGGTAATGATGGTCTCCCTCCTTGAGAGTCTTCCTCACTTGGCTGATGTTGTGATGAAGGCTTTTTTTTACCGTGATAGGATCTGGATCATCCACACGTGTTTTCTGTGGAAGTCCAGGCCTTTCTCTGGTCTTTTCTTCTGTGAATGGACTAAACTGTCGATGTGTCCTCTGCCGATTGACTATTTCTTTCAGAGCTGCTCCACAGGAGGTCAGGGTGTCACATAAACAGCTTTAACTGCACAACGACACATTTAAATCATTTCCACACTTCTTAGTGTGGTTAATTAAAAAAAAAATAATGATAAAAAATCCCTAAAACCAATCTAACTCCATTAAAGGTTTAAGGGACTTATTAAAGACAACTCTTTTTTTTACTTTAGTCTTTTTTTTTTTTTTTTTTTTACAAATAATCAATAAAACCTGTAAAAAAAATATCCACTCTTAAATCTGCACTTTAGAATGTTCCACTAGAGTCCTAAAGTTTTTACTCCTCGTAGCTGTGGGTATATGAGAACCAAAATGTGAACTCACAGGCAGAAAGGATTAAAAAGCTAACCCAAAAATCCAGAGAAGTCAAAAGCCAAAATCCAAATTTCAGGAAAACACACAAGAGAACAACTTCTCAACAGAAAATAAATGCCAGCTTCAATGGCATTTATTGCCAATTTCAAGAAACACAGAAATTTTGGTTGAGTAAAAAATATATTGAATGAATCCTTGAATACAACAGTTCACATGGGGTGCATCTTGGTTTTCAATTACTCTGAAACGGAAACATTTCCAGTATCATGTCATGGTTCCATCTTCTTGTATTGTGATAGTTGAAGCTGTTAATGAGTCACTGAGGCATGTTGGTCTAATGAAAGCTGTGATCTTTGCAGGTTGTTCACATGAAGAGTAAACTGGAAACATTTTACAATAATGGATTTGAGTTTTGTTCATTATGTAGTCATAATCAGCTGATCAGGCCTGAGGTAAAAAGTTGTTTTTTTGTTTTTTTTTCTCTCTAAATAAAAATTCAGGTATCAACACAAACTGTGGCCCAATAATGGAGGCGTTAACTTGAATGTGGTTTTGGAGAACTGTTACAGTCTTGATATCTCATGCAGCTCTGTACAAATTATTGCAACAGATTTAATGTTCAAAGGCAAAGAATGCATTTGAACTACAAATTAAAGTGTGTGTGGAAGTGAATCAATACACTTGAGTTTCACACGGAAAATAACCACAGTGAACTAGACCAGTTCAAACTTGTATAATTACTCAGGTTTGACTAACAGTCAGTTTCTACTGGGCGTTGCTCAGACAAGTACAACACTCACAACCAGGCTCACGTGCACGTTACTATCATCTGCTGGTTTACTCAGGGAAAAACAAATAGTCTGTGTTATATAGCTTGAAAACACGCATCACAGCAACTACAGGGTGGGGTTTGTTGGACTGACAAGCTTTTGTTTGTAGTAAGGCAGGTCTTTATTTTTGAGTGAGATGCAACGAAAAGTTTAAAAGTTACAAATTTTTGTTTTTACAGCATTACTTGTTGCACTTTTGGGTCTGATAAAATGTTACTATTGACTGCCACTGGCTGGTAGCCTGTAAGAACTTTGGCTTTATTAAGCCTTAACACATTTGAACAGGTCAGTTAGCTACAGAAACCAAACTGAAGAGCCACTCCCATGATTGATCTGAATCTGGAAACAAAAGGAAATCAAAGTGAATTGAGCTGCGAGTGATAGTGAAAATGCTTCCTCAAAATTAATGTGTTAAACATTATTTGTTGCATAACATGAATCATTTGAATCTGAAAGAAAGAATTTTGTTCCACTTATCACTGCATCATTTTTTTTGTTAAATACACATGGTGACAAAATGAAGTATGCATTAAGATAAAGTCAAGTAAATAGTATTACGACAACACCAAGAGAAAAACAAAATAAATATCCACCCATCCAAATATGTATCCACACACACACACGTATGAGTATATGGTTATGGCGTTAACGTCATTTTAACAAGATTAACGCTGACAGCACTGATATATATGTGTATCTTACATCATTTGTGTGTCTCTGGATGTATTTCACAAACTCAGCAACTTCCTCATTTTCTTCAATGAAGACACCTTCAAAGTTCCCCTGCTCTGAAGTGCTGAACGAACACAGTGACAGTTGTTTGAAAAGAAACATCAAAATACAATTTTTGTACAAATCCATATTTGATTTATGTCCACAATGCATAACGTACCTTGCATTTGATTGAAAGCGATAAAGCTTGCGGTTTCCATCAACTGACACGGCGAGCATGTCTGGAGTGCAGGCAGGGCAGCTAAAGCATGGCTCCTTGCACATCCTGTCCACTTCACACTTTACAGCACTCCACTCCAAGAAACTTTTGCTGAAGGCATCAGCTGATATTCGGCCAGTCTTTTAAGTAGAGGACAAACAACAGAATATTCAAGGACAGTCATCATAAGATTAGATTAGACTAGATTTCGTGTTGTTTTCAAAGCGGTCTGGTAAATCCAAATGACCTTTGACAGGTGCCCACATATACTGCGGGCCGAGGGTAATTCAAAACAATGTAGCAATGTACAATTTGCACTAAAACCTGCAAACACATCTATTGTGTATGTAGTGTGTGACAAAAGAGCAACTTACCATTTATGGTTACAAGAGCCACAATTGCACCGGGTGAAACCTCAACGTTACCTGCTGGGCAGTCACACACAGTCTGGCCTTTGCACAGGCAACAGCCGAACTAACATTAAAACACACAATATATACAAAAAGAATTAGAAATGAACTGATACACAATAAATATACAATAACAGCACACACTCATAGTACATAGCAAGAAATGCATAGGACTTAAAAACCGTACCTATTGGCCTGTGAAACTCTGATGAAGGCTTCAAAAACCCTCCTGTTACTGCCTCTCTGCTGTGCAGGACAAAGCGTGTGTGAACTGCAATATCACAGTCAGCACAAAGGAATGGAAGAGACAGGCAGTCCAGACACCTCACAACTACTTGTTTGCCACACTGACACACACGGTGTGACTGTGGATCCAGAGTAGCTAACATATTGTCTATAAGACAAGGCCTGGCCTCTTTCCACTTTTGCAAGGACACCATGTTTCTGATCGCCCAGTGAGTAGCAGCTGCCTCAGACGACGTCTCACAAGTCATGGCTGCGTCCTCTTCTCCATCCTCCAACAACTGAAGGAGCTCCTGACGAAGCACCTCAGTTCCACACACTAACAGAAAATAATAAAGAAACTCTTCCACAAAGTGAAAAACACTCTAGGCAGTATGTTTCTTAGGACTGCACAAAAGCCCTGCCTAACTCAACTATAACAACAAATATAAAAGCAAACTTTAAAAAAGGAATCACAACATATAAAAGAAGGTAAAGTACCTTTTGTTGGGTTGACACTGGCAACATAACTAGGTTCTTCACGTGGACATTGATGCTGATCTGCAGACACTGGGGGGAAAAGAGATCGAAGAATATTTACTTACTGAAATTCTTTGGTGAAAACAAGTTGTGAGATAAAATCAATGGTTGTGTGAATACTGACCACATGGCAACTAGTACTTCGACTGGATGATGGTCTTTGAGGAATAAAATCTCCCTGTCTGCCAGCGCACTGGTCTTGGCTGAGGTTCACTCTGTGCATCATTCTACGCCAGGGGTGCTCAATACGTCGATCGCGATCGACCAGTCGATCGCAAAGGTAGTATTGGTAGATCGCATGGCATTAAAAAAAATAGATGCCAGCCTATCATCCATCCCGTCACTTGATTGATACAGGGAAGCCAGTCAGATGACATCAGATTTTTTCTGACGCTTAGGTCGCTGCGCATGCGCAAACAGTGGCGCGAAGTGTAGTAAAACTGACAAGCTAGTCAGCGAGTTAACTCCAATTTTTAGCTCTCGGTTTTTTCTCTTAAACCTGGCCGTCAGCAGCTACTGTCCGGACTATGCATCCCTGGCTGATTCAATTCAGTGCAAGTCATCAGAGTAAACTCAGGTAATGACAAAAAATTTACATAGTTAATTGTGTTGTGAAATATTGGATATTGCGGTTATGCATGTATATACATTGTAGATATAAAGAATCCTCAATATATTTATAAATAAGTATATGTTTTGGATTTTTGTAGTGGGTAGATCATTTTGACTTGGTCATTTTATAAGTAGCTCACATGCGGAAAAAGTGTGAGCACCCCTGTTCTACGCAATTAACAAGAAGAAATGCAACACCTAAAATACAGTCCATGATTAAAGCGTGGTGGGGGTGGCATCACAGGCATGGGCAGAAAAAAACCAAAACAAACGTTCATGCTGAGCCACAGCTGTAAAAGCTGCTGGTCATAATATCAGTTTGGATATGTGGTGAGAGGGAAACATGAAGATGAAACCAGGAGATGTCCTTACTGGATCATCAGAGCTGAACAGGTGATGGAGAAACAGGTTTACCTTTCAGGTGACATGAATGAGTTGAAGGGAAGTTATGAACTGTTTCTGAGAGACAAATTACACCAGGATCCTTTTCTATGTAGCTGACAGCTGGTAACTGTGCAGGGGCGGGTCTAGCAAAGTGTTGCCAGGGGGGCAGGTAGGGCATTAACAGGGAGAGGGGGGCACAAAGAAACACTTTTCTTTCTTATTCTCATTTAAAATGTCTCGCTTTTAACAAATAATTATCTGAATCTTACAACCAAAGTTTTTATCTGATGTAAAATGTATAGAAATCATACATATACCAACAAGACTGTACATCACTGTCACAACAGCGTTTGTTTTCATTCAAAGGCTTTATGGCTTTAATACCTGGGGGGCCGGTCTCTAGTCAAAATGCCCGGGCTGAGTTTTTGTCCCAGTCCAGCCCTGGCCAACGGGGAAACAAATGCCGACACTGCGGTGCAAGTCTCGGACGACAGTACACCTAAAGCTGGGCAGACACTGCAATTTTCAAACTGCACGATTGGCTCGCAGGGGTTATAAGTTCGTAGGTCACGATGCAGGTCTCACACTATATCGCCCGATGCTCTGATGCGACCCGAGTGCTCACACTGTGCCTCCATAAAATGAAGCTTATAACAGAAAATCTGTCGCTCGCTCTCCTTCTTTCTTTCACTCACACAGACACACCACCACCATCAACTTTGCTAAATTGCTAATGAAAAACATTGATCAGGCAGCTGTGATTGAGCAGCAGTGTAAATCCAACTATTTTCACGGTTGTTGTGGTCGTGATCATTTTGTGATGCCACATCGAAAAGGCTCGGATGAGCTTTCCAAAGTTCTACAAGTTGTGTCTCCATCGCTTGTGTCCAGATCACACGCTGCACAGCCGTGCTGCTCCGTCTTTTTCACCGACGTTTACGTGTTTGCGCGTGAGCAGTGTGAGCGGCTGCGGTGACACCCTGACGAGCGAGAAATGTTTGTTCCCCTCAGAGAAAGAAAAAAAGGCTGCAAAAGTACAGGAGGAATGGGAAAAGGGAAACACCTGGCTGGAAAAGGTCACCATAACACCTATAAAGCGCACTGCACTGTGTGCCGGCGCACTTTTTCCATAGGCATGCTTCTAGTGGTGGGCACATGAAGAACATGAGGGGCGTGAAAGCTCGGGGAACCCTTAACCAATTTCTTGTCCACCAGGCCACGGCAGAAGCAGATATGGTATGTAAACACTGGTTTGTTTTTTAAACCCTCTGGTTAAGGTTAATATGGGCATGTGCAGTGAATATCAGCGCTATGTGGCCAGAAGTGTGATAATATAATTTATTTTGTGTAATAGACAACTGCAAGGATAGATGATTACAACAAATAGATCACTAATACATAAAAGTAATACATAGATGAATAATGATGATGAGTTAAGATGCGTACTCAAGCGGGTTTACAAATGGGAGCAAAAGCTGAAATAATGCCTCTACTGAAGCCAATTGCACTAAATGCACTAAATGTGCACTGTTACAAGAATATTTTTCTTTCTATTGTTTTCTATTAATTTATATAATTTTAAATTAAGCAGGACAGAGTTCTTTTAAAGAAAGATTTACTTTTATTCTCAAAAGTTAAGCACACTGAAAAAAATGCAATAGGGTGGTTGTTGAATTTGCATAGAATTACTTCATATATCCAGCATGACTAATTTAAATTTCACATCTAAACATATTTTTGTCTTTTAATTTTCACATATTCTTTAAGAATATTCATTCTTTTAGAACAAATCATGTTGAAAAGAAACAAGTTAGTCGTGTTTTATCCTCAAGCTCCGCCCCCTGGAAAGGAAAAATCGGCTGCACTGTCCGCCATTTTTGTCTCTCGCTTTGGAAAATCTACTACCATCTGGAGTTTTACACTTGAAGGTAAATAAGATTTTAAAGCTAACACACCAGTGAGAAAGAGTGTAGACCCTTTATACATGTGGACTTTTACTGGGGTGTTGTTATTTTACAGGTATGTGGGCTGTTTATCGAAAACCATGAAAGGCTAATGTAAGGCTCCAGTTAGCTAATGGTAACCGAAATTATGCGATAAGCAAATTAGTAATTAACATATATAATGTGAGTTAATATTGTTTGTATATTCTTTCAGTCTAAATTAACAGACTATTACAAACTTGCATCGGTGTCTGTAGTAAGTGGTGGTACCTGCAGTGTCTTAACCATTAAACAAGCTAATGTAGGGCTGGGATATGACTAGTTTGTTGAAACGTGTCTGCTGCCAATGTGACTGCTCACACATGGTAACATTACCAGCACATAGCCACAGCTGCTATAAACATGCTGAAAGGTCAATCTAGCTTCTGTAGTCAGCAGCTGGAAGACTCAACACAGACCCAAGATTCAGTGTAACGGTTATCTAAATGTTGTGTGTCCTGTTTGTAAGCCCAGAAAAAGAAATTAAATAAAATGACGACCTTGAGCTTCAAGCTAATGTAAGCGTAATGCTATAGCATAAAGCGACTAATGCAATGATGAGGTTGTTAAATTAGTAAAAATACAGTAAATATATCCAACATGAATCATTTATATTTTTGGTCTAAACTGTAGTATCAGGTAAATGTTAAGTGGTAGGAACATCCATAACCTCAAATAACGGAACATAAACATAATTAAGTCTCACGCCTTTCACTTGTTTTAGAAGGATGTTCAGTCTTTTAAAACCAGTCATATCAAAATAACAGAAAATAGTTATGCTTTCTGTTGAAACTCCCCCCCCCCCCGGGTGTGTTCTGCGAGGGAAAATTCACTGTGGCGGTCCGCCATTTTTTGTCTTCGCTTCGTTTACGTTTGGTGCTGAGCTTTACTTTGTAGAGGTAAACTGAAAACTACATGTTTGAGAGGACACGAAGAGAACATCCATTAGATGGGGAAGTTTTTCTCATGAATTGCTGTTGTGCAACATAATGTAAAAAACAAGTCATTCCTTAAGTTAACTAACGATAATGCTAGCTTAAGCTGCGAGACAATATTATGTGCATTAGCTTTTTTTCAGTGTGTGCCCAGTCACATTCGCTTGTTTTTTCTCAGTGAATACAGACTAACAAACTTGTGTCCATTTAGTTAACTGGGGCCCGTTCTTCGTACGTCGCTTACTACATCCAAGATCAAATGACACATCCAAGACCAAACCATCGCGCTAACCGTGAGCTCGCTAATCCGGTTCCCCGAACACACCTGCTGTTGACAATTAGTACAGCTGGACGCAGTAATGTGACATCACTGGGTGTCGTAAAAGGGGCTACGCATCGATAGTAGAAACATTGATCGGCAACCCGCTGATTGGTCGGCGAAAATGTCGAAGGGGCGTGCTCGGTATTTTCCGGCAGCAGAGCAAGAACTCATGAGTGAGGGATTTCAAGAGTTTCAGAGTTTAATTAAAACGCAAGAGAACACTGCAAAGGCTGCAAAAGCAAGGAGAGAGGGCTGGCAGAAAGTTGCTGACAAATCAAACTAGTAGGTAATTTAATAATAATAATAATAATGGATTGGGTTTATATAGCGCTTTCCAAGGCACCCAAAGCGCTTTACGATACCACTATTCATTCACTCCCACATTCACACACTGGTGGAGGCAGCTACGGTTGTAGCCAGGCTGCCATATCGCGCCATCGGCCCCTCTGGCCAACACCAGTAGGCGGTAGGGTAGATCTATCATATGACACTATATTGTCCAATATCATATGGCATTATATTATATTATAATATGTTATATTATATCCCCTTTCACATTAGAGCCACAACAGGACCCACAAGAACATGGGAACAAGTAAAAGTGGAATACAGGAGTATTCTGCAGAATGGTAATATTTATCTCTTAGATTGCTTTTCGTCTCTTGGCAAGGTAATACTGGCCTGTAATACTCTGTTAGTTTGTTCATAACAGCAACCAAGAAAAGGGCAGAGGAAAAAAAGACAGGTGGTGGTCCTGCACCCCCTCGTCAACAAGTTGGTTAAGTAAATAATACCCTCACGGGAATATCGATATCTCTCAATGAGCACACTGTCGCGCTGAGCTAAAGGATCCTGTCTATCCCGCAATATACGCTGAATTCTGGGGACTCTCCTTATCAATCTTGCACCTTCCGCAATGGGTTGGTCGCGTATACGGACAGGACATGGCTGCGACAGGCTTCCCAAATCCACCTTCGCTTTTATAGCCGTGGTCTCTCATCTTGATTACACGAAGTAATTTACAATTACTACTCTGAAATATGAATTACATCTGTAATAATCACATACATGTAATAGAATGTTAATAGTACATTTCCCTTTTTTAGGAAATGACCTGTATGTATCTGTGTGACATCAATACAAGGATCAAGTGCTGCATTATCTTTAGTTACATTGATGTTATTTATTTATGGTGAAACAGTGGTGGAATATCGCTGTTGCTTTCGTATAAATGAAGCGGACATACCTGCGTGGCCGCGATCTAATCCTGTTTACATAAAGTAAACCTGCTCCCGAGCAGGTTTACGCTTACGGCTCTGTTGCTATGACAGCAAGTCCCGGATGAGCTTCGGGGAACCGAACGATCCAAGATCACGCGAAATCGTCAACAATCAAATCCAGCTAACTTACTTAGCGAGGTACGAAGAACGGGCCCCTGGTTGTACCTAAAATGTTTTAGTTAAACAGTTAAATAAGCTAGTTTGCCATGGGGTGGGCTCTGTGTGTGTGTTGGTTGGGGGGGGGGGGGGGGGTCTTCACTAAAGTCGGTTTATTTAGGGCATGACACCAAATTGTTTTAACTGATTTATAGAGAGACTGAGAGGAGGGCTTAAAGAGATAAAAATAATGACAATATAAATATGTTAAATTTATTTTTTCTGTATCGATATATGGTGCTTATCCCTGCTGAAGGGCAGATTGGTGTTGCTTCAGAACAATTCTCTAGCACTGTTACGTAGAGGTGTTACAGTTAAGGTTTTAATAACATTATTTTATTTACTAGTGAAGATTTGCATATGTTATCTCACATTCTGTAAGGTAAATTTTCTGGAAAGGTCAAATTAACTAATTTAACTAAGTATTAATGAAAGACCTTGATGTGTATATGACAATAATAGATGTAGTTTCTGGGTCATTTGGCAGAACTGCAAAATGGCCCAGAAGGAGGCAACTGCTGTGGTTGCAAACAGGCTTTGGGTGGTATGGAAGTAAGGGCAACTATGGAACTGCTCAGCAACATGGGACCCATAGCTAATAAATAGTAATATGACATAAAATAACAACTTTGTGTGGATGTAACCTTGTGAGATTTAACTAAATTAAACCATATCCCACTTTTAAAGAATGTAGAAGATGATCTGGCTAGATGGAAATGTCTACCCATATCACTCATGGGAAGGGTTGCCGCTATAAAAATGATGGTCTTACCAAAAATAAATTATTTATTCTCAATGATCCCAACTAAACCGCCACAAGATTGGTTCAGATCTCTAGATTCATGTATGTCCAAATTCCTTTGGAAAAATAAACCCCCACGTATAAGCTTAAAAACACTACAAAAGACCAAGGATAAAGGAGGACTAGAACTGCCTAACTTTCAGCACTACTTCTTAGCCAACAGGCTTCAGTTTATCTCAGGATGGCTAAAACACACCCTCTTAGATGAACCTTGGCTAGATGTAGAACAAGCACTCTGCAATAATCTAGAGATCTCAGACCTACCATTTATCAGCTCAAACATCCAACGACATGAATGCTTTAAAAGCATCAACATCAGCTCTTCTCTGACAGCATGTTGGGAGTTTCTAAAATTGACGGCGTCTTCATTAATCCCATGCAAACGTACACCTATCTGGAACAACCCTGACATATTACAAAACAATAATATGATAACCTTTTCAGATTGGAGTGATAAAGGAATTAAATATTTAGAACATATACTAGAAGGAACAGAATTTATTTCATTTGACGGACTAGTTACACAATATGGGATCAACAAGAAAAGATTTTTAGAATATCAACAAATTAAATCCATAGTAAAAAAGAAATTTAAACCGGGTCAAGTTGAACTACAAACACCACCAAGTGTGGTTCAATTTCTTACTCTTAAACCCCCCAAATTACTATCCAAAATATACAGAATGCTTTCTAAAACAGATGAATCAATATCACTTCCTATTGCAAAATGGGAAGCGGATTTATCAGTCAGTTTAGACCAAAACTTCTGGACTCAGGTATGCTTAAAAACCTTTAAATTGATTAAAAATCCCACTCTGCAATTAATACAATACAAAATACTACCTAGAGTGCACTATACAGGTCATCGGATGTTCAAGATGGGCTTTACATCTTCCAACAACTGCTCACACTGTCAAGGCAATACACCAGACAATTACATCCACGCTCTTTGGTTCTGTCCACCAGTGCAAAAGTTTTGGCGCGAGATATGTGAAGACTTTTCAAAGTGTCTGAAATGTAACATTCCAACTTCCCCCTTAGTGTGTTTGTTGGGCAGCTTAGATAATGTCACTTCAGAAGAGAATATAGCCCATATGGTTTTCATTGCACTATGCATAGCCAAGAAAACTGTCCTCATGAACTGGAAAAATAAAAACAATCTTAATTCTAACCAATATAGAAATTATCTATTAGATTACATTAGTCTTGATACTGAAGAAGGAGTCCTATCGGGCTTGGTTGGCCTGTGGGACTCCGGAGGCAGCCGACAGGTATCGACAGGCCAAGCGGAATGTGGCTCGGGCAGTGGCTGAAGCAAAAACTCGGGTGTGGGAGGAGTTCGGAGAGGCCATGGAAAAAGACTTTCGGACTGCCTCGAAGAGGTTCTGGCAAACCGTCAGGCGTCTCAGGAGGGGAAAGCAGTGCTCTACCTGCACTGTGTATAGTGCTGGCAGAGCGCTACTGACGTCGACTGAGAAAATTGTCAGGCGGTGGAAGGAATACTTCGAGGACCTCCTTAATCCTACTGACACGTCTTCCGAGGAGGAAGCAGAGTCTGGGGATGAGGGGAATGACCCGCCAATTTCCGGGGGCGAGGTCACTGAGGCAGTTAAACAACTCCTTGGTGGCAGAGCCCCTGGTGTTGATGAGGTCCGCCCCGAGTTCCTGAAGGCTCTGGACGTTGTAGGGCTGTCCTGGTTGACACGCCTCTGCAATGTTGCGTGGAGATCAGGGGCAGTACCTGTGGACTGGCAGACCGGGGTGGTGGTCCCCATCTTTAAGAAGGGGGACCGGAGGGTGTGTTCCAACTACAGGGGGATCACACTCCTCAGCCTCCCTGGGAAAGTCTATGCCAGGGTGCTGGAAAGGAGAGTTCGTCCGCTAGTCGAACCTCGGATACAGGAGGAACAATGCGGTTTTCGTCCTGGTCGCGGAACACTGGACCAGCTCTTTATCCTCTCCAGGATACTTGAGGGTGCATGGGAGTTTGCCCAACCAGTCTACATGTGTTTTGTGGACTTGGAGAAGGCATTCGACCGTGTCCCTCGGGGTGTCCTGTGGGAGGTGTTGCGGGAGTATGGGGTGTCTGGCCCATTGCTACGGGCCATTCGATCCCTATACAACCGTTGCAAGAGCTTGGTTCGCATTGCCGGCAATAAGTCGGACTCGTTCCCGGTGGGTGATGGGCTCCGCCAGGGCTGCCCTTTGTCTCCGGTTCTGTTCATAATTTTTATGGACAGGATTTCTAGGCGCAGCCAAGTGGCGGAGGGCTTTCGCTTTGGTGGCCTCAGAATCTCATCTCTGATTTTTGCAGATGATGTGGTTCTGTTGGCTCCATCGGGTGAGGGCCTCCAGCTCGCACTGGAACGGTTCGCAGCCGAGTGTGAAGCAGCGGGAATGAGGATCAGCACCTCCAAATCTGAGGCCATGGTTCTCAGCCGGAAAAGGGTGGAGTGCCCACTCCGGGTCGGGGATGAGTTCCTGCCCCAAGTGGAGGAGTTTAAGTATCTCGGGGTCTTGTTCGCGAGTGATGGGAGAAGGGAGCCGGAGATCGACAGACGGATTGGGGCTGCGGCTGCAGTAATGCGGACGCTGCACCGGTCCGTCGTGGTGAAGAGGGAGCTGAGTGTAAAAGCGAAGCTCTCAATTTACCGGTCGATCTACGTCCCTACCCTCACCTATGGCCACGAGCTGTGGGTAGTGACCGAAAGAACGAGATCGCGGATACAAGCGGCAGAAATGAGCTTCCTCCGAAGGGTGGCTGGCCTCTCCCTTAGAGATAGGGTGAGAAGTTCGGCCATCCGGGAGGGGCTCAGAGTAGAGCAGCTACTGCTCCACATCGAAAGGAGCCAGCTGAGGTGGTTCGGGCATCTGACAAGGATGCCCCCTGGGCGCCTCCTGGGTGAGGTGTTCCAGGCATGTCCCACCGGGAGGAGGCCCCGGGGCAGACCCAGGACACGCTGGAGAGATTATATCTCTCGGCTGGCCTGGGAACGCCTTGGTGTTCCCCCGGATAAGCTGGAGGAGGTGGCTGGGGAGAGGGAGGTCTGGGCCTCTTTGCTTAGGCTGCTGCCCCCGCGACCCGGCTCCGGATAAAGCGGATGAAGATGGATGGATGGATGGATAGTCTTGATACAGCCTCTGCCACCACATCAGATCAATTGCTCTGGGCTCCTTTGATCAGCTCCATCACCTAGAGGGGGTGGGGGGTCATAGTTTGGTCCCGCCTTCACTGTTGTGATTGGTGTGGGGGTAGGGACAGGCTTAGGGCGTCGGGGTTCCCCAGAGGCATCTTCCTTGGGGGGCTCAACCCGGGGTAGCGGTCATGTCCGGTTGGGGGCTCTTTTGGCTCTCGGGTGACTGTTTCCTCGTGGCTTCATGCAGCGGGGCTAGGGGAGGGTCTGTGCTGACGGGCGTGGGTTACTGACCTGGTAGCCTGTCTGCCCCTGGGTGGGTCCGGGATGGGCGTGAGGTTCTGGGGGCGCTCCGTCTCTGGGCTGGGGCCCTGGCCGGGCCTCGGGGCCTTGGGTCCTGGTTTGTGTGTTGCCGGGGTTGTGGGCGGGTGGGTGCATGGGGGCCCATCCCTGGCGCAGGGTGCCACCGGTGCGTCGAGCCACCTGGGGGGCTCTTCAACTGGTGGGGGACATTGTCACACCTTGCAGGAGCTTTCCTCTCCTCAGGAACTCTCTGCAGGAGGGGGAGATACAGGAGAGGTGGAGGAAGATCTCAGCCTGGGCGTCTATTGTCTCATGTAGTCTGGAAGATGAGTGGATGGTGGGGTGGGTGCAGTTTTCTCTGTGTGGTGGGGTTGGGTGGACTGTCCCGGGCTCTGTGGGGCCGGGGGGCGCTGCTGCGCTGGGCCCCGGTCTGGATGAGCCTGGGCCCCCTTTCCCTGGCGGGTCGCGGAGTATGGGAGTGCCTACTGGGGTCAGCGGGGGAGCTGGTCACCTGCCCCTCCCTTCCTTCCCTCCCCATCTCCAGCTGCCTCCCTCTTCCCGCTCCACCACAACCACCCACACATGCAGGGCCTTGGAGTAGGGGTATGTCACCAGGGTGCAGAGGAGGCTACCCCCCCCCCCCCCCCCCCCCTCTGTCCCCTTCTGGCTGCCTCTGCCTCAATTTTATCCCACAACTTAGACATTCTCATTACTCACACTCTCATTAAACATACATATAGGATCTTGGGGGTGGGCACGATACACGGAGTCCAAATTACCATCAGGGTGTACACCTCACCCCTGGCGTCGTTGCCCACCTCTCAATTTTAAATACACGTAGACATTGAGGGCTAGCAGGAGGGACTATGCGCTTACCTGCTGCTCTCTGGCAGGTTGCTCCATGCCCTCCTGGGTTTTAATTGCACCTTAGAACACACATGCATCAACACTACAATGAGCGGGTGGAGGGAGGTTTGGAGTCTTCTCCCACCCCGTTCTCTGCGACCTGCTGGAGCGGGGGGGCTAGGAGGAGTTGGCCATCCGACTGCGGTCTGGAGTGTGGGGCCTCCCTGCTGCTGTGGAGTCGGGGCGGTCTGCCTCTCCCCATCGCAGGGAAAAGGGTAACACCACCTGGGTCTGGGTGCAGTTCCCCCCTCCAGGGGCAAGGGTACCTAGACCCGGTTCGTAGAGTACGCTTGGGGAGTGTGATCGTGTGCACAGCGTCTCTTTATGTCTGTCTCCACGTTGGTTGAGTGTGGAGTAAGTGCATATGAGAGCATGAGGGTGGGAATGGATGACAAGATTTTTTTTAAGAAATGAACCTGAGTAAGTTTACAGTCAGTTATCTTTGTCTGGATTTGGATTCTGATACAGATGGTAAATGGACTGGTTCTTATATAGCGCTTTTCCACTCTTCTGAGCACTCAAAGCGCTTTACACAACTTGTGCATTCACCCATTCACACCCATTCGTACAAGCACAACTGACATTCACACACATTCATACTCCGATGAATGCATCAGAGAGCAATTTCGGGTTAGTATCTTGCCCAAGGATATTTGGCATGCAGACTAGGGGAAGCCGGGAATCGAACCACCAACCTTCCGATCAGTAGATGACCTGCTCTACCACCTGAGCCACAGCCACAGATGAAAAAAAAGGAAACATTTCAGCTTGTAGAAATTCCTAAATAGCAGTTACACACTTTTTTTTATATCAAACTAAATCAGCTGTTTACATTTTTATCATGATAGACTAAGTTTAACATATGTTAAGTGTTTAAGAAAAATGCCTGCATGATTATCAAAGAAGAGAAAAAAGAGGAACTGTTGGATTTTGCGTAACGTAACAGGAGAGACTCCAGTTAAAAGCAAACATGTGGGCCAGCAGTCACCAAAACAACAGACTGACCAACACAGAACAGTGGAGCCAATAAAATATAATGCAGTTTACCAACTTATAGAAAATAGTCATTACCTAATGGAGGAGCAGAAGTTTATGAAGAGCTGGCTCAAAGAAAGGATAAAGAGAAGAGAATCACTGAGTATTTAACTTGATTTATTTGAATCAAAGATTCAAGAAGAAACAAGAACAAACAAACAAGAAGAAGTAAATTATCTGAGTCAGTAGAATCAGAGGAGAAGTAGAAACAAATAAACACAAAACTAGAACCCAACCAGAAAGAGAGAGAGAGCAAGAAACTGATTCCAGCAGGTGATTTACTTCCTGTTTTACTTCTAAAAATGCCTAAGCTCCGCCCACACAGGACAGTCCAAACAGGAGGTGATGGAGCTGTCACACCTCTCACATCGTGAAAATCAGATGTCCACTGAAGGTGGTATGGTGATCTTGACTGTCATGTGTCCTTGAATTAGCCCAGAGACGTACAGACACCCGATCTCCAACCTCTAGAAGCAGTGAAGTTCCATTAGAGGCACTCACAACACCAAATGGTTGATGTTCATATGCAGCAAAAATTTTATGTTGATTCTTGTACAAGAAAGCGCCTGCCCGAATGTTGTCATATCCATGTACTTTCCAGTCAAAGTGGTAGACTCCTTTCACTGCTGCAGTGAAAATACCTGTGGGACATTTGTTAAATGGAAAATCAGCTGTTAGAACTTCTGGAACATCAGCCTGACATCAACATAGCTGAGAATTAATATTCAGTGTTATTGCCTGTGTGTTTGTTGTAGGCGTTTCCAATGTTTGTGACAACACGTTTGAAGATCAGAGTCCTCTCTGTGTAAAAGGGTCCAGTATCTCCATCACCGTAATCCAGCAGAGAGGCTGAGAAAGCCACCTGTTTGACTGAGAGAGAGAGGTCATTAAACTTTCATTTAAACTTTCAGTTTTAGAATTAGACTCTTCCCAACAAAGTGACCATGACAAACACTTCTCCTGTGACAAGTAAATTCTTTTAACTGTCAAACATTTCTTTCATTGGGGATTAAACTCTGTGATTGGAAACTGAAATTTGATTGAATCTATTTTTGAGGATCACAAACTGGTCCTTTAGATCAGTCAGGAAGTTATTTTGTAGCTTCTGCCAAGACAACAAATTGTGTGATTCAAAGTTAGACAAAATAAGATAAAATAACATAACATACGATAAGATAAACCTTTTTAAGTCCCACATGTGGGAAGTTTTTTGGTCATGGCAGAAAGTGAACAGTACAAGTTAAGAGCATTAAAAGTTAAGAAAAAAACAATAGAATAGAATGTAATAAAATAGAATAAAATACTGTATTCAATAGAATAAAGTACTACACAAAATAGAATACAATACTTTATTTTAGCAGGGAAACTGGCACTTGGTAATATTGCACATCAGGGAGACTGGGTTATCATTGTGTATTAGGTGTGTGTGTAGGTTTGCACATGTGTGGTCATCTGTAATGTCTTTGTTGCAGAGTCTGACAGCAGCTGCAAGAAAAGACCTATGAAATCTCTCCGTTCTACATCATAGGTGCCGCGCCACTGAAGGAGCTGCTCAGTGCCAGAACCGTTCCCTTTGGGGGCCCCGTACTGCAGACAACCCTATCCAACACACAGCCCTGAGTTCTCACATACTGTGGTCAGTTTGTGAGGTACTCCAGTATCCATGTTGTGGATGGTCCACTACTGTGTTCTCCAGCTTGTCCTTCAGGACTGTGGGAAGAATGATGTTGAAGGCACTGGAGAAATCAAGGAACATGATTCTCACAGTGCTCCCAGTGGTCTCCAAGTGAGAGAAGGAACAATGTAGGAGGTGAATGCCAGGCTGGTAGGCAAACTGAAGTGGGTCCAGTGATGAGCTCACCAGGGGCCAAAGCTGAGCCAGGAACAGGCGCTCCAGGGTCTTTATCAGGCAGGATGTCAGAGCCACCGGCCTGTAGCTGTTGAGGTCCTTGGGACGTGGAGTCTTTGGCACTGGAACCAAACCAGAGGTTTTCCAGTGCTCTGGAACTCTCCCCAGCCTCAGGCTCAGGTTGAACTTGAGCTCTATCACCTCAAAGGACCTGACAACCCTTGAGCTGATGCCATCTGGACCTGCTGCCTTGTTGGCTTTAATTCTCATCAGTCATCCTAACCTGGATGGTTGAGAGAGATGGCTGAAGCCTTGTGCTGGATGTGTACTGGATGCTGTGGTTGGGGATGGGGAGTAGTCATCAGGATCTGTGGAGAAGGTGTGAAGTGTCTGACGTGTCAGAGGTGGAACAGCAGCAGTGGGGGTGGGTGAGTCTGCAGCCGATGTTTAAGACTGCATCCTGGATTAATAAAACTTGTTAAAGAAATGATTCAGTTCATTTGCCCACCTCACATCCTCTACAGGCAGAGTTTTGATCTTTGTGGCCCGAGGTGGTTTTAGTTGCATCTTTGATTGTGCTTCAGCCAAACATGAACTCAGTTTAATGTGGAATGTAATTCAGTAAATTAGATCCAGTAATAAACTTGATGTGTGTTCTGAAATTTGTGATGTTTAGTGTGATGTTCAGTTGATCAGAGCAGTTTTTAGTTTCAGTGTCTAACATTAAGACATTCAAACATAAACATTAGTCTGGTAAATTGAATTGGGGGAATTCAGGTGAATCATTAATTAAATAAATGTTTATTTTTCTCTTTAGAATTTTTCTACTTATATTTTCAGATTTCCAAACAGTACCTTGTAGCTGCTTCTTCAGCTGATCAATCTCAGTCTCCTGACTCTTCAGTTTTTTTTCTTGTTCTGAGATAAATGCAAAAGAAAAAAGAAATCTTACAGACAACCCACAGTGATTCACTTGTTTTTATCTGTAAGAAAGTAACTGTGACTCTCATTCTGTTCATCTTTCTCCACAGTCTGTGAACTCTGCCTAGATGAACTCCATGTAGGTGAGTTAGTGAAACAACTGTATCTGTTGTCCTCTTGTGTCTGGTGATACAGCATACATCCTTTTCACCTAACAAAGGGGTAACCATCGATATCACGTCATATACAAATATATGACAGTTATACATAAACAGATATAGTCTTTCAAAATTGGTGCTTTCGGCCCATTGAGAGATCCCCATCCTTTCCTTGGGGGAATGTCTACTTTCCTCTATAAAAATCACTCAATTGAGACAGTGATTAAATTGTCTCACTGTGCTCTATTGAAGCCTTGTCCTCATTTTTATATATTAAGGCCAACCTGAAAGTGTTCATTAAAGTATTTGTCACGTAGATATAAAATAAGCTCAGAGATTAAGCGGGTGTCAACCGCAGGATGGTTAGTTCATGTACAAATGTAGTTTGAATTTGATTTGGTTTACGTCCTGAAATTGTTTTATGTGTATATGTTTATGTGTTGTATATGAGTGTAGACTTGTATATAGTTAAACATGTATGGATCATACAAGGTCGAATTCTGAATATTGATTTGTAAATAATCTATCTATCTATCTATCTATCTATCTATCTATCTATCTATCTATCTATCTATCTATCTATCTATCTATCTATCTATCTATCTATCTATCTATCTATCTATCTATCTATCTATCTATCTATCTATCTATCTATCTATCTATTGCAGAGTGTCACAAATAGATGGTGCTTTCGTAAAAAAAAACAAAAAAAAAAACAAAAAAACCTTTCACTAAGATAGTTAGCTATAGATGATTTTCTCAGTATTATTGTCGGGTCTTTGTCTTATAAACCCGTATAATACAAACCCACATTGAGGTCACTGTTTTGATTTAATGCTGTAAGAATAAAACTGAACTGAATTTCACATTGGTTTGAAAGCTTCTGTTGTAAACCTCTTCACTGATTAAAATATAAAACTTTAAAAGGTACAATTTGAAAATGTAAAATAAATGAAAAAAAAAAACAACAACTTTACAGCCAGTTTGATAGATATTTTAAACTACAAATCACCAAAACTATTTCCAGCAAACAATTCTTCATTCATCCATTTCAACCTATTCTAATAAACAGACTGATAAATAGAGAACATTATTATTCACACAAGCTTGCTCATAGATCCCAAACCAGATGTGGAGGTTATTTCTGAGACGGGTAGAACTTTTCTAGAATTTTTTCATTTGTTTGCTGGGTTGTTACTTCTTCAGGCCTATGTATGAGCACATCATTTTTTCCTGTTAGGTTTCAACTCTATATTTTGAATCATTCTTTAGATTTATTTAAATTCTTGAAGTGTGCAAAAGTTGTGACCCATCATTGGGTATATATTTTGTATAAGAGAGGCTAGACTTTCACCTAACTTATGGGGGGTTGCTGCTGGTCAATAGAAGATTTTTATTTATTTATTAGGATTATTAACAGGTGACAATTTACAAATGAAGCACGCCAGCTGAACAACAAGTACTAAAATCAGAAAAGCAAAAATCTTTCATTTGAATTTTGTCATTAGTGTTCAGGAAAATTGATTATTTTTATAAAAGTATTCTGTTAATGCTTCTTGAAAATGATTCCTGGAATACTGTTGGCATGGTAAAAATACAGCCTGCATACAGAGGATATTTGGGCCAGGGTTTTGGCCTTCTGTGGAGGGTGGGAAAACTGTTGAATGATCACATAATGTGTGACAAAAAAATCCACTGTGATCCTGATGACAGTCTGAGCTCTCCCACCTGCCTGTAAAAGTTTGCCTTAAAATGACTGCAGTAATTTATCAGAGATTGTTACGTCCTCACATGAAAGCTAGGCGAAGAGGGTGGGGGACAGGAACAGTTGGATCAGGGTTGAAATGAAAAGGACACCAGGCAGAGGTGTTTAATACAAAATAAATCTTTACGCATCCCGCGGCCTATGCAAGGCTGTTGCTATCCGCTCAAATGACTCAAAATAAACCTCCACCTCAGTGTCAGGAAAAACACAGGGACCAGATGACTATTTTTGCCTACATCAAACTTTACCTCTGTTTGTGACAGCGAGGCCGCCACGGGAGGGGAGGAGGCCTGCTGGAGTTCCAGCTGTCGCAGCTTGACCTTTGTCCCCGCCTTCACCCTCCTCAGCTCGACCTCCCTAGCCCTAGCCAGCTCCGCCTCCAAACGCCTAAGCTCTAACTTCTTTTTCAGCTGGAACTCTCTCTCACGCTCCTCTTTTCCCAGCTGGAGATGAGCCAGACGGACTCTGAGCCTAGCATCTTGCTTAGAACCCACCGATGACTCGGTGGAGAGCGGATCAAAATGGGGCAGTGTCATTGGTCTGCCCTCGGGCAGTCCCTGGCCCACAGGTGTAGACACTGGCGGTTCTACAACCTGGCTTGGAACATGAGGCGCTACACCAGGTCCAGCCGGACCGGGTGTACTTGGGGGTTCTTGCATTACAACCACCCCCTTCTCTAACAGCCCAGACACCAGAGCACCCTTTACGCAGACCAGTGGAGACACTGATGCTGTAAAATGTTGCCACCTCATGCAGATCCCTCTTCCCTTTTTTTTTTTTTTATTGCCTGTCCCGTTTGGTTCTTCTGCCATCATAATTATTGTCTAAAGGTGAGGAAAGATGCTCAATGGATTAACTTAACCAAATTGACCATCCCAACCTTGCCGCAATGGTCTATTTGATTCACCTTTTATTGTTTATTTTATTTATTTTTTTTATTTTCACTTGCTATATACGGAACAGACTTGAATGAGGAAAAGAAAAGGGAGAAAGGAAGAGAGGGAAAAAACAGCGGAGAAGAGGGACGGGGATAAAGGGCAAAAAAAAAAAAAAAACTAAATAAGCAGACAAAAAAAAATACATATATCAATCACCTGGATCACCTGTTGAGAAAGAAAAAAGAAAACAAGCAGAAGAAAACGAGAGCAATACAATAAACAACATCATGATGATATATGGGAATATAACAGTAAATACTAAATGTTAAACATTATTGTGCAGCACGTAAGATCGACAGCGCACAGTGTGCTTTGAGGTAGGAGCCAAAAAGGGTGTAGTTTGTGTGTGTGAGCACCCGTGTGTACACCTGTGAGCATGGACGCGCTTGTTTTTAAAAGGTTCCTTCATGTAATGATCTGCTAGAGGGTGTGGGGGGTATGGAGTATGGGTATGGAGGAGATCAAGACTCCAGACATCCAGAGGCCCCCAGAACACAAGAGACCAAGGAAGACCAACAGAGGGGCAGCTGCGCCACTATCCAAGAAAGAGCTGAGGAGAGTCCCAGATGAGGGGTCACTCAGCAGCCGCGGAGCAAAAGCCAGGGGGGGGTTGCAGTGACGTGCCCGTGAGCTCAGCCGGCAGCCAGCTGTGTCAGAGTGACCGAGCCCCAGGCCGAGAGGCCGAGGGCACCCCACCCCCGAAGTGGCCCGAGCGAGCCCCAGGCTCCAGGCCCCGATAAGCAGCCACCAAGGACTGAGCCGGTGTGTACCTGGGGGCCCTCCCCCAGACACAAAGAACCACCAACGCACCAATGTCTGAGGGCATCTGCCACTGGCAGGGGAAGTGGTGGGGGGAGATAGGCCTCCATACCTTAGAGGGCCTGAGATGTGGCGTCTGATACCCAACCTGACATATGGACACAGACATACAGGCACACACAGATACAAACATCCATTCCCACCCTCATGCTCTCATATGCACTTCACACTCAACCGACGTGGAGACAGACATAAAGAGACGCTGTACACACGATCACACTCCCCAAGCGTACTCTAAGAACCGGGTCTAGGTACCCTTGCCCCTGGAGGAGGAAACTGCACCCAGACCCAGGTAGTGTTAACCCTTTCCCTGCGGTGGGGAGAAGCAGACCGTCCCAACTGCGCAGCAGCAGGGAGGCCCCACACTCCAGACCCCAGTCGGACGGCCAACTCCTCCTCCTAGCCCCCCACTCCAGCAGGTCACAGAGAACGGGGTTGTGAGAAGACTCCAAACCTCCCTCCGCCCGCTCATATGTAGTGTTGATGCATGTGTGTTCTAAGGTGCATTTAATACCCAAGAGCAGATCCCTCTTTCTAGAAACAAAGTTTGTATCTGTCTTGTGTGAAACTTGTATGAAAAGCATACAAGAGTGAAAACACATACATACACAATTATATAATGACACTTGTATGTTTTGGATACTTACTATAACTATATCTGAAAATAATGAGAAAGTGGCCACTTTCATGAGTAAATCTTATAAGTTTTTACTATTTCTTTTCCATATGGGACGGCTTTGCCGTAAACCCAGCAATATCAAAAGTGGCCATGGAAACACAAAACGGCCCGCAAAACACAAGCTAACCACTCAAGGGCCACACACTACCTTCACTACACAACCAAAAACAGGCGAAATAAAATGTGTTGTGTCAAGTCAACCAACAGCTGACTAAAATTTTACCAACCCTAACAAAGGCAAAACAAAAAAATGAGTGTCCGAAGGAAGAGCAAACGTTCAGCTAGACACTCCCCTGTGCTAGCTGGGGAGAGCAGCAGCTAGTCAAATGAAATACACACAGCACACAAACACCTGTTCACAATCGTAACTATCTCAATTCCTTTCTTTCCGATCTTGGAGGAGCCCCCACTTTGTTACATCCCCACATGAAATCTAGGCGAAGAGGGTGGGGACAGTTGGATCCGGGTTGAAATGAAAAGGACGCCAGGCAGAGGTGTTCAACACAAAATAAATCTTTATTTTAATCAATTAACCCAATAATAATTCAAACAGTAACAACGGAAAGAGGCAGCAACGCTGCTTTAATGATAAATTAGACAGGCTGACCCAAAGAGATGGTGGTCGCTTCAACTAAGAAAACAACTATAAGGATTCAAGAGAAAAAGGCTGTATCCCAATTCAGGGTCTGCAGCCTTAAAGGCAGCATTTTGAGGCTGATTACATCACAGCGGCGCGACGAAGGCGGTCCCAATTCGAAGGCTAATCGAAATGTGGCCCTCAAATGCGTCCTTCATTTCCCTGAATTTTAAGGATGTGGCGGTGTAGAATTCGTGGCCCAACATATCCCACAATTCATAGCGCGGCGGTGGGTGTGGATAATCTTGCCGGGAAAAAAAACGGTGGAAGCGGCCAAAGAGTAAACTTTTAAAAGTAAGTACTGAATATTATGTAACTTATTTATGTGCAAATATTTAATAATGAAGAACATTAAAACCTTACAGTTGGCCACATGTCGGCAAAGTTATGTGACATTAGCGATGTTTGTACTAACTTGGTTTTAAAGCCTTTACTTTAAAATATACACCATTCAATAGTTGACCTTAATCCTACAGAGAATGTTTGTACTTTCAGCGTTTACTTTGTTTTAAACCCTTTACTTTATACGCCGTTCGATAGTTGACCTTAATCTTACAGAGAATGTGATGATTTTATGGATAATTAAAGTCAGTCATATATCCACAAACACAACAAGCTGAAAGTCAGTGATGCTGCTCGGTTTGCAGTCCTGAATATCACGGCACAAGCAGGATTCACTGCACTGTTAATGTTAGCTATGTTATATTGCTGCCTCTGTTCGGTGGTGTCGAGCCAAACGGACTTTAACGTGTGTTTGAACGAGCTGACGGTTCACTCGTTAAGCTGAAAGAAAGATGCTTTAATCACAGCAGTCACACATGTGTCCACTGCACCATCTGGAACTCTTCTTGTTTAGCACTCGTAATAACACAAACACTAAATCCTGCTTCTCTGGTGCTGTTTTGTAGCAGTGTCTACGCCTGAGACTGTCACCTGTCTGTCTGTCCTGCACTCTCTCTCTGTTTCTTTCTCTCTGACTGTGTAATAAAAGTATGAACATGTATTTATAAGTTACACTTGTGTTTGAATCCTGCAGCTTATCACACATTTGATTTCCATGTGTGACGACTGCAAGTGTCCAGAGTGAGGACAGACTGAGGGACCCACTGCTGCACATCATCTGTGAGGCTTTGCACCCCTGATGATCCACCAGGACAAACTCAGCAGTGTGTGAGGAAGAGGAGGAGGAAGAGCCAGCAGCAGCTGACAGATGGAGAGAATAGACAGACTGTTCCCTGTTTGTGAAGGACTGCTAGGAAAGTTTAACATAACTAATTGTCTGTCCTGAATCAGTCTTATTAGGTAATGTTCAAATAATGTTATCATCCCAGTGTTTTCAGTGTGGGAGAAAGTACTCAGGGCCTTCAAGTTACACACTATGAAAGGCAGCAACAAGTTTAATTCAATTCAATTCAATTCAATTCAATTTTATTTATATAGCGCCAAATCACAACAAAAGTCGCCTCAGGGCGCTTCATAGATACAGAGAAAAACCCAACAATCATATGACCCCCTATGAGCAAGCATTTTGGTGACAGTGGGAAGGAAAAACTCCCTTTTAACAGGAAGAAACCTCCAGCAGAACCAGGCTCAGGGAGGGGCGGCCATCTGCTGCGACCGGTTGGGGTGAGAGAAGGAAGACAGGATAAAGACATGCTGTGGAAGAGAGACAGAGGTTAATAACAGATATGATTCAATGCAGAGAGGTCTATTAATACATAGTGAGTGAGAAAGGTGACTGGAAAGGAAAAACTCAATGCATCATGGGAATCCCCCGGCAGCCTACGTCTATTGCAGCATAACTAAGGGAGGATTCAGGGTCACCTGGTCCAGCCCTAACTATATGCTTTAGCAAAAAGGAAAGTTTTAAGCCTAATCTTAAAAGTAGAGATAGTGTCTGTCTCCTGAATCCAAACTGGAAGCTGGTTCCACAGAAGAGGGGCCTGAAAACTGAAGGCTCTCCCTCCCATTCTACTTTTAAATACTCTAGGAACAACAAGTAGGCCTGCAGTGCGAGAGCAAAGTGCTCTAATAGGGTGATATGGTACTACAAGGTCATTAAGATAAGATGGGGCCTGATTATTTAAGACCTTGTATGTGAGGAGCAGGATTTTGAATTATATTCTGGACTTAACAGGAAGCCAATGAAGGGAAGCCAAAACAGGAGAAATATGCTCTCTCTTTCTAGTCCCTGTCAGTACTCTTGCTGCAGCATTTTGGATTAGCTGAAGGCTTTTCAGTGAGTTTTTTGGACATCCTGATAATAATGAATTACAGTCGTCCAGCCTGGAAGTAATAAATGCATGAACTAGTTTTTCAGCGTCACTCTGAGACAGGATATTTCTAATTTTAGAGATGTTGCGCAAATGGAAGAAAGCAGTCTTACATATTTGTTTAACATGTGCGTTGAAGGACATATCCTGGTCAAAAATGACTCAAAGGTTCCTCACAGCGTTACTGGAGGCCAAGGTAAGGCCATCCAGAGTAAGAATCTGGTTAGATACCATATTTCTAAGCTTTTCAGGGCCGAGTACAATAACCTCAGTTTTATCTGAATTAAGAAGCAGAAAGTTAGCGGCCATCCAGGTCTTTATGTCTGTCAGGGACCAAGCAGTAAAGCATAAAGGACACAGGTGGTTTTAATTCAAAAAAGGGGTTTTATTGACCCAAAAATATGAAAACATATTTAATAAAGCCAAAACTTAAACAGGCAGACCAATAAAAGAGGTCAACTCAATAGACTAAACTCAAGATAATAATTGACAAAACCTCAAACAAACATATGACAAACTGACCTCCTGAAATGACACACAGGGGAACTTAAATACTGGTTTAGCTAAACCAAATGACACACACGGGGGAAAACAAGATGGCTGCCATATAACCAACAAATACAAAACAATTAAACAAACATGAAACACCCCACAGGCAATGAAGCATGTGGTGCAATCCAATTAGGCTGTCAGTGGTACTTCAGGTCTCCCAGCCCTTTGCCACACCTTTTGCCAGACAGGAGGAGACACCAACCCCCAGGTAACTCAAACAAAGAAAGATGTATTAATATACAGTGGGGCAAAAAAGTATTTAGTCAGCCACCGATTGTGCAAGTTCCCCCACCTAAAATGATGACAGAGGTCAGTAATTTGCACCAGAGGTACACTTCAACTGTGAGAGACAGAATGTGAAAAAAAAATCCATGAATTCACATGGTAGGATTTGTAAAGAATTTATTCGTAAATCAGGGTGGAAAATAAGTATTTGGTCACCTCAAACATGGAAAATCTCTGGCCCTCACAGACCTGTAACGTCTTCTGTAAGACGCTTTTCTGTCCCCCACTCGTTACCTGTATGAATGGCACCTGTTTGAACTCATCATCTGTATAAAAGACACCTGTCCACAGCCTCAAACAGTCAGACTCCAAACTCTGCCATGGCCAAGACCAAAGAGCTTTCGAAGGACACCAGGAAAAGTATTGTAGACCTGCACCAGACTGGGAAGAGTGAATCTACAATAGGCAAGCAGCTTGGTGTGAAAAAATCAACTGTGGGAGCAATCATCAGAAAATGGAAGACATACAAGACCACTGATAATCTCCCACGATCTGGGGCTCCACACAAGATCTCATCCCGTGGGGTCAAAATGATCATGAGAACGGTGAGCAAAGATCCCAGAACCACACGGGGGGACCTGGTGAATGACCTGCAGAGAGCTGGGACCAAAGTAACAAAGGTCACCATCAGTAACACACTACAACGGCAGGGAATCAAATCCCGCAGTGCCAGACGTGTTCCGCTGCTGAAGCCAGTGCATGTCCAGGCCCGTCTGAAGTTTGCCAGAGAGCACATGGATGATACAGCAGAGGATTGGGAGAATGTCATGTGGTCAGATGAAACCAAAGTAGAACTTTTTGGTATAAACTCAACTCGTCGTGTTTGGAGGACGAAGAATACTGAGTTGCATCCCAAGAACACCATACCTACTGTGAAGCATGGGGGTGGAAACATCATGCTATGGGGCTGTTTTTCTGCCAAGGGGATAGGACCACTGATCCGTGTTAAGGACAGAATGAATGGGGCCATGTATCGTGAGATTTTGAGCCAAAACCTCCTTCCATCAGTGAGAACTTTGAAGATGAAACAAGACTGGGTCTTCCAACATGACAATGATCCAAAACACACCGCCCGGGCAACAAAGGAGTGGCTCCGTAAGAAGCATTTGAAAGTCCTGGAGTGGCCTAGCCAGTCTCCAGACCTCAACCCCATAGAAAATCTGTGGCGGGAGTTGAAAGTCCGTGTTGCTCGGCGACAGCCCCAAAACATCACTGCTCTCGAGAAGATCTGCATGGAGGAATGGGCCAAAACACCAGCTACTGTGTGTGCAAACCTGGTAAAGACCTATAGTAAACGTTTGACCTCTGTTATTGCCAACAAAGGTTATGTTACAAAGTATTGAGTTGTATTTTTGTTATTGACCAAATACTTATTTTCCACCCTGATTTACGAATAAATTCTTTACAAATCCTACCATGTGAATTCATGGATTTTTTTTTCACATTCTGTCTCTCACAGTTGAAGTGTACCTCTAGTGCAAATTACTGACCTCTGTCATCATTTTAGGTGGGGGAACTTGCACAATCGGTGGCTGACTAAATACTTTTTTGCCCCACTGTAACATAAAACAGAACTTCCCTGCAAGGTTAATATGTGTGCACGCCATATAAACATTGGAAGGTGTGATGGAAAAACAAATACATTTAATAAAGAAACAATATTGAACAATAAGTAGAATAATTTAAAGTAGTGACTGTAAATTAAACTAAAGTGAATCAGCGGGTGGTGAGGTGTGGAGCTTACCATGTGTGGCATGCCATCACAATGTCTTTAAGACATTCCTGCAGTTTAACTAATTGGTGTGTGTTATCTGGCTTCATGGACAGATAGAGCTGGGTGTCATCAGCATAGCAGTGAAAATGTATGCTATGTCTTCTAATGATACTGCCTAAGGGAAGCATGTATAATGTAAACAGAATTGGTCCTAGCACTGAACCCTGTGGAACTCCATAATTAACCTCAGTGTGTGAAGAGGACTCTCCATTTACATGCACAAATTGGAGTCTATTAGATAGATATGATACAAACCACTGCGGAGCAGTATCTGTAATACCTACAGCATGTTCTAATCGCTCTAATAGGATATTATGGTCAACAGTATCGAATGCTGCACTGAGGTCTAGCAGGACAAGCACAGAGATGAGTCCACTGTCAGAGGCCATAAGAAGATCATTTGTAACCTTCACTAAAGCTGTTTCTGTGCTGTGATGAGCTCTGAAACCTGACTGAAACTCTTCAAATAAACCATTCCTCTGCAGATGATCTGTTAGCTGTTTGACAACTACTCTTTCAAGGATTTTTGATGTGAAAGAGGCAGAGAGGCGTGTAAGACTGCAACTCTGCTTCCTGGTCCCAACTGTGGATAGTCATATTTTGGGGGGGTTTAATAAATTTGTCAATATTTCTAGAAATGAGAGCTGCTCCATCCAAAGTGGGATGGATGCCGTCTCTCCTAACAAGACCAGGTTTCCTCCAGAAGGTTTGCCAATTATCTATGAAGCCCACATCGTTTCTGGGACACCACTCAGACAGCCAGCAATTTAAGGAGAACATGCGGCTAAACATGTCACTCCTGGTCTGATTGGGGAGGGGGCCAGAGAAAACTACAGAGTCCGACATTGATTTAGCAAAGTTACACACCGATTCAATATTGATTTTAGTGACCTCCGATTGGCGTAACCGGGTGTCATTACTGCCGACGTGAATTATGATTTTACTGAATTTACGTTTACCCTTAGCCAGCAGTTTTAAATTTCATTCAATGTCGCCTGCTCTGGCCCCTGGAAGACAATTGACTATGGTTGCCGGTGTCTCTAGCTTCACATGTCTGAGAACAGAATCGCCAATTACCAGAGTTTGACCCCCGGCGGGTGTGTCGCCGAGTGGGGAAAAACGGTTAGACACATGAACGGGTTGGTGGTGTACCTGGGGCTTCTGTTTAGGACTATGCTTCCTCCTCACCGTGACCCAGCCGCCCTCTTTCCCCAGCTGCTTGGGGTCTGCCGGAGAACAGCAGACAGGTGAAGTAGCCATGGTGCTAACGAGTCGGCTACGAGCTAAGCTAAGCTAGCGAAACAGTACAGAGACAGTGAGTGAATACTTTGGCTATAAATTAGGTAGTGAGTACACAGAAAGTGTGCTTTGGATGAAGCACATGAAGATTATACTATGAAAGAAGAATGTATTTAAAAGTTGTTAATTAAATTGCTAAGCAAATAAGCTACTCAGAAACACCACTGTGTTTGAGCAGGAACAGGAAGTGATACTCTACCGCAGAGCGAGCGAACACCAAGTGACAGCGCCACCAAGAGAAGTGACGGATGCCCCTGGAACTGTTCAATGTTCAGAAACCTAAAGTATGCATCAGCAGCAGAATGGAGCTAAAAATAAATGTTTGTTTCAGTTCTATGAAGCTTTGAGTATTTTGGATTAGTAGCACTGCTGTGTTTGTTGCATCATATTGCTGTAATTGTTTATATGCCTTATATATTCTGAGGTAAGTTGCTCTATAGTGTTACATAATGTTCTTTAAGGATGTTATGTGTTTGTAGACTTTCTGCCCAGTTTGACCCATTTAGCAGAAGTCAGCCTGTTTAAGGCTCTGATATCTATTCTGTATGACTTAAAGCAGTTGTGACATGGGCTGATTTTCTCACCCAATAAAGGAATATTTAATATATCAGTCTACTCTTCATTTTATAAGAAACAGTTATCACAGCTCGTAGATTTGTTTTTTACACATATATGTAAGCATTGAGCCAAATGTAGTAATGCCAACATATTAAAAGAACAATATTTGTCTCTTATAGATAATACAACTGTATATACACTGTCAAAGATACTCGTCTTTGAGTGAAGATTTAAGGTGATAGGACATATAAATAAATGCAACTTGAATCTTTACTGAAGCTCAGTATTTGACACGGAGTTCAAACTCACTGCTGTAATACTAATAATGATTAATATAATAATCATTATTTATAATAATAAATAATATGGCCAAATATAATATTGGCCCTATTATATTTACATTATGTGGAGCAGGGAAATTATTTTACTGCTATTGTTAAATAATTATCAACAGTACCATTGCATTAATAATATAATCTGTAGTTTATATTGCATTCAGAGGGTTGAACAGTGTGTGTCTCTTTCAGAAAGACTAAGTTGCAGGCTGACAGGAAGTTGCAGAAGTGAAAGCAGAAAGTTATTTTGAGCAGCAGGCTAAGAAGAGGCCATTTGAATTACTAGGTTATTCAAAATGATCATCGCTTTAACAAAGTAACAGATGGCTTTGAGAAGGCCTTAAGATGCTTATGCACACAGTTATTATGTTTAGTAGAGGTTCTTGATTAAAACATTTATTTAACAGATGATATATCTATAGTTTCAGTTCGATTATTACATATACGAGAGTGGTTTCTGTCTCTCTGTCTGTTTAGAGGTCAGGAGCTAGTCGCGAGGTGAAACAGGGGGCAATTGTGGTTAGCACACAGACACAGACACACAAACTCAGTTAGAGAAAATTATTTATAGGAAAGAGTTTAGACATGTCTGGCTGTAACTGCAGAAGTGTCTCGGTAAAAGAGGAACCGTTTCTTGGTGTCTCGGCAAGAAAGAGGAACAAGACAAGAACTGAAAGGTAGACAGGAAGTGCCAGCCATGAAGATGGAAGACGATGTTCTTTTTAAATTGTGTTAAAAGTCATTGTGGTTTTGATTTGACGTATGTATATATCCTGTCTGTGACGCATGAAGGGGGCGTCAGTAAATTCAAACCCTGATGCTATAAAATTCTGTGTATGCGTTGATTAAGTCGGAGATCACTTGCTGTCTGCGTACAGAGTGTTCTTCCCACACGTGTGTATTAAAATCATTGTTTGACCAAGATCTTCTGGACCATGGTGGTTTGTACTCTCCTTCCTCAATTTTTGAACCTTAACATTTTGGGGGCTTCGTCCGGTAATTGAGGAGGGAGAATTGAAGGTGTAGATGGAGAAATATTTTCCTATGGTCTGAGGTGGTCTGACGGGCAGACATGAATTCCAGTGGTCGAAGTGAGTGGGCATAAGCCGGCTTATCCAAAGGTAAGGCACTACCTGTTGAATTATTTCCAAAGTGTGCCAAATTGGACATGATAAAATTTAAGTCTACTCACTGAAATTACTGGTGGATGTCTGTTTTGATTTTGATGAAAAATCTCATGAGTTGAAGCAGTTAGAGTTCTGCTAAGAAGAAATGAAAGCAGTTAGAGTCTGCTAAAGCAATTTGAGTCTGCTAGGAAAAGTTTAAATACTGGGTTGAAGTCCCAAAGAAATTGAGTTAGAGTCTCAAGTAGTTTGGTAGGGAATTTGGTCATTTTGTGGGTTAAAGTCCCAGTTGGTCATTAGGTCAGACCTTTGTTGGTCATTTTGTGGGTTAGAGTCCCCATTGTCCATCAGGGTAGATCTGCCTCAGTCATACACTTGTGTTGGGTGTTGATTGTTGTTTCAAAGTATTATAAATTATTCTAGAACGGCAGTTAGAGTCTGCTAGGAAGCGCAGTTCTCGGAGGTAACGCTCCCTCCCGGCCAAGGACGCTTGGCCCTGACCTATCGGCGAATAGGGTTAGTACGGTCGGCAACCGGGAAGAACTTGGGAACCTTCAAAATAGCTAGGAGTTAGAGTCTCCCTACCGTTTGGAACGGTATATGCGCTTTTTTGGGCAGCAAAGGTTGGACCTTGGGTGTTGGACACTCTTAAATTGTGTTAGGGATTTTAGAGATGAGGCCAGAAACTGTTGGACAGATACTGGTTAATTGGTCGCAAAAAACTCAGGGAGTTTATCGGTTGGACTGTTATGTTAAAGTTGTCGAAATTCGGTAGGTGTTAAAAGGCCTAAAATCTGTGCAGTTGTAAATATAAGACGTCTGTGTAATATAAAATATTTGGTGTAAGAGGAGGCTGTGTGTCGAGTCAGCAATGCACTGACTGCTCGCTGCTATTTTAGACGGTGTGTGTGTGAGTGTGAAAATGCAAATTAGTAAGTAGTGAACTGTTTAAGCCACAGTTGGTTTTACAAATACTGCTGCAAACATTGTTGAGTGTGTGTTTAAGATGCCATTTATGTTTATTAGAGGGTTATAAATAAAGTTTTGAGTTGCCGTAGTGGATGTATAGTAATTGTTTTATTTTTCAATTTCTTGTGTGTGCGGTGAGAATTAATAGAGGTTTCAATCGTTTTTTCTTTGTTTTTGTTTACTTGTTCTTTTTGATTATGACAAGCATGTCTAAAATACTCTTAGGAAAGTGTGTTTTGAGTTATATTCCTCAACTCTGGTCACAGTTTAAGTGTGTGAATGCGGTGACTAGAAGGTTTTGAATGATGAATGAAAGTGTGAGAGGTATTTCTTTGGTGATGTAAAGTAGGATGTTTTAAAGTTTGAAAGTGTTTTTAATTTAAGAGATGCATGAGTGATGTTATAAGGGTTTGAGTTTCTTTTCTTTCAGTTTAAAAACACATAAGTACATGCACTCGGTACACCCGTTTACTCTTTGACTTTATTAAAACAGACGGTGTATTTGAGTTTGAATTTCAGTAATTGTATGTTGATATGGTAATTTAGTTTATGTTAGGTGAAGGAGATGTCCATCTCCGCGTCTGGTACTGAGTGAAAGTGAGCACGTTGAAGGCTGTGATGTGAAGGCTGACAAATGCAAAGAGGTTAGTTTATTTAAAAGGTGTGTGTGAGAGGATTATGAAATCATTGTGTGAATGATGCTACATTTTAGATCAAAAGTTAGTAGAATTACAGAGGGTTTGTAGATTGTAAATACAAAATAAGTTTAATTAGCCTGCAGAAACAGAAAAGCAGCTTGAGCTGCTCTGAGAAGCTGCGTGCTGTGTGTGTGACAGGAAGTTACATGCGCATAAAAGGAAGTGATGGTGACGAGTGAGCACCCAGAGAGAGAAACAGATGAGTTAAACTCTAGGCAGATAAAGCGAATGGAGGCTTTGAGAAAAGAAATGAAAAGGATATTAATTGTATGTTTTAGTGTGTCAACACAGATTACAGATAAATAAGGTGGACTTCTCTCAACCTGGAATTTTGAGTACGGCGCAAAAACCAGTAGATTAGTAAATTGGGAGAAAACAGGCCAGACTTTGGCTTAAAAATTTTATAGCTTGACCTCGCACTTGTCCCCATCCTGAGAAGCAGCTCAAAGGACAGTTAATCTCCTGATGAAGACCGATAGAACATCGTGGACTTCAAGAATTAACAGCAGCCAAAAGACAGTGCAACTGACTCGTTAACACTGAAACCAAAACTGACGGGACCAGCAGCAGCATGTAAGGAACCACGAGGTGGAAACATGTACTGTAAATTACAGGCTGGGCAGTTGAACAGTGGGATAATGAGCTGTGGAAAGCACTGGACATTGATTGTCAGATTTGCCATGCTTGGAGTAATCTTGAAGGAGACGTCTGAAAGGATCAACAGAAAAGAAGAAACTATGTGATGAAACATGGACGGTGAACAGCAGGCTGGTAAGAACAGTGTGACATGACTGTTTAAAGGCACGTAATGTGGTATTTTGCCAGGCTGGGACTTGATCCAAAAGGAAAATACTGAAGAGAAACAGAGAAGAAACAGACTGTGTTTGCTGGGATTCAAGACAACAAAAGGACACTGAGAGAAGAGGACAGTGACCAGTGAGAGGCGAAGCCGGACGACTTCGACTGTGAGAATAGAGGGTATAATTGGGTTGAAATCGATGCCTGAACTCATGATGGTGTTTAGAGATGTCCACCAGGAAACTAAAGAGGTAAACAAAAGAAGGTAAAATGAAGAGAGAAAATAACTGACAATTACATGAATGAATAGAAAACACACATACACAAAGTTTAAGTATGTGAAATTATTTCTGGAAAGAATCAGAAGTGAGATAGTTTTGAATTAAGAAATCAGGGAAAAGATGCATGAATTAAACCTGACTATAACATACAGAGGCAATGAAGAAAGCAGCTTACACTCACTGAACATTAACAAAATGCATAGGAAAAGCAATGAAGACCTGCTTACACGTATATACATAACATAAGTTGGGATCTCTGACCAGAGAGAGGGAAACGGGTAGTTTAAGTACTTATGATAATAATGAAAATGTCTCAGTTGTGCTTCTTTAGGGGCGAAACAGATCTGGATCAATTCTCCACGTGCAGCGGTCGGAAGAAACCTGTAGGTTAACTTGACTGGACATGCCAAGGCAAGTTTCTGGTTGAATTGTTCACAGCGCCATGTCTCCATAAACCTGACAAGTGGAGCCCTAACTTCTGGCTGAGGACAGGGAATGCTGTTATTTAAGGTGGGAACTTAAAATTTGGGTTAGCAAATTTGGGAAAGAGAACTGACGGCTTAAGTGGAGAATTGTGCAGGAGTCTGACACACTGCAAAAGCAACATATGCAAATTCACATACACAAACAGAAAATGCATTAACCTTATAAAGACAAGACAAGCTCACGGAGATTAATGCATAGACACAGATTAAACCTGGCTAAGAACACAAACATATGCAATGAAGAACAGCTTGCTATTTTGTATGAATGATACAATGGTGTGAATGTTTAATAAAATACATTTGAGTTTGTAATTGAGGAATAGAAGAAGCCATATGACAAAGGGAGTGAGTTATGAGAACAAAGAGTGATTATATGTTGTCGTAAGGGGGTCTTATGCTGAATTTAAGTATGTTAAAGAGCATAAGGGGGTGATTTTTGTGTGCAAATTGTGTGGTTGTAATGAGACTTTCGGTGTATTGTGGAGGTGAAATTATGTGGTGGCAAGACTTGTGTGTTTAAGGTTGTTGAGGTTGTTGTGGTGATGGGTTGATTTTGTCAGTTAGGTTCGGGTTGTTGTTGTTGTTTTTGTTTTTAATAAAGGGAGTTTGATTAAACATGGACATGTTTGAGGGGCCCATTATTTTGTAACAGTGCACTTAAAGAAAACCTGTCAGGTGATTTTGTTTTGTGTTTTGTGAGCTAATAATCAGCTCTATTTTTTCTCATTTCTGTTTTAAGCAGGCCTGCAACAGTGAATAACCGGCGCTGAAAATTCTCGGGGAGAGCAAATATAAGGGGGGCTTTCCAGATTACAACTGGCCAAGGAGAAAGCTACCTGTGGGGACTATTCAGGTCGTAAGTCCCTGTAAAAAGGATTAGCGAGTTAATCCAGTCCAAAAGCATAAAGAAATATTTTCCTATGGAAAATAAAAAATGACTGAGTTCATTTTGCTGAGGGTGGAGAAGTTGCGCGGGACGCTCCACTATTAGCAAATATATGGTGTGACTGCATGTGAATGTGTGTGACTGGATGAAGGAGGATGAATAAATGTGGACAAACAATTGGCTTTTACCAGAGAAAATTTCTGTTTTGTTGACTGGGGTTAGATTATGGGATTATAGTATATTGTTGGGGGAATGCCAAATGTTAAAGGGGAAACATTTTTTGATGTGACTCATGTTACCATTGATTGAAGAAGAGACATGACTGATAATTGTTCTGTTTTAAGTTTATTTTTATAACACAGATTGGATCATGAGTGGGGAAAACGGAGCATTTTAAGTTTTGTATAGTACTGTGACACATTTCATGTGTCAAAATAAAGGGGGATTTAAGGTTTAATAATTTAATTGTTTAATAATTTAGGATCATTTTAGGACTTTTTTGGTTCTTATTATGTGTGATTATGTTTGGGGTTTTTTTGGTCATTTGGGTATGGTAAAACTGAAACTGTTATTTTTATGTGAAGGTTAAAGGATTAAAGTGAACTGAATCCTGTTTAGAAGATACAATGCCGGGTTTTTCAAAGCTGTGTACAAATCTTAGAGGGAAATTGTGGGACACGTTGACAAAAAGATATCCTTTGGGGAAAACTAGTGAGGGTTCTAGGAGTAGAACAGGTTTGATTTCTTTTTTGATTTCTAGAAGAAGTGGTTATAATGTAGGCTTACACATACAGATATTTCATAGATTTATTTTTAGGATAAAGGGGGAGCTTATAAATAGAAATGATTTTTATACATATTGCATTTTGTGCCTTTAAAGGAGTTGTGGCTCAAATTCGTCTCTGGAGGGTCACGAGCCTTTGGCTAGCGCTATGATTAGCCAATCTACTGTGAGGATGATATGAGTTAATAAAGGATTGCACACGCTTACAGACACAGAGTCCAGAAATACACATGACAGTATTGATTCCAGGCAAAAGGCCTCAAATTCATTTAGCTTTTAACTGAACTTAAAGAAGGACCAAAGAGAAAGGAAAGCATATATTTTGGTTAAGTCTGATAAATTAGAATTAGAAGGTATTGTTACATTAAAAGGAGCAAAATGAAATAAAGAGGCTATGTCAAAAACAGGTTATAACATAGGAAATGTGAGGTTAAAATGAAGTTAGTGTTAACACACAGGAGTTGTTTTTAGGCAGCATTTAGCTATGATGAAATGTATGCAGGAGTAATTGCTTATATGCTTAAACTTAATTGATTAAAGTGGTTGTTTTCTTTTGGATCTTTTAGTAGAATAGGCGCTTACGATGATTTTCTTGTTAAAAAGGTGACTTAAGATTAGAGTAGAGGAACTTGCAGCAGCGACAATTTGTGATGATCAGATAAGGGAAAATAGAGCGAGAAACCGGATGTGAAAGCAGCGCTTAAAGAGTTTTAAAGTGATGAGTAACGTTGAAGAATATAAATACAAGTCACTAAGTTAAGAAGATAATTAGGATCATGCTTTTGATTAAAGAGTCCCAAATAGGATAAGTTAGGGAGGTGCAGGAAAAGGTGTTTTGTTTCCTTTGCAGAAGATCTCGGCGAGGATTCCTGGAGATGTCGAGGCTTTATGGACCACAAGAGAGGGACCGAGAAAACCTAAGCTTACACATGGAGTGTTCTCGAAGGGGAGCTGGTGTTTATTACCGGACCAATTAGATGACATGAGGTTGTCTGATTTGCTGAGCGAGGACACAATGTATTGCGACCTCTGGTGTGCCAGAGGTCGAGAGAGGGAATGTGGAGCAGGGGAATTATTTTACTGCTATTGTTAAATAATTATCAACAGTACCATTGCATTAATAATATAATCTGTAGTTTATATTGCATTCAGAGGGTTGAACAGTGTGTGTCTCTTTCAGAAAGACTAAGTTGCAGGCTGACAGGAAGTTGCAGAAGTGAAAGCAGAAAGTTATTTTGAGCAGCAGGCTAAGAAGAGGCCATTTGAATTACTAGGTTATTCAAAATGATCATCGCTTTAACAAAGTAACAGATGGCTTTGAGAAGGCCTTAAGATGCTTATGCACACAGTTATTATGTTTAGTAGAGGTTCTTGATTAAAACATTTATTTAACAGATGATATATCTATAGTTTCAGTTCGATTATTACATATACGAGAGTGGTTTCTGTCTCTCTGTCTGTTTAGAGGTCAGGAGCTAGTCGCGAGGTGAAACAGGGGGCAATTGTGGTTAGCACACAGACACAGACACACAAACTCAGTTAGAGAAAATTATTTATAGGAAAGAGTTTAGACATGTCTGGCTGTAACTGCAGAAGTGTCTCGGTAAAAGAGGAACCGTTTCTTGGTGTCTCGGCAAGAAAGAGGAACAAGACAAGAACTGAAAGGTAGACAGGAAGTGCCAGCCATGAAGATGGAAGACGATGTTCTTTTTAAATTGTGTTAAAAGTCATTGTGGTTTTGATTTGACGTATGTATATATCCTGTCTGTGACGCATGAAGGGGGCGTCAGTAAATTCAAACCCTGATGCTATAAAATTCTGTGTATGCGTTGATTAAGTCAGAGATCACTTGCTGTCTGCGTACAGAGTGTTCTTCCCACACGTGTGTATTAAAATCATTGTTTGACCAAGATCTTCTGGACCATGGTGGTTTGTACTCTCCTTCCTCAATTTTTGAACCTTAACATTTACCAAAGTGAGATGACTTTAGTCTCATGAACAACATTAGCCAATTGTTATTTACTAGCTAATCTTAAAATGACTGTTCAGTACAGAAATGAAGCCCAACAATCATATTTTACAGTCCTGTGGTCTCAGCCTCAGATATTTATGAAATCACAAAAAGCTCATCTAGAAACAAATGAACAAAATATGTTCTCCTTCATTTCTGTCAAACAAATCTGTATGAAACGTTTCCAGCTGTTAGTATCATGGTTGCTAGGCACGACGGAGGCTAGACCGTCCCATTTCACAAGCCTCGCACTTCCAGCCTTAGTGGTCTTTGAGTACATGGCCCTTGAGCAGGGATGGGTACCGGTATCCGGTGCCATTATGGCACCAGTTCTGACATAAACGGTAGTAACCAGACCGAAAAGCAGCGCACATTTTGGAGCTTTATTTCGGTGCTTTATTTCCCTGAGATGTCATACACTTTGGATTCTAGCCAATCATTTTACCTTTGCAAGCGTAGTAGGTGGGCCCCGGTACGTACATTCTTTTAGAGCAGAGCTACAGGTTAAAAATGCAGAAGGTGAAGCGGTCAAAGTCTGGCTGTACTGCACAGCAAAAGATGCAAACTCAGCAGCCTGCAACAAGTGCTTTAAGCTGATACTTTGCAAAGGAGGTAACACCTTGAATCTGATGAAACACCTGGCGACATATAGCATTTTGTTAAAAGCCGAGAAATGCGCCGTATTTGATAGCTTGCAGCGAGACCTCACACCGAGCACATCTACCGCGGGTGTGCTGCCTCTTATCGGACCCGGAGTTAGTAACATCCCCCAAGAACCTGAAGAGTAGAGTCCTGGCCCCTAGCCCTGCCAGTGTAGCAGAAATGATGACAGATGATGATGGCAGCAGCAGCCGTTCTTCTCTGCGTGAGTAGCTTAATGTTGTTCGTGTGTAATTTATGTTGAGTAGACTAACCACGTTATTAAATTAATGCATGTAAGGTGAACTAGCAAACACTGTCATAGTTACATGCGGCTGTCTTCTTGTTTGATGGCAGATGCTCCCTTCACCCTGGCCAAAAAGGCTAAAATGACCAAAGAAAAAGTGGAAAACAGTTAAACATGAGAGGTTTTTGGACAAAGTTTGTGTTTTTTCCATTGTTTAAGCACTGCTTCCAGCCAAGAGTGATATCATAAATCCCCTATAGCTGCAGAAAAGGCTAACATTGTTATCTTTTCACAAAAAAACAGCTGAACATGAGAGGTTTTTGGACTAATTTTGTGTTCTCCATTCTTTAAGCACTGGCACCGTTTCAAAAGTACCGGTTTGGTACTGGTATCGGATAAAACCTAAACGATATCTATCCCTACCCTTGAGGACCGTTAAGGCTGCAGACCCTGAATTGGGATACAGCCAAAGACAGCAATGCTGCTATTAGCAATAAACCAAACAGGCCAAACCAAGTAATGGAGGCTGCCTCACTAAAGAAAAACCACTGCTCAGTTGAGTTACTCACAACGATGTGTATTCCAACCTGGCTGGAGCCTACAAAGCAACACCCCTCCCCCACATTGGACAATCGGACCATCTCTCCCTGTTCCTCACACCTAGGTATTCACCACTCATCCAACGTGTGAAACCTGCTGTGAGGACAATTAAAGTGTGGCCAGAGGGGACAGACGCAGTGCTCCAGGACAGATTTAAAAACACAGACTGGAATATGTTCACCCACACAGACCTGGACCAGTACGCCTCATCTGTACTGGATTACATCTCCGAAACCACAGACAGTGTCACCACCCAGAAACGGATCACCATGTACCCCAACCAGAAGCCTTGGATGAACCGGGATGTTCGTCTCCTCCGCCTTTAGGTCAGGAAAAGAAACACACCTACAGTACAGCCAGGGCTAATCTAAAGAAGGGCATCAAAAAAGCCAAACACCATTACAAAAAGAAGGTAGAAGAACACTTCTCCAACTCCAACCCCCGACGCATGTGGCAAGGACTTCAGACCATTACAGACTACAGGACCACCAAACCGTCCCCCGCATCCTCTGATGTCTCCTTCCTCAACGAGCTCAACAACTTTTATGCTCGTTTTGAGCGAGGGAACCCCACAACCACAACCAAAGCAGACGTGACGCCAGACCACCAACCTCTGACTCTCTCCCCCACCGATGTAGGAGCGGTGCTGAGCAGGATCAATGTCCACAAGGCTGCAGGTCCCGATGGCATCCCCGGGCGTGTTCTCAGAGCGTGTTCTGGGGAGCTTGCAGGAGTGCTCACAGACATATTCAATCTGTCCTTGGCCCACGCTGTGGTACCGGCCTGCTTCAAATCCACCTCCATCGTCCCGATACCCAAAAACTCCAACCCATCTTGCCTCAATGACTACCGCCCAGTAGCACTCACCCCCATCATAACTAAGTGCTTAGAGCAGCTGGTCCTAGCACACTTCAAATCCTGTCTCCCCCCCACCCTGGACACCCACCAATTCGCATACCGCCAGAACAGGAGCACAGAGGATGCAGTCTCCATCGCACTGCACTCTGTCCTCTCACACCTGGACAACAACAACACCTACGCCAGAATGCTGTTTATAGACTTCAGTTCAGCATTCAATACAATCCACCCCTCACAACTCATCAGGAAACTGACAGACCTGGGCATCTGTTCCCTCATCTGCAAATGGTTACTGGACTTCCTGACCAACCGCTCCCAACATGTCCGGCTGGATAACCACTGTTCATCTACAATCACGATGAACACTGGTGTACCACAAGGCTGTGTGATGAGCCCTTTCCTCTACTCCCTCTTCACCCACGACTGCAGACCTGCTGATGGTTCCAACACCATCATTAAGTTTGCAGATGACACCACGGTGATTGGCCTCATCAGTGACAATGATGACGCCGCCTACAGGGAGGAGGTGGATCGTCTGGCTGAGTGGTGCGACAGAAACAACCTGCTGCTTAACACCGAGAAGACCAAGGAGCTCATCGTGGACTACAGGAGGAATGCTGACCCACATCCACCCATCCACATTAAGGGGACGGCTGTGGAGCGTGTGAACAGCTTCAAGTTCCTGGGAGTCCACATCTCCGAGGATCTCACTTGGACGACCAACTGCTCCAAGCTGGTCAAGAAGGCCCACCAGCGCCTCTTCTTCTTGAGGACTCTGAGGAAGAACCACCTGTCCTCAGACATCCTGGTGAACTTCTATTGTTGCACCATCGAGAGCATCCTGACCAACTGTATAACAGTCTGGTACGGGAACTGCTCTGCCTCGGACCGGAAGGCGTTGCAGAGGGTCGTGAAAACTGCCCAGCGCATTGCCGGAGCACCACTTCCTGCCATAAAAGACATCTACAGGAAGCGGGGTCTGAAAAGGGCTGGGAAAATCATGAAAGATCCCAGTCACCCATCACATGGACTCTTCACCCTCCTGCCCTCTGGGAGGCGCTACAGGAGTCTCCGGACTAAGACCACCAGGTACCGGAACAGCTTCTTCCCCACAGCTGTCAGACTCCTGAACTCTGCCTCCTGACATCTGACCCACGTTAAAACATGGACTGAACATACACACACACACACAATGGACAACTGTACCCTCAAACACACAATAATAACATGGACTGAACCACCACTCACAACCACTAGCACTTTATATAACCTCTGTAGGAATTATATCTCACTTATCTTAACTGCACTACTGTATAGCTCTGTGTAAATAATCATTCTGTACATTCGATAATTTTTAATCCTACAACTGCTTACAACTTGCATAGTTCCCATTTCTGTAGTTTTTCATATTTATATCCTGTTCATAGCCTGTACATAGCTTGTACTCACTACAGCCTGTACATACTTATAGTTATAGAATATTCACAACATACCTCATACCGTGTACATTATAACATACCATAATAGACCCATCCATCCATCCATCCATCCATCTTCATCTGCTTTATCCGGAGCCGGGTCGCGGGGGCAGCAGCCTAAGCAAAGAGGCCCAGACCTCCCTCTCCCCAGCCACCTCCTCCAGCTTATCCGGGGGAACACCAAGGCGTTCCCAGGCCAGCCGAGAGATATAATCTCTCCAGCGTGTCCTGGGTCTGCCCCGGGGCCTCCTCCCGGTGGGACATGCCTGGAACACCTCACCCAGGATGCGCCCAGGGGGCATCCTTGTCAGATGCCCGAACCACCTCAGCTGGCTCCTTTCGATGTGGAGCAGTAGCTGCTCTACTCTGAGCCCCTCCCGGATGGCCGAACTTCTCACCCTATCTCTAAGGGAGAGGCCAGCCACCCTTCGGAGGAAGCTCATTTCTGCCGCTTGTATCCGCGATCTCGTTCTTTCGGTCACTACCCACAGCTCGTGGCCATAGGTGAGGGTAGGGACGTAGATCGACCGGTAAATTGAGAGCTTCGCTTTTACACTCAGCTCCCTCTTCACCACGACGGACCGGTGCAGTGTCCGCATTACTGCAGCCGCAGCCCCAATCCGTCTGTCGATCTCCGGCTCCCTTCTCCCATCACTCGCGAACAAGACCCCGAGATACTTAAACTCCTCCACTTGGGGCAGGAACTCATCCCCGACCCGGAGTGGGCACTCCACCCTTTTCCGGCTGAGAACCATGGCCTCAGATTTGGAGGTGCTGATCCTCATTCCCGCTGCTTCACACTCGGCTGCGAACCGTTCCAGTGCGAGCTGGAGGCCCTCACCCGATGGAGCCAACAGAACCACATCATCTGCAAAAATCAGAGATGAGATTCTGAGGCCACCAAAGCGAAAGCCCTCCGCCACTTGGCTGCGCCTAGAAATCCTGTCCATAAAAATTATGAACAGAACCGGAGACAAAGGGCAGCCCTGGCGGAGCCCATCACCCACCGGGAACGAGTCCGACTTATTGCCGGCAATGCGAACCAAGCTTTTGCAACGGTTGTATAGGGATCGAATGGCCCGTAGCAATGGGCCAGACACCCCATACTCCCGCAACACCTCCCACAGGACACCCCGAGGGACACGGTCGAATGCCTTCTCCAAGTCCACAAAACACATGTAGACTGGTTGGGCAAACTCCCATGCACCCTCAAGTATCCTGGAGAGGATAAAGAGCTGGTCCAGTGTTCCGCGACCAGGACGAAAACCGCATTGTTCCTCCTGTATCCGAGGTTCGACTAGCGGACGAACTCTCCTTTCCAGCACCCTGGCATAGACTTTCCCAGGGAGGCTGAGGAGTGTGATCCCCCTGTAGTTGGAACACACCCTCCGGTCCCCCTTCTTAAAGATGGGGACCACCACCCCGGTCTGCCAGTCCACAGGTACTGCCCCTGATCTCCACGCAACATTGCAGAGGCGTGTCAACCAGGACAGCCCTACAACGTCCAGAGCCTTCAGGAACTCGGGGCGGACCTCATCAACACCAGGGGCTCTGCCACCAAGGAGTTGTTTAACTGCCTCAGTGACCTCGCCCCCGGAAATTGGCGGGTCATTCCCCTCATCCCCAGACTCTGCTTCCTCCTCGGAAGACGTGTCAGTAGGATTAAGGAGGTCCTCGAAGTATTCCTTCCACCGCCTGACAATTTTCTCAGTCGACGTCAGTAGCGCTCCGCCAGCACTATACACAGTGCAGGTAGAGCACCGCTTTCCCCTCCTGAGACGCCTGACGGTTTGCCAGAATCTCTTCGAGGCAGTCCGAAAGTCTTTTTCCATGGCCTCTCCGAACTCCTCCCACACCCGAGTTTTTGCTTCAGCCACTGCCCGAGCCGCATTCCGCTTGGCCTGTCGATACCTGTCGGCTGCCTCCGGAGTCCCACAGGCCAACCAAGCCCGATAGGACTCCTTCTTCAGCCTGGTGGCTCCCTTCACCTCTGGTGTCCACCATTTGGTTCGGGGATTACCACCGCGGCAGGCACCAACCACCTTGCGGCCGCAGCTCAAGGCAGCAGCTTCGGCAATGGAGACGCTGAACATGGTCCATTCGGACTCAATGTCCCCAGTCTCCCTCGGAATGCTGTTGAAGCTCTGCCGGAGGTGTGCGTTGAAGATCTCGCGGACTGGGGCCTCTGCTAGATGTTCCCAGCACACCCTCACTACGCGTTTAGGTGCACCAGGTCTGTCCAGCGTCCTCCCCCGCCACCTGATCCAACTCACCACCAGGTGGTGATCAGTTGACAGCTCAGCCCCTCTCTTTACCCGAGTGTCCAGAACATATGGTCGCAGGTCTGCTGATACAATTACAAAATCGATCATCGACCTACAGCCTAGAGCGTCCTGGTGCCACGTGCACTTATGGACACTCTTATGTTCGAACAGGGTGTTCGTTATGGCCAAACTGTGATTAGCACAGAAGTCCAATAACAAAGCACCGCTCGGGTTCAGATCAGGGAGGCTGTTCCTCCCAATCACGCCCCTCCAGGTCTCGCTGTCGTTACCCACGTGACTCTAAGAAGGCTGGGTACTCTGAACTGCCACTCGGCGCATAAGCGCAGATGACAGTCAGGACCCGTTCCCCGACCCTAAGGCGCAGGGAACAAACCCTCTCGTCCACCGGGAAAAACCCCAACGTACCGGCAGCAAGCCGAGGGGATATTAGAATACCCACCCCAGCCCGCCGCCTCTCACCAGGGGCAACTCCAGACTGAGACAGAGTCCAGCCCCTCTCCAGGAGACTGGTTCCAGAGCCCAAGCCATGTGTAGAGGTGAGCCCGACTATATCTAGCCGGTACCTCTCAACCTCACGCACTAACTCAGGCTCCTTCCCCACCAGAGAGGTGACATTCCATGTCCCTATTGCCAGTCTTGGCAGCCGGGGGTCAGTCCGCCAAGGCCTCCGCTCCTGGCCGCCACCCGGCACACAATGCACCCGACCCCTATGGCGCCTCCTGCGGGTGGTGGGCCTTTGGGAGGATGGGCCCATGTCTCCTCTTCGGGCTGTGCCCGGCCGGGCCCCATGGACTAAGGCCCGGCCACCAGACGCTCGCCCTCGGGCACCCTCCCCGGGCCTGGCTCCAGGGCGGGGCCCCGGTAACCCTATCCCGGGCAGGATAAACTGTTCCCTCGGTGTCCTTTTCATAAGGGTCTTTTGAATCGCTCTTTGTCTGGTCCCTCACCCAGGGCCAATTTGCCATGGGAGACCCTACCAGGGGGCAAAAGCCCCCAGACAACATAGCCCCTGGGATCCCTGGGACACACAAACCCCTCCACCACGATAAGGTAGCGATTCAAGGAGGAGCCATAATAGACCTATTTCTGTAATATACTTACATATCTATATTATTGCTAATATATATTGTAATATATCTATATCACTAAAGCACTTCTGGATGGATGCAAACTGCATTTCGTTGCCCTGTACCTGTGCATGTGCAATGACAATAAAGTTGAATTCTATTCTATTCTATTCTATTCTATTCTAACGAGGCATGCACGGTGGGGCTGGTCACATACAGCAGGCTTTTCCACAACTAGACCAGAATCACACACTGACCAGGACAGACGAAATCCACCAGAAGCCTCTCTCACACCCGCACTGCTCTCCTCTAGCTTATATCACCTCCGGAGGGTAATTGGTGGTAAACAAGGGCAGATGAGCAGCAGGTGTGTTGTGGCAGAGAGATAGAAGGGGGAGGAGAGAAACAAAGGGAGCTGACGCAGAACTATCAGCTGGGAGAGACGAGTGGGAGAGTTTTGGTTTAAGTGAATTGCTTTTACTTTGGACTACGAATTTGGATCATGGATTTTGGCGGTTGGCATAAACTGGTATGTGACTGGCTGGAATGGCGTCTCAGGTGGGTGAAGATGATGATATGGACTTTGGTGAATGGACCCCAGTTTCTAGTGGGGGAAGATCAGGAAGAGGGAGAAGCAGGAAAGAGGATGCTTGTTTTTTGGGGGCGCAGTCCAGTAAACGGAGTCTTAAAGAGTGCAGTTCGGATGAAGGGTCTAGGGTGGTGCAGAGAAAGACAGTGAGGGAGGAATTTAAAGTAATCTTGAAATTCAGGTCGGAAGATGAGGATGTGCGATTCAGCCGAATAGCGGTGTCCAGAGAGTTGAAAAAGAAGTTTGAAGAAGTCCAGCTGGCCAAACTTCTCAGGGATGGTAACTTATTGATAGTGGTTAAGACAGAAGAACAGTCAAATAAGGTATTGGGAGCTGAAAGCATTTGTAAGAAGTCTGTAGCACAGAGACGGATCTTGGGAGGAAATAAAGTGACACGAGGGGTGATTACAGGCATTCCGGTGGACGAGGATCTGGACCCTTTAAGACCTACCATAGAACCAAGTCCGCCAGAGCTTATATTATATTTTTACATGCTGTAGTGCCATTTCTGGGAGCATTTCAAGTTGCTATACATCAATACAACCGTTATAGCCCAAATTTTAATAATATGTATGCATTAAGTGCATAGTAATTACATAAATTGCAAAAAAGTGCAATAAACTACAAAAAAATGTAAAATTATTTTTGTTTTTTTAACATATATTTCTAGTTAGGGTTAGGGTTAGAGGCTTACCCCTCAAAACTGTAAATACAAAAAAGTTGCCCAAAATAGTTTCCCACCATAAGAAATTTATTTTGAGTGTCTTCATAGTTTTACTTTTTAAACACACCAATTTTTATATACTGTGTTATGACCCAGGTCATTGTTGCCGTGTGGTGCTGTTACTTGCCACACCATGCTGTTACTTGCTACACCATGCGGGGGCATTGTTTGTACTCTGTGATGTCTGTTTCCAGGTGGAGGCTAACCATTGGTGGAAGAGGGAATGAGGCCAGCTACAAATTGGGACCTGACTGGGCCGGTAGCCCCTCCTACTACTTCCTGTTTCCAGTGAGCTGCGCGTTTGGGGCCCTTCGTGGCGTGTGACAGAGCTGGGCTGCAGTAAAAACAGTTTAGAGAGTCGTATCTGGACATGGTAGCTGTAGGGGTGGGAAGCCGTTTCTTTTTCAACCTTTTTCTCCTGTTTCGGGTAGGGAGACAGGTTAGAGGTTTGTATTTTCTTTTGGGGTTGATTCACTATAGGTAAGTTAGTTCTGATTCATTTCCAGTGTGTTTTGTTTGTTGTTTTGGCCATGCCCACCCTGACCCTCGCTACCTGTCAAGTTAATACAATGACTAGTCATTGTAAAGCTGTTGCTGTGTGATTTACTTCTTTTTATTATTTTTCTTGTGTTGCACTCCAGCCCCCCCCCCCCCCCCCCCAGGCCGGTGTGTAACAACTGCAGGAAAAACGAAAATAAATATTATAATGCAAATTTGCAAAAAAAACAGCATATGCATCAAAATAAACTATTTCCAGCAGTGCAATTCGACTTCTAAGCATCCCAGAAACAACACAGAAAGTCATAAAGTCAAACATAACCTTTAAAAACACCAGTATACGCTTGTATAGGCCCTGAAGGTAAAAAAACTACATTTCCGCGAAAATGACCTCACTTCCGGTTTCAGGCAGGTAATGGCAGACATGCGATAGTTCGTGCTGACGTCTATTCCAACAGCTGTTTGTAACGTCCAAAGTGTTACAAACAGCTGATCGGATCGGCAAAGTGTGTTTCTGGAATATTATGTTTTTGTTGCTGCAAGTGCTTTTTATGCAGTTTTTGCAAAGCTATATGTGGAAGGAAACTCTGACTTAGGACAAGCTAATGGCATAAGATGTAAGTACAGCTCCTCCGGTTTCATATGCAAAAAAAAATTATTGCGCTAGCTTATGTGGTTGCAGTGCTACCGGGATTTAAAAATAGTTAAGCAAAATGGAGCGTGCCCGCTCCGACCGGCTTTAAAGGTCTAATAGTCTGATCTTGACCCTAACATTTAGGGAGGTCGAATTCCAAATAGGTTGGAGACGTTGCAGGACACCAACCGCCTTCCCTACTCTGGCGTCGACATCCCGATCAGAGACCCCGTCATTCGAGATGATGCTGCCAAGATATGTAAAATTCTCCACCTCTTCAGCACATTGTTGGTCGATCATGACAGGAATGCGGGCACATGCATAGCCAACTTGGAGTACCTTGGTTTTTTTGGCGCTGATTCTTAATCCAACTTTCGTCGTCTCCCTCTGCAGGGCCGCGGTCAACTTTTGGAGGTCCTCCTGAGTCGAGCCCAGCAGGGCGATGTCATCTGCGAAGTCCAAGTCAGTGAGATTACGCACTCCGTGCCAGGGCACACCAATGCCAGCTTGGTCAACTGATCGTCGCATGATGAAGTCAATTACCAACAGGAAGAGGAAAGGGGATAGCACATATCCTTGCCGGACACCAGTATTGATCTTGAAGAAATCTGTGCAGCCGTCATCCATCCGGACGCAGCAACGGGAGTTGGAGTAGAGACAACGAAAGGCATCTACAAACTGCTGAGGGACTCCATAGTGGTGTAGGATAGCCCATAGAGTCGGCTGGTGGACGCTCTCAAAAGCCTTCACAAAGTCAATGAAATTCATAGAAATCTTCCTTTGGTATTCCAATGTTTGTTCAGTGCTCATGTGGAGGGTGAAGATTTGCTTGACGCACGACCGGCCACTACAAAACCCAGCATGCTCTTCTCACAATCGTTCGTCAACTGCGCGTCGTAGCCGATTCAAAAGAGCGAGGTAAAACACTTTCCCGGGTACCGACAGCAACGTGATGCCCCGCCAGTTGTTACAGTCACCCAAATCACCTTTCTTTGGAAGTTTGATGATGGTGCCTTTTGTCCAATCATCAGGTACATACGATGTTGACCAGCAGGCGTTTAGGAGTCTGGTAAGGGCGGCTTCCATATGGAGTCCGCCATGCTTCAGCATTTCGGCGAGGATTTCGTCCAGGCCTGCGGCCTTACCACTCTTGAGGAGTCGGATCGCTGTCTTGACTTCAGCGGTGCTGATTTGTCCGATATCGATAGGAAGAAAGTCCATGGAAGGTGTCAGGTCTTCGGCCTCGAACAGTTTGGGTGGCTCAAGTTGGTTCCGTAGCAGTTGGAGGTTTTACAGGGTGGGGTTGCTAGCCCCACGCCCAATCCTCCTCCTTTCTCATTCGGGCTTGGGACTGGCAACGACGGAGTTACATTCTTTCATTAACTGGTTAAAAAAATTATACAATTCCCCAACAGCTTGTGTCAAAACAAATGACCAAACATCCTCCAGCTGTCTCCTGAGGGGCACGAGGCAGGGATGCCCACTCTCCCCTTCACTGTTTGCAATTTTTATTGAACCACTAGCAGCAGCAATTAGACAGAATACAGTAATTAAGGGCATAAAATGCAAGAACGTGGAACATAAAATCAGCCTTTATGCGGATGATGTGTTACTTTTTCTCCAAAACTCACAAACCAATATCTCTGGGGTGATTGAATTGATAAACTATTTTGCAAGAATATCAGATTACTTAATTAACTGGTCAAAATCTACAGTCCTTCCGATTAATTGCTCCTTCCATAATTCTTCTTCTACACCACTGCAATCGGGAAATATAAAATATTTAGGTATTAATATTTCTCCCAAGCTTGCAGATCTAACTAAATTAAACCATATCCCACTTTTAACCCTTTAAAGCTGGTCAGAGGGGGCACGCTCCGTTTTGCATAACTATTTTTAAATCCCGGTAACACTGCAACCACGTAAGCTAGCGCAATAACTATCGAACTATCGCATGTCCGCCATGTCCTGCCCGAAACCGGAAGTGACGTCATTTTGTGTAAATGTAGTTTTTTACCATCAGGGCCTTATGAGCCTATACTGGTGTTTTTAAAAGTTATGTTTGACTTTGTGACTTTCTCTGTCATTTCTGGGATGCTTAGGACACGTATTGCACTTCTGGAAATAGTTTATTTTGATGCATATGCTGTTATTTTTGCAAATTTGCATTATAATATGTATTTTCGTTTTTCCTGCAGTATATAAAAATTGTATTTCAAAAATAAAACTATGAAGAGACTTAAAATAAATTTCCTGTGGTGGGAAACTAGTTTGTGCAACTTTTTTGTATTTACAGTTTTGAGCCTCTTAAATTCCTCTAACTAGAAATATATGTTAAAAAAACAAAAATGATTTTAAATTTTTTTGTAGTTTATTACACTTTTTTTGAAATTAATGTAATTACTATGCATTTATTGCAGATATATTATTAAAATTTGGGCTATAATGGTTGCATTGATGTATATCAACTTAAAATGCTCCCAAAAATTGCACTACAGCATGTAAACATATAATATAAGCTCTGGCGGACTTGGTTCTATGGTAGGTCTTAAAGGGTTAAAGAAAGTAGCAGGCGATCTGGCTAGATGGAAATGTCTACCCATATCACTCATGGGAAGGGTTGCCACTATATATTAGTGTGTTTGTTGGGCAGCTTAGATAATATCACTACAGAAAAGAATATATCCCATATGGTTTTCACTGCCCGATGCATAGCCAAGTAAACAGTCCTCATCAACTGGAAAAATAAAAATAATCTTAATTCTAACCAATACAGAAATTATCTATTAGATTACATTAGTCTCTATACAGCCTCTGCCACCACATCAGATCAATTGCTCTGGGCTCCTCATAGTTTGGTCCCACCTTCGCTGTTTTGATTGGTGTGGGGGTAGAGACAGGCTTGGGAAGTCAGGGGATTCCCCAGGAGCATCTTCCTTGCAGGGCTCAACCCGGGGTTGTGGTCATGGCCTATTAAGGGCTCTGTTGGCTCTTAGGTGACGGTTTCCTCGTGGCTGCGTGCGGCAGGGCTAGGGGAGGGTCTGTGCTGACAGACATGGGTTACTGACCTGGTAGCCTGGCTGCCCCTGGGTGGGTCCGGGACAGGCATGGGGTTCTGCGGGTGCTCCGTCTCTGGGCTGGGGCCCTGGCTGGGCTTTGGGGGCTTGGGTCCTGGTTTTTGTGTCGCCGGGGTTGTGGGCGGGTGGGTGTATGGGGGCCCAGTCCTGGCGCAAGGTGCCGCCAGTGCATCGAGCCACCTGGGGGGCTCTTCAGCTGGTGGAGGTGGCTGTTACATCTTGCAGGAGGTCTCCTCTCTTCAGAAACTCACTCTGCAGGAGGGGGAGATATAGGAGAGATGGAGGAAGATCTCAGCCTTGGCGTCTATCGTCTTGTGTAGTCTGGAAGATGAGTGGATGACGGGGTGGGTGCAGTTTTCTCTGTGGTGGGGTCGGGCTGTCCCGGGCGGCATTGCTGAACTGGGCCTTGGTCCGGTTGGGCCTGGGCCCCCTTTCCCTGGCGGGTTGCAGAGTATGGGGGTACCTACTGGGGTCAGCAGGGGAGCTGGCCCCAGGGAGGGGTCACTTGCCCCTCCCTTCCTTCCCTCCCCATCTCCAGCTGCCTCCCTCTTCCTGCTCCACCACAATCACCCACACATGCAGGACCATGGGGTAAAGGTGTGTCACCAGGGTGCAGGGGAAGCACCCCCCTCTGTCCCCTTCTGGCTGCCTGTGCCTCAATTTTATCCCACAACTTAGACATTCACATTACTCACACTCTCATAACACATACTTATAGGATCTTGGGGGTGGGCATGCTACACGGAATCCAAAAGACCATCAGGGTGTACACCTCACCCCTTTCAATTTTAAATACACATAGACACTGAGGGCTACCAGGAGGGGCTGTGCGCTTGCCTGCTGCTCTCTGGCAGGTAGCTCCATGCCCTCCTGTGTTTTAAATGCACCTTAGAACACATATGCATCAACACTACATATGAGCGGGCGGAGCTCACGGGCACGTCACTGCAACCTCCCCTGGCTTCTGCTCCGCGGCTGCTGAGTGACCCCTCATCTGGGGCTCTCCTCAGTTCTTTCTGGGATAGTGGCGCATCTGCCTCTCTGTTGGTCTTTGTTGGTCTTTCGTGTTCTGAGGGCCCCTGGATGTCTGGAGTCTTGATTGTGAATTTTTTAAAACTCCTTTTTGCGTTTCCTTGTGGATGAGGAATACAGAGTTCCTCACGCAATGTCAAAGGTATGTGCCTTTTTTCACGTCACGCTGTGCGCCACATTATTGTTTACATGAGATGAATTGCAGAATGGCAGATAGAGACAAAATACTGTTAATCTGACTATCTTCAGGTTTTACACGCTTACATATACACACGCAGTTACTTTCCCTCCATTTACAAAGGCAGAGGCATCACGGGATACTGTTTGTCTGTGATTTAGACAGACGGAACAAATCGTGGCAGGATGAGCCTGATATTATTTGTATTCTTATTCTTACTTTTATTTTTTCATGTCTATTTAAGTGCAACTTATGACACTATGTTTGCACTGAAGCACCGCAGCAATTTCCTGATGTTGTAAACCTGCTCAACATTTAGCAATAAACCCCTTTCTGATTCTGATTTCTGATTCTGATTCTGATTCTGATCCCGCTGTAACGTTACTGTATAAAGAGCTAACATCTCCAATGTCAGGAGTAGTTAGTCATTACAACAAATGTTTGTGAACTAAAAATCAAGAATGTGGGATACTGTTTGTTTGTGATTTGAACAGCCCAGCGCGTGCTCCCGATGCAGGGGAAACCAAAGGGAATATATGCTTCACCATATTTTCTAGTCTTTGGCTTAGAATGAAGTTGGTTTGGAAACATATTCAGCTATGCTTCATCTCCTGCTTTGCGTTTGTGTGGGCGCACCGTGCTAGCAGTGTCGAAGAGTTTTGTTTTGTTTTCCCCCCTTTTCATCCCGCGCCCCCCCTGCCATGGCTCTGCGCCCCCCCTAGGGGGCGGGTCGAGCACTTTGGGAAGGTCTGCTCTAGCAGATCGTTACATGAAGGTACCTTTTAAATACAAGCGTGCTCATGCTCACAGGTGTACACACGGGTGCTCACACACACAAACTACACCCTTTTTGGCTGTGGGCTACTGGAACAAGAAGGCATCGGTGGGCAAGAGACGAAAACAGGGTGTTGTTGGAATGCTACTACGCAAGTAACCCCGGCGGAACCCCCGGCTACATGAATAGGATGAGGGACCTATGGATTCTTCGATATCCAACATCCACAATGACGGTGAAACAACTAGTAGCTCAGTGTTCCAACATTCGAAAGAAGGGACTGCTCTCACAGCTAGAGATTGACAAGGTACAACACAAATGCTATGGCAAGGAGGAATCAGGACGCCAGGTCAGGGGGGAGATATCATCACCCCCACCCGAGATTGGGTACATAGCCCCAAGTGCGATAGGAGGGTTGAGTGCGAGAGGAACTGACCTGAAAAATAGAATCATGGCCAAGCTTGAAACCTGGATCCCCCGTTGCCGGTTACCAAGATTACGTGAAGTACCCTCAGAAGGTCTGCTAGATGATGTTAATGCAGCACTACGGACAATACCTACAACCATGATTACCGACACTAACAAGCTGATCTACAATACGACAGCAGTGATCAGTGAGATGCTTGGCTACAAGTTGAACAGCCACAAGGGGCAGTACCCTCCATGGAGAAGGAGGCTAGAGGGCAAGATCAAAGTAGCACGGAGGGAGGTTAGCCAACTAACGGAGTTGCAGAAAGGTGCGACAAAGAAGGTGCATAAGAAATACAGCAAGCTGTCCATACCTGAGGCCTTGGAAACTGCCAAGCTTGGCCAGCCGCTTGAGGAGGTACACCAGAGAGATAGAAGGCAGGAGAATAAACCAGCTGTTCTCCACAGAACCAGCAAAGATGTACTCTCAGTGGCAAGGGAACAATAATAATAAGAGAACAACACCACCAAGGCTGGAGACGGAGCAATACTGGAAGAACATATGGGAGAAGGAAGCAACCCATAACGGCAATGCTCAGTGGCTAGTGGATCTGAGGGCAGACCACAGCGACCTCCTTGAACAGGGTCCAGTAACCATCACAGTGGCAGATATCCAAGAAAGGGTCTCCAGTATGAAGAGTTGGACAGCACCAGGGCCCGACATGGTTCACGCCTACTGGCTAAAGAAGCTGACTGCGCTCCACGAGCGTCTGGCAGCACAAATGAACCAGCTGCTAGTTAACTAGAGACACCCAGAATGGCTAACCGAAGGTCGAACGGTCCTGATCCCCAAGGACCCCAAGAAGGGACCGGTCCCCTCCAACTACCGACCAATAACCTGCCTCAGTACTACATGGAAGCTCCTGTCAGGCATCATATCGGCTAAGATGAACAGGCACATGGGTCAATACATGAGCGGGACAAAGAAAGGAATTGGCAAGAATACCAGAGGCGCAAAACACCAGCTACTGGTAGACAGAACAGTCAGCCGAGACTGCAAGACCAGACTGACCAACCTGTGCACTGCCTGGATTGATTACAAGAAGGCCTATGACTCAATGCCCCACTGCTGGATACTGGAATGCTTAGAATTGTACAAGATCAATGGGACCCTAAGAGCCTTCATCAGGAACTCAATGGGGATGTGGCGTACAACACTAGAGGCCAACTCCAAGCCCATAGCACAAGTCACCATCAAGTGCGGGATCTACCAAGGAGATCTACTGTCCCCACTGCTGTTCTGCATAGGCCTGAACCCCCTCAGTGAGATCATTAACAAGACCGGCTACGGATACCGACTACAGAACGGAGCAGTTGTCAGCCACCTCCTGTACATGGATGACATCAAGCTGTATGCCAAGAGTGAACGAGACATCCATTCACTGATCCACACTACCAGGCTATACAGCAATGACATTGGAATGTCGTTCGGACTGGAGAAGTGTAGTCGGATGGTAACAAAGAGAGGGAAGGTAGTCAGAACTGAGGGGATTGAACTACCAGAAGGCAACATTGCAGACATAGAGGACAGTTACAAGTACCTGCGGATCCCGCAGGCGAATGGGTGCCATGAAGAGGCCGCTAGAAAAGCTGCAACCACCAAGTACCTGCAGAGGGTCAGGCAAGTCCTGAGGAGTCAGCTGAATGGTAAGAACAAGATCCGGGCCATCAACACGTACGCCCTGCCTGTGATCAGGTACCCTGCTGGGGTAATAGGCTGGCCAAAGGAGGAGATACAAGCCACTGACATAAAGACAAGAAAGCTCCTTACCATGCATGGAGGGTTTCACCCCAAGTCCAGCACCCTGAGGCTGTACGCTAAGCAGAAGGAAGGGGGCCGGGGACTGGTGAGTGTCAGCACCACAGTCCAGGATGAGACAACGAACATCCAAGAATACATTGGGAAGATGGCCCCAACTGACCGAGTGCTCAGTGAATACCTCAGGCAGCAGAAACCCAAGAAAGAGGAGGGAGACGAGGAACCATCATGGAAGGACAGGCCCCTGCACGGTATGTACCACCGGCAGATAGAGGAGGTGGCTGATATCCAGAAATCCTACCAGTGGCTGGACAAAGCTGGACTGAAAGACAGCACAGAGGCACTAATCATGGCAGCACAAGAACAAGCTCTGAGAACAAGATCCATACAGGCTGGGGTCTATCACACCAGGCAAGACCCCAGGTGCAGGCTGTGTAAAGATGCCCCAGAGACAATCCAGCACATAACAGCAGGGTGCAAGATGCTAGCAGGCAAGGCATACATGGAACGCCATAACCAAGTGGCCGGCATAGTGTACAGGAACATCTGTGCCGAGTATAACCTGGAAGTCCCGAGGTCAAAATGGGAGATGCCCCCAAGGGTGGTGGAGAATGACCGAGCTAAGATCCTGTGGGACTTCCAGATACAGACTGACAAAATGGTGGTGGCTAACCAACCGGACATAGTGGTGGTAGACAAACAGAAGAAGACGGCCGTAGTGATCGATGTAGCGGTTCCGAATGACAGCAATATCAGGAAGAAGGAACACGAGAAGCTGGAGAAATACCAAGGGCTCAGAGAAGAGCTCGAGAGGATGTGGAGGGTGAAGGTAACGGTGGTCCCCGTGGTAATCGGAGCACTAGGTGCGGTGACTCCCAAGCTAGGCGAGTGGCTCCAGCAGATCCCGGGAATAACATCGGAGATCTCTGTCCAGAAGAGCGCAGTCCTGGGAACAGCTAAGATACTGCACAGGACCCTCAAGCTCCCAGGCCTCTGGTAGATCAGGCCGGGGTCTTTCTGTGTGGAGTTTGCATGTTCTCCTTGTGTTTGCGTGGGTTCCCTCCGGGCACTCCGGCTTCCTCCCACCGTCCAAAGACATGCAGCTTGTGGGGATAGGTTAATTGGAAAAATCCAAATTGCCACTAGGTGTGAATGTGTGAGTGAATGTGAGTGCGAATGGTTGTCTGTCCCTTTGTGTTGGCCCTGCGACAGACTGGCGACCTGTCCAGGGTGTACCCTGCCTCTCGCCCTATGACAGCTGGGATAGGCTCCAGCGCCCCCCGCGACCCTGAAAAGGATAAGCGGCAGCGAATGGATGGATGGATGGATGGATATATATATATGTGTGTGTGTGTGTGTGCGTGCGTGTGTGTGTATGTGTAATTTCTTTTTTTTCAACAACTATTTAATCTTAAAGAAAAATCTTGGATTCTTACTTCTTACTCTCTGACTGGACTAAACTGAACTGAACTGGAACACACGTGCTGGATAGACAATGCTAATGACTAGACACTGAACAGAGAAAAACTGAGGGTTTAAATACACTTGCTGATGATGATGATTAGGGAACGGTGAGAACACAGCTGAATAAAATGAAACAGGAAATGGAACATGTGCAAAATAAACAGTTAACAGGAACTGAAAACACTGGATCAACAACCCAGGAACCCTGACAACAGTGACATTTTTTGAAAAACATCTACGTTTTGATGTTTAATTTGTGTGGATAGAGCAAAAATTGAGCAAGTAAGAAGCGTTGTTTTGGACATGAAGAACAAGTTCACAGCTTAGAGTGAGCTCACTTTAAGTGAAGCTACATAGCAACAACAGCCACTCATGTTCTAGCTTAAAAATCCTCATGATTCATGCAAAAGTTAAAAATTTATTTAATAATATTAAATAGTAATATTAAACAACCAAACAGTCCGCTGAAAAAAGCTGAAAAAGCTGAAGTTCCATCAAAAGTAGTTGTTGTTAAGTGGTGAAAAATTGGCAGAACATTTAGGCAAGCAAGAAAGCAGCAGATAAACTACAGCTATGCTGTCTGCTGAAAAGAGGTGGAGAAGCTGTTCTGTCTGCTAGAAAGAGGGGAAGAAGTTGAACTGTCTGCTGAAAAAAGTGAATAAGCTGAACTTTCCGCTGAAAAAAGGTGAAGAAGCTGAACTTTCCACTGAGAAGAGGTGAGGAAGCTGAACTTTTTTCTGAACTGTAATAAATTAACAGAAATATTGACCAAGCAAAACAGTCAGTTGAAGTTCTGTAAGCTAAAAGCATACTGCCATGGGTAAGATTCAAATTTGTCAAAAAATCAAAGTAAGCGTGAGCAGGAATCCCTTACGTGTGGCAGTAGCCACGGGTAGGATTCGAACCAGTGCTACCCGGTCTCAGGGAGGATACTCATCTCAGTGAGCCAAACCAGTTGTCATCCAAGAGAAAGAAGTGATGACAGGAAAAATGTGCAAGGTGCAGAAGAAGCTGAACAATCTGCTGAAAACAGGTCAAAAAGCTGTACTGTCATTAAAAAGTTTGCAAAATTGTAATAAATTAGCAGAAATATTGACCAAGCAAAACAGTCAGGTGAAAAGAGGTGAAGAAGCTGAAGTTGAATGGTGAGAAGGTGGCTGCTAAAAACAGGTCTGCTGAAACTGTTTTTGCCATTGGTAAGATTCAATCCCGGGCCACCTGCTCTCGGAAAGGCTGCTCATCTCACTGAGCTAAAACAACTCACCCCGGAGAGCTAAATCAGCGATCAAACTTGTAATGCGGTAATAAAAAACTGAGAGAGGTCGAGAGTGATCACTGTCTGTTTTTGGGGGCTTGTAGATCAAATAGGACAAGATGCAAAGCATTAAAACTTGTTAAAAACACAACAGCCTTATTAAACGCAGAGTAGTTTGGGCCTGGAAGCAGGATTCATCACGTCATCACTTAACCCTTTACAGCCGATCGGAGCGGGCACGCTCTGTTTTGCGTAACTATTTTTAAATCCCGGTAGCTCTGCAACCACGTAAGCAAGCGCAATCATTTTTGCATATGAAACTGGAGGAGTTGTACTTACATCTTATGCCATCAGCTTGTCCTAGGTCACAGTTTCCTTCCACATAAAGCTTTGCAAAAACTGCATAAAAATCACTTGCAGCAACAAAAACATGATATTCCAGAAACACGCTTCGCCGATCCGATCAGCTGTTTGTAACACTTCCTACGTCCATCAGCGTGAACTATCACATGACCGCATGACCTGCCCGAAACCGGAAGTGACGTCATTTTGCGGAAATGTAGTTTTTTACGATCGGGGCCTTATGAGCCTATACTTGTGTTTTTAAAAGTTATGTTTGAGTTTATGACTTTCTGTGTCGTTTCTGGGATGCTTAGGACTCATATTGCACTGCTGGAAATAGTTTATTTTGATGCATATGCTGTTATTTTGCAAATTTGCACTATAATATTTATTTTCGTTTTTCCTGCAGTATATAAAAATTGGTGTATTTCAAAAGTAAAACTATGAAGACACTTAAAATAAATTTCCTGTGGTGGGAAACTAGTTTGTGCAACTTTTTTGTATTTACAGTTGTGAGGGATAAGCCTCTTAAATTCCTCTAACTAGAAATATATGTTAAAAAAACAAAAACGATTTTCAATTTTTTTGTAGTTTATTGCACTTTTTTGCAATTTATGTAATTACTATGCACCTAATTCAGACATATTATTAAAGTTTGGGCTATAATGGTTGTATTGATGTATAGCAACTTGAAATGCTCCCAAAAATGGCTCCACAGCATGTAAAAATATAATATAAGCTCTGGCGGACTTGGTTTTATGGTAGGTCTTAAAGGGTTAAAGACTGGATAGGTTGAATGCCTATAGCATTCACCCAGTTAATACCCAGTTAATACCCATTATAACTGCTCTCCCTGGTGAATACACAATACATTACGAGCAGTTATCCTACATTCTGCTTAGTTGCAATACTACCTGAGGTCACACTGTTAATATCATACAAACAAACAAAGAAAAGAGATGATTGTTGACTTCAGGAGAGCACTGCGAGATAACTGTCCACTTAACATCAATGGATCCTCTGTGGAAGTCACGAAGAGCACCAAATTCCTTCTGTAAAGAGGTACCAGAGCCTCCAGTCCCTTACTGCCAAACTGTGAAAACAGTTTCTTCCCCCACTCAGTGACTTCCAGACTCCTGAACATTCAGTGACTGGACTTACATGCGCAGACGAACACATCCACAACCCACTGTCATTGTTGCATTTTTCTGTCTGGTGTAGCACTGTCATTGTTTTTTGCAATTTTTTCAACATTTGCACATTTTGCTTTATGTAGTTCTATGTTGATTGTCCGTTATATGAAGCACCACGGTCTTGGAGGAACACTGTCACTCTTTATTGTGTACTGTACCACTGCATATTGTTGAAATGACAATAAAGCAACTTGACTTGACTGGAGTACCTTGATTCTCGTTCTGTAAAACTTTTATCTGCTCTTTCAGTACATCCAGCTCTTTCACCACAGCATGGAGGTCCTGTGGACAGGTTTGGTGTAGATTCTGCAGGAACATATCAGTCTCAGTATGATCTGTAGAAGCAGAGAAGACGAGATAAAAACGACAATGGTCTCCATTCTGAGACTGAAAAACTGCAAACCTGAGCTTTTATAAAATGCATAAAAAGAAAAGAAGAAAAAAAGAAAAGAAAAATGTGAGTTTAGTACTGTTACTTCCCCTCCCTTCCATACTTTAACCCTTTAAAACCGGTCAGAGCGGGCACGCTCCGTTTTGCGCAACTACTTTTAAATCCTTGTAGAACTGCAACCACGTAAGCTAGCGCAATAATGCTTAGAACTCATATTGCACTGCTGGAAATAGTTTATTTTGATGCATATGCTGCTTTTCTGCAAATTTGCACTATAATATTTATTTTCGTTTTTCCTGCATTATATAAAAAATGGTGTATTTCAAAAATAAAACTATGAAGACACTCAAAATAATCCCTCCTGTGGTGGGAAACTATTTTGTGCAACTTTTTTGTATTTACAGGTTTGAGGGATAAGCCTCTTAAATTTCTCTAGCTAGAAATATATGTTAAAAAAACAAAAACGATTTTCAATTTTTTTGTAGTTTATTGCACTTTCTTGCAATTTATGTAATTTCTATGCACTTACATACATATTATTAAAATTTGGGCTATAATGGTTGTATTGATGTATAGCAACTTGAAATGCTCTCTGTCATGATTCGGCTGTGTGGCAGGCAGGAGAGGACCCAAACGCACACTCACGGGGACACGGGGAATAAACTCAGAGAGCACAGCTTTATTGCTGGAAAGGCAGATCACAGGTAATACAAAACTAAACTGGGAAAAACTAAATATAAAGCTCACCAAGAAACACAGGGAGAATCACACACAGCATGAGGGAGAATGTGACACCGAACTGAGGGAGACGCAGACATAAATACACAGAGAGTTAACGAGGGAAGTGGGAACACACGGGGAACACAGGTGACACTGATAATCATAACAAGACACGGCAGGAGTAAATGTAATACTGACGGGAGACTGTCAAAGTAAAACAGGAAGTACACAGAGGTTCAGACAGGAGGAGAGAGAGCACGGGGAGAACACAGACATAACGGGCTGGGGAAAACATGGAATAAAACACAAGGAGAGACGAGGGCTCACAGATACACAAGGGCACACAGGAGGTAACCAAATAAGGAACATCTTAACTAAATAACCTAGGAACCAAGGCATAAATAGGGAACAAAATACAAAACACACAAAAACTAAGAATACTGGGCCAACATGACCCAGGACCATGACATCACCCCCCCCCCCCCCCCCCCCTCAAGGGCTGGCTCCCGACAGCCCAAACCCGAGAACCAAAAGACAAGAAAAAAAAAAAAAAAGAACCCACCCAGGGCGGGAGGCGGGGGACCAGGACGGAGGGAACGAAACCAAACAAAAGACAAGGAGCATGAGACCAAAACAGAGTCCACAAATACACAAAAAGAGTAAGGAACATCTTAACTAAATAACCTAGGAACCGATGCATAAATAGGGAACAAAATACAAAACACACAAAAACTAAGAATACTGGGCCAACATGGCCCAGGACCATGACACTCCCAAAAATGGCACTACAGCATGTAAAAATATAATATAAGCTCTGGCGAACTTGGTTCTATGGTAGGTCTTAAAGGGTTAAGGGTATGTACAATAGACTTAATGTAACAATAAAAAAAGCAATAATTATATTTTAGTATTAAACATATTATTTTGATTGCATTTTTCTGATTTTTGTTCTCAAACATCTGCAGCTCCGGAATTGTCACCCAAGTTTTTTTTTTCTGCTTAGGCAGAAAACATGACATCTGAACATGACACTGAAAGAAACCAGTTACCATGCAGTACAGCAATTTTCCATCTTTCTCATTTTAAAAATCACTTTTTACATTTAGACCCCAGTGAGATTGAATTTAAAAAATCATTAGTTCATCATTTATTTAGGTAGTAAATATTAATAATCATATGAAACAGCAGTCACAGAAGTGTTCTGATATTTTTAATAGAAACAATCAGAGACATAATGATTTCAACAAAGTGCCCACTAGCTGTTGTTTCAACTGGTCAGTTTCAGATTTCTGACCCTGTAGCTTTTCTTCATGCTTTGAAGCAAGTGCAAAATTTACTTCCCTGCAAAATTTTCTTCCCTAGACAATTGATGATGGAGCGAGCAATATTTTTATATTTTCATATTCATATTACATTTGGGAAAAACAAATAAACATTAATGATAGTTTCACTACCTGACCCAACACTTTACCTTGGATCTTCTTCTCTATTCTGTCCTCACAAGGGTGCGAAGCTGGTTTCTAGCTCGGCAGATAGCTAACAGGTCCACAATAAACATCCAGGAGTCAGCAGGTACGTTTAAGATGTTTACTGTCGAAGCACTGTAACTGTGGTACAGAAACAAAAATGAAATATTAAATTTCTTGTGTAATTGCAATTTCTTTACAATATCAAACAATAAGCCATGCATTACCATGTACATCACACATAAACATATCCAGACCCCTTCACTGATTATTAGGCCCAAGCATTTACCAATTAGCTTAATGCTAAAATGACATGGGAAATTCCATAGACAGGCTAACGTGTTAGCATCGCGGCCGTTTTTCCTCACACAAGACTCTAAACTGCTACACACACACCACCTTTCTCAGCCAACAACATGTCCAGGGCCATTCGATTTTGGACTCCCATTAACGACGTCGGGCCTAATTGTTCCGCAAGGCCTTCTACCGCGTCCCTAGTGAGATTAGAGAGTCTTAGCACATTATAATGGACATAGTTAATGCGATCGACATTTTTATTTGGAGTTATCTATAGAAACACACTTTCAAAGCCGGCCGCTATCTGATTAACTAACTTATACTCATCTGGAACTCCCCTGGAAACTCCTATTGAGTCAATCCAGGTTGGCGAGTCCGATCTTGGGTCATATTTGTGCATACCCCTTGTACTTCTCCTATGTCTGGCTGTCAACCCACCAGTGTCCTGCTGTGGAACTATTTCTACTCTATTTCCTATAAGCATCAAAGGTGCACCTAGGCGCACCAGAGCACATGTCCCCACACTCCCCAGGGGAACTTGCACCAAAAGGGTGTACTGCCCACAATAATAATATAGGCCACCCCTTGCCCAAGTGCCTATAATTGTGTTTGAGTCACTCACATTATTGGTAGTCCTGCCTGGAATCGTCCTCTGACACCAGCTTGGATCAATCCTTCCTAACGTATATTTCACGTTACGGGTTACGGATTCAAAATTGGGGATGGAACAAGAGAAAAAACCACAATAACAACACTGGTCCGGCCGGGTTGAGTCAAACGATGATTTTAATGAACACACGCGTGGGAGATGGACACTGTATGCAGACAGCCTCAGATCTCAAAATGGTGGAGCATTGATCAAACTTTTATAGCCTCTGGTGCCCCCACCTTATCATAAAAGCCTAAACATTCACATGCTTTTCTCTCACACGGCGCCTAAGCTACGACCTTGGCTCCCTGTTTATCTGCTCCTGCTAAGATGGGGCAGAAAACTCCAGCATATTCTGTTCTCTTCTAATCAGACAAATAAGGCGATGACTTTCTGCGAACAGTATTTCTTATAACATCATAAAACAATATCATTCATCCACAATAAATCAGCAGTCTAATGTAATGCAAATCAGTTCAACTAATGCAATAGTTATCAGCTTCTTCTAATTCAGGAGAATAATGCAAACTAAAACTACATAATACTTCACAATCTTTAATTAGGGGTATAACATGGCATAAAATAATATTATAATCTAACACCACCCCTTGCCCAAGTGTCTATAATTGTGTTTGAGTCACTCACATTATTGGTAGTCCTGCCTGGAATCGTCCTCTGACACCAGCTTGGATCAATCCTTCCTAACGTATATTTCATGCGGTCTGTAGAGAACTCAAAACATGTATAATTATCTCGTTTAGGTGTAAATGAACCTGGTTGTGTACGTTTATCAATTGGCGGATATAAACCCGACAACGTGGTGCAGTTACCTGTGTTCGCCGCCTCTCTAGTTAATCTCAGCATACAATCATATCCCCACTCATCCTCTGGATACAGAGGCGCGGGTTCAGTGAACAAACGAGGTCTAGCTGTAGCACACGCAACACAATCAACCACTTCCTGCTCCTTAGAATTTTGAGCCACCCAATCTAACCAAAGATTCCTATCACCGAAACCTGTGGCACACTCTATTAACTCTTGAGGTTTTAATCTAGTGTAATCTGTGGCAACAAGCCATTTCTCTTCTGAGTCCTTGTAAGTAACTGTCTCTATGGGATCCATTTGCTCTGTGAGATTCATTACAGTGTCGTTTCCTATCAGTTTAGATCATGGATTGAATAAGTTCACCCGAATTACCCCTGTTGGATCTGTCACACACAAATTCTTTTTACACATACAAATCCTGATTTACAAGTACAAAACTGATTTACAAGTACAAAATATTTATGATCACATTTTGAGCCCATACAAAAAACACACCCAAATGATCATGCCTGCTTAAAGGGGCAGCACATTCTCAGATGTTCAGCTGGTTTTCTCTCAGTACAGGATCAACAAAGTATTTGTGTCTGTGCCAACCTGAGCATTTTATAACATGACAGAAAGAGGCGTGGATGAGGAGAACAGGAACAGTTAGATAATCTTATTTGATATCTTTAGAGTTTAAATGCATCAGATTTATTCACTAAGCTCATGATTTATGCCTTCCTCATATAAAGGTAACAACAAAAAAGACCAGAAAACAAAACCAGAGTTTGTTTTTTCAACTGACTAGACACGCCTAAAATTCAGTTAGAAATTCTACTCAAGAAATTTCAAGACACTACATGTATTTAATTCATATGCCTGCAAGGGTTTCTGAGGTTTCTTTTGTGTGCCATGAACAAGCGGAGACTGATTTGAACAGAAAGTATTTTTCTTTCCATGTCAACAAGCACTCACATGCTATAAGACGGGTATGCTCATGGATCTTAGTGTTTTCAAATGTACCTGTTCACTGTTAGAAACAAATAACATATTGAAAATATATTTGACAGGATCTTATCAACTTTAATATTGTAATACTTTTTTTTTTGTCATAATGATCATGCTTTTATATGTACATCTCCAGGATTACCATCATCATAGCTTCTGCGGGAATTAAACTTTTTTAATCTATAAAGTTAGGTGCATTTTGATGGTGACACAGTTGGGGTTTTTTCAATATTCCAATTATTGTTATATATACCTATATTTATATAATTCACACACAGATTCACTTTGTCTAGGGTGTATTTCTGGGATTTTGCACAACCCAGGATTCAAATCATGAATCCTGGGCTTGGATTTACAACATTAAGAATGAAATGTGCTCTATTTGCAAGCAGCAGGTTTCCCTCCACTATCGACGGATTGTGTGTGAGACTTTAAATCATCAAACTGTAAAATATACATTTTAAATTGTTATTGATCCCTTTACCCCTTGTCCTAAAGTGTATATTTATTTTCTTACTCTTCTTATATTTATTGTTTGTTTACTTGCACTGCTGTAACTGGAGCCTCGTCGTCTCGTCTCTCTATATACTGGACTGGATGTAGCGGAGATGACAATAAAGTTTACTTTGACTTCAGCAGCGAGCAGGCGCAACGAGGGCGCTCACGCTCACTTTTCGCATATAGAATTTCAAAAAAAACCATCAGTGCAAATTATAAGTCTGTATCATAATGTCTGGTGTTTTCGTGTTTGTTGGCTTGTTTTTATTTTGTTTTATTTTGTGAGTTGGTTAATAGATGCTGCTCCAGCCAGCCAGAGAATCTCTCACCACCCCGCCCTCTCCTCCCTGTGCCGCAAACAGCAGGCGCACCTCGCAAACGGAGGGCGCCCTTACTCCCAGCAAATGGGCAATAGAAAATTGATCGGTGCCTATGCCATTCCCAATATGCACTGGAATGATGTCGGGGCAGCATGAGTACGAGCATTTTTTTTTTTTTTTGCCAATACCCATAATGCCGCCCCCACCACGGTGCTGCCCCGGGCAACCGCCCGTGTTGCCCGTATCAAAAACCGCTACTGCAGACAGAACTGTTCCATGGTCAAGTAGGAAGAGTTGTCTTTTTATTTCAGGGAGAAGCTTGCAACCAGTGTTGTTCAAGTTACTTGAAAAAAGTAATCAGTAACTAATTACTGATTACTTCCCCAAAAGGTAATCCCGTTACTTTACTGATTACTTAGTTTCAAAACTAATGAATTACTTAGTTACTTTTTAAAAACACGATTTACAACCTGAATAGGTGATAAAGCGATAGATCTTTCAGCCCAATTCTACTTTTTCTGCATAATAGAAATAAAAGAAAATTGTTTAACATTTAAACCTATTTTCTGCACATTCCAGCACATAAAATAAAATATTTTTTGGTTTTTACACTCACTCTGTCAAATAAATGCAAGTAAAACACAGCAGAAAATGAAAAAAAAAATCAAAGACTCAGCGGTCCTGTTGCTCTATTTTCACCTGTATAGGTTCAGAAATTGAGGAGGAGAGTACAAACAACCATGGTCCAGAAGAGCTTGGTCAAACAATTGATTTTAATGAAATACACGCGTGGGGGGACCAGCGCCGTATGCAGACAGCGCTGATCTCCGACTAATCAAAGCATAAGCAGATATTTTATACCATCAGGGTTTGAATTTAATGACGCCCCTTCAACGTCACAGATACACTATATGCATACATCAAATCAAAACCACAATTACTTTTAACACAGTTTGAAAAGAACATTGTCTCCATCTCCGCTGGCAGGTGCTTCCTGTCAACCTTTTGACTGCCGCTTCTCCGAAACCACAGACCATGCTCTGCAGTGAGATAGCACTTCTGCACGCCCGCAGTTGCAAGCAAACATGATTAACCTCTCACCTATAAATGAGTGCATCTACTATGTGTGTGTGTGTGTCATCTCTCACCTACTAACGCTCGCAGTCAAACAGAGGCCACTCTCAAATGTGTTAGCAGTTTACTAAAACTATATGTGTAATATATTGAATAAATGTTTTAATCAAGAACCACTACTAGAAGCTTAATAAAAGAATATAAAAGTATAAAAAATAATAATGAACAACCTGGTTATTCAAATAGCATCATCCAAACAGCTCCTCAGAATAACCTGCACTTACACTCTGCTTTTAGTTTCACTTTTGCAAAAGCACGCTCTGCAAAGCTGCAGTTTCCTGTCAAGACTTTCAGGCCCAGATTATATTCAAAGGTGAGCCTTTCCTATAATGCAATGTGATCTGCCTATAAACATTTAAGATTATAAAAAGCATTCAAAAGCATTTAAGATTATAGATTCAACTCAACAGTTTAAAGTGGTTATAACTGCACCTGTAATAAAGGCTAATTGGGTACCAAAATGTTTAAACATCTGAATGCAATATCAATACTGTAAACTGTATTATTAATGCAATGGTAATCTGGACAATAGCAGTAAAATAATTTCCCTGATCTCCACACAGGCGAAGGTTTGCCCTGGTGCAGGTGTGCCGCAGCGGTCAGTGGAAATGGAGTTTGTCTGTGAATTTCCCATTCCGTGGTAGTGTACTCGGTGCTTGCTCGGGCATTTAGGGTTTATTTTTTTGCTGTACAAAGAAGTTTTCTTCCCAAGCTGTAAGCAGCGGACGCTAATGTTTTTGTCACTTTTTATGGAATCAAACTCAAAGTAGGGTCAGTACTTCCATGCTTTAAACGCTGCACGGTCATACTCTCTCCCGCACTCGTTATATTATTCATTTTTGATTTGCACACAGCTGTTGCCACGAACGTCGCACTCGCTTACGTCATTGTCATGAGACACTCTTGCAAAAAAATCATGATTTTAGTAACGCAGTAATTTTGTAATAGTAATCCCTTACTTTACTCGTTACTTGAAAAAAGTAACAAGTAATGCGTTACTACAAAGTGTTTTCTATATAAGAATCAGTCCATTTACCATTTATCATTTACCATAATACACACATTCCTGACAGTCACAGCTGAATATAATCAAAGGTTACCATTAAATTCTATAGGAAGTAAATGTGGGTGATTCTTGTTGTAGAAATACAAAAACTAGAATTTAGTCAAATCTATCAAAGGCAAGTTAAAAATTTAAAACAGCTTGATATCAAAAACATGGTTTTGAGGAATATCTGGAACATGAATGAACAAAAATTTTCAATAATTAGATATTACAACAAAACAACCTCACCGGGGTATTTTTGACCCGCTTCTGCATCTAGGGGTTAATGAAGAGACGACTTTATTGTTACCGGAAATACAAACACAGTTTGTTGTGTGAAGAAATCAAACATGAGCTGAACAAACAGTAAAGTTCCTAAAGACAAACTGTTAAAGGAGGAAACAAAGCAAACTTACAGTTTCTTCACACACCAACAACAAGCTCCGCTCCACACCTGGACACTAAACACGGACACACAGGTGAGCTGCTTCCTGGAAGGAGGCGGGACTCCACCTGAAACTCAGCACAGGTGGGAGGGGCTCAGCTCTGTGTGTGCTGATGTGTTAACTTTAAAAATATGCCGTCTGACTGCTCAGACTGAGTCAGAGTAAAGTTCACATGCTGACGTGTGGATACATGAAACCTTGTTGTAGCTGCAGGTGTGAACACACTGATCCCAGATCAGCTCTGCTGTATTTGTAACATGAACATTTCTGCTGCAAAGCTTCAAATGTTCAGCATGTTTCTCTGTTTCCAGTCTATAGATCCAGTCACACTTTCTACCTTCACCTGTGCAGTAAAGACTGAGAGCAGAGCTGAAACCAACCGTCCAATCAGTGAGCAGCATCAACACCTGAGCTTCATTCAGACTCTGTTATTGAAGATGTTGCTTCCTGGAACACATGAAGAGTGTGTGCTTCCTGGAAGGAGACTCCACCTGAAGCCCAGCAAAGGTGGGAGGGGCTCAGCAGGAACAATCGAGTTCATTTGACTGGACACTGGAACATTTCTCTGGTTTCTTCCTCTTTCATTTACATTAAATTTTCATTTTATGCCCCTGTGTGTGTCTCTGTGTTCAGATCTGACTGACTTCTGCTTTTTGTGTCTCTCCAAGCAGCATCACAGCTTTCAAAGAAGAAAAAAGCATTATTTCCTGATAATGTATGATGTGCTTGTACAACATGTGAAATACTGCTAGTTTGAGGAAAACACGACACCTTTCAAAAACATATTTTCTTGGACAGAGCAGTGAGCCTTCTTGGTTTCTTGCAGATTAAAAACAGGATTGGAGTGATGAGGTACGCGGTGCCCAGACATCTACCAGCACAAGTACAGAGCCTTTATCTCACATGTTTGAGAATTCGTTCACCTTCATCTGTTTTGTCTGTTCTAATTGACGACTCTTCATCCAGTCCACCTTAAACACAGTGGGTGTGTTGCTGGGAATGGGAGTGACCTTATGGAGCTGTTATTGCAGTAAAATTGTTTTCTATGTGTATTTTAGTCCATACGAATTCATGTAGCTCTGTGTGGAGATCCTTGTGTACATATTGAAACCTGTCTGTGTTATCACTCGGCTTTTCAATCGGCTGTTTTTGTTTTTTAATACGTGACCTTTGCTAAAGTTCATCCAAAGGTGCAAATGATGTGTGACAGGATGTAAAGATGTGTTTGCAGAGTTGTCTGTAGGACAACAGTTTAGTGATCCTGTTCTGTGGCTGACAGGCTCAGTTTATCTCCAGCTCAGTACTAACAGGTGAATATTCCACAGGCTGAGGTGTGATGTTAGAGGGCTGCTCGTGGTGCTTGTGCTGATCAGAGACAGGCTCAGTTGGATCTGAATGCACATCTGTGTCAAAATACTGCAGTAAGTTCACATGTGGTAAATCCACTGCATCGGCACAACCGTCACTACCAGTCGACTAATGTGACACTTGCAGACTGTGTGATGCTGGTGGTTTGTACTGAGTGTGAGACAGAGCTGACCCCTGATCTCAGGGTGGCTCAATCTTATTGTTACAGCCCTAGCAGGGCCTCCTCCTGAAGGTGCCTGTGTGGGCGTGTCCCACCACCTCTTCTGCCTGAGGTGCCACCTTTCCCTTTTACACAGCTGACTCACATCAGTAATTAAAAGTATTTAAGTCCAGGGAAAGGCGAGCACTGGGCCAGAGCAAAGGAGGCTGTAAAACATGGGGTGGTTGATATGGCTGTTAGTTTTGGCCAAGCAGAGATAAGGAGTATGGTAAGGCAAGATATGAGAGCAAGATGGCAAAAGTAGTGGGAGGAGAAAAGGAAGGGACGATGGTTGTATAAGATTCAAAGGAGGGTGGGAGGAATGAGAAATGCAGGATGGACTAGGAGGGAGGAGGTGATCATATCCAGACTGAGATTTGGACATACTGGCTTGAATAATAAGTTATTCATGATAGGGAAACATAGTACCGGAAAATGTGATTACTGTGGGGTGGAGGAAACTATAGAACATGTCATGTTGCAGTGTCAAAGGTATCAGGTTGAGAGGAGACATTTGATTCAAAATCTTAGTAACCTAAAAATCAAACTGGATCTGGTTGATTTGTTGCGTAAGGAATTGGGAAGTAAAAGTTATCAGGCCTTATTTCAGTTTTTAAAAGAGGGGAACCTGTTTGGAGGGATTTGAGGATTTTTTTTTTTTTTTTTTTTTTGAGCGTTGTTCCAGACCATACTCCATAACAGTTGGTGGCGGTAGTGCACCTGTCAATTGTTTGCTAACCGCCAATACAACTGTAAGAAAGAAAGAAGAAAGAAGCTCTGGGCCATGTGAGTGGTTACAGCTAGTGAGCTGAGTGTTTGTGGTGTTTGCAGCTAGTGAGCTGCTCTCTTTTTGACTTACTTTGTACTTTATTGACCAAAGCTTGAGTTTTGTTTGTTTCTTTAGATGGTGATAGCGGCTTGTCAGTCTCTTTTAGTTAGTATTAATAGAAACTTTAATAAAAATTTTGCCTCTGTCTCCTTTTCCTGACCCGGACACTTTTTGTTACTTCCCCCTCATTGCCTGGACCCTTTTAGGGGAACGTAACACTTATAAATCTCCAAAAGTTGATTCTGTTCATCTGGATGTCAAAACGCTTATAAATGTGACTCAGCAAAAATGTAGCCAAGGTCACATGTAAGAGGACAGCCAATGAAAAAGCTGGGTGAGTTCTAACTAATAACTTAGCTGACACAGTCAGATACATGCCTGTTTCTATGGCAGGTTTATTTGGCTATTTTGAAAAGGTTTTTATCCTAATAATTGAGTTTAACTATCACAATAATGAAATGGTGCAAATGTAAAATCCTTGAGGCTCTATTTTGAGTAACTTTATGACTGGCTGCATGTGATGTGGTGACATGTGGCAATTCTAACAAAACAAACATAACTTAGGCTGCATGTAAATGGGCTCTGTGCAGCTTTGAATCAGCTCCTGTTGGCCTCCAGGTTCTGGAAACACTTCCAAGCAGAGCTGCCGCTTTGCAAGCTCGACTGGGAACAGTTCCCAAGGCAGGTGGTCCCCATCGTGTCAGTTGTTGCCGTGTGGGTGAGGAAAGGACTCACAGGTAGGTGAAGGCTGGTGTTTATCATCACGAACACAGGATGACTGGCTGAGCTGAAACGACTGAAGCGAACACACGTACAGAGTCGAGCACATTAACATCAACAATGACGCTGAGCAGAGAGACACTGAGGGTTTAAATACTCTGGCTGATGATGATGATCAGGGACACACAGCTGAACAGAACTGAACTAATAACACACAGGAAGCAAACATGACAACAGGAAATGTGAACAGGTGAATAAACATGAAACAAGTGCGAACACCAGGAACCCGACACACCAGTGACACCAGGAAGTAACTGTGCCATGTCATCAGTGTGGATCCATGAAGACTGAATGACTGATTTCCTGATATGTATGGTGATAAAAATCAATGTTAGAGTTTGTATTGTTGATTGTCATTTATGCTTAGAAATATTTAACCATAGATGCTTAGAGGTGTATAATCAATTGTGTAGTGATAAGTTGTGTGATCTTTAACAGGCTACAGAGGCTTGGTGTGTATTCCACACTAGAATGCACATCTACATCCTGGGAGCATGGGAAGTTCGTACCTTGTTTAATTGTTTTATGGTAGGATTAACATAGTTACGTCTGTTCTAGTCTAAGTGCTTTTTGTTTATAAATGAACTGCTGGACTTCCTCACTGTGTTATCTAGGATGAGGGGGGGGTCTACCCTCTTCCTGACCAAGGATGTTTGCTTGTGTGCTTTTATGACCCTTTGATCAGCAGTACCACACACACACACACACACACACACACACACAGGCAAGGTACTCTTTGTTTGTATGTAGACATCATATGTTAATGAACCTATGCATATTCATGTAACCTCAATAAAAGGGCAGTGGTATGGGAAAACGGACGAGAGCAACTAGGGTCAAGCGAAGGAACGGCGCTTTGTCCGGTCTCTCCCGTGCACGAGTAACATGAAGAACTTTGCCTACTTGTGTCTTGCTTTGCAGTGTAATTATATTGTCTCCAACGTTCCAGCGGATGGGTTCAAGCTACAAACCTATCATTAATTGGTCCTTCGATGCCGGAGCCCTGGAATCGCATTCACCGAGGGGAGGAGGGACACGCTGAAAGACTGACGTCAGCCAGGAAGTTCCTGTGGATTAACTGTCTGTCTTTTCTCCTCGATGAATGGCGATCGGCGGGATTCGAGGCTGATATTACACGCTAAGCAACACCGAGTAAGTTTAGAGTCCAACTCTATAACTGTACGTCTTCGCCGCTCAGTGGGGTGTTGTCCGTGGCCGCTCAGTGGGGCTAAAATTCGCCGTCTAAGTGGGGAGATGTACAAAGCCGCTCAGTGGGGTTTTTTTGTACAGAAGCATTAAGTCGCAGAGTTGCGCAGTTCAAACTTTATTTTGGTTGAAATACAGACCGCTTTGTGGGGTACTGTAGTGAGTTCTCCACCGCTCAGTGAGGTGTTGAGAGGTTCCGCAGGGTCCAGATTGTGCTGGACAGTAGGCCTATTTTGTGTTATTGTCATTTTCGTCGTCGTCGTTGTTGTTGTTGTTGTGTGTGAGTGTGTGCGGAGCAGAACACGTGGTCTGTGACACCGACTGTTGTTGTTATCATGGTTTCCTAAGCAACCAGGAGTGTGTGGAGAAGGCCAGCCCACATCAGCAGCACTTGAGATATGCTCTGGTGGATGGCTTTCCCCCCACCCCTTGCTGACACAAAATGTTAACTCTTTAGCTTGCCCTGATCAACAACAGCCTGTGTGCCAGACCATAGACGTAATTGAGGTGGATAGTTGTTAAAAGTAATCTACATTAAGCTTGTGGTTGCTCAAATTCAGTACAATGACATGTGAGGTGAAGTGATATAGGTAAATATTTAAACTAATGAAGTGCATAGAGGCACTTGACCTGTGTGAAAGACTGTCGTCTTATTATGAGCCATTGATGAGATATAGAGCACACCTGTGAACACAACTAATATGCTGAACCCTGTATGAAACATCTAAAAGTACGTGATGGAGAAGCTGTATTGAATATGGAAGTGTAAGACTTTGCCGCTGTGGGCAGAGCATGCAACTACTGTGTGATGTTGCTTTGCAGTTTTTTTTCTGAGCTGATGAGCAAGCTACACATCATCAGATCGAGAGCTGTCTGAGAACTACTCAAAGAGAGGGAAACAGAGCTATGATAACTGTGATAACTGGAGTGTGCAGCGTTTCCATGAGCAGTTTTCCTGCATCTTGACTCATGTGTGTGGAGTGTTCATAGCATCAGCATCATGTTTTTGTTTATTTGTTTTGTTGGGTTGAAAATAATTAAATAAACGTGTGATCATGCCTATGGATCACCATGGCACATATCTCCAGCCATATGATTTATTTATGCAGATGACAAAGTGAGTGTGAATGTGTCTGACATCACAGTGTTTTTGTGCACTGTGCAAAAGTAATTGCCTCTGATTGTGAGTGAGAGCGGTGATTTTGCAGGTCGCCAGATATTGTAAAAAAAAAAAAAAAGAGTGAATAAGAGAGAGAATTTATATTGTAGAAAAAAAATAATAATCATGGGAAAAAGGTTTCGTGTTGATCAGCCGAAAAACAACTACAATATCATTTTATGCTTTTAAAGTTTCGACGAAAAGTTTCTGGCTGACTTACAGCACGATCTGTCTCAAAACTCTCACTCTAACCTGAAAAAACCTGATCAGCAGCGGCAGTATTGGAGCAGAGGCTGCAGAAGCAATCTAAACAAGCAGCAGAAGAAGAAAGCAAACCCATCTTCCTATCTGATTGGATGAATTCCACGGAGGGGCGAGCAAGATGGCGGCGTGAAGAGGAGTTTTTGTTCGAGCTCTTAGCACGAGACACTTATTTGACGTCTTTCTGGCTTTCGGGACTTTTTTGGAGATCAGCGCGCTAAGCTTGCTGGATCTGAGGCCAGGTTCTGCGGCGGCAGCATGTCAAAATGTTCAGGAAAGACTGAAGAAGACGGCTTCCAAGCCAAAGAAGGTCGGCCCCAGCGTGGGCGAGTTGATCGTGAAAGCCGTGTCCGCTTCCAAGGAGCGCAACGGCGTGTCCACAGCCGCTCTCAAGCAGGCTCTGGCTGCCGGAGGCTACGATGTGGACAAGAACAAGGCCCGTGTCAAGACCGCCATCAAGAGCCTGGTGGCGAAGGGCACTCTGGTGCAGACCAAGGGCACCGGGGCCTCCGGATCCTTCAAGATGAACAAGGCTACTGAGACCAAAGCCAAGACGCCCGCCGCGGCCAAAGCCAAGAAACCGGCAGCAGCTGCTATGAAGTCGCCTCAGTGAGTGGTGAGAACACAAATTTTGTTATTAAATGTGGGAAATCAAAATTTGGGTTAGCAAACCTGGGAAAAGAAAACTGACTGCTTAAGTGGGAAAATTGAGAAGGAGTCTGAAACACTGCGAAAATAGAAACATATACAAAATCACACACACACAAGCAGAACATGCATTAACCCTACTAATACTCCAAACACAAGAGAGCTCATGAAGATTAGACAACATCTTAAGCGTGAGTCTGTTTATCATCTTGTTCAAGTCACCTCGTGTGATGCAAAGACCAGTGGACTCATAGCACATTAGTTAAGAAATGATCAAATAACAACAGAGAAGTGTGTAGTAAAGGCAGCTTTAACAACATGCTCTGCTGGATATGCAGCTCCACAGACATTGATTAAACCTGCCTAATAACACAAACACCCATGTAATGAAAATTAGCTTGTTATCTTTCATCAGTGTTAAAATAGTGTCAACTTAGCAGACACTTGTTATCAAATACTGAATTTATCCAAAAAAAAAAAAAAAATTTGACTCTCTAAGTTGCAGGACAACAGTTTAACTTTTGTGGGAAAAAAAGATCCTGGTTTGACCAACCAGTGATCAGACAATAAATTTAGTGTTAAAATGGTAAATTGGGAGAAGCTTCCTGCTTGATTGATGCAGCAAGTGATTTACTGTATGAGGGGAATTGTCTTTTGTGATACTATTTTAAACATGCTTTTCCGTTGTCCTGTCAACTTAGTGGGTTAATAGCTGATATGCAAACTAGTTGATCGGTTTTAGATTAATGAAAGGTGACTGAATTTTAGCATGAGTGAATGAGATGTGTTGGAGTTTGTTGTGTTGAGTGGAGACTCTAAAACACTGAGTTTCCTGTTTGATGTGCGAGTGAATCCTGTATTTAGATACACAACTCTGAATACGTCAGAACAAACGTCTTTTGTGAAGTGCACGACAGCATGTCACATGTTTTATGATGAAGGGAAAAGGAAAATTGAATAAAATAGATCTGTGACCTAAATGAGTGAAGAGCACAGACCTGGTGATTAAACTCATAGTTAATAAGACATTAGGGTTATGTTGTGTTTTGTGCAGCTGATGGTTGATTTGGAGTTAATCTAGCTGATGATTTTTCTTCTGTTGTGAAGTCGAGCTTGCCGATTAGTATGATGGTATGATGAACCATGCTAATAGTATGATTTACCCTCCTGAGATGAGGAGCTTGTGTCATGACTTAACAAGGCCTTTTTTATTTTGATACTTTTACAGTGCACTGAAAGTTTTGTTTGATAATCTCTGTTATTTTTCATTTTTATCTTTTGAACAGGCACTGATTTTGTTTGTCTATTTCTTTTCTTTAAGCAGATCTGCACGTCGGGAATTGAAAGTGCTATACGACCGGTCGAGAAAGCCGTTGCAAGTGAGTTTCTCCACATTAAAATGGGCTCAGGAGAAAGCCACTTATTTGGGACAATTATTAAATGAACGTCTCAGCCTAAACCAGATTCAGCGAGGTAATCCGATCTAAAAGTTCTTTTTCTTTTTGACATGACGTCATTTTGCTGAGAGTGGAAACTGAATGCGACGACAGGTTCCACTATCAGCAAAGAAAGAAAGAATGCATGTATGAATGTATGAGTGAAAGAGGAAAATACTGATTAACTGGTAAAAGCTGACAAGACTTTACTGATGTAACACGACTCAAAGTTAACCCCCACCTGACAAAGGTGCAGATGGATTTATGTGTCTTCTGTTACAGGAGCAGGAAGATGACAGCCACAGTCGAGGTTGCGTGACGATTTAATCTTTTAAATGCCATTTTCTCTGTCTGTGAATTTACTATGTGTGTCATTCACTAACTTGTGTTGCTCACAGACATTACTGTGAGAAAGTGTACACACCTGCGCAGCGCTAACATTTACATTTCTTTTTACAGCAGATGATTAATCATGTGTTTGAGCATGTGATTTTTAAGAGGATTAGTTACTGTTTTTCTACTATAGGGTTTCTGGGTTTATATGTGACTGTCATTTTTTCCACAGCTAGGGCTGGCTACCTTTATGGTGTTTTTATGGCACCTCTGGAACCTGTTGACCTGTGTCTGACCTCCGTCTGACCACAGTCAATGTGTATTGCTAATGTTTGTTTCTCAGAGAATGCTGTGGAGGATTCGGCAGAAGCGGACAAGTGACATGAGTAAAACAAATAAGAGATTACGGTGTTTATGGGAAAGTTGAATATGGGCTCTTAGCTGGCCACTTTGAGCCCATAGGGATATATGAGTGGAGTGACTTTGCTTAAGAGAAGTCACTGATTACATTAATGTTAACTGAGTACATGGGATGATCCATGTCTGAGGCAAATTATGGTAATAATAGTGATTTAATGATTTGAGAAAACCTGCACATGACACTTGTCTTGCTGATGCTGAATGCTTGTGTGGCGTGGGTGTGGTCCTTGGCCAGCTGCAGAGGAGGGGTGACGCAGTGAGCTCCCGGGGCGGCGCAGGGGCGGGGTGAACAGGTGTGCTGGGATCTGACAGTGATTGTGTCTCTTTATATGTTGGCAGTGACAGACGGAGACGGAGGTGACAGCAGAGAAAGAGAGCGCGGGAGTATATGTGTCCACGTACAAACCCGAGTTTAATAAAAAGTTCTGCATTGTCAAAGTCGCTCCGGCTGGTATTTCTTGGGTCCACCGTTACACTGGTGCCGAAACCCTGGCGTGATGTCCGGTCCCCTGCCGGCTCCCCCTGCTCCCCCGGCGGCGCCGCCGCCCGCCCCGCCGCCCGCCCAGCCGCTGCAGATCTTGGGCCAGATGATGGTGGACATGGCGGCGATGGCGGCTCGTCAGGCGGCCACGCAGGACCAACAGTTGGCGTTGCTTCGCCTGCAATCGGAGCAGCAGACCGCGGCTCTGGGGCAGCTGCTGGGGAATGCGGCCGCGCCGGCTCCCGCCCCTCCGCTGTCGGTGACGTTGCACCGGATGCGGGATGGGGAGGACCCGCTGGTTTTCATCGAGGCTTTCCAGGCCACGGCGGTGGCCTGTCGGTGGCCGGAGGAGGAGTGGGCCGCCCGGCTGCTGCCGCTTCTATCGGGTGAGGCCCAGACGGCGGCGCTGAGCCTGCCCCCCGGCTCGCGGGGGGTGTTCGAGGACGTGTGCCGGGCGGTGCTGGATCGTTTGGGGCTCTCCCCAGAGGATTACCGCCGTCAGTTCCGGGCCAGCAGGATGTCGGGGGGGGAGCGGCCGTTTGCCTGGGCTCGGCAGCTGGAGGATGCGGCAGCGAGGTGGCTGCGACCGGGCCCCTCGGCTGGGGAGACGCGGATGCTGAACATGGTCGTCCTCGAGCAGTTCGTGGGAGGCCTGCCCGAGGCGACGGCTCGTTGGGTTCGCTGCCACCGCCCGGCGGATTTGACGGCGGCGGTGACGCTGGCAGAGGACCATCTGGCGGCCGACCCGGTACCGGGCCGTGAGGAGCCGCGGCGGGGCGCCCGTGTTCCGCCGCCCAGGCCACCGGCGGCGGCGTCGCAGAGGAGAGGCGGCGGCCCTGCGGGAACGGAGCAGGCAGCAGGGTGGAGCCCCAGGAACCCGTTCCGGCCGCTGCTTCCCGCCGGAACCCCGGCGGCCGCCGAGGTTGCCCTGGAGCCACGGGGAGCCGCACAGACGCCGGGGCCGGACTGTTGGAAGTGTGGGCGGCCGGGGCACCTGCGCCGAGACTGTCCGCTCATGGAGGTGGGGCAGGTGTTCCGCGTTGCCGGCGCTCCAGCGCCCGCCCCCGGTCCAGGAGTGACGTACCGCGTGCCGGTAAGGTGTCAAGGGGGTATTCGCCATGCTTTGGTGGACACGGGCTGCACGCAGACTCTGGTCCACCAAAGTTTGGTTCGCCCCGGGGCATTGTTGGAGGCTGACTGGGTGGAGGTTAAATGTGTGCACGGGGATATTCACAAGTACCCAGTAGTGTCACTGTTGCTGAAATTCAGGGGCAAAACGCATAGAGTGAAGGCGGCGGTTAGCCCGCGCCTGTCGCATCCCCTTATTTTGGGTACGAATTGGCCGGGGTTCCACAGCTTACTGGGGCAGTACGAGGGGATGCGATCGCGGTCTGTAAATTCGTGTGACGTTTGTGCGGCGCTCGGCGGTGACGCGGGGTCGACCGACGCTGACTCTGGGGGGGAGGAGGAGGCGGGGACTTCCACGGAAGCCCCGCCGCCCCCCGTTGTGTACCCAACGGAAGATTTTCCACTAGAGCAGTCTCGGGACGACACCCTACGCTCAGCCTATGACCAAGTGATGGATATTGATGGTCGCTCGGTGCGCCCCGACGCTGCGCGAACGTACCCTCATTTCCAATTGCGGAACGATCGGCTTTATAGAGTGAGCCGTGACACTCACACTAATGAAATCCGCACACAGTTATTGGTGCCGCAAAGCCGCCGGGAAATGACTTTCCAGGCGGCTCATTCGAACCCCATGGCAGGGCACTTGGGTGGCGAGAAAACTCTGGAGCGCATAATGGCCCGATTCTATTGGCCGGGCATTGGGCCGACGTGCGCCGCTGGTGTGCGTCGTGCCCCGAATGCCAGCTGGTTAACCAGCCGGCCGTGCCAAAGGCGCCGTTGCGCCCATTACCGCTGATGGAGATCCCGTTTGAGCGTATTGGCATGGATCTCATCGGGCCATTGCACCGGAGTGCACGCGGCTATCGCTTTGTGCTGGTCCTGGTGGACTACGCAACGCGGTACCCGGAAGCAGTGCCGCTACGCACCATTTCAGCGAAGAGCATGGCGCAGGCACTGTTTCAGGTCATCTCCCGAGTCGGTATTCCGAAAGAAATACTGACTGACCAGGGCACGTCGTTCATGTCGCGCACATTGCGGGAACTGTACGAATTACTGGGTATTAAATCTATTCGGACCAGCGTCTACCACCCTCAGACTGATGGGTTGGTGGAGAGGCTGAATAAGACTTTAAAATCCATGATTCGTAAGTTCATTCGCGAGGATGAACGCAATTGGGATCGCTGGTTAGACCCTCTGTTGTTTGCAGTGCGGGAGGTGCCCCAGGCCTCCACGGGATTTTCTCCCTTCGAGCTGTTATACGGCAGGAAGCCGCGGGGGGTGCTCGACCTGATTAAGGAAAACTGGAAGGAAGGTCCGAGCCCTGCGAAAAGTGAAATTCAGTACGTGCTGGACCTGCGAGCAAAGCTGCACACACTGGGGAGGCTCTCACGGGAGAATTTGCTCCAGGCCCAGCAGCGGCAGCGACGCCTGTATGACAGAGGGGCTAGACGCAGGCAATTTTCACCGGGAGATAAGGTGCTTGTGTTACTTCCTTCTTCCAGCTCTAAATTACTCGCCAAGTGGCAAGGACCCTTCGTGGTCACACAGCGAGTGGGGGACGTTGATTATGAAGTGGTACGGTCGGACAGGGGCGGGGCCACGCAGATTTACCACCTCAACCTCCTCAAAGCCTGGAGGGAGGCGGAGACCGCTTCTCTAGTGAGCTTGGTAAGAGGGAGAGATGAGTTGGGGCCGGAGGCGCCAAAGTCTAGCATCCCCGCCTCCCTCCATTGCAGTGACCATCTCACACAGGCCCAGAGGGCGGATGTTGCTGCATTGCAACAGCGCTTTGCCAACGTGTTCTCCCCCTTGCCCGGCCGTACTTCTCTCATAGAGCACCATTTTGAGACGCGGCCTGGCGTGACGGTGCGTTCACGGCCCTACAGGCTGCCGGAACATAGAAGGCAAATCCTTTTCCGGGAATTGAAGGAAATGCTGAGGCTGGGAGTAATAGAAGAATCACACAGTGCTTGGTGTAGCCCCATCGTCCTTGTAGTAAAGAAGGATGGGTCTATACGGTTCTGTGTCGATTATCGCAGAGTGAATGAGGTGTCACGTTTTGATGCTTATCCCATGCCCCGGGGCGGGGCATGTGCGGTGTGTGGCCACGGTGCTGGAGTCCCTGAGGCAGGCGGGGCTCACGGCCAACCCGAGGAAGTGTGCGGTTGGACGGAGGGAGGTACAGTATTTGGGGTACCACTTGGGGAGCGGGCAGGTGCGACCTCAAGTGGAGAAGACGGCGGCGATTGCATCCTGCCCGCGTCCCAAGACGAAAAAAGAGGTGAGACGGTTTCTGGGGCTGGCCGGCTATTACCGGCGGTTCGTCCCAGGGTTCGCGGACCTGACCAGCCCCCTGACTGATCTCACCCGCAAGGGTGCCCCAGATCTGGTCCAGTGGACGGAGCGGTGCCAGGCGGCGTTTGTGCAGGTGAAACGGGCTCTCTGTGGAGAGCCGCTGCTGTTCACACCTAACTTCTCCCTCCCTTTTTGTCTGCAGACTGACGCCTCGAGCAGAGGGCTGGGGGCCGTTTTGTCCCAGCAGGTGGGGGGAGTTGACCGGCCGGTCGCTTACATCAGCCGGAAGCTCACGGACCGCGAGTCACGGTACAGCACCGTGGAGAAGGAGTGCCTGGCGATCCGGTGGGCGGTCGACTCCCTTCGCTACTACCTCCTGGGCCGCCCGTTCACCCTCTGCTCGGACCACGCCCCGCTGCAGTGGCTCCACCGCATGAAGGATGCCAACGCCCGGATCACTCGGTGGTATCTGGCCATGCAGCCCTTTAAGTTCAAGGTGATCCATAGGCCGGGCGCGCAGATGGTCGTGGCCGATTTCCTCTCTCGCTCACGGGGGGGTAGGTTCGGCCGGATGGGCCCCGGCCTCAGTCGGGCGGTGGGGATGTGTGGCGTGGGTGTGGTCCTTGGCCAGCTGCAGAGGAGGGGTGACGCAGTGAGCTCCCGGGGCGGCGCAGGGGCGGGGTGAACAGGTGTGCTGGGATCTGACAGTGATTGTGTCTCTTTATATGTTGGCAGTGACAGACGGAGACGGAGGTGACAGCAGAGAAAGAGAGCGCGGGAGTATATGTGTCCACGTACAAACCCGAGTTTAATAAAAAGTTCTGCATTGTCAAAGTCGCTCCGGCTGGTATTTCTTGGGTCCACCGTTACAGCTTGTTACTCTTATGATATGCTTGTTTATAAGTGTGAAGTTTGATTTTATTTCTAGATCTTGTTTTCCAGGCCATGATGGTGTGTATGCAGGCTCCTGGTGGAGCCAGTTTTTCAGACAGGGATCCAGGTTTGGTGAGTTGACGCATGAGAGTGTCCATGCGTCAAGAGGTGGAGTCCAAGGATTAACATTAAACAATGTTTACTATTATTGTTGCAGTGATTTGTGTGATTAGCCGTTTATTTACGGATATTAAACCTATGCAAGTGGTGCATCCATGTTCAGCTGAGGCTTTGATGGCCTATAAGTAAAGTTCACTGAACTAAAGAATGTGGTTTGATGATTGTTGACATGCTCTCCAAATAGAAGTCTTTCTGAAATACAGGTGCAGCAGTGAGAAGCGAGAAACATTCCAGACATAGCGGACAACCCAGGCAGTGGTTGAGGTCAAAGGTCAAGCTGGTTGGGGCCCATCATGAGATCAGACCTTGGAGCCACAGCAAGGACCATGAAACTGCCTACAAAATAGCGGAGAGACCCTCCTGGATTTATCAGAGCCACTGCAAAGAGGTCGAGGTCCCAGGAAACCCCGGCACCCTCAAGGCAGCACAATAGAGAAATCTCACACTTAAGGACCTGTGTGCGACCAGGACCCTCTTGGTTACCTTGACTACGACCCTCATCTTTATAGGACCCCAGCTGGTGCCGGAAACAGCTGAACCAGGAGGAAGGCAGGGGAGATGGACACATGACAACTCTCACCTAAGAGAGACAGATCCACAGATCTGAGTGCCTGAGAGGATCGTCCACAAGATGGGAGCTGAGGCCAGGAGAGAGGCTTCAGGAGGATCAGAGATCATCTTCAGCACAGCAGACATTACACAGAGAGCTGTGCTACTGAGCTTCCAGGAGATCAAGAGGAGACTTCCCACAGCAAGATTTTAAATAAAATAAAAGATTCAATATTGACGCTGAGGAAGACAATTAAGGTGTACGACGTGCTCTTTGTCTGGGTGAGGGACCAGACAAAGAGCGATTCAAAAGACCCTTATGAAAAGGACACCGAGGGAACAGTTTACCCTGCCCGGGATAGGGTTACCGGGGCCCCGCCCTGGAGCCAGGCCCGGGGAGGGTGCCCGAGGGCGAGCGTCTGGTGGCCGGGCCTTAGTTCATGGGGCCCGGCCGGGCACAGCCCGAAGAGGAGACATGGGCCCATCCTCCCGCAGGCCCACCACCCGCAGGAGGCGCCATAGGGGTCGGGTGCATTGTGTGCCGGGTGGCGGCCAGGAGCGGAGGCCTTGGCGGACTGACCCCCGGCTGCCAAGACTGGCAATAGGGACATGGAATGTCACCTCTCTGGTGGGGAAGGAGCCTGAGTTAGTGCGTGAGGTTGAGAGGTACCGGCTAGATATAGTCGGGCTCACCTCTACACATGGCTTGGGCTCTGGAACCAGTCTCCTGGAGAGGGGCTGGACTCTGTCTCAGTCTGGAGTTGCCCCTGGTGAGAGGCGGCGGGCTGGGGTGGGTATTCTAATATCCCCTCGGCTTGCTGCCGGTACGTTGGGGTTTTTCCCGGTGGACGAGAGGGTTTGTTCCCTGCGCCTTAGGGTCGGGGAACGGGTCCTGACTGTCATCTGCGCTTATGCGCCGAGTGGCAGTTCAGAGTACCCAGCCTTCTTAGAGTCACGTGGGTAACGACAGCGAGACCTGGAGGGGCGTGATTGGGAGGAACAGCCTCCCTGATCTGAACCCGAGCGGTGCTTTGTTATTGGACTTCTGTGCTAATCACAGTTTGGCCATAACGAACACCCTGTTCGAACATAAGAGTGTCCATAAGTGCACGTGGCACCAGGACGCTCTAGGCTGTAGGTCGATGATCGATTTTGTAATTGTATCAGCAGACCTGCGACCATATGTTCTGGACACTCGGGTAAAGAGAGGGGCTGAGCTGTCAACTGATCACCACCTGGTGGTGAGTTGGATCAGGTGGCGGGGGAGGACGCTGGACAGACCTGGTGCACCTAAACGCGTAGTGAGGGTGTGCTGGGAACATCTAGCAGAGGCCCCAGTCCGCGAGATCTTCAACGCACACCTCCGGCAGAGCTTCAACAGCATTCCGAGGGAGACTGGGGACATTGAGTCCGAATGGACCATGTTCAGCGTCTCCATTGCCGAAGCTGCTGCCTTGAGCTGCGGCCGCAAGGTGGTTGGTGCCTGCCGCGGTGGTAATCCCCGAACCAAATGGTGGACACCAGAGGTGAAGGGAGCCACCAGGCTGAAGAAGGAGTCCTATCGGGCTTGGTTGGCCTGTGGGACTCCGGAGGCAGCCGACAGGTATCGACAGGCCAAGCGGAATGCGGCTCGGGCAGTGGCTGAAGCAAAAACTCGGGTGTGGGAGGAGTTCGGAGAGGCCATGGAAAAAGACTTTCGGACTGCCTCGAAGAGATTCTGGCAAACCGTCAGGCGTCTCAGGAGGGGAAAGCGGTGCTCTACCTGCACTGTGTATAGTGCTGGCGGAGCGCTACTGACGTCGACTGAGAAAATTGTCAGGCGGTGGAAGGAATACTTCGAGGACCTCCTTAATCCTACTGACACGTCTTCCGAGGAGGAAGCAGAGTCTGGGGATGAGGGGAATGACCCGCCAATTTCCGGGGGCGAGGTCACTGAGGCAGTTAAACAACTCCTTGGTGGCAGAGCCCCTGGTGTTGATGAGGTCCGCCCCGAGTTCCTGAAGGCTCTGGACGTTGTAGGGCTGTCCTGGTTGACACGCCTCTGCAATGTTGCGTGGAGATCAGGGGCAGTACCTGTGGACTGGCAGACCGGGGTGGTGGTCCCCATCTTTAAGAAGGGGGACCGGAGGGTGTGTTCCAACTACAGGGGGATCACACTCCTCAGCCTCCCTGGGAAAGTCTATGCCAGGGTGCTGGAAAGGAGAGTTCGTCCGCTAGTCGAACCTCGGATACAGGAGGAACAATGCGGTTTTCGTCCTGGTCGCGGAACACTGGACCAGCTCTTTATCCTCTCCAGGATACTTGAGGGTGCATGGGAGTTTGCCCAACCAGTCTACATGTGTTTTGTGGACTTGGAGAAGGCATTCGACCGTGTCCCTCGGGGTGTCCTGTGGGAGGTGTTGCGGGAGTATGGGGTGTCTGGCCCATTGCTACGGGCCATTCGATCCCTATACAACCGTTGCAAGAGCTTGGTTCGCATTGCCGGCAATAAGTCGGACTCGTTCCCGGTGGGTGATGGGCTCCGCCAGGGCTGCCCTTTGTCTCCGGTTCTGTTCATAATTTTTATGGACAGGATTTCTAGGCGCAGCCAAGTGGCGGAGGGCTTTCGCTTTGGTGGCCTCAGAATCTCATCTCTGATTTTTGCAGATGATGTGGTTCTGTTGGCTCCATCGGGTGAGGGCCTCCAGCTCGCACTGGAACGGTTCGCAGCCGAGTGTGAAGCAGCGGGAATGAGGATCAGCACCTCCAAATCTGAGGCCATGGTTCTCAGCCGGAAAAGGGTGGAGTGCCCACTCCGGGTCGGGGATGAGTTCCTGCCCCAAGTGGAGGAGTTCAAGTATCTCGGGGTCTTGTTCGCGAGTGATGGGAGAAGGGAGCCGGAGATCGACAGACGGATTGGGGCTGCGGCTGCAGTAATGCGGACGCTGCACCGGTCCGTCGTGGTGAAGAGGGAGCTGAGTGTAAAAGCGAAGCTCTCAATTTACCGGTCGATCTACGTCCCTACCCTCACCTATGGCCACGAGCTGTGGGTAGTGACCGAAAGAACGAGATCGCGGATACAAGCGGCAGAAATGAGCTTCCTCCGAAGGGTGGCTGGCCTCTCCCTTAGAGATAGGGTGAGAAGTTCGGCCATCCGGGAGGGGCTCAGAGTAGAGCAGCTACTGCTCCACATCGAAAGGAGCCAGCTGAGGTGGTTCGGGCATCTGACAAGGATGCCCCCTGGGCGCCTCCTGGGTGAGGTGTTCCAGGCATGTCCCACCGGGAGGAGGCCCCGGGGCAGACCCAGGACACGCTGGAGAGATTATATCTCTCGGCTGGCCTGGGAACGCCTTGGTGTTCCCCCGGATAAGCTGGAGGAGGTGGCTGGGGAGAGGGAGGTCTGGGCCTCTTTGCTTAGGCTGCTGCCCCCGCGACCCGGCTCCGGATAAAGCGGATGAAGATGGATGGATGGATGGATGGACGTGCTTTGCCTTAAATCTTCAGCAGCGTTGGGACAGGAAAACTCGAGGGATGAGGGGAGCGTGCCAAGCTCCATCGACAGCGCAGAGGGAGTCTAAGGATGACATCATGATTCTGTGACAAGCACAGGAACCAGAAGCTATGGTGGTGATAACAGCAGTTTCCTATGAGGTCTGCAGCCTTGGAAATAGCTGAGACCCATGTTGACAAACAACAAAACTAACTGGTATGTTTGAATGTTTATTCTACATACATTTGGACTCTGGTCCTATGGACAAGGAAACAACTAGAAGAGACATTCATGACGCCCTGCAGAACTCAAATCACTCTGCAGAGAGACATGTGATTTGCACACCCGGAGGAAGCATCACCAAGCTGAGATGACGCATGAGAGTGTCCATGCGTCAAGAGGTGGGGTCCAGAATTAACATTAAACAATGTATGTAAATGTTACTTTCTTATTTTCACTACTAAATTAACAATTTCTTTGGTTGCTTGTAGGATGCAGTTTGCCATGAGATGAGCTCAATGAATGGGATAATACATTTGTTAAACAGTGTATTTTTTCAGTAATTTAGGGTGATTTGACATATGCTGAGTATAAAAATGTTTGCATTGAAACTGTCAGACATGGGGTATTCATAACTGGGAACTTTTTCTAGCATAAAGCCAATAAAGGGGGGAATGTTAGAGTTTGTATTGTTGATTGTCATTTATGCTTAGAAATATTTAACCATAGATGCTTAGAGGTGTATAATCAATTGTGTAGTGATAAGTTGTGTGATCTTTAACAGGCTACAGAGGCTTGGTGTGTATTCCACACTAGAATGCACATCTACATCCTGGGAGCATGGGAAGTTCGTACCTTGTTTAATTGTTTTATGGTAGGATTAACATAGTTACGTCTGTTCTAGTCTAAGTGCTTTTTGTTTATAAATGAACTGCTGGACTTCCTCACTGTGTTATCTAGGATGAGGGGGGGGGGGGGGGGGTCTACCCTCTTCCTGACCAAGGATGTTTGCTTGTGTGCTTTTATGACCCTTTGATCAGCAGTACCACACACACACACACACACACACACACACACACATCCACCACACACACACACACACACACACAGGCAAGGTACTCTTTGTTTGTATGTAGACGTCATATGTTAATGAACCTATGCATATTCATGTAACCTCAATAAAAGGGCAGTGGTACGGGAGAACGGACGAGAGCAACTAGGGTCAAGCGAAGGAACGGCGCTTTGTCCGGTCTCTCCCGTGCACGAGTAACATGAAGAAGTTTGCCTACTTGTGTCTTGCTTTGCAGTGAAATTATATTGTCTCCAACGTTCCAGCGGATGGGTTCAAGCTACAAACCTATCAATCACTTGTGTATGAACTGTGTGTTTCCAGCTGGTTCTAGGTCACAGCTTTATATTCATTAGATATGAAACCTTGATGCTTGTTTGATGGACCTTGTTTCTGTCTTTCCTTCCTTTTTGTGTCCTCTGTGCTTCATCTGCTGCTCTTCACTCTGTTACTTTGTGACTCTGGTTCTCCTACAGACACGTGGGTGGTGCTCTCCACCTGTAGATGGAGCAGCAGCTGGTCTGCTGAGTTCCTCTGACTGTCTTTGATTTGTGCTTTCAAAGTTTAACAGGAAAGTGAAGCGAGAGAAAGAGCAGGAAGAAAAGCTCAGTTTCCTCTCTGTGTCACATCCACAGTGTCTTTAGATGATGGAGTGACTGCAGAGAGAGTTCACAGCTTCACTGTTTGTGCCCTTTAGATGTGCACTTATTCCAAATATGCCATCATCACTGCTCAGTGAGCCAGGATGGAGGAAAGAAAGCATTCAGTATCTGTGCTCATTCACACTGAACAAATAAGACTGGATCACATATTTGTACATGTAGAGGCTGCACTCTCATTCATATGAGCTGTGCTTCATGTTAATAAGAAGCACAGCTCATATTAATATTATACTGTATTTTACACAGTATGTATGTATGTTAGACAGTATGAGATTAATATGAGCTCAAGCTGTTCTTCAAGCAGCTCGTCTTTACTTTAATACTCGGAGTTTTACTGCAGCAATGAATCCGAGTTTCAGCTTTTTAAACAGACTCGAGTGATGAGAGGAAAACACAGAAATCTAAACTCACAGGTTCACCTGTTCACACCTGCTGGCAGATCACCTGTGAGCACTTTCATGTCATTAATCTCAGACTCTGATGTTGATCCTCCAACAGTTAAAGACTGACGGATTCTACTGGAACCTGCTGACATCATCCTGAACACAGTAAAGCTTATTTGTAAGGCAGCTGCAGGTCTGTGTGACGTGTTGAACACAAACAGGAAGTGGATGCAAGTGTGTCACAGGCTCACTGTGACCTCTGAGGACTCACAAATGCTGCTTTCAATCCAACACAAACACAAATCAGTCTGATTACATGTTTTACAAAAACCTGAACAATTACTGATCAGCTCAATTTATCATGCTCACCTTCACTAACCTCATCATTGTGCCTTTAAAAAGGTCTAAACTTCACTAACATCTCTCTCCATCGTTTGCAGGCAGAGGAGACGTGCTGGCAAAGTTTAAACTTCATCAACATTTACACTTTGTTTTCTTCAGGTTTCACTGCTGCTGCCTAAAAACAAAGCAACGGTACCAACGATGAAGAGCTCAGTCTGGACTGATTATTTGCTTCAGTATCATCTGTGACGTTGTGCTTTAGCTCTTTAACATGTTAAATACATTTTCCTGTAAAACAGTAGATAAGTTGAATAACAGCACTGATATCAGTGACAGTCCAAAGACGTTGGTGCTCGGCAAAGCTTCAAGTTTCAGGTTTTATTGTGATGCACAGATAAACAGAGCAGCCACATTTATCTAGAATGAAACTCTTTGGCTCCTCAGCTTTACATGAGCATATAGAGAGTGTGCAGTTACATTATGAAGAAAATCACAGAGAATAGCACTAATAATAATAATAATAATAATAATAATAATGAAAAAAGACAAAAAGTATTAAATATTTAAGACAAGTGGGTATTTACAGTTCGTGCTAAACTTGTGCAAGTGGCATTAGTTGAAGTGACAGTGTGCAGAGTCCTGTAGTTGTAGTGAGTGTGTAGTGGTGTGTATGAATGTCAGCAGTTCAAAAGCCTGATGGGTTGTGGGTAAAACTGTCCCTGTGTCTGGTAGTGCGGGTCTGGATGCTCCTGAACCGCCTGCTGGACGGCAGGAGTGTGAAAAGTCTGTGGCCGGGATCAGAGAGGATCTGCTGTTTCTTCCTCATGCAGCGCTGTCTGTACAGATCCTGCATGGCTGCCAGGTCAGTCCTGCTGATGCTGTGCTGATCTCACCACCCTCTGCAGAGCTTTGCAGTCCAGAGCATCACAGCTGCCGTACCAGGTGGTGATGCAGCCAGGCAGAATACTCTCAATGGTGCAGTATTTGTTAGTATTCTGGGTTCATGCTGAATCTTCTCAGGCGCTGCAGGAAGAGCCGCTGTCTTGCTGCTTTTCACACCAACATGGTGAACAGCTCAGATCCTGCTGATGTTGATGCCCAGGAATCTGAAGCATTGTTTTAAGAGCCAATGAACGCCTGTTTTTTCCAGATGAACTGGTCCTGCTGTTTCAGCACTAAAGCTAAATGCTACTAACTCCACATAATGTCCTCCTATATATAGAACATTATATACATGAAGTGAATATATTCACTTCATGTATATAATGTTCTGTCTCTTTGTGCACAGTCGAGGAGCACGTCAGGATACATTTCACTGCGTGTTGTACTTGTATAACTGTGCACGTGACAAGTAAAGGATCTTGAAAGGACAGTATAGGTGATGTATAGTATAGGCACTGATGCCTGTTCATAATTTCACCAAAGCTAATAAACTGTTGGTTAAATGTTCTTGTTGTCAGAGGTAAACAGAGGTGAGAAGAGCAGATAATAAGGATTAAATATATGCTGAGTAACTAAATGCTGCTAGCAGTTAGAGTATGAACTCTGTGTAAAGCTGGGCACATGCTGTGGGAGTGTTTCAGTCACGTTATTCAGCTCGTGCTCAAACAACCGAATCGCAGGGGTTAGAAGTTCATAGGTCACGATCAGTGTTGGGACTAACGCGTTATTAAGTAACGCGTTACAGTAACTACGTTATTATTGTGGTAACGAGCACGGTAACTAGTTATTATGCCAAAATCAGGAACGCGTTAGTCGTTACTGGGGATTTAGATAGGGTCGTTGCTCGTTACTTCGTGTGGTGGCTATCGCGGAGCTTAAACAGATTCAGTAACATTAGCAAGTGGTGGAGGCCAGCAGGTGGATGAAGGAAAAGGGACGCAGAAGGAAAAGAGACCCGAGGCAGCCGCCGGTCCAAGTGTGAACTGAACTTCAGGTAAGAAGTTATGACCTGCAGTCTCTCTGGGTCAGATATAAACCAAGTTTAGGTGGAGTTTATTTTTGTTATTCTGACTTTTTCCGTACTGCGTGCTAGCTAGCATGACGGAGTTTCTATACAGCTGGGTGGGTGCTATGAAGTTAATGATGTTGAACTTTATTTTGTTCATAAGTTATTAGAGTTGCCAACCGTCCCGTCTGGTATTCAGAGAAAATATTATGCGTTTCTTATTGAGGTGAAAAGGAACAGTTTGTCCCGTAATTCAGCTACAATGAAAAAGGCACAAAGCTGGAGTTATTCTGTGTCTTTGCTGCACAGCTGCCTCTTCTTCTTTCGTTCTCCCCCCTCCCTCTCCCGTTTCTACTTCAATCATGAAAACTGATCAATGATCAGCTGATCGGCTTTTCTCTCTTGTTTGTTTATCGCCCAATTTGCGCCGAAAGAGGAAACCAGCGGATGTCGCACTAAACAACAGCAGCACGTTTAAGCTTGATCAGCTATTGTTAGAATTTATTTAATATTAATGTTAGGTTTTGTATTGTTGGTTGTCATTTATGCTTAGAAATATTTAACCATGAATGCTTAGAGGTGTATAATTAATTGTGTAGTGATAGGATGTGTGATGTTTAACAGGCTACAAAGGCTTGGTGTGTATTCCACACCTACATCCTGGGAGCATGGGAAGAGGTCGTACCTTGTCTTATTGTTTTATGGTAGGATTAACGTAGCTACGTCTGTTCTAGTCTAAGTGCTTTTTTGTTTAGATGAACTGCTGGACTTCCTCACCGGGGGGGTCTACCCTCTTCCTGACCAAGGATGTTTGCCTTCGTGCTTTCATGTATATGACCCTTTGATCAGCAGTAACACACACACACACACACACGGTACTCTTTGTGTGTATGTAGACGTCATATGTTAATGAACCTATGCATATTCATGTAACCTCATTAAAAGAACAGTGGTACGGGAGAACGGACGAGAGCAACTGGGGTCGGGCGAAGGAACGGCGTCTGTCCGGTTCTCTCCCGTGCACGAGAAACATGAAGAACTTTGCCTACTTGTGTCTTGCTTTGCAGTGTAATTATATTGTCTTCAACGTTCCAGCGGATGGGTTCAAGCGACAAACCTATCAATTAATTTCTAGTATCAGCTGATGTTTGCTGGAGCCACAGCTGCAAAAAAGCTGCTGGTCATGATGTCGATTTGGTTATCTGGTGAGAGGGAAACATGAAGATGAAACCAGGAGATGTCCTTACTGAATCATCAGAGCTGAACAGGTGATGGAGAAACAGGTTTACCTTTTAGATGACATGAATGAGTTGAAGGGAAGTTATGAACTGTTTCTAAGAGACAAATAACAGCAGGATCCTTTTTTAGGTAGGTGCAGGTGCGGATCTAGCAAAGTGTTGCCAGGGGGCCATGTAGGGCATTAACAGGGAAAGGGGGGCACAAAGAAATACTTTTCTTTCTTATTCTCATTTAAAATGTCTAGCGTTTAAAAAATAATTATCTGAATCTTACAACAAACGATTGATAGATTGATGCATATATACCATCAAAACAGTGTGCATCACTGTCACAACTAGAGATGGACCGATCCGATATTACGTATCGGTATCGGTCCGATACTGACCTAAATTACTGGATCGGATATTGGAGAAAAATAAAAAATGTAATCCGATCCATTAAATATCACGAAAGCACCTCACAAAACTTGCAACACGCCGTAACTCACCTCAGAACGTTAGCACGTAGGAGCAGTATGCATCACGTGATAGAGCGGCTGTGGCATGCGGGACCTGTCGGTGGTCTGGATAGCATTTGGAGCTTCGCTAGCAACCCGGCATTTCATCTCTGACAAAGTTATCCCCGAGAGAAGTAAAGCACGTGTGTAAGTCCATCTCTGAATGTTTGTAAAGCATTCCCACGTTAAGCTTAACAAGCGACTGCCTCTCGCTCTCCGGCTGCTACTTCAATCGTGAAACTGCTCAATGATCAGCTGATTGGCTTTTCTGTCGCGAGTCCGTCTCTCTTGTTTGTTTTTGGTCCACTTTGCGCCAGAAAGAGCAAACCAGCGGCTGAACAACAGCAGCACGTTTAAGCTTGATAAGCTGTTGTTAGAATTTATTTAATATTACTTTCTACACCAGGATCTTTTTCTACGTAGCTGACGGCTGGTAACTGTGCAGGGGCGGATCTAGCAAAGTTTAGCCAGGGGGGCCGATAGGGCATTAACTGGGAAAAGGGGGCACAAAGACATACTTTTCTTTCTTATTCTCATTTAAAATATCTAGCTTTTAATAAATAATTATCTGACACCCAAAGTTTTAATTTGATGTAAAATGAATAGAAGTCAATTAATGTATATAGTGACTATTAAGTCTAACATATATACCCTAGTAAGCTATAGTACTTTTTACTTTGGGAAGGTACCATCTGTGCAGTCTGCAATTTTGTTGAAGAAAGTTGTTGAATATATTTAATATTTCTTGAAAAATAATTGATTTCTGTGCATTTTTTTTCACACTGCATCAAATTAAGGTTGATTACGTCGATTAAGCATCATGAGGTGGCGCGTGAGGGGTGGTTCCCTATTTTTTATTTATTTATTTTTGTTGTTGCTGGGAGTTGGAACCCTATTAGTTAGGTTGCTTAATATTTACGCTAAGTACTCTTTAAAATACAATAATAGGGAGGATGGTGTAGGTCTAAGTTTATTAGATTGATCAGTATTGCTGAACTATGAAATATTTTTTTTTGTATACAGGTATAACAGAATAGCTTTAGTGTAGTTGTTGTTTTAAACTTAAGTATTAACTTGCAGACTTGCAAAATGCAGCAAGATATTTTAAAAAACAGTTTTGTTGATTAAAAAACACTATATCGGATTCATATCGGTATCGGCAGATATCCAAATTTATGATATCGGTATCGGTATCGGACATAAAAAAGTGGTATCGTGCCATCTCTAGTCACAACAGTGTTTATTTTCATTCAAAGGCTTTATGATTTTTCCTATAATGGTGGCCCAGTCTCTAGTCAAAATGCCCGGGCCAATTTTCTGTCCCAGTCCAGCCATGTATGCAGCTCATCTGCAGTCTGGTGTTGCCTACATCTTCCTATTCAGAAGGCAGAATTTCCGAGTTCTGAGTACAATCAAAGCACCACGACTGCAGTTTTTGTGTTGGATGTAAAAGGCGCACATGACACTGTGACGTAGGCTAGAATCATGGCAGCAGTCAATGACGGTCCAGGCGTGGGATTTCTCTCGTGGAAATATGCACATTATCTTTTCCTTTCTATTGGTACGTGGCACAGTGCACTTGTGGCAAGTAAGCAAGCTAGAAGACTGGTAAAGTTATGGAAGCAACACATTAACAAGAGAATTCTGAGTAAAACCAAAGTTACTTTCCCTAGTAACTAGTTACTTTGAAAGTAACGAGTAACTTGAAGTAACTCAGTTACTTTTGAGAGAAGTAACTAGTAATGTAACTAAGTTACTATTTTAAAGTAACTTACCCAACACTGCATATATATAACATAGTTGATGACGAACATTATGCGTCAAAGCAGATAAATAACATGCATCAATTCCAGTAATTCCATATTCCATATTCCATATTCTAAAAAAGAACAGTTCCTTCCTCTGTTCCTCCGCCACCGCCAGATGCTTCCTGTTATTTCACTTACTGCACTTCAGAACAGAACATCAGCATGCCGTTTACAAGCAAAACAAGTCTTTATACTGTGTATGTGTGCAGGCAGACTATGTGTCTTGACCTCAGTGCATGACCTCACTCGACAAACAAAGACATTTTAGAAGTATACTTCCTGACTCTGTTTGAGTCATCTGTTACCAGGCAAACTCCAATGCAGCAGGCTGCTGAACACACACAGGCCTTTATTCTATTCCTATATAATATGTGGTGAATTGTAAGCATGTATGCAATCCTGTCGTGGCTCCAGGTCACCTTAACTTCCTATTGATCGGCCAGACGTCGCGCTCACCGAAGCTTCAGACCATTAATTAACTTGACCAAGCTTCAACTCTTTAATTAGCACAAAAATGCAATATGTATATAACATGATTACAGTTGCACCTGCAATGAAAGATTGTTATGTAATTATGCTCACACCTGAAATACAGACTTTGATGTAACATCAACAGTTTCAATAAATGCTCTGATGAAATGATAATCATAAATGATAAGTGATGCAACAGTAATAATAATGGTTATGAATAGTAACAGTAAAATAATATTCTCATCTCGACAAGACCAATTTACGCTAACGGCGCACTAATCCCATAACTGCATACCCATAATCCTCAACCGCCGTTCCTATGGAAATGAAGACAATCAGCAGCTTGACGCTACCCGTTATTCCTGTATTTGTTCTAAAATAATAACCAGTGATAATTATCATCATAATACGAAAATAAACTGGCCCAGTGTTTAATGGTGTCATTACAAATTGGTCATTTTATTTGTTTTTATTATCATTTATTTATTTTCTATTTTTTTTTTACAAATTGCAATATTTATCTGCAGAGCGCCTTTGTCAACAGATTTTAAGCAAGGCGATTGGATGGCTTTTACTGCAATGCATCTTGGGAGTCGTAGTAAATGTATGTTTCAACTCACGGTCCTGCTGCCAAGTGGTTTCTCGACACGAGGCAGATCCTAGCTAAGTAAGTTGAGATAAACTGTTGGTAATTTGCATGTTCACTGAAAATATTAATCAGATGATATCAAACTTGAAATGTTTTCACAGAGCAGTCTGTGTACCAAGAGAACTACTTCTGCAAAAGTTTATTTAATGTTTCCTTTTGTAATGTATTCGCCTGTGTAAGTCACTTGCTTGGCCACCCAGCTACCGTTAGTACTGCTCTATTTTAGCAATGCATCTTTTCTGTAATTAATTCAGTATTTTTAACCCTATTCTCGCAATTTACTCAATATTTACGACTGTAATCTCCATCCATCCATCCATCCATCTTCATCCGCTTTATCCGAGGCCGGGTCGCGGGGGCAGCAGCCTGAGCAAAGAGCCCCAGACCTCCCTCTCACCAGCCACCTCCTTCAGCTTATCTGGGGGAACACCAAGGCGTTCCCAGGCCAGCCGAGAGATATTATCTCTCCAGCGTGTCCTGGGTCTGCCCCGGGGCCTCCTCCCGGTCAGACATGCCTGGAACACCTCACCCAGGAGGCGCCCAGGAGGCATCCTTGTCAGATGCCCGAACCACCTCAGCTGGCTCCTTTCGATGTGGAGCAGCAGCTGCTCTACTCTGAGCCCCTCCCAGATGGCCGAACTTCTCACCCTATCTCTAAGGGAGAGGCCAGCCACCCTTCGGAGGAAGCTCATTTCTGCCGCTTGTATCCGCGATCTCGTTCTTTCGGTCACTACCCACAGCTCGTGGCCATAGGTGAGGGTAGGGACGTAGATCGACCGGTAAATTGAGAGCTTCGCTTTTACACTCAGCTCCCTCTTCACCACGACGGACCGGTGCAGCGTCTGCATTATTGCAGCTGCAGCCCCAATCCGTCTGTCGATCTCCGGCTCCCTTGTAATCACTTAATTGATTTTTTTTTTTCTAAATATGGTGTAATACTGCCTATTATTATATTATTTATTTCTTTGGTCACAAATTATTTTTGTAATCATTTCACCAAAACAGACCTGAAATAATCCCTACATGTTCCATTTTCATTTGCAGAAATGACAAAGCCAAAAAACCAAACCATGCCCTTCCTGTCAGGCTGCAAACACCTGTAGTTTTGGGGACACAGGTCCAAAGTCTGAGGCAGTAAGTCAGATCGAAGAAGGCAATGATTCTAAAATGGGAGTTTACTCGTGTCATTGTGTATATCCAGGAATATGTGCCTGAGGATAGTTGTCATGAAATCAATATTAAATCAAAGTATTCCTTAATGACCACAGCTGGCATGAGTTCTCCAAAGCTGCCTGCTGTCTCAGGATCTGTCTCCAAAAAGAACCAGGGAGCGCTAACATGTTATGTTCTAAACTGATGAAGAAAATGCACATTAAACATAGTATAAACTTAGTGAGTGAAGTAATGTGAAGAGGATGCCTTTAGCTCCTATTGGGTTGGTTCCTTGATCAGTGCAATACAGAATCATTCATCTGGTTTGATGTAATGTCCTTAAAACACGTCAAAATGAGGCTCTGTAGTCTGTGTGGCCTCCACATGCCTGTATGACCTCACTACAACACCTGGGCATGCTCCTGATGAAGTGGCAGATGGTCTCCTGATGGATCTCCTCCCAGACTCCAGGACTAAAGCATCTGCCAACTCCTGGACAGTCTGTGGTGCAGTTGGTGGATGGAGTGAGACATGATGTCCCAGATGTCCTCAAATGGATTCAGGTCTGGGGAATGGGCGGGCCAGTCCACAGCATCAATGCCTTCGTCTTGCAGGAACTGCTGACACACTCCAGCCACATGAGGTCTAGCGCTGTCTTGCATTAGGAGGAACCCGGGGCCACCCGCACCAGCATATAGTCTCACAAGGGGTCTGAGGATCTAATTTCAGCACCTAATGGCAGTCAGGCTACCTCTGCCGAGCACACGGGGGGCTGTGCGGTCCCCCAAAGAAATGCCACCCACACCATTAGTCACCCACTGCCCAACCATCATGCTGGTGGATGTTTCAGGCAGCAGAAGGTTCTCCAATATGTCTCCAGACTCTGTCACAAGTACTTAGTGTGAACTTGCTTTCATCTGTGAGGAGCACAGGGCGCCAGTGGCAAAGTTGCCAAACTTGGTGTTCTCTGGCAAATGCCAAACATCCTGCACGGTGTTGGGCTGTAAGCACAACCCCCACCTGTGGACGTCGGGCCCTCATACCACCCTCATGGAGTCAGTATCTGACCGTTTGAACAGACGTGCATATTTGTGGCCTGCTGGAGGTCATTTTGCACAGCTCTGGCCTTTCTTTCCTACCCCACAGTACCTTTCCTTATCTTTTGTTTCCTACTCTTTTACTTAGTCTTTGATCACGGTTGTCTTTCTAGATAATTAATGTCATTTGTTCTGGGGCGAGTCACTGGCTCGGGTGCATTCTGGGACTGTCAGTTCACCAGTGTGCTGGCATGCTTCTTAACAAACACACCACTACAGCAAGCATCTCAGTTGTACTTGTTGATTTCTTCAACAAAACACTGAACAAAAAATGTCCTTGTGAGTGTGCTGCCTGGTGCTTTTACATTTTGTGGTAATTTGAGCAGCCCAGAAAGCATCCCATGAATTAAATTATGTTATTGTATCTGAACATGTGCACTAGTCATTAAATTAGATGGGAAAGAATGATTCAGGGTAAACAACTGCACCAAGGGAATTACATTTTTCTTCTCAACATGTAAAATGTCTGTTGATAAGCAATTTCTGAAACAGACATTATAAAAATCACATTAAACAGATGTGATTAACTTTTTATTCTAGCAAACATAACATCAGTGATGACACAATCAGTCTTCATCAGAAGTGCTCAAATCACTCTCAGCGGCATCGTCTGGAATGTCCTCCTCCTCCTCCGAGTCCATTTCCAGGAGTGGTTGGTGGCTGAGGATTCTCTTGTACACGTCCTTTACTTTGAGCGTTTCAGCTGTCAGTTCACTTTGTTGTTTTAAACCAGGCTATGGAGTCCTTTCTGCGCATCCTCCGACATGCCAACAAGGGAGGCTGTAAAAACAACAAAACTATTAAATATAAGTAAAACAAACAAACAAACAAACAAACCTCATAAACACAAGGAGTTAGGATCATGTAATTAAACTTTTTTTTAAGGGAGAAGGCAGTGTTAGCTAGCAACCCAAATATAGGTAAAAGATCCAGTAAGACTTTAGCATCTGCTATTATTTTCAATCAATTCATCACCAAATGTATAAATAAATAAAAGATGTGCTTACAGTCTGAGGAGATTGTCCCCAACACCACAGATCGCATTCGCAACACTGTCCAGTGATGCTGCATCTCCCTGCAAAGGATCATCTCCTCCTCTCTCAGGCGCCTCACAGCCATCACCTTCTCAAAGACCTTTCTCTTTGTCCGGAGGTCAGCAGCAGCTGCAGTTTAACAACATCAGATGGGAAAACATAGCAGCATATTATGGTTCAAGAACAAAACATTCAACTACTGCTCAGATACTGGGAGTTTGTTTAAAAAGGATATTTAGAAATCAAGAGCTTACGTTCACTTGTGCTCTGCCAGGGCCAAACGTCGGTCTGCATGAGGGCATCACTGGATACGATTTGCTTTGTTGGTTCAGCGAGCTTGTTGTAGTCGTCAACAGCAGCCGCCAAGCGTTTCTTCTCATCTAAGATGACCTTGTGAATTCTGTGTCGCCTCTTGTTGCTATCTGTAAATAATCATAAAAATGAACACCTTCACATAATGCATATATTTACATTTTAATCTACACTCATCAATTTGTTTGCTAGAACAAATCACATCCAGCTTAAACAAACCTGGATCTGATTTTATTCTGTTTACAAAGTAGCTGCACAAGCTGTACAAACTGAGCATCAAACGGTCCATTTCAAAGAAACTGTGACACCATTTTTTCTGTAAAGACTTTGTGTTCGCACTCTGATGATGAGGACAAGCTCCTCTACTTGTGCCTGCAACGCTCCAAGGCTGCCATCAGTTTGATCGGTTTCTAAGTGAGAGGAATATTAATCAGAACACAGGATGAGTAACAGTCACCAAACTACAGTGGACTCTGTAATCACTGACTTGATGATATTCATTATAAGACATCTGGAGCCTTCATGTGCTGCATTATCATGAGATAACAAGTATGTTGGTGTTCAGCTTTATAAAACCAACTAGTACGACATCACTTCAACCCAGGTCCAATCCAATTTGATCAAACGCAACAACTCTGCCATCAATTCTGCTTTTACAAGGCTTATTTTTCATTGTTTATTGACACTGTCAGAAAGATCTTAACTCGAAGTTCTTTAATGAGGCCATGGTGGGTCCTGTTGTTATACACGAGTGCGTTATATTGAGACTCACCTTCAGCCCATTGCTGCACATCGGCCACCCATTGCTGCAGTGTGTCGTCATCCACACCCAGCTCATTTCTGCTCGCATTCAGGCTCTCCACTTGTTCTCTAAGGATCCTTATGATCTAAGAATACATTAATAAATGTCATTCATATGGACATTTTTAGAGTACTGGTGTTTTCCCCCATTACCACACACATTAAAATGGGTGTTGAAAAAATGACCTTTAGATATCTCTGGCTCAAAGTGCGGCCCAGTTGTTCCACTTTCCTTTTGTTCCAGCCCAAAGCCAGGAGGCTCAGCATGTCTGTTCGCCCTGCATTTCAGTTAGTATACAAATAAGAATGAATGAGCAGGAGACTGAGTGGAATCTCACACACAGACACACACCTGCTTTAGACATGTACTTCGTTGTGATGGCCGCCCTAGACAGGAAACTGTTTACTTGCTCCACCTCTTCTCCAACTGTAGAACCGGCCCCATCCTGAAACGCACCTCCCCATTTGATCTATAGAAAGGAGGTCACAATACATGACTGCTGAATTCATTCAACCTTATAACAAAATGTCTTAAACGTATCCAAGACTACAAGCTGCAGTATACATCGCACATCCAAGTGTGAGCCTTTGCATGCATGATGGAGAGAAAAGGACGCATTGACAATAGGTTCCTCAGCTCAGGGCACTGCTGAGCCACGCTGGTTAAATATGGGAAATATTTACAGGCCACATCGGAGCAAAGGAACATAATATGTCCTGGGACGCTAGCTGCCAACTTCCTCTGGAGAAAAAGGGGGTAAGCAAAGATCTCCCCTCGAAACATGTTCAATGCAGCTAGGAGGACTAACAGCAAACAAACAGCTATTTCCATTCCATTAGCCTTAAGTCACGTTCACACAACACCTCATAAAAACCATGTTTTTATTTTTTAAATACACATGGTGACAAAATGAAGTATGCATTAAGATAAAGTCAAGTAAATAGTATTACGACAACACCAAGAGAAAAACAAAATAAATATCCACCCATCCAAATATGTATCCACACACACACACGTATGAGTATATGATTATGGCGTTAACGTCATTTTAACAAGATTAACGCTGACAGCACTGATATATATGTGTATCTTACATCATTTGTGTGTCTCTGGATGTATTTCACAAACTCAGCAACTTCCTCATCTTTCTCAATGAAGACACCTTCAAAGTTCCCCTGCTCTGAAGTGCTGAACGAACACAGTGACAGTTGTTTGAAAAGAAACATCAAAATGCAATTTTTGTACAAATCCATATTTGATTTATGTCCACAATGCATAACGTACCTTGCATTTGATTGAAAGCGATAAAGCTTGTGGTTTCCATCAACTGACACGGCGAGCATGTCTGGAGTGCAGGCAGGGCAGCTAAAGCATGGCTCCTTGCACATCCTGTCCACCTCACACTTTACAGCACTCCACTCCAAGAAACTTTTACTGAAGGCATCAGCTGATATTCGGCCAGTCTTTTAAGTAGAGGACAAACAACAGAATATTCAAGGACAGTCATCATAAACATTGATTTGCACAATTTCCTTAAACTTGACAAATTTAGAAACTCACCCTTCCAAAATGGGCTGTTCTTTCATCCAGCACTTTGACAAACGCCTTAAGTGACATCCCTGGTGCAGCTTCTTAATGTCATAGAAAGACTGAAAGACATCCATTGAAAACAGGGTGCAGAAATTTAAGGTACCAGGCCAATATCCACCACCCTGGAAGTCCTTAACTGAGGGGGACCACATTAGGTCACAGCTGGTGCAGCTGACCACTGGCAGTGCAAGGTTATAACGGCCTTTAGGAAGGATTAGGAGAAATCCAGTCATGGCTCAACAAAGACATTCATTTATTTCATGTTGTGAAGATTTCATGTTGTTTTCAAAGCGGTCTGGTAAATCCAAATGACCTTTGACAGGTGCCCACATATACTGCGGGCCGAGGGTAATTCAAAACAATGTAGCAATGTACTATTTGCACTAAAACCTGCAAACACATCTATTGTGTATGTACTGTGTGACAAAAAAGCTACTTACCATTTATGGTTACAAGAGCCACAATTGCACCGGGTGAAACCTCAACGTTACAGAGGTTTCACTCTGGGGCCTTGAAAACTGGAGGTTGAACCCATACCCCCTCACCCTTGAAGAACGTTTATCATGGTTTAAGGATTTGTTTTTTATTCAGTGGTCAGACTGGAGAGTACTGCAGCGGGTGTTTAATGAGGTCGATAAGACTATCAAGAGAGACAAGGTCAACTCTTCTTATGAGAATATTAGGAAGCATCTTGTATATGATCAGCTCGCACGTGGCCCGAAGATTGGTTTACCTTCTGCCATGTTCAGGCCAAAAATCATCAAAAACCCTGAGGACAGAAAAAAAAACAAAAAAACAAAAGGTAGGTTGTCTCTGTGTGAGAGACGTTGGCATTATACTCGATATTTTAAAAAAATGCAATGTGTGGATTTCTTATACAGACAACATCTGCCATGTTGTGGACCGCTCAGAGTCTCCCCCTCCAGCACTACTAATCCAGATGTTGGATCTGTGTTTCCACAAGCCCCGCGAATTCTAGAGACTTATTCATCATGAAGAAAACAAGACAGTCGATCGATTGATTATTTGCGCAAGGGAGGCCACCATGAAAATGACCTCCAGATCCTCCTCCTCCTGCTGCCTTTTATTGAGAGACCGTTCACACAAAACACGTCAGAACAAAGCCACGCCCAGACAAGGCATTGTATGTATATGTGTGAACTTCTGTAAGAATGTGTGTGTGTGTGTGTGTGTGTGTGTGTGTGTGTGTGTGTGTGTCAGACCTCCTGCTGACCAAATGGTCGTAAACGCAGGAAGGTTACATCAAAAGAAGCACAAGGATGTGTCTGTGTTAAAAGACTACAGCCCCCCACCTTGATCCTCGAGAATCTGGGGGGAAGGACAGTGGAATTTATTTCATCAGAGTTAAAACAATGTACAAATGGTAAACATAAAAATGACAAACATTTAACAATTCACTCTAACACCAGACCCCACCGACTCCGCCCCCCTCTCCAGGATGCTCACAGGACTCTGCAGGATCACACCCGTCTGAGGAAACGGAACTCAACATTAAACTCGCAACCTTCCACCTGCTGTCGATGGCACTGAATGAGTATGTGCAGGAGATATGTTATGGATGCCAATCCGGTCACCCCAGCCAGTTACAACACAGTTGCCTGTTTGAGCTGCCTGTGTTTTTCTTCGAGACCTACTATGATGAGGTGATGGAAAAGCTCCGGACGCCCCGATTCATCCCGGCCATCCGTCTGTTTGTATGCTCATACAGCGTCAGTGAGGCTAAAGCACAAATCATCAGCACTGCAGAGCGTCTTCTGTGTGAACTGAGATCAGTGCCGCACATTGTATGCACCACTGATGAGAATGTCGGATACCTGCTAAATACCAATCATCACACCCGCAGGGTTAAATCAGCGCTGCTCCACATGATTGGAAACTACTGGTCTGGGAGACACAAGATTTAATGTACATCTCTTATAAAACCTTACTGTGCACTACACAGAAAATTAAATAAAAACGTATGCTAACACTTTTTTCTGGTCATTTGTATTTGTGTTTGGTCAAAGTGATTATGGAAAACACGCTGAGAAAAATATATCACAACCCTGCACACCCAGGGGGTTTAGGAAGTGTAAAGAAGCTCCGTATCGCTGTCAGTGAGGCAACCGGCTTAAAGCCGTCATTACCTGACGTGGAGCGTTTTTAAAAGGAGATGACACATATACTCTTCATAAACCTGCAAGGATAGAGGATACAGAAATGCAAGGATACAGAAATAGAGTTTTGGTTAACGGGATTGACAAACAGTTTCAAGCTGATTTGGTTGACATGCGTGAATATTCTGCGGATAATGATAATGTTAGGTACTTATTGACATGCATAGATGTGTTTTCTAAGTATGCATGGGTTAGGTGCCTTGAAACCAAGACAGGACAGGCTGTTGCTGAGGCTTTTGGTGATATTCTGAGAGAGGGCCGTGTGCTTGAAAAACTCCAAACAGATTTAGGGAAGGAATTTTATAATAAACATTTTAAAAAACTAATGGAGCAGCATAACATCACACATTTTTCAACCTTTAGTGAAATGAAATCATGTGCGGTAGAGCGTTTTAACCGCACCTTAAAGGGGAAAATGTGGAAATACTTAACATCAGTTAACTCGCCAAGATATGTTAATGTGATCCAAGATCTTGTACAGTCCTATAACCTGTCTTATCACAGCTCTATCAAAATGACCCCACCGAGGTGTGCAAAGATAATGAGAAAGCAGTCTTTACCACCCTGTACAAAATGTGGGCGATACAGTGAGAATATCTAAACTACGAGGCATATTCTGAAAGGGTTACCATCAGACCTACACGGATAAGTACTTTACCATAAAGGAGCGTTTAGGAAGAGACCCTCCCGTATACAAACTGGAGGATCTCACAGGAGCTGCAGTGAAAGGTGTATTTTACGAACCTGAGATACAGCAGGTGACTATTGACAAAAACAAAAGGTTTAAAATAGAGAAAATACTTGGCAGAAAAAAAGAGGACCGAAAAAAGTTAGCGCTGGTCAAATGGCTTGGTTGGCCTTCTCATTTTAAATCATGGATCCCTGAAAAAGATATCGTTGAAGTGTGATTAACAGAGACGCCGCAGCTCTGCATACTTTCATTCTGCACTAGACAAAGACTGAGGAAGGAAGGAAGGAATGGATAAAACGAACAACAACAACGCAGGCTTTTATGTGAGCCTCTTCTCGAATGCTTCAGCACATGTTTATCCAGGCAATAAGATATCTAATTTTAGAACAAAGCTAGCAAAGCCTATTGTTTTAAATGAACCGTATGAGGTCGGTGTTATAAGATTTCAATACCCAAGACTATGGTTGTCTTTTCCACAATAAGATTCGCGAGTGGAAATTTATGATCCAGTCAAAGATGGAGCATTGTCCATAACCGTGATTGAGCTGTCTGTGGGGCATTATGCATCTGTGGTGCAGATAATAAAACATTAAAACATAACACCGACATTAAAACACAATACAGTGAAGTTAGTAACTATGTTAGTGTTATGGGCCCTAGGGGCACAGTTCTCACATTTAGAGGGAGACTGGCAGGAATCTTAGGATTCAAATCAGAAGACCCGTTTGTACTTCATTATAAAACCACATACGCACCACATCCTGCAGACGTATACGGCGGAAAATAGAACATTTTTATTTATGCAGATATCGTTGATTACCAGCTTGTGGGTGACGCCCATGCGCGGCTATTAAGAGCAATAAATATAACAGACGATGACCGTCGGGGAGCCATTCTTCAATTTGACAGCCCACACTACACACCGGTCTCCAAATCCTTAATCGATGACATAGAAATTGATTTGATAGACGACCAAAATCAACACATACCCTTTTTATACGGGAAGGTGTTTGTCAAACTCCACTTCCGACCCATAAGACACCATTTTAAAAAAATAAGGATGTCTGTCTACAACACAGATGAAGCAAAATATGTAAGATGTTATTTAAATCAGGCTGGTGGCGAATTGAATGGTTAAATTGGGACTAGCACGCAATGTGGCGCAGGTCTGGGAGGTTTGTTCAGCAGCCTGTTTAGAATTGCTGTACCGTTGTTTAAAAAAGGAGTCAGCATAGTCAAACCCCACCTAAAAAAAGCAGCATCAGGCATGGTGTCTGATGTGATATCCAACATAACCAAGCCAACATCTACTAAACAGGATGTCAACGGCTTGTATGTGTATACACCCAAACCTTCTAAGACCCCTCCCACTGCACGCATGCGTGATACACCGCCGCCTACAAAGCGTAAAACGACAAAACCTGCCAGGAAAGCCACCAAACGGAGACAACCACGCAGAGTGAAAAGACCCAGAACCAGGCGTTCAAAAACTACAGCATGTGACATCTTCTAAATGGCTCTGTTACACAACCAATCAGAGAATGTCTAAAAACAGAGCTCGATCTTTTTACTGTCCCATACACACAAACGTCCATAGAGAAAACGACCTTTATTGAAATTCCACCAGTTTCTGCAATCACAGACGGAGGTCCAATCGAGTTTTACATCTCATCGTCCGGAGAGGATTACCTGGATCTAAACGATTCCTATATCTACACACGAGTAAGAATCACAGATGCTGACGGCACAAACTTAGGCAGGGATGCAAACGTGGGACTTGTTAATTATCCAGGTTGCACCTTATTTAGTCAGGTAGATGTAAATTTGGGGGATCGCTTGATCAGCCAATCATCCAACACGTATCCATACAGAGGCATAATAGAATGTCTTATCAATTATAATAAGCAGACTTTAGACACACAGTTCAGCAGCGCTTTATTCTGTACAGACACAGCCTCGCACATGAATGATACATGTATAGAAGGGGAGAACCAGGGTCTGGTGACCAGAGGTACTTATACAGAGAATAGCAGTATTGTTGAATTGATTGTTCCAGTACACGCAGACCTGGTTTTTCAAGAAAAATTATTACTTAATGGAATCGATCTGTCGCTGAAATTTGTGCGCTCTAAAGACGAATTTGCTCTCATGACTGGAGCTAACACCGCGTATAAAGTTAAAATCGTCTCTGCCAGCTTATTTGTGAAAAGAATGAGTGTCTCACCAAGTGTCAGGCTGGCACACGGCAAGGCGCTGCATCATGCAAATGCAAAATATGCTGTAGACAGAGTTTCTTTAAAGACCTTCTCCACACCTGCTGGGGCAAGAATATCAACTAATTTATTTATGGGCAGGTTGCCTAAATTTGTCATGATCGCCTTCGTGGATAACGAAGCTTATCCTGGTTCTTTTACACGTAATCCATTTAATTTTAAAACTGTGATATAGAATTCATGTGTTTATACGCTGATGGACAGTCGTATCCGGCCAAACAATTCCAGCCAAATTTTCAGAGAAAACACTACACCAGAGAATTTTATCAGCTGATACAAACCACTGGAAGACATTTAAAGGATAGACCATTGGCCATAACACGTGAGGACTTTGGCTACACATTATTCTGTTTCAATCTGGAAGCTGATGAAGGACATTCAGGGAATGTATCGTTAGTTAAAACAGGGAACGTGAGGCTGGAAACCCGTTTCAGAAATCCGCTACCCCGAACAATAAACCTGGTGTGTTACTCTGTATTTGATTCAGTCATCCAAATATCTAATATGAGACAAGTGCTGCTGGACGACTACTAAAGATTCAAAATGAATACAATAGAACTAACCAGCATTGTTAAAAGGATTAGTAACAGGGCTCATCTTCTAGGCGTCTTAGCATGTGACCAGCTGCCAACAAAGCCCATCAGATATCCATGCATGGGCATTGTGAATACAGATCCATCAGACTTACCTGGGAAGCACTGGTTGGCGTTCTATATCACAAAGACAAGCAAGGGTACTTTTTTGACAGCTTCGGTAACTCACCTGATACGTTTTCACCCGAGATAAAACTTTTTCTTTTAAAAAACACCGCTCGGATATTGTATTCTGGGAGACAGGTTCAGAAGGACTTTTCGGTAACCTGCGGACAACACTGTGTGTTTTTTCTATATCATGTCCAAAAAGGAGCGTCTTATTCATGACTAATTAATATGTACAGTGATAACCTTGTTTGTAACGATGCAATGGTTTGTCATTTTGTTAACAAAATAAGACCTGTTTCTGCATGTTTTGAAAATAACTTTGATTGTGTGCAGTGCGGATACTGATTCAAGTAACAAATAATAAAAGATAACAGAAGAGAATATCGTTTCATCTGGTATTTATTTTCACCTAATTGTTAAAAACTTTATTTAGTAATAATAAAATCTTTAAACATCAGCATAGAGTTCAAAAAGTATTAAAAAGGGTAAAACTGTCACCTGTTTAACAAAACAATATAGACATAAATAAGAAAAAAAAACACATAAGTAGTAGTATATGAAAAGGGAAACAAATGCGAGGGTAAATGATCTTTTTTTCAAGAATAAGAAAAACAAACATAATCTTAAAATTCATTAAAAATCGATCCACCCGCTTCTACTCTGCCTTGATTTTTTATGTGTGGTAAATAAACTTTGATCACTCAGTGACCGCTTCTTGTGCAAACCATTTGTTTCAACACTCGAGTTGCCAGTGTCGCCTTTATATTGGCTAATAGTCCTCCTCACCTCAGCATTAGGAAAAGCAGACAGAGGAACATTTAAGCGGGCAAGTGTTTTTAAAAATGTCGACCACCCTGCAGGCCATGAAACATCTGTTGCTCTACGTGTTGCTGTTGCACTTTTGATCAAATCATAGAGATGCGAACCTCTGATTCTCTGGTTGTCAATAATAATCTCACCCCTATCATTCCAAGAAACTCCCGACGCACGAGTGAGCGCTGTTAAAATAAGCTCTGCATTTTTTCTGCTCCTTTTTGCCATATAGGACAAAATCTCATCCCAAACATGTCTTTTTGTCTGTCGCCACCAACATTGTTTTGGCGGTCAGATGCATCCTGACTGGTTTCAGAAGGCAAAGATAGTGTTAGCACATTTTTTTCACTCATGCCTTGTTTCACAAGTGAACGGTATCTCTGAAGAATGGCAGAATACTTTTTAGCCTCTCATACACATCCAAATCTGCAGCTGCAGCACTTCAACCGTAGCTTTGTCTCGCTCGTTTTGTGCTACATGTCTGACGGAGCCTGTATGTTGTTGCTGCTGATGGTTTAACATGTCCAACTGATGCTGCGGGACCAAAAACATTTTCTGTGTGTGCTCCATTTTCACCTATTTGCTATAAGACTGGTGATGAAGGGTATGGCAGCCCCTAATAACGGTAGCAAAAATCCTCCAGATTGGTTGATGGATCTTCTCTTTTTCAAAATTTTGACCTTTTTGTCTGGAACCAGCCTGATTACTTTTTTTCTTTTTTAGCTGTCTGTACTGTTGATCAGTCAGCGGGATAACACCTTTCAAAACATTGAGCGATATCTCACACAGAGCATTAATAAAATCCATGCTTGCATTACAAATAATATTCCTCCGTACGCTGGGTGGGGATTTATACAACAACTCCAACAGTGCAATGTTTCTCTGCATCCGTGAATACGACATCCTTTTTACCGCTTTAGCCGTTTTTTGGGGATATAAACAACTTGACGATCTGACAACAAATTGGTTCTGAGTATTAAATAGTCGGGCGTCTTAGATTTATAATCGATTAGAAGATACCCATATGGGGTGGATGTGGCATCATTAAAAGCTTCTAAGAAGTATTTTGTATTACCTGCACTCAAAAAAGTCAACTAAGGCAGTTGTTTGATTAATTCAATAGACATTTGTCTATTTAACATGAACATATTGAGTTTAGGTTTTTAAATCATTATCAGTTGTTGGTTTAACATAAAATCACAAAAAGTTTAATCAACTAGATTTGCATTCTTCAGTTCAATTAAATGTAATTATTTTAAATCAACAACTCTAAAACCAATGCCTCGTACGCATGCTCAAACTTCCCAGAAGTGAAGAGGCGGGAACGCAGAGAAAGTTATATGTGTTCAGTGAACTGCCGTTTCTCTCTGCGGAATCTTCCACAATACAGGTAAGTAATAAATAACTCAAAATATCTTAGTCAAACGATGTTGTTCCGTCCATTAATTGTTTAACAATGTTTTTAATTCCAAATGTGTAAGTTGTCATTAGACAGCGGGAGTGGAGCAAATACAGTGAAAATCAGGTATTAGACGGTGCCAATCGGTACCGTCTAATACCTGATTTCTAATCCGCTCTGGGTATATTTATACTATTATTAGCATTTCCACTTCATTGTTTTTCTTTTTTTTTTGTTACCCGTTTTTGCAGTTAGTCCTATAGTGTTTTTAGCGGTTATTGATATGTTTAATTCAATATTTAACACATTTGTAATTCACTTTCAAAGTAAATGAAGTTAGCTAAAGCTAGTATGGTTGTCTCATTGAACTTTTACCTGTTAGCATTCACTTTGGTTTTAAATGAGGGTTATTGCAAGACATGGTCTTTCTCCACTTTTTTTTATTGTCATTTGCATTTCTTCTTTCTTTCTCTCTCCTTTTTTTTTAAGCATTCGGCCTCTCGCAGTAATGCAAGTTAAACTAGCATGCGCGAGTTGCTAAATATTAGCTGTGTCCAAATTCAGGGGCTGCATCATTCGAATTGACTTGAACACTAGTGCATGGGAAAAAGAGCATAAACACGAGGTCAGAGGAAAAGGCAATGGCGGATAGTTATGAAAATTGCCTGTCGGACCTTTACTGCAACTACCAGCATCTTTATTGCATAGTGTGAAACACTGCTATTACATTTGGCAACAGATTGGATATTTATCTGTGAATTTTATATTGCAAGAGGTATTTATATGTATTTGTATTTTTTTTATACATTTGCAACAAAGTAAAAAAAAATCCACTGTGGAATTTTTATAAAATAATTTTGTCTGTTTTCTTTACC